>NW_027397070.1:43471325-44079219 GCF_003265705.2 Callorhinus ursinus
TTATCTGCCCAGTGTATACTAACATGCAGAACTCTCCCCATCCTGAAAACTGTTTGGTTCTGTTTATACTCTTTGCTGTCCTTTCTCTCTTTATAGATAGACATCCAGAAAAACCATTTGTGTCAACTCCATTTCTTTCCATTTCTTCAAGACTCATCCATACTTTTTACCTCATTTGCGGTACTGAAACTACAGTCTTTTTGGGCTAATAAGCTCTAATTGCCAGATCTATGTCCTTTTTCATTCTTCTTTGTGAGTGCTGTATCATTTAGTACCTATGAATACTGTCTTCTATTTTTATATTATCCTTATTTTGATCTGTGACTTTATGCTACCCTGATGATTATCCTAACTTTTCAGATAACTTGAATTTCCTTTGTTGCCTCTTTGGTCTTTGGACTACTTCTTAGTTTATAAGAATTTTAGGATTTTATCTGGCCCTCTTTTCAGCTTGCAACTCCTTGCCAGTGAAGTCACCTTCTTTTATTACTTCATTTGTTGTCCCCATGTATGAATCATGTCCAGATTTATATCTCAAAGTCTTCATCATTCTCACAAGCTTTAGTCCTATATACCTAACAGGCAGTTTGGCACATTTTAAAAATACCGTATCATCATCTTCTGATAAATATTTTTCTTTCCCAGTTCCTTTGCTTTTGACAGTGGTATACTGACTGAAAATCCTAAAGCCTCTCTGTTCCTTACTTCTCGACCCCTAATAACAAGTAACCAGGTCCCTTTGATTAAATTTGGTGATTCTCTGTCAAAATTTCTGGCCTTTATTCTTTCTATTCCAACCACTATAATCCATCTCTTTATTGCCTTAAACTACTTAAATTCATTCCTTTGCTTCAGTGTCTCTTGTCCTGTTAACTTTGTCCACTATTTTCAGGTTAATCTGGTTAGATGTGGAAAGATAAAAGATGACTGAGATTTAAAATTTTTTTTAGATTTAAAAAATCTAGTTGAGGGACGCCTGGGTGGCTCAGACGGTTAAGCATCGGCCTTCAGCTTAGGATTGGGTCCTGCATCAGGCTTCTTGCTCGGCAGGGAGCCTGCTTCTCCCTCTGCCTGCCGCTCCCCATGCTTGTGTGCTCTCTCTCTCTCTAATAAATAAACTCTTTAAAAAAAATTAAAAAAAATAAAAAATCTAGTTGACTAAGAAGAATGGTAATAACCATAAACAGAAGTAAGAAAGACTGGACCAGAAGCTTTTGGAGGCCAGATGTTGCAATTGAGTTTAGAGCTTACCTGGTCTCATATCCAGTCAAGGGCCACATGACAGACTTGCTGAGCTTGGTCCATCCTAACTGCCTGTTAGGTATATAGGACTAAGGTTCATAGAGTTGTAGGGTGGTGATAGACTATCCTAATGAAATTGTTTGGACTGCTGTTAGAAATGAACTGGAACTTGGGAGAAAAGTTATGATTTGGGAAGTGGCTGCAAAATACCTTTTGAACATTTTTCAGGGAAGTTGATAAAATCTCTTATAGGGAAACAGCTTAACTTGATGATTTTGATGTGAAAATACAGAGAATAGATTTAATACAAGTACTATTGAATTGTTTAGTAGGCTTGAAATTTGTGCGCTGAACTAGAATTCTTCTTATAAACTAACCCATATTTTGTGCATTTCCTGAATGGAGTGGAATCATATAAGAAAGCATTCTACCTTAATTATATGTAATAATGAGCCAAGGAGTAAGATGGACTATCTACCATATGCCATTTCAGAAGTGTAAGCTATTTGTAAAGTTTTAATTAACCATAATTAATAAGAGTCAGGAAAGATTTGAGATCTCTTTGATATCACAGTGACACCAGTATCTG
Organism: Callorhinus ursinus; assembly: GCF_003265705.2. Classification (NCBI taxonomy): domain Eukaryota; kingdom Metazoa; phylum Chordata; class Mammalia; order Carnivora; family Otariidae; genus Callorhinus; species Callorhinus ursinus. Next base: position 43,473,157 of record NW_027397070.1, read on the forward strand.
GAATTTCATCTTCTCTTATTTTAACAGACTTAATGTAGGTCATTTCTTAGCTGTGGAATATTTTACTTGAAATTATTTCAGGCATTTTGAAAGTTACTTATAAAGTTACGAGGACCTCAGTAGTATAATCTATCTTTTGTTTCATTTTTAGAGTGTTCAACCAGATTCTTCTTCTCCCAGACATGTAAGTCACTCTGATATGCCTGTAACTTATAATTCCCTAACATTCATCAAAACCTTCTTTTGGTCATATGTCAGATTGAATTAAGATTTATGTTATTGTTTTCTCATCTAAGTTTTGACGCTCTACTAGAAAGATGATTTATTAGCATGAAATAAAATGATATAATTGTGGACTCTAAATCTCAGTTGAAAATGAGCATAATTCATTTTTTGACAGCCTGTTTCAGGAGGAGGTTATCAAGTAGACATAGTTCATATAAACTCATAGTTACTTAATAACTTGTATTTAATAAAGTTTGAAGAATAAATCATGAATAAGTACTGAAAAATAGAATTTTGAAGTAGGGGGAACTGTACATTATTTTGCTTAGGTAATCATTAAGAGCAAGAATAAAGAAGTAATAAATTGATCTGGTGTTTAGACCTGTGGACCCTAAGGAGATTAAAAACCTTATTATTCACTTTGTGACTTTGGAAGAGTATTAGCTGCTAAACAGTATTTTTGTGAAGTATGGTCCAATTTTAGAACCCACCATAGAGTATTTAATAGAAAAACCAAAGGGTGGGGCGCCTGGGTGGCTCAGTCGGTTAAGTGTCTGCCTTCGGCTTGGGTCATGATCTCAGGGTCCTGGGATCGAGCCCTGCATCGGGCTCCCTGCTCAGCGGGGAGCCCGCTTCTCCCTCTCCTCCTCGCATGTGCTGTCACTCTCTCTGTCTCTCTCAAATAAATAATTAAAATCTTAAAAAAAAAAAAAAGACCAAAGGGCATTCTCTTTAAAATAGTTCAAAAACAGACTCTAAGAACAGTTTGTGATGATGCCTTCTTTCTTGAATACAATTATTATTTTTACGCATACACTGGAATACTTAATAGTGAGTGTAGATGAGCAAAACAGAACAAGGAAGCAAATTATTTTCTTTCAACTGATTGTTTAATATTTTGTAAGAATGCTTTTGAAGTGTATGATAGATGGGAGCATTGCTTTTAACTTCAAATTTTGACATAATTTGAAATTTAGGGAAAAGTTGCAAGGCTTGTGCAAAGAATTCTTGATGCCATTCACCGGCTCCCTGTGCGAACATATGCCATATTTGCTTATTCCCTTTCTGGTTTTTCTCCACCACCCTGTCCCGCTCCTTCCAGCCTACACACACTTCCCTGAGAGTGGATTGTAGACACAGTGCCCCTGTACCTCTAAAGATTCCCATGTATTTTCCTAGAAACAAAGGTATTCCTTTACATGATTAATTTCAATATAATTATTAAAATCAGGACACTGAACATTGCTGAACATTGTAATCTACAGATCTTACTCAGGCATTTCCTGTTGACTCAGTTGGCAGAGAAAATCCCTGATTATGTGTTTGTTGTTTTTAGCCTCTAATCTAGAGCAGTTCTTCCGTATATATTTGTCTTTCACGATATTGACCCTTTTGGTAGGTACATGCCATTTATTTTGTAGACCATCCCTTAATTTGAGTTTGTCTGATGTTTCTTCTTGATTAGATACAGGACATGCTTTTTTGGAAGGAAAATTATGAAAGTGATGTGTTGTTCTCAGCGTGTCATTTCAGGAAGCACATGATGTTGATTTATCCTTTTACTGGTGATGTTAACTTTCATCTTTTGGCTAAGGGTAGTCTCTGCAAGGTTTTTCAAACTCCTCAGTATTAACAGTTGGGGCTGGATAATTCTTTGTTGAGAATCCATGGGAGGGAGCGGTGCTGTCCTGTACATTTTTGGATGTTTAGCATTACCTCTGACCTCTACCCACTAGATGTCAGTAGCACACTCCCCAATTGTGACAACCAGAATGTCTTCAGACATTGCCAAATATCCTCTAGGGGGCAAAATTACCTCCCCTCCCTTGAGAACCACTAATTATTGTAATGTTACTGTTTTTCTTCTTAGAGTTAATAAGTGTTGCATAGGGAAATAGTTGGGGATTTCATATATGTCCCTTTGCCCCAAAAACTTCCACCTACTACTTGTTTTCAGTAAAAATCTATTGATATTTCTTGCCTGAATCAGTTATGATTCGATGGTTGCCAAATAGTAATTTTCTAATTCCATCATTCCTTCCAATTTATTAGTTGACTTTTTACTGTAAGGAAGAACTTTTCCTTCTGTGTTTACTTATTTGTATTGGTTTGGATTCATATTTTATTCAGTGGACTATAACATTACTAACATTTATTTGGATGCACAAATTATCCTGATTTGGCCATTGGGAGCCCACCAAGCTGCCCTCTCTGTCCTTTTGACATATCCTTATCAGTCTTTAAGTACTTCCTTCCTTTTCACAATAATATGTTCCAGGCTCATCTATATATACTTTCCCTACCCTAGCCCAAAACCAGCCTTTTCTCTGTGAAGGCCTGGGTTTTTTAAGTCAGTAGTGTTATTTATAAACTAAGATCTTGATGCTAGTAATCTTTATTACTAGAATGTCATTATTTCTAGGTCCTCTCAGTGGTTAAAGCTAGGAAATATATTTATGTATATACGTATGTGCATGTATACATGTATACACACATCTTATATCGATTTATATGTGTATTAAAAATAAGTTCGTATTGATACCTCTAATATTTCAGTCCAGTATCACAGGGTTCATTCTATTCTTCTTCCTTCTCATATTTGTAATTTCTTTCTGCCACAGTCAGAAACTTGGCTTCCTATGGATACATTTTGAATCCTTAGAATATAAGCTATCAAAGATCTCAATAGCTAGTTGTGAGTCTTAAAATCAACTAACTTTTTTTTTAATATCATTTTTCAGGGCCATAATCGTATCATTGCCTACAGTAGACCAGTTTATTTCTGTTTATGTTGTGGTCTTATTTGGCTCTTGGATTATGGTAGCAGAAACCTTACTACAACCAAGTTCAAATTATATGGAATAACTTTCACTAATCCACTGGTGTTTATATCAGCCAGGGATTTAGTTATAGGTGAGTGATCTTTAAAGTATTTCAGATCTTAACATTAATTTATTTGTACACAAATAGTTCCCTGATAAATAGATCAATTATATAGTTAAAAAATGGTTTTAATAGGCTTACTTTGCTGTTTATTGTAATCCTCTCGGTGAGGAACAAAACTATAGGGCTATTATGAATGAAACAAGTTAATGATGAATACATATAACAGAATTCTTCTGTCTTGAAACAGATGCGATGGAAGTTTTCCTTTGGATTCTGTATCTCAGATAACTATTATATAAAATGGTTGAAATAATTTTAAAAGCCGTTCTTTATCGTTGAAAAAATTATTTAATACCCAAGCAGTTACATGGAAATAATTTAAAATGATTTTTTTAATTGCGTAGTAGTTTATATTCATTTTGGATTTTTTTTTATCATTTATGATCTTAAAATGAACAAAAGGATGGATGTTGTATAAATGTTTTTAATATGCTTTTCTTTTCTTCTGTAGTGTTTACACTCTGTTTCCCAATAGTATTTTTCATTGGTCTCCTGCCTCAGGTGAATACATTTGTAATGTACCTTTGTGAGCAATTGGATATTCATATCTTCGGTGGTAATGGTGAGTAGTTCCTTTTAAAAATGACAGATTATAGTATTTTACAGATCATTAGGTAATGAAGTAACATTAAAATACCTTTCCAGTTTTCATTTTAGAATTGCAATTAGAAAAAGGAAATTATTTAATAATTAAAGACTGAGCAGGAATTACTTTGTAGATAGAAAGAAGTAATCAAGTCTGCCACTTTATTGAAAGATCCAGGAATAATGGAGTTACTTTATAAGAAATGATGAAGTACTATTGTCTAAAACTGAAAGTTGTAGTGAGTTTAGATGGAATTTATATAGACTTATGAAATATTTATAAAAGGTTATCTGTCCCAAATAGATTGACCCCTGATACATGACATTATATTTGAATTTTGAACTAGTATATGTTTTTGGTATATCTCTGAATATGGTTTCAGATCTTTGTTATTTCTTTAGAATGGAAACACCAAAACCAAATGCTTTTAGTAAAAGCATTTTCCTAGATAAGATTTTTAGAAGTATCTCTCTGTTTGGAGTAGAATATGTGGATATGAATTGATATACTTAGAAATTTATTCCCCTCTCACATGTATATTTTACTTTGAAAATGAGAAAGATCATACCAGAATTACTCTGAAATAGATAATGGTTTGCAGAACTTGAAATTAATTTTATGGATAGACACTGTGGTTAAAATACATTGTTGTTTAATTTAACCATTTAAAATTTTACTTGAAAGTTGAGTGTATAACTAGAGAAAAAACATAAAAGGAAAAGAAATTACTATAACTTTTGTGGTCCATTTCTCTTCATACTTCACATTTGTAGTCCACATCTTCCAAGCATATGCATTGAAATCATCTCTGTTGATAAAATGTTGTTATTGTGGCTTAAATTTTAAATAGAAACTAATCTCTTCCTTTGTTGCTGCTATGAATCTAGGGCATTTTTAATGTTTTGAAAAATTTTTGAAGGGGTGTGAATGAAGACTAGGCTGGTCTTCAGCATAGCTTAGTGGGTAGAAGACTGTTTCAGTATTTAGGGTCTGGAGGGTGCTTAGGGTAGGTAATTTATAATAGTGGGCTTCATCATATTGTTACAAACTTGTGCAAGGTGTTAGTTTTTTAATATCTCCTAAAGAAGATTTTTTCCAGTAGGTTTTTTTTTTCATGGTTATCATATAAAATTACCATGAACAAAGTCTGTTACTCATATTTTTAAAAAATAAAGGAGAGCTATCTTAGCCATTCCCTGTCCTTATTATTAGTAATCCCATTGAATCTATTTTTTTCCACTTGTAAGAATAGAATTTTTAAGATTTTTTTTTACCTTTTATTGAAGTATAGTTCTTTGATGTTGACGTACAATATTATATTAGTTTCAGGTATATGACATAGTAATTTAATAATTTTATACATTAAAAAATGCTTGCCCCTGTAAATGTAGTTATCATCTGTCACTCTACAAAGTTATTATGATATTATTGACTGTATTCCCTATGCTATACTTTTCATTCTGTGATTCATTTATTTTATAACTGGAAGTTTGTCTCTTTATCCCTTTCACCTATTTTGCCCAGCCCCCCGGTTTGGCAACCACCAGTTTGTTATATGTTCGTGAGTCTGTTTCTGTTTTTTTGTTTGTTTGTTTTGTTTTTTAGATTCTACATGTGAGTGAAATCATATGGTATTTGTCTTTTTTTGCCTGACCTATTTCACTTAGGATAATGCCCTGTAGGTCCATCCATGCTGTTGCAGCAAATGGCAATATTTCATTCTTGTTTGTGGCTGAGTCTGTTGATGGACACTTACCTTGCTTCCATATCTTGGCCATTGTAAATAATGCTGCAATAAACATAGGAGTGAATGTATCTTTTCTAGTTAGTGTTTTCGTTATTTTTGGGAAAATACCCAGAAATGGAATTAACTGGATCATCTGGTAGTTCCATTTTTAATTTTTTGAAGAACTTCCATACTGTTTTCTTTAGAGGGTGCACCAGTACATTCCCATCAACAGTTGCATGAGTGTTCCCTTTTCTCCACATCTCGCCAACACTTGTTATTTCTTGTCTTTTTCATGCTTGCCACTATGGTATAAGCTGATACCTGACTGTGGTTTTGATTTGCATTGATGATCAGTGATGTTGAATGTCTTTTCATGTGTCTGTTGGCCATCTATATATCTTTAGAAAAATGTTTGGGTCTTCTGTACATTTTAATCTGATTACTTACGGTTTTTGCCCAAGTTGAGTTGTGTGAGTTCTTTATATATTTTGGATATTAACCCTTTATCAGATATATCATTTGCAGATACCTTCTTCCATTCAATAGGTTGCCTTTTTGTTTTGTTCTTAGTTTTTTGCATGCTGCAAAAGCTTTTTTAGTTTGATGCAGTCCCAGTTGTTTATTTTGCTTTTGTTTCCCTTTGCTTGAGGAGACAGATCCAGGAAAATATGGCTAAAGCCGATGTCTACGAGATTACTATGTTTTCTTTTAGAAGTTTTATGGTTCATATCTTACATGTAGGTCTTTAATCCATTTTATTTTTGTCTGTGGTGTAAGAAAGTGGTGCGGTTTCATTCTTTTGTATGTAGCTGTCCTTTTTCCCGAAACCACTTACTGAAGAGGTGGATCTATCTTTTGTTTTTGTTAGTTATTAATTAGTCAGATCTGTACTTTTTTGTGAGAATTAATTGACACATGGTAATATAAATTTACTTCCTTGGGTAATACAAGTTCTGTTTACAGAGACTAGTATCTTTTTGTGAATACTTAATACATTGCCAGTTCTTTTAAGCCTCTGCAAGCTTCATTTTCCCATACTTTTGTAAATAATAAGATACATTCTTGAAGCATAATGTAGGTACAACTTTTTCTGCCATGTATAAATGTTCATTACTTATAAGGTGAATATATTTTGTCTTGTATCAAAAGTTGTGGATAGTAAACCTTTGTCATTTCAAAATCTTTTCAAAGGATAGGATGATGTAACTGAATTTGACATAACTGCATTTTTAAAAGTCAAATGAGTAGATATTTCATTGTAGTCAATATTATAACATTTTAAATACTTTTAAGATTTTTTCCATAAATGTCTATAAAATATTAAAATTTTTCCCCTTTCCTGTCTAGCCACTACAAGCTTGCTTGCAGCACTTTACAGTTTTATCTGTAGCATTGTGGCAGTAGCCTTACTATATGGATTGTGTTATGGCGCTTTAAAGGTGAGCAATACATTATGGTATGATTTTGTCTTTAAGGCTATTTTTTTTTTTTTTTAAGATTTTATTTATTTGAGAGACAGAGTGAGAGAGAGAGATAGAGATAGAGAACAAGCAGGGAGGGAGGGAGAGGGAGAAGCAGGCTCCCCACTGAGCAGGGAGTCTGACATGGCGCTCAATCCCAGGATCATGACCTGAGCTGAAGGCAAACGCTCAACCGACTGAGCCACCCAGGAGCCCCTAAGTCTATTTTTCTATATGAAGATTGTTTTAAATTGACTAATCATGATTTAAGCCCCCATCCCTCCATTCTCCTTGCAGCCACTTTAGCATTAATTTCCATGATCTTCGTATATTGAATATTATTCTCATTCTCATTTACTTTGAACTTAAAAGCAATCTCATGATTAACCATTATTAAAAAGTAAATCCTTTTCCATGTAGTAATCGTAGGTTAATATTAGAAACATTATTAAAACTGGGTTGGTCTGGGGTAGAGGTGGGTATGGTAATAACAGAATATGAAATTAATTTTAGATTTTTACTTAAGAATATATATATATAACTACTATTCACATCAAGATTTCTTAAAACTTGTGAGTACAAGTGCAAGGACTGCAATTTAAGATACATTCTAGAGAAAATAATTCATCATCATTATTGGCCTGGAAGAATCTGGATGAGCCTTAATTAGCTCCATTTTAAAAAGATTGCCACCAAGTTGTAAACATAGAAATTTTAAATTTCATGTAAACAACTCTCAACCCCTATTATTATTATTACTATTATTATTGTCATCATCATCATTAATGCAAGACAGTCAGAGAATGATAGGGTTGAAAGGACTAAGAAAAGTGACTCATAGCATCCTTTTTCGCATCATTTATTCAGTAGCATTTAGGGAGTGTTGGCTGTGTGCTCAGGACTGTGCGAAACACCATTTCCTGCTTTTAAATTGCTTGTCTCTTAGCTGTGATTAGTAAGTCAACCAACACTTTCAGTAGAGGTTGATGAAGGCTGTGAAAATGGAGTGGTACAGGTATATAAGTTGTCACCTTATTTAGCCAAAAGGGATTAAAGATAATTTTCCAAGAGGGGTAGCTTTTTAACCAATATTTGACAGACAACTAGAAATCACCTAGTTGAAACATGGGATGAAGAGCCATGGAGTTGTCAAGATAGTGTGATATGTACAGGAAACAGCAAATAATTTGGAATTGCTGGAGGTTTGGGTGCATGAGGAAAGATACCTTCAATAAGGCTGGAAAGATAAGCAGTGGCTGGATTATGAAATATCTTACCCTGAATGTATTGGGTGGAGATGGAAGACCATCATAATTTTTTTTTTTTTAACAGACCATCAGAATACTTGAGGTAAGGTAAAGAAATGATCAGTGTTGTGTTTCAGAAAGATTACTTGGTCTCTGGTGTGAAAGGAGATTGAAATATAAGCAGGAGGGATCAGCAGTGGGGTGAGTTGTATTGCAATCTTAAAATTATGAGGGACCTAGCTAAAATTGGATTCAGTGAATATATTTGAGGACTCTGTGGATAAAGAGAGAAAAGCCAGAAGAGGGTCCAGCATGACTTCTGGGTAGCTGCCTTGAACAGCTGGTTAAATAGTGATACTAGTGCCTAAGATTGGAAATCTTTGAGTTTAGCGAGGAAGGTGGTTGTTTACAGATGGACACATTCATTTGATGACATTCATGGGGTATCCAGAGAAGCATAGTAGGTAGTTATATGTAGAGAGTTTTGAGGTAATGATTAAAAGATTTAGGATTCATCAACTAAATGAAAGTAAGTAAAAGACTGCTAACCTGGACTGACAAGAGGAAATGGATACAGATAGAACCCTGGGAAATGCAAGTATTTAAGTGATGGATAGAACAGAGTCCCCCAAAGGAAACTTCAGAGTCAGGATTGTCTGAAAAAAAACTTTTTACTGAATTTGGCAGTTAACAGATTATTGGAGACTTCAACAAAACAGCTTCTTTGGTGTTTTGGCTGAGGAAGCTAGATTATTATAAGGTTGGGTTTGAATAAATATTAAGGAAATATAAGACACGCTTTCTAAACGTACATAATGGGGGTTTTCAGGTTTTTATTTTTTAAAAAGATTTGAGACTTGCTTGCATTTAAAAGAGGAGGGGGAAACCCAGTAGAGAGAGAAATACTTGATGGAGCTAAACCCAGGAGGGAATTGGAGGCAAGGAGATGGAAGCTTCTCCTAGGTCCACTACCTGCCTACCACCCTGGCGTACAGGAGCCATGTTTCGAAAGTGAGAGGTTATTTGGCAGTTGAAATAGAAGTTAACAGTGCAGTAAGTTTTCTAGCCCAGTGTACAAACAGCTGTTTATAATTATCTACTAGAAGAACAGCAGTTATAAAACTGCCAAATGGAACCTTGTATCCTAAGCAGGCAGGAAGATAAACTATTTTCCTTTTTTGTTGGTTATGGTGGTTTCATTACACTATTTTAGTTTTAGATGTCACCCATTACAGTAAATCTGCACATTTAGAACAGATTTTTGTGTGCTAATGTGGAATGATTTTCAAGACAAACCATTTGTTTTTTTTCAAGATTTATTGAAGTATTATCAACAAAGTTATAAGATATTAAAAATGTATGTGATGATTTGATACACTGTGAAAGGACTCCCCTCATCAAGTTAATACATTTATCACCTCACATATTTTTTTGTTTTGTTTTGGTGAGAGTGCTTAAGTTCTTCTCTTTTAGCAAATTTTAGTTATACGATACAGTGTCATCAACCAGAATCATTATGCTATCCATTAGATCCTTAGACCTTATTCATCTTATAAAAAATTTAAGTTTATTTAAATTTTTAATTGAGGTATAATTGACATCTATCATTATATTAGTGTCAGATGTACAACATAATTTGATATTTGTATCTATTGTGAAGTGATCACAATAAGTCGAATTAACATTGTTCAACACACAGTTAAAAAGTTTTTTGTGTGTGTATCCTGATGAGAACTTTTAAGAACTTTCTCCTAGCAACTTTCAAATATGCAATGCTGGCTTATTAAATACAGTTGCCATTTTCACCTTCACTCATTTCTCACCCCCCACCCTACCTAGACCGTTATTGAAAGTTTGTACTCTTTTACCAACCTTTCCCTATTTCTCCCACTTCCCTGTTCTTGGCAGCCACTTTTCTGTTTCTATGAATTTGACTTTTTTTTTTTTTTTTTAAAGATTTTATTTATTTATTTGAGACAGAGAGAATGAGAGAGAGAGAGAGAGAGCACATGAGAAGGGGGAGGGTCAGAGGGAGAAGCAGACACCCTGCCGAGCAGGGAGCCCGATGCGGGACTCGATCCAGGGACTCCAGGATCATGACCTGAGCCGAAGGCAGTCGCCCAACCAACTGAGCCACCCAGGCGCCCCTCAACTTTTTCTTTAAAAAAAGGTTTTCGTATATATGATACCATGCATTATTTGTCTTTTCTCTGTCTGGCTTATTTCAATTAGCATAGTGCCATCCATTTCATCCATGTTGTTACAAATGACAAGATTTCCTTCCTTTTTATTTAAGACACACACACGAAAATGTGATATATATATATATATCACATCCACAAAGGAATATTACTCAACCTTAAAACCTTTTTAAGGTATCTTAAATAAAATTGTATCTTAATAAAAAGGAAGGTAATACCCTCAAAAATGGATGTTCCTTTGTGCTGTTGGTTTTTTTTTTTTTTTTAAATATATCCAGTGGCTTGTATATACATAGAATAATGATGGAAGAATATACAAGAAATTGATAACCGTAGTTACTTTTGGGCAGTTAGATGCATTGGGAGACATTATTGCATACCTTTAGGAATTTTTTTTTAAATCTATTCACTAATATAGACTTTTGCATTTATTATTTATTGATTTCTGCTTTCCTTGTGTTTACTCTTTCATTTTTCCTTGAACTTTTTGGCTCAAAAGCTAAGTTTTTTTTTTTTCTAATACAACTTTACTTCATTCTAGCAATGTGTGTATACTTTCTAGGTGTTTTCATATTTTTAAGAGATTCCTAGAATTTGGGCCATTACAGAGTAAAGAGAAAGTGTTCAAACCCACTACAGTGGGTAGAACAAACCCATCTTTTAATCTTTTGTAGTAGGTCAACTTCCCTTTTGTTTTCATAGTTACTGAATTTTCTCCCACTTCTGAATCAGAGTTCATTGAAAACTCAGAGGTGGTTGGGTTTGTTTTGCTTTTTGTTTTTTTAGTTAAGTGATTCAGTAAAGGTTGTAGTTACTATCTATTTAAATATTCATGAATTATATTAAATGTTGATTATTATAAATTCCTAGTAACTAAGTGATTTTGAGATCAATGTACGTATGTTTTTCCTTTGAGAACAATAAAAAGTAGTGTCAAGCATTTGTCAGATAAAGGCAGGAATCTTTCGTTTTCTCCAAACACTTGTTTTAATTGAAGAAAAATTTACATAGAGTGATATCCATGTGTCTTAATTACACAATTTGATAAGTTTTAGCAAATCCATATATCTGGGTAATACATACCCTTCTCAAGATACAGTTCCATCACCCCACGAAATTTCCCTTGTGTTCCTTTTTCTATGCCCCCTGCCCCAACCACTTTTACTATAGATTTGGGGTTCTTGAACTTCATATAAATGGAATCATACCTCTTTTGTAGCTGATGTATTTTGTTCAATATAACGTTTTGATATTCATTCACATTATGTGTTCCTTTTTATTGCAGGAAAATATCCCATTTAGTTTTAAATTGTCCCTATTCCCATTGTATGCATATGTCAACTTCTCTGCTGCCTTAGAGGTGAAGATCTGAGTTGTTTAGAGTTTAGGAATGTTTTCTTTTAAGACTTTATTTATTTATTTATTTGACAGAAAGCGAGCACAAGCGAGGGGAGGGTCAGAGGGAGCTAGAGAAGCAGACTCTACACTGAGCGGGAAGCCCGATGTGGGGCTCGATTCCAGGACCTTGGGATTATGACCCGAGCCGAAGGCACAGTCTTAACAGACTGAACCACCTAGACGCCCCTAGAGTTTAGGAATAGTATGAATAAAGCTTCGATGAACACACATATGTTTTAATTTTTCTTGGGTAAATCCCTAGAAATGGAATTGCTAGTTTTCTGAAGCGGGACATCTTTTTATTAGTTTTAATGTTTACTAAAGTTGTGCATGTGTATCTTTCAAAGAATCAGATATTTCTACAAGACTTATCACCAGGAACAACCATCCCCTACCTCTTTATCCCTTCCTTAGAGTTACCACTTTCAATTCTTTGAGTTGATTCTTTTTTTTTTTTAGAGTTGTTTTGTAAATTTTATTATGTTAATCACCATGCAGTACATCATTAGTTTTTGACGTAGTGTTCCATGATTCATTGTTTGCATATAACACCCAGTGCTCCATTCAGTACGTGCCCTCTTTGAGTTGATTCTTTTGGTATTTGCCTCCCAGTGTCTTAAGTAACTAACTTACACTTCTTATATTTTGTCAAGTTTTATTTTTTTATTTTTTTATTTTTTTAAAGATTTTATTTATTTATTTGAGAGAGAATGAGAGATAGAGAGCACGAGAGGGAAGAGGGTCAGAGGGAGAAGCAGACTCCCCGCTGAGCAGGGAGCCCAATGTGGGACTCGATCCCGGGACTCCAGGATCATGACCTGAGCCGAAGGCAGTCGCTTAACCAACTGAGCCACCCAGGCGCCCAATATTTTGTCAAGTTTTATGCATTACCCATGGACTGTGCTTTATGGAAGTTGTAGCCTTAACTTTTTGTCACCTCTCACTGCACATCTCAACCACATGTGGTCTTCCTTGTCTCTCTCATATACCTGATATGTTTCCTTTTATTATCACTGTGCAAATGCTATTCCAACATACATTTTGTTTTCTCTTTATGTATTTCTCTCTCTCTCATTCTCAAATTCCTATATTGTTTAACTTCCTTCTCAGTAAATCCAGACATCGGGAGCTTCAGTTCCTGGCTCCACCACTTAACTGAACAAATTACTTGAACCCTTTGCGCCTGAGTTTTCTCATCTATAAACTGGGAAGCAATAGTATATATCTCCAAGGATGATCATAAGAATTGTTTAGGGTGGGAGGGATGGGGTGGCTGGGTGATAGACATTGGGGAGGGTATGTGCTGTGGTGAGCGCTGTGAATTGTGCAAGACTGTTGAATCACAGATCTGTACCTCTGAAACAAATAATGCAATATATGTTAAGAAAAAAAGGAGGGGGAGATGAACCATGAGAGACGATGGACTCTGAAAAACAAACTGAGGGTTCTAGAGGGGAGGGGGGTGGGGGGATGGGTTAGCCTGGTGATGGGTATTAAAGAGGGCACACTCTGCATGGAGCCCTGGGTGTTATGCACAAATAATGAATCATGGAACAATACATCAAAAACTAATAATGTATGGTGATTAACAACAATAAAAAATTTAAAAAATAAAGTGAAAAAAAGAATTGTTTAGGAAATACTTAGCAAAGATCTAAGAATGGGGCTTGACACCTAATGGTCAATATGAGGATAATGATATTTTGATGTAGCCATCACAAAAAGGTCTGTATGTTGTGATGTGTAACAATTTTCAAAACTTTATTATTTAAAAAAAAAAAAACAAGTTGTATAATAAGCTACTATTTGGATTCCCCTTCTTGAATCCCAGAGAAAGAAGAAGGGATAGAATGCTGTTTACTCAGTGGCCATACATAAGAACTATTAACTATTCTTTTATCAGTATTATCTACTCTTTACCAAGTACCATGCTATTAGACTCCAGAAATATTGCAGTGAGCAGACATGACATGACATATCCACATCCACATGTTTGGTTGACTTTAGAAGCTAGCCTTTGCATTATTTATTTTGGGGAATATGCAGTTTATTATTCAAGAGCACTGAATGCCTATTGAGTTTTCTGGAAGATAATGAAGTAATGGCATATTATGAGCAAAGGTATCAGGATAAAAGCACAGCAATGTGTCTTCTGTTAGCTAATGTGTTGTCCCTATTCCATTATTATATATAATCAAACGTGTTGCACCAAGTTATTTCATTTTTCTAAAGGGAAAATGTAGTTTACCATAAGCTTAATACCACTTGAGATGTGAAAGAAATTGACAGCAGCATGTATCAGAAGCAAATGTACTATCCTTAGCGTGTAAATAGAACTTAGTACCAAAAGAAATCTGAAGATGATCAGAAAGTACTAAATCTAAATTTATCTGGAATAAAATACAATTAATAATATGGCTAAAAAGTTTTTGGTAAATTTAATTATCTTCCTCCAAAATACTGACATAAAAGAATTATATGATAGATGATAAATTAGATGCATATTGTTCTATGAAACTTTTTTCCCAACAGGATTCTTGGGATGGCCAGCATATTCCAGTACTTTTCTCCATTTTTTGTGGTTTATTAGTGGCAGTATCCTATCATCTCAGCCGACAAAGCAGCGATCCATCTGTACTATTGTAAGTGAAATCAGTTGTTATTGAATTAAATTTAAATAAGTTCACATTTCTTTCAAATTTAACTTTCAGGATCTGTTTTCCTACTGCCTTGTCAAAGTGCAGTTGACTTAATCTGTATTGGGTTTCAAATATATTAACATTGGATCATTCTAACCAGTTTGGCTGGGAATATTTGTTAGCATTTTCTCTCCTAAAAGTATTAAAAATATATTTTAATAAAAATATTCTCCTTGTATGCTTATTTATAGCATTGTAAACTCTTTAGACATTATCATTTGCTAATGATTAAATATACTTGGAATGCTTATCTTAGAGAGCAAGAGAGTGAGCATACGTGCATGATTGGGAGGGGCAGAGGGAGAGAGAATCTCAAGCAGACTCCTCATCGAGTGTGGGAGCCCAATGTGGAATTTGATCTCAGGACCTGAGCAGAAACCTAGAGTTGAACACTTAACCGACTGCACCACCCAGTCACCCCTGAACACTTGATTTTTTTATCATAAACTTCATTTGTCATTTGAAGTACTGGTTTTCAGGTTATGAATGTGTTCTTTATTAATTCTTTTTCTTTCTTTCTTTTTCTTTTTTTAATTTAAAGCTCTTTGGTGCAATCCAAGATTTTTCCAAAAACAGAAGAGAAAAATCCAGAAGACCCTCTGTCTGAAGTAAAAGATCCACTGCCTGAAAAACTTAGAAATTCTGTTGTAAGTTTTAGCTTTTTACAATCACCTGAAAGATGTAAATTTTAAACAGTTCATCATTTTATATAATGAAGGCCTTTGTAATTGGGGAAAATGTATGTATAGGTGTATATTGTTGACTGCCTTTATGTCACATTTTAACCTGTTAAATGCTCATTCTTCAAAGGTTGTTTCTGTGTAAAAGAATATGCTAAACATTCATTTTCAAATTAGGTGAAATGAAGTAATTTCATTGTTTATAGAATTCTTAATCCCATTCAGTTTAAACTAGGATTTGAAAGATGCATATTTTAACATAAATTAGGTTTTGTTGTTATTGTTCTTATTGATAAAACTATGTCCTTGTAAATCATCTGCTGGTCTTCTAGTGTGCTTTATTCCTTTAGGACCATCTGAAAAGTATATGTGTGTTTATTTTTCAGATTGAAGGAGAGAGCGGTTATCTGTACTAATTTAATATGTTTAAGAAAATGTAGTAATTTAAAAATCTTCTAGTTTAGTGAATTCAATATTGTCTATATTCTTTTAGTAATTACTTGAAAAATGAATTTTATGGATTCATATCTGCTTTATGGACAAAGCATAAAACATTTTTTTCTAAGTTATTTTAGATTATTTCTACTTGTGAAAAACTAAATTTATATAGGTCTTGAATTAGTTATATTTACCTTTACTGAACTTGAGCTGTTCACATATTCTCAGAAACTTTAGTAATACAAAACTATTTCAGGATAGCATTCAAACAGTTTTTTCTGACTTTAGTTTCCATGTTAGCAAACGACATTTCATGTTAAATGTAGTAAGATATTTCTGAATCTAGCTTAAAATTAGCATAAATCTGCAGGTCAATTGATGATCAGTCAAGATATTGAGACATTTCTGGTTTACTGCAACCACTAAAAGAATCAAAATCCAGTAAGTAAAATAAGACATGCAGTTTCAACGTTTTAAAAAACCAGTGAAAATATAACTTTGTTATCCAAAAGAGTATCCTCTGTAACTGATATATTGACTTAAATACCTCATTTCCTTTTCCCATATGTAAAAATCAAACTTACAGATTAATGGGGGAAAAAGTCTTCATTCTAAAAGGCTTTGTTATAGGGGCACCTGGCTGGCTTAATCATTGGAGCATAGGACTCTTGGTGTCAGGGTTGTGAGTTTGAGCCCCATGTTGGGTGTAGAGATTATGTAAAAAATAAAATCTTTTAAAATAAAATAAAAGACTTTGTTTTAATATGTTATACAGTGTGTAGAACTAGTTTCATTTCCTTGGTATTATAGTGTCAAAACCAGAATATAAGGAAATTGGGGAAGAAAATACTTATTATAGCCAATTATTATATGTAAGAACTATCTAGAAGAATAGGATCAATGAAGAATTATTACTTTGTCAGTGGGAATGAAAGAAATACATATTTTTAAATTTTATGTAACTGTTGGATAATTCTGTTTTGTTCCACAGAGTGAGCGTTTACAGTCTGACCTAGTAGTATGCATTGTAATTGGTGTGCTATATTTTGCTATTCATGTAAGCACAGTGTTCACAGTATTGCAGGTAAAGAATCATTTTGATCTTTTGATTGGGGGAAAATAACTGTTGAGACTCATTTTTTTATTTGATTGTAATATTTGTCCATAATGCTGAAATTTATGACTTTTCGTTTATTCAGTTTTAACAACAAATATTTATTTTCTCATGGTTTCTCTGGGTCATGAATCTGATTGTAGCTTAGCTAGATGATCCCAGTTCGGGCTGTGTTTGATGCTGCAGTCATATGGGGCTGCCATGAACCAAGGCTGTTAACAGGCCTTAGTTCTTTGATGACCATTGGCCAGAGATCTGAATTCCTCTCCATGTGGCCCTCGCCATAGGCTGCTTTGAGTATCCACACAAAATGGCAGCTGGTTTTCCCCAGAGCCAGTGGTCCTAGAGAGAGAAAGCCCAAGACAGAAGCTGCAGTCTTTTATAATTGATGTCAGATGTGACATATCACCACTTCTTCTGTACCTATTGATCATAAGGGCAACCCTGGTACAAATTTTGGAAAAGCCACATAAGAAAGCAGTGTTAACTGTTGACAAATGTTTGGTTCTTAGATTCAAAAATTGACTTTGCTATTTTCTGTTAATAAGTAGAAAATGGAACTGACAAATTAGAAGTTCTATGGATCTCAAAATCACTTTTAATTTTCCTAATTTTATTCTTCTTTTAGCCTGCTCTCAAGTATGTATTGTATGCATTGGTCGGCTTTGTGGGTTTTGTAACCCATTATGTGTTGCCTCAACTCAGAAAACAGCTACCATGGCACTGCTTCTCCCACCCTCTGCTGAAGACAGTGGAGTACAATCAGTACGAAGTTCGGAGTAAGTATTTCGTTAACTCTGCTCTTTTTAATATTATGGATTTTTTTTTTAAACTTTAGCAGATGACGGTTAAATAAGTATCATCAAGTAACACTTGGCTTGTGTTTGTTATACTTAGATTTGAAGTTGTAATGAGTCAAACCTTTTGCAGGATGCTTTAATTTCAGTTGAAGTATAAATGTCAGTGCCACAATGCTAACTTGCACAAAATAAAATTACTTCCTTTCTATAGTGTTCTTCACAGACCTCTCATTGACGAATCCCGTGCATGTCTGTGGCTTCTCTTTCCAGTCCTTACCCGTTACCTGATTTTTCTTTTCTATATATAGGCACTCCAGTTCTCCTTAAAACTTCTATTTGAAATATTTTTAGCTCAAAGCATAGGAGGAATAGAGAGAACTTTGTTCCTGTTTCCACCAGTGATACTATTTCCTACTAGAGAAGGGTATAAGAGTAGATCAGATGAAAAGAAGTTTAAAACACTTGTAATTGTTCTTACTTATTCAGATTTGGGATAAAGTATAAAATAACTCAAAAAGAGGTAGAAGTCCAGTCCATTTTAAATCCAGACTTGTTTTTCCTGTCATAAGTAGTTGGTCTTTGTTCATTGGCCCCCTGACCTGTGATATACCATACTTCCGCATTTTAGAGAAATAATAAAAGTTCCTAACTATGTCATCATTTATTATATATCTGTGATTAAACAAGCCAGTGGTTTTTCGTAAAACTTTTTCTTCAGTTAGTGAATTATGATAGTAAATTCTTCAATTGTTTGGAGATACTTGTTTAGAGAACTCTGAAGCTTTTAAAAGCTTTCTATATCAAACTTGACTGTGCATTCTCAAAGCAAATTTCCTGGGACTTTTAGTAAAATTGCTTAGAGCATTCTTTTGAAAGGAATCTCTTTTTCTGAGCAGTCGGCCTCGGCAGTGGGCTTGAAATATTCAGTAAACTATGTCATATATAGATGTGCTATCATCCAGGCTTTGTTGTTTCATCTGTAGTACACAGGCAGAGTAGATTTAGCATCATTCTGAAGGGCCTGAGGATTTTTGGAATAGTAAATGAGCACTGACTTCCACTTAAAGTTACCAGCTGTATTAGCCCCTAACAAGAGAATCAGCCTGGCCTTTGGAGCTTTGAAGCCAGGTGTCTACTTCTCTCTAGCTATGAAAGTCCCAGATGGCATCTTCTTCCAACAGAAGGCTATTTAGTCTACACTGAAAATCTGCAGTCACCTTCATGAATGATCTTAGCTAGATCTTCTGGATAACTTGCTGCAGCTTCTCCATCAGCACTTGCTGCTTCACCTTGCACTTGGATGTGGAGACGGCTTCTTTCCTTTAACGTCGTGACCCAACCTCTGCTGGCTTCAGACTTTTCTTCTGCAGCTTCCTCACCTGTCTCAGCCTTCACAGAATTGAAGAGAGTGAGGGCCTTGCTCTAGTTTAGGTGTTGGCTTAAGGGAATGTGGCTGGTTTGATTTTCTGTGCAGACCACAAAAACTCTCTCCATATCAGCAATAAGACTGTTCCACTTTCTTATCATTTGTATGTTCACTGGAGCAGCACTTTTAATTTCCTTAAAGAACTTTTCCTTTGCAGTCATAGCTTGGCGAATGTTTGGCACAAGTGGCCTAGGTTTTGGCCTATCTTGGCTTTTATTTTTTATTTATTTTATTTTTATTTTTTTAAAGATTTTATTTATTTGAGAGACAGCGCACAAGTTGGGGGCAGAGGCAGAAGGAAGGGGAGGGGCAGATTCCTTGCTGAGCAGGGAACACAACGTGGGGCTCAATCCCAGGACCCTGGGATCATCACCTGAGCTGAAGGCAGACACTTAGCCAACTGAGCCACCCAGGCGCTCCTATCTTAGCTTTTAACATGCCTTCCTCATTAGGCTTAATCATTTCCAGCTTTTGATTTAAAATGAGAGATGTGCAATTCTTCCTTTCACTTGAACACTTATAAGTGGCCATTGTAGAGTTATTAATTGGCCTAATTTCAATCTCAGGGAATAGGGAAGTCTGAAAGGAGGGAGAGATATGGGGGAACAGCTGGTCAGCAGAGCAGTCAGACCACATACATTATTGGTTAAGTTTGCCATCTTATATTGGTGCAGTTCATGTTATCCCAAAGCAGATACAACAGTAGCATCAAAGATCACTGATCATAGATCACCATAACAAATATAATGAAAAAGCTTTAAATATTGCAAGGATTACCAAAATGTGACAGACATGAAGTGAGCAAATGCTGTTGGAAAATGGTGCTGGTAGACTTATTCAACACAGGGTTTCCATAAAACTTGAATTTATAAAAAAATGCAGTATCTGGAAAGCGGAATAAAGTAAAGCACAATAAAAATGAGGTATGCCTATATTTTATACATTAGATAATGTGATCTCCTTATATTGCTTTGTTAGATGCAGCCACTATGATGTGGTTTGAGAAACTTCACGTGTGGCTTCTTTTTGTGGAGAAGAATATCATCTATCCATTGATTGTTCTCAGTGAACTTAGTAACAGTGCAGAGACAATTGCTAGTCCAAAAAAACTGGATACAGAGTAAGTACAATACTCCTCTCATCTATGTTTAACTTCTAGGGGCTGTCATAAGCAATGTCCTAATACATTGATCAAGTAGCAAATAATTGTCTCTTTGGTGCAATGCGCTATGAGATAAAAAAAATTCAGGTGAAATTGTGTCTTTAACTTCCCTTGCCTGAATATCTGTTTCTGCTCTTGTGTATCACACTACTCCAGACATCTTATCCTCAACTAATATTTTATGAGAGGACATTTATTAAATAAAATTAATTTTTAATATTAGGTGGTAAGTTTGAGAGATGTCTGTTTTTGTGTATTTTGTAAATCAGGCTATAGAGGTGGTCACTTGCCTGTGTAGTCATCCTATAAGCCTACCCACTAGGCTAGGTGCATGTTGGGTAAGCCTTAATACATGTTTTTTTATATGCTAAATGCTGTTAATACTAAAGCAATAAAAATATCCAGAAACTGGAGAACCATATATTAGAATTGCAATACTGTTACTTATTTTTTTAAACATGCTTATTTATATAAAGGAATAAGAACCATATTACATATTGTTAAAAGGAAATACTATAATAGTTTATTTTTTAGGATGCGATTTGCCTAGCTGTATAAATCGTTTTCAAAAGTTTATATTTGATAGATATATTTTATAAGCATTGTTAATGAAATGGTGATTTTTCTGAAGTTCTCAGTCATTGATGAGTTTTGCTTTCTTTATATCATAGGTTAGGTGCTTTAATGATCACCATTGCTGGTCTGAAGTTGCTACGGTCCTCTTTTAGCAGCCCTACATATCAGTATGTCACAGTCATCTTTACTGTGCTGTTCTTCAAAATTGACTATGAAGCATTTTCAGAGACCATGCTGTTGGATCTCTTCTTCATGTCCATACTCTTCAACAAGGTACTTTATTACTGAAAGGAATATCCCTATCTGTAAAAAGTATTATTGCCCTGACTAATACACTGTTTAGTGAGGATTCTACTTGCATTTCATTTGCTTCATTATCTTTTAAGTAATATCTTTCTTCAATCAACCAGTTATTTTAGAAGAATTTTAAAATCCCTAAACAGTGCTAGTCACTATGATCCATAAAAGACATATTTCTTGCTATAGGTGGGGAGATAAGATTAAGTTATATAGAAAAATTAGAGAAACACCATTAGCTATGTATTTTTAAATATATAGGATCTTCCAAAAGTGGGTGTGGTTTTGAATAATTCTAGAAATAGACATGGTAATAATGGAACTGGGCTGTGGGCTGCTGGATAGATGGAGGGAGGAAATAACCTGATAGCTGAATGAAGATGGTAGATACTGAGGCCAGTGAGGCCGTGTGGGAGGAATCAGAACTAGTTTGATGTTGACATTTACAGAATACTCTGAAAATTATGAAATGTTTCTAAGATTTATTATCCACCCCTAAGAGAAGTACTTTTAGTCCTTTTGCAAATGAGATGGCAAAACCTGGGTCTCCTGCCTCCCTTTCTAAGAATCTTTTTGCTGAACCATACTACCTTTCTAAATGAAATAGGTTGTGAGTCAGATTATTTCTAAGTTAAATTGAGCTTAGATTTCATGTTAACACTGACCACATACAAAGGCCTTTGACATATATTATCCCATTTGATAGGTAACAGAGAGCTGAAGCATATGACAGCTACAAAACACAATGAAAGCCCAGTTTTAGGCAAGTTAGCCTGGTCAGCCAAATTTGGGATGAATTGGGGAAGAGAGAACCTAAAGGTACGGAGAACAGTTTAAGAGACTGTTGACAGTAATTTAGATGTGATAGAGGTCTAACCTAGGGTGGGAACAGTACAAATGGAAAACCATTAATCTGAACAAGGTTTTAGTGTTAGTCAATTTCAAAATATTGGGCTAAATACTGTACTAAGTAGTTTCTAAAATACTGTAGTGTTATATTTGTTCAATCACTAATTTGTATGCATTTTTATCATTTATTTCCTCTTCTAGTGAGCATGGCTAACCAAAGGAGGAAGCCAGAAAGTTAATCAAAGAATTGTTTGTACAAAGAAGCATGTGGTTTCTCACAAATTTAAATATTTAGGTTGGAAATTGTATACTAGTTGGGAAAAAAGTGAAAGTTTCAGTAAAATAGAAAGCATCTCTGAAATAGACTTAATTTGCATTAGTTTGGATTTTCTTAATACTTTTGTTTGTTAAGCAAATTGTCCTTCAGAGCATACCAATGCTCCAGGACTGTTCTAGATGCTTAGGCTACATCACCGAGCACAGAGGGAAAGCTCTGCCCTTAAGGACTTTGCATTGTGTGAGGTTAGCTAATAGAACATAACAGTGGTAGTAAGCAAGTAATTTTCAAGGGATCTCTCGATAAATTTTTTAAGATATCATTGTAAGAGGCACCACCAATTAAATAATCTTATAGGAAGAAATTACTATGAATGTGTACAAAAGTGCTTTTACCCACTAACCACTTAACTTTGTAATGCGTATCATTTTTTCTTCAACATTACAGTCAAAATTTGAGTTCAGTCTGGTTCACATTTAGAATCTGAAGTTTTCTGAAGTACTGCTTTCAGGCAGTTATAATGGCATCTTGATAATCTAAATGCTGCCTTTACTTCTGTCATCCTGATCACATCCTCATTAAGGATTACCGGCATAATTTTGAATCATGGCAAAGAATGCAGGCATCCATCTGCATTTTGTAATTGGTTGAAGTTGTAATTTCTTTTTTAAATTGGAAGTTAAACTGGTTCATTTGCAATTCGTTGAACAACTTAAGTACGAGGTGTTTAGTGCCCGAATCACAGCACCAAATTAGTTTGAACCTCTTGCCCCTAAGAACCTGTCTGTTTTGTGAGGTGGGTCTCGCACTGCCTGAGCTACAGAGGCAGTTTTGTGCAAACACAGTCATTCTGTTTCAGTGTTGAAGACATGTTCAGCAACAAAACAAATCCTAATTTACAGAAAATTAAAGTGTGTATTGTGTTTCCATTGACAATCACAATTGGGATTAAGAACAGACGCCTGATGTGCACTACTAAATCCTTAGGCAGACAGGCAGTGACAACCGTATTACAACTTTATTTCCTACCTGGCTGCTTTCAAATTTCTTTTGACATTGCATTTAAAACATACTCAGTTTTCAAAGCACTAAACTTGAGGAAAATGTGTCCTGGAATAAAAATATGTATGAATTTCTTAAGCTTTATAAACACCTAGATTTCCTACCTTTCTATGTTTTGCTTGTAGTAGTAGTACTATAACCAGTAGAGGGCATAGAGTTTTTTGTTTTTTTGTTTTTTATAGATTTTTATTTATTTATTCATGAGAGAGAGAGAGAGAAGCAGAGGGAGAAGCAGGCTCCCAGGGAGCAGGGAGCCCGATGCGGGACTCGATCCCAGGACCCCGGGATCATGACCCGAGCCAAAGGCAGACACTTAACCATCTGAGCCACCCAGGTGCCCGGGCATAGAGTTTTTTAAACAGATGAAACACAAGTCCAAAAATCAGCTAGCTGTCTGCACTTAAATATATATTCAGTGTTTTGGCAGTTGACACGTCTTTTCCTTTTATCAAATGGCGAATAATTTCAATGCCATTTTCCTATCAGAAAAACAATACATTTTAGAGGTCTTTCATTTTCTAATTGAAGTGTCTGATGATAAGTTTTTTACTGATTGTTTTTCTTTTCCTCCTACAGCTTTGGGAACTCCTTTATAAATTGCAGTTTGTATACACTTACATTGCCCCATGGCAGATTACATGGGGCTCTGCTTTCCATGCTTTTGCTCAGCCCTTTGCAGTGCCCCGTATCCTTCTAATAAAAGTTGTATAAGAAAGGGCAGTCACATCCTTAATGAGAATGTTGGTTTGTAGGCATAACCTTTTATAGGCATAGAATATAGATTGCTAGTTGGTAAATTATCAAATATTCTCAGTCCTTTGAGTCCCTGTCTGTACCTATTTTGATTGTTTAACTTGTGTTAACATTTGTGACCCACAGATCATCTGCACATGAGGACAGTATTAAGATTTTATAATTAAGTAATGCTGATTTAAAATTTTATGTTTACATATGTAAGCATTAAAGTCTAGGAATTTTTAAATAAATACAAAATGTTTAGAAATATTTTTAAACGAATGAAAGTACATTTTTCATAATCATATGATTGTAATTGAACTATGTTTAAAATTTTCTATTCTTATCATTTCTTAAAAGTACTATCTAAATAAAAGTAAAGGTAGTGACCACATTGATGTTGAAAAGCAGACTTTTTGTATCTGTAAATTTTAGTTTGATCTTTTGGAAAATTAAACCCAAGCATATTTATTCAAGACTTAATGTATGGACTTTTACCAAATACATATTAGCAAATATTTATTTGACTCCCTTCAAAGCATCATGCCAGGGTGTACTTTTCCTCGCTGTGTCTTTCTGCTTGTACCCCCTTATATTGTCCAATGACACCCTCTTTTGTGTTCCTCTGATGAACCATATTGTTCTCATTGCTGTAAACACAGTATGTTTGTGAGATGTATTTGTGTGTGTGTTTGTGTGTGTGCGCACACACGTGCACTCACTCAAATGAATATTAAAAATCCTTAACCAGTTTTTTCATAGATTCAGCCATGTTGTTTGTTCAGGCTGCTGTATCTGCCTTTTTTTCTACTCCACTAAATCCCTTTCTGGGAAGTGCAATATTCATCACTTCATATGTTCGACCTGTGAAATTCTGGGAGAGAGACTATAAGTGAGTACAATAAAACATTTGAAAGCTGATTTTATCTATTCTTTAATAATAAAAACTATCAACAGAATTATTACAATAATTTTTTGTGTTGAAATATTTTGCTAAAACTATTATAAATGCTCTTGAAGTTTCAAAATCATATAAAATTAGAAGAGTCAGAATAACTATATTTTTCTCTGCCAGTTTTTCTAAGATTTTTTTAAAACCTAGTTTATGTTGAATATACTAATTTTTCTGTCTTTTTTCTTTTAATGCTGTTTCTTTGAGTTGGTCCCACATTAATACTACTCTGAGACTTTATGCTATTATACAATGTTATTTCATCATAGCAGTCATAATTATCTCATAGTTTTCTTAGAAGTAGCTATTTGCAGAGCTAAATTTTCTGTAGATTATTTCTGGTTTTTCAAGAGGATAATTTTTTAATGACCATCTTTGTGCATAAAGTATTTTCTCCATTTAGATTTAGTTCCTTTGGCTAAATGTTTCATCTGATGCCTGCTAACTATCCTTTATGTAATCTCTCCAAATTTCTTTCTTTTCTTTTCTTTTTTTAAATTTAAGAAAGATTATTCAAAAGGGGAATTACTGAGTCATGGAGCCTAAACATATTAAGGCTCTTAACATGTATTAACATATTGATTCAGAAAGAGCTTATATTACTTTTTAATTCTACAGGCCATCTTCTTGACTGCTTCCTTTCTTTCTGTACTTCTACAAGTTAGTGTGTATAATAAATGAAAGTAGTAGTCTCACGTTTTAAACAATGGACTAGCTTGGGGATTTGAAGCTTTTGCTCTCGTCTTTCATCTAAAACCATACATGGTGTTTCTCTTTTATGAATTTCAGTGTTATTTATATTCTGTTCTCAGCTAACTTAAATTGAGCCCAAAATAATGTCTGTGGCGACAGTTTTGGTCTCAGGACCCCTTTACTCTCTTCACAGTTATTAAAGTCTCCAACGAGTTTTTGTTGATACAGGTTTTATCTACAGATAGTTACTATATTAGAAATCAACACTCAGAAAAATTCAAATGTTTATTAATTAGTTTAAAAATAGCAACAATAAATCCATTATGTGTAAATATAATATTTTTGTAATGAAAATTACTATGTTTTCCACATCACCAAAAATAATCAGTGAGAAGAGTGTCACTGTTTTTGTAGTTCTATAAATCTCTTTAGTGTCTGGCTCAGTAAAAGACAACTGGATTCTCCTGTCTGCTTCTGCAGCCAATCTGTTGTTGCAATATGTTGTTTTAGTTGAAGTATATGAAGAAAATCTGGCCTCACACAGACACATAGTTAGAAAAGAAAGAAGTATTGTAATAGCCTTTTTAGACAATTGTGGATATTTTTCTTTGATCCTTCACTAAAAGTCGACACATGGTAGTTCCTAAAAATTAGTTGCAGTATAGAGTCTAAAACCATATCTATTGTTGGGGAAGAAGTATTTCCTCTGCCCTTCAAAGTCCTTCCAGTTCAACTAAGAATCAAATTGACATGAGACAGATAAACAGGAGAAAATCAAATTTAATGTGCACATACGGGGAATCCACACAGACATGGAAATTCCAAAGACAGGTAACATGATGCTTCTGTGAATTAAGGAGTGGGGTAAGGGTCTTAGGATACAAAGGGGAGAAAGATCATTAGCAAGAAGGTGAAAGGAGGTGTTTGGAAAACAAAGGTTACCCCATTTTATAGATAAGTTTCTTAGGTAAAGAGGAATCTCTGTTAATAGCTTTCTTTGTGATATAAGCAAGCAGTTGAGAGGGAGGTAAAGATCTTTTCCTGAATCTGCTGAGTTTTGATTGCTTTTATTTTTTATTTTCTTTGAAAGATTTTTTTTATTTGAGAGCGAGGCAGAGAGGGAGAGGGAGAAGCAGGCTCCTTGCTGAGCAGGGAGCCCAATACGGGGCTCAATTCCAGGACCCTGGGATCATCACCTGAGCCGAAGGCAGACACTTAACTGGCTGAGCCACCTCGGCGCCCCTTGATTGATTTTAATTCAAAATAATGTTCATGTCAAAGTGGCCCATCTTGGGGCGGCCTGCCCTTGGCCCCATGAATTTTTGGAACTGTGTTACATCAAAATCCACTGATAATTGTTAAACTTTGAATGGATCTTTTACCCATTTATTGATCATTTAGAAAATATTGGTTCACTGGGTAATGTAGATCTTAACAATTCTCGATCTTGATCAAGATCTTGATACATTTCATTATATAATATTAAAAAAATGTATTCATTCATATCCCCACCAATCTCTAAAGAAAAGTGTTTAAGCATTACTAAGCTATCAAGCTTGTTGATAAATATATATATACATTTTCCCAAATTCTAATTTTTGCTTAGAAACTTTAATTTTGTTATTGCGACAGGACAGACTCACTTTCTTCATTTTTGAGAAAAGTCTGTCAAGTATGTAAGTCTGAATAATCATAGTAAAAATGGTGTTCTATGAAAAAAAGAGCTAGTGCAGCTTGGAATTCAAGTAACTACATGAATGCTTTCCCTTGAGACAACCATCCTACTTCAGAATGCAGCAGAATGCTTTATGTGTATTTTGCTACACACAATATTAAAAAGACTTTACTGAGTGGTGGGTTGTGATTTAATAAAATTAATTTTTTTTATTGCTTCATTAAAGACATTTTGAAGCAAAACTCGAATTTTTGTTTATTTTTTCTTGTGCATATTTGGCAGTGCAAAATACAGTTTGGTGCCACTGTCTTGATTCATATTGAAGTGCCCGTAGTTTTACCCACTATTACGTTTGCACCATTAATGCAGTTGTCTACACAGTGAAAAAGTGAACAACAGCTCAGTATTATTATGAAAATCATTTTCATCTGGAAAGCTCCCTAAAAGGATCTTGAGTCCCCTGCTTTGGGTTCTGTGGACCATATTTTGGAAACCACTGTTCTAAGAACACTCTACCACTGGACATTAATAAATGCACCTTCTCCTTGCACAGAATGTTTCATGCACTGTGTATTTCTAAGAACTGCATGTAGGACACATGTTTCATCCTGATCAATTTGGGGGGGGGCATTAAACTCATTAATGTCTTTCTACCCTGTTCAGTGAAACACCAGTTAGGTAAAAACTGTATGTTTATGTATGATGGAGGTGGGCAAGTAAAAAAACCTTACCCCTAAAAGTATGCTCATGAGGAATTTTATCAATATATACCAATCATAGGTTTTTCTCAGAGATATTCATGAAGTGATAATCTTTATCATTTATATTGTACAGTTTTCTTCTTTTTAATTAAAGGTTACCAAAAATGTTCTGTTTTGCCTTCTTCAGCACAAAACGGGTGGATCATTCAAATACCAGATTGGCTTCCCAGCTTGATAGAAATCCAGGTAAAAGCTCTGTGAGTAAAGAAGCAAGTCTAAGGAATTTGTTATATATATATTTCACTCCCAACTAGTTGGGAATCCTTTGTGAGTTCCAAGTGATCATTTTTAAAAGACTATATATCCTTTGCTTCTTGTTCTGCTTTAGCAAAGTGTGAATTCAAGTATCTAACCCATCTTTTATAAAATGCATTTTAAGAATGTTCATAGGAATAAAAAAAATGTCATTCAAAGATTGTTCTTACATAGTTTAAAAAGTAGAACAGTTAAAGTAAAACTGGTCAAGTGTATTAAAGAGTATGCAATCTAACCAACAGGTGTATTAATATATTTGCTTCTCCCGCTTCTCTGAATGTTTAGGTAAATGTTCATTTAATTTCATTTAGTTTGTTGATTGTAGAGATGTCATGTAGGGCAGCCAAATGGCCCTCGAGGTAGAGTTTCAGTGGATGGCATTTTGGTGGTGGTTCCATTGTCTAAAGTCTGGTTCCTTAGTTTCATCATTTGGGAAACATCCTTTTGTCCACCTACCTGTTAGTAATCTGACACACAGAGGGTGAATCTCACTAATCCAACCATAAGAAATTAACCAGAATTCCAATGTATTAATTTACTAAAAGAAATCTTACTCTCAGATAGACTGGAGCATTTGTATCCATTTGACTCTCAGATTCCTTCAAATGCTGATTCCTTCAACTGTTCTACTTGAGAAACTAAATTAACAATAACCAGATAGTTTTATAATTATAAAATTGGATTAAAGAGGACTAGTTACTTGATAATGCCTGTCATTATCACATTCTGGTAGATAAACAACCATCCCAGCTCTAATATGTCCATGTATAAGGGGCTTAGAATTCTCATGATGCTAGTGATGCCATCCTGCATATCAAAAAGACCTGAATTAATATGCATACTTCTGAAATGAGCAGACAGGGCATTAGATAATGACCATCTTACTGAATTAGTATCTGGAGTACCCTTTTCATTATTTTATTTTGTAGGCTGAGTTTAAAATAGTAAGCTTTGTGTATTTTGCTTTCCTCCAGTATTATACTATGGGTACCTGTTTACAGATTTTGCTTTGGATGGGTTACTTCTAAAGATGGCTAGTTTTATCCCAGTTTTTTTTCTTAAAGAATGACTCTAATAAATTTTATAGGTTCTTTGCTGCTGTTTCTATATATATAGTTTATTTCTGTTAATCTAGTTTTAGCCATCTCAATATTTAGGGGTTTTTTGTTGTTTTGGGGTTTTTGTGTTGTTTTTTTTTTTTTTTTGACCAGCTTCTATTCATTTTGGACTGTCTTGTTTGTTCAAATTTTGTATTCCTTTACACACTTTCTTTTTTAATGTATCTTTTTGTTCTAATCCTGAATTCCTTTATCTTGTTCATTTCTCTTACGTGGTTTTCATTATAAGTTGGAGTTCATTGAATAGTGATAGAAGAGGTCATGGTTATTGAAGAGGTGAAAATCCTTAGATTTCATCTAATCTAGTGCCCACATTTTATGGATGGGGGTCAGAGGTCAGAGAAGTTATGTGACTTCTAACTCTAAATTCTGAAACTTTTCTCGTTACCCTGTGTTTCATTTTTATATTGGAATTGTAAGGCTGTTAATATTATTTTCCTTGTCAAGAAAATATAGATACAATCCTAACTGGAAATTAGTTTTAATATTTTAATATTTTGTTGATATACTGAAGACTTAGGGTAAAATGTAACATGTTTAATTCCTTCTTATAGGATCAGATGACAACAATCTGAATTCCATCTTTTATGAACATTTAACTAGATCCCTACAACACAGTCTCTGTGGTGATTTGCTCCTAGGACGATGGGGAAACTACAGTACAGGGGACTGTTTCATTCTTGCCTCTGACTACCTCAATGCATTAGTACACCTTATAGAGATAGGCAATGGGTTGGTCACTTTCCAGCTGCGGGGACTTGAATTCAGAGGTAAGATACTCACCTTTTATTTCTGTAACGTATTCCCGTGACATCTGAGTTTTATGTGTTTACATCTCAAATTAAAAATTAGCATAAAATTAGGTCGTTTGGAGTTGTGGAATGAGAAGAGTTGTTAAAAGAGCAATTATTAGATTTTTTTCCAAATTTCACATTCAGAGAAAAATCATTTTTGTGGTATGCTAAAATACGTGAAGGTAGCATCATTCTTGCATAACTCACTATTTTCCTGGTGATGTTTAATTTCTGTTGTTTTGTGCTTGCTCTCTTCCTATTCTCTTTGTGAGAAGTTGCGTTCATTTGTTAGATGGCTGGAGCATAGAATGCCGTGTTTTGTGTGTAGCTAACCAAGTACTTTCATGTAGATACCAAGCCTTTGTCTTCCACAAATTTTGGTTTTGAAGTGAAGTTCCCATAACATTAAGATCAGTTTTAAAGGGAACAAGTCAGTGGCATTTAGTGCATTTACAGAGCTCTACAGCTGTTAGAGTGGGCAGTTGGTTAGGTTCTAAGCGGATGCCTGGAGATCGGTAAAGAGGAAGCCAGGGCCAGTTTTAGGAAAGTCAGAGGCCTATCCTGACAGTACTCCAAAACGAAGAAGCCACAAGAAGCCAGTTCAAACCAGATAGGCCCAAGATGGCTCCTAAAATGGGCTAACTAGAGGATCAAATCAGACTTAAACCCTATAGCTTTATTTTCATCCCGATGTTGAATCAGAAGGTTTGGACCTTTGTTAGGTAATATCTTTGTTAATGGAACAAGTACTTTTCTAAAATTACTCCATTCACTGGAAATAAGATTGTACTTGTATGGCATTCAAATTAAGGCAGTAAATGTTGATGTTTGTTATCATTTGTGATCTGTTTGTCATCCAATTTCTCTCTTTCAAAATGTCCTATTCTTGTTTTATGGTTTGTTTCTGCCTCTCCTTCAGAGCCCAAGACCTTAATTCCATCTCTCTAGAGTCTTACCTGATGTTCACATCGAATCCAGCTGGACTCATCTGAAAGTCAGCATCCCTCACCTCACCACTACACCTACTACTGCTATGACTTTAACGTCTTTTTAAATTGTTGGTACCTGAAGATTTCACCTTTTTGTTTTTTATTTTTTCTATTTTCTTAAACCATTGTGTGGGGAAGCTGTTTTATGTAGCATTTCTGTCTGTGTGAATTGGAAGAGGGTCCTTCTTAGGACGTGCTCATTTCACCATATTGGTCAGAAATTCTCCAAATCAGAAACTGATCCAAATCCTTACTCTCCCAACTTTCAATCTCTGGTACCAAGTAGATTCAAATAAAATTTTGGACAAATTTTTTGCCATTCAAATTCTATTTGCCAAACAAAACTCAAACTGATTTGGGAACACAGTATATTTTACTATCTGAATTTGTGGTGGATTTGGATAGCAAGAGATACCTGTAAGTCTTCACTCAGCCATAGTGTTGCTTTTTTTGGTTTTTTGTTTGGTTTTGTTTTGTTTGAGGCAGATTTGATCATGTTCCTTTCATTCTTAAAATTGTCTGTGGCTTTCCATTGCACTTAAAATAGAATTCAAACTCCTTAACAGGCTCTGCCACACTGTGATCTGGTCTTTGCCAGTTTCTCCAACTCCACTTTATACCTTCATCCTCACTCACTCTAGGCACACTGGCCTTCCTTCAGGGTCTTAACTGTGCTAAATTCTTTACTAAGGACTTCCTACTGCCTTTCTCTTTGCCTAGAAAGTACCAGCCGTCTCCCTTCCTCCCACCAATCTTCCATCTGGCTAATTCCTTAATTATCTTTAAGCTTTAGCCTAAATATCACTTTCTCAGAGAAGCCTTCTCTAACCACCTGTCCCACATGATTATCTCTCATATTGCCATTTTTACCTCTTTAGCACTTAGCTTAATTATAATTTCATAATTTCATATTTATTTGTGTTTGTTTAAAGTTTATTTCTTCTCTAGCCCAGGGGTTGGCAAACTTTTTCTATAAAGAGCCAGATGGTAAATAATTCAGGCTTTTGGAGGCATGCACATTTTCTGTTCCATATTTTTCTTTGATTTTTTTTTTTTTTAAACAATGCTTTAAAGATATAAGAACCATTCTTAGCTTGGATTTGGCCCAAGCCTGTATTTTGCAAACCTTTGCTGTAGATTATAAGCTCCTCAAGGGCAGGAATCCTATCTGCTTCATTCATTACTGTGTATCTAGTTGCTGTTTCATCAGTTAGCATATAATAAATAATTAGTTAATTTTATAGAATGATTAAATGATGTAAGTATATAGCTGTTACTCCTTTCTCTGCATTCCAGAATTCTCATGAGGTCTGATTATATTCTTGCTCAGATCTTGTGATCTTTGGTTATTTTCTTTCCTTCAGAGTGTTATTCCCTGTCCCATCTACCTCCTGCCTCTCGAAATAATCAAGAGTGTCAGTATGTTGCCAGGCAGATATTTGGATCCCCTGAGCATTTTGATGTGTTTTCTGGGGTATTCTTCATTAAGCCAATTTAATTCATTGATTTTATTGTATCTTGTAGTGGATGCTAAATGTCATGTGACATTTAGCTAAACAAATTTCCTGATCAGTTTCCTGTATGTCTTGGTTAAATCCCTTTATATTTATTTCATTTCCGTTTTTATTTTACTGATATTCTCAATATTCTTTTCCATGTAAATTTTATCTCAGATTTGAGTTATCAGTTATTTTTTGTCTATCAAAAATTTTTTATTAAAGCTTCTACAATGCTAACTTTCTGTTTGTAAATGTTACTTCAACCAAGTACAGTTTTCCAGGTCAAACTTTATAGGTCAAAAATGTATTATGCTGATTGGATTCCTCTTGGTTTTTACTCAAATTACTTTTAACATGTCTAGTTTTCATAACTGCCAGTTTTAGTTTTACCGATAATATTCACTATGAAGTGACTGAAAGACATAGCTAGTCCAGGAAACAATTGGTAATAGTTCCTTATGGATATTCTAGAATCCCCCTCCGAGTCTCAGAGTTCTTTTTTCAGTTGCCAATATTAACTCCTATGCTTATCGTTGACTTCATTTCCTAAGTAAAATGTATTATTTTGGGTATGTTGGGCATGTTGGGGTAGAAAATAATCTTGGGATTTGTATGGTAGAGTAAAAACGTCCCACATTAATTAATTACTCTGTTCACTTTCTTCTGCTCTGAACAAGGATCTCATTCTGTCTTAGTAAATGTCAAAATCTCCAAGTTCCCTCTTGCCACATATCTTTTCTATGTACTATTAACAAAGTGATCTGCACCAAATACAGCTCTCATTATGTCATCTGCTTTACTTAAAAACCTTTGATTGACCTTCCAGAAAGATGACAAAATGAATAAAATACAGTAATAACACATAGAATCTAAGGAACAGACCCAGCTTCATGCCATGATTTTAAAACCCCAGCCTCAGGATGTTTCTTCTAGAAACTGAATAATTTGTTGGCCCTCTCTACCCTATTCTAGCACATGGATAAAGAAGGAAAACCTCTCTAGGCTTTTTACAGAGCCACTGTACTACTGCTGCCAAACTATGGTTAAACTGGCTAAAAAAATAAAGTGTAGTATAACTCACTTGAGACTCTAGATGCAAAAATCTGCAGAACCCAGAATAAGCAGAAATTAGCAGTCCTTTTTTTTTTAAGTACCTCTCAGTAGTTGAGCCCTTGTCATTTCATTTTTATTTTTGAAATTAAGTATTAGAAAACAAATTAATAGAATTCATCTTTTAATAGGTTATAGGAGAAAAACAACAAAATATGATCCTCTTAGAAGATGCCAGGAGACATTTGATTGAATTTCATTTCCATTATTGGTTTGAAAAATACTTTATAAAATTACACATATCCTTATTCTGAAAAAAGAAAAAAGTTTGTATATATAGATCTATAGTCATGATCATGTGTGATGATCAACTGCAGCGGGTACTCCTGTTAATGTCTGGTTCATGCCAGGGTTTTTCTTTTCACCACTGTGTGACATTGTCCTGGAAGTGCTCAACAATGTAATCAAACAAGAAATGAAATCGTAGAGTTGTTGAGAGTTCTAGAGTGCTAAACAATACAGCTCATTAGCCCGGCCCAGCCTACCTCTTCTGCCTCTCTTTTAAGCACCACCACCACCTGGGTTTAGTTTTCATGGCATCATTTTCTCTCAAAGCAGCATTTTTCAGGGGCGCCTGGGTGGCTCAGTCAGTTAAGCATCTGCCTTTGGCTCAGGTCATGATCCTGGGGTCCTGGGATCAAGCCTCGCAGCAGGTTCCCTGCTCATCAGGGAGTCTGCTTCTCCCTCTCTCTGCCCTTTCCCTCACTCGTATTCTCTCTCAAATAAATAAATAAAATATTAAAAAAAAGCAGTGTTTTTCAAACATGGATGGTGTATATGTTCTCTTTAAAGGAAAAAAAATTGTGAAGTCCATATAAGTTATTAAAATATAACCTCAATATGTGCATTTATAAAATTAAGTGTAATACCCTTACAGAATTTAAGGAATTTGCTTAAATAGTCCTTACAGAATTTAAGGAATTTGCTAATTAAATGGAAGCAAGGCCACAGAACAAAATAAACATTAATGTGACAGATGGTATTTTACTGGCACTAGATTGCTGTGGGTGTAATTCTGTATTTATTCTGATTTTGTATTTTTACTTCAGTAACACTAATGCAGAGAATGTTTGATATCTTGTATAAAAGAATGTAACTTCAAAGAATTGTTTCCTAGTGTTGAATAATCAGAGCTCATACCTAATTGAAACTTTATCAGCAGGTAAGCTTCAAATGCTAATAATGTAATTTTATCCAATTACTATTGGAATTGGCAACAGAAAAAGTAATCATGGATTTAAGATAAAATTATCATGAACCATTACAGTTTATATATTCAAATATATGTATATAATATTTCTGCTTGCCACATGGACATGGTACTGATAAAGGGAGCCCACATTCTTTTGAGTTCTGCATGTCTGTCTATATTGTGTGCCCTGCAGTGATTCACTTCTAAATCCACTCTTCCCTTATTGAATGAACTCAAACCGTCATGAGATGTCCCTTTACTCATTGGCCTTCGTTTGATATGAATGCAATTGTGAACCCAAATTTGAAAAGTTTGGGATCAGTACTTGAAAATTAAGAAGGTAACTGCACAAATTTTCAGAACCTTTAATGTGCTAATTCATGTTGTGATTCTGCAGGAAGTGAATATATAATATGCCTAGTTTCTGGAGCTTCCTGCAGTTTGTTAGTGAACATTCCAAGGGAAATCAATCACATACTTTCAATTACTATAAAAGGTGTTTTGTTTTTTTCCCCCTAAATTTCTTGTGTCTTTGAAGCATTCATTTTCTACTTCATATGGTTTTTTTTCTTCTTTGTATGCAGTGGTCTCTCTCTCTCTTTAAGGTACTTACTGTCAACAACGGGAAGTGGAGGCCATTACTGAAGGCGTTGAAGAAGATGAAGGATTTTGCTGTTGTGAACCTGGCCATATTCCTCATGTGCTTTCATTTAATGCTGCATTTAGCCAGCGCTGGCTAGCTTGGGAAGTGATAGTCACTAAGTATATTCTGGAGGGTTATAGTATCACTGACAATAGTGCTGCCTCTATGCTTCAAGTCTTTGATCTTCGGAAAGTCCTCACCACTTACTATGTCAAGGTAAGGGTGTGTGCCCAGGTAGATCTTCTGACAGTTCTGAGTTCTTCTTGGAAAAGACTTTTTTTTTTTTTTTTAAATGTATTTGTGCTTTGCTTCTAAGTAGTGATATAAATTCTCTAGTATTGGGGCGCCTGGGTGGCTCGGTCAGTTAAGTGTCTAACTCTTGATCTCAGCTCAGGTCTTGATCTCAGGGTCATGAATTTTGGCCCCACTTTGGGCTCCACGCCCAGCTGGAGTCTATTTAAAAAAAAAAAAAAATTCCCTAGTATTAAGTCAGTAAAGTATACCTACTAAGGTATTGCTATGTCTTTCTTTAGTGGATCTTATTTCATTTGTTCATGAATAATAGCTACCATATGTAGCTTATATGTTTTAGGTACTGGGCCAAGGAATACACATATGCATACATATACATATATATGTCTTATGCAGTTTTCTGAAGGAATATTATATTTCTGTTTTTCAAGTAAACAAGAATCGGAAGTTACCTGCCCAGTGTCCTCTACTTAGCAAGTGGAGTTAGGGATTTAAACTCTAGGCATGTCCAGCTCCTGAGCCCTTGCTATTAACCACTGCTTTGCACTGCTTTCAATAACCTGAATAAAAGTATTGCAAGATTTGGAAGGTCTCCAAAACCACCCTCACTTGTAGCACCAGCTGCAATTTTGGGTCCCCACGGACTAGTCTCTGGTTCAGTAATTTGCCAGAAGGACTCACAAAACACAGCAAAGCCGTGACACTCATTGTTAGGGTTTATTACGGTGGAAGAATACAGACTAAAATCAGCCAAGGGAAGAGGCGTATAGGGCAGGGTCCAGAGACACCAAGGCATGAGCTTCCAGTTGTCTCCTGTCAGTGCAGTTGTGCAGATAATGCCCATTTCTCCCAGCAACAATGTGTGACAGTACTCACAGACTGTTGTCAACCAAAGAAGCTCACCTGAGCCTTGGTGTATAGAGTTTTTATTGGAGTCTAGTCACCTTGGTGTGGTTTACTGCCCCCATGGCCAGCCTTAGTTTCCAGCTCCTCCAGAGGTCATGGCTGTAAGCTCATGGGGAACAAAGACTCTGAAGAGGCAAGGGAATAGAAGTTACCTCCCAGCACCCAAGGGCAAAGACCAAACCTCTCTTGGGCTAGGTTTGTTCTTTACTATACAGGTGTTCTGTTTTTGCTGAAGATATTACAAGATTACAGCAAGCTATGATTTGGCAGCA
This sequence comes from Callorhinus ursinus, assembly GCF_003265705.2. Classification (NCBI taxonomy): domain Eukaryota; kingdom Metazoa; phylum Chordata; class Mammalia; order Carnivora; family Otariidae; genus Callorhinus; species Callorhinus ursinus. The sequence goes on from NW_027397070.1 coordinate 43,510,175, forward strand.
TGCAGGCAGAGCCAGTATTTTGAAGAGGGAAATGTATGCTAAATTTTAGTGACCCATATCTGTGTTACTACCTCTAGGTACCACTTTATTTGTGCTGATTGGGATGAATGTTAGTCTTATAATTAATGGTTGGTTAAACCCAACCTCAGGAAGCTAAATAGAGTGATTTTGCAATTTTTACGTGCTCTCTGTCTCTGTGTGTATGTGGCATTTTGTATCTCTGGTTCTAAGTAGGTATATTTCTATTGCTTTACTATTATATTTCCATAACTTGACTTAGCACCACAAGATGATTTAATAACTTTCTATGAGAAATGCATCACAGTAAAGTTTTTCTACCTCTCCTTAAAATGTCCTAAATTCAAAAGCTCTGAGATCAATAGAATTGTTTTGAATTTGTCTTGATGAATTTATGGTTGTGACTTTTAAAGTATTAAAGTAAGTGTTCATCCAGAAAGGCCTGAGGTATATTTTTTATGGCATTCCTAAAATGTTTTCTTAGAGTATTGAGCTAGAATAAAATATTTTTTAGTTATACAATCAGTATAAATTATTGGAATTTATTTAATGAGGAATTAGAGTTAATTCAAACTGTAACTTGGGTTTTGTTTTTTGCTTTGTTTTTTTTAATCTTTCCCCCTTTAGGGTATCATTTACTATGTTACAACTTCTTCTAAACTGGAGGAGTGGCTAGCCAATGAAACAATGCAGGAAGGACTACGTCTGTGTGCAGATCGAAATTATGTTGATGTGGACCCAACATTTAATCCAAACATTGATGAAGACTATGACCATCGACTGGCTGGCATATCCAGGGAGAGTTTCTGTGTGATTTACCTCAACTGGATAGAATATTGCTCTTCCCGAAGAGCGAAGGTAGAGGTTGTGTACTTTATTTGTAACTCTTTGAGTCCATTTTTTCAGAGATGGAAAGAATATCCCCGTTTGTTATTATGAGGTCAGTTTTTCCAGACCTCCTTCTTTCTGACCATCTGGGTAAGAGAACCTTCACTCGTTAAAAAGAAATTCAGAGGTTGGGGGGAAGCAGTATTCCACAGATAACCATCAATTTGGTTTTCTTTACTCTGGTATAGTCGCTAGTAGGCTAATGCAGCTGTCGCTGATAGCCTGCCTCCACCTTATGTCCATAAACAACTAATTAATAGGTAGAATATTGTATTTTCAGGAGAGGACATTATCAGTAATGATGTATGCCAGTAAGTATTTTCTTTGAGATGTTTTGCTAAGATCCTAATACTTTATAAAAGTCAGGTGTTTCTTTTTTTAAGTATGTTCCAGTATTATAAAGCATTAGATTTTATTTAAAGGTTTCAAAGAAACTCCTCATATACATTCATACTTCATTTTAAACTGATTTGTTAAGTTTCTTGTCATTAGGACTGTTTAAAGACCTAGAAATTTAGTTGAGTTCTTCATCCTCTCTGATTTTTATTAACTGTCTTCCTATTTGTTAAATACCTTTATACCTTTCTGATAACTAATGTTCTTTGTTTTTTAAAGCCACTGGATGTTGACAAAGATTCATCTCTGGTGACTCTTTGTTACGGACTTTGCGTTCTGGGACGGAGAGCTTTGGGGACTGCATCCCACCATATGTCCAGGTAAGGAAGGCATTTCTGTTTTCAGGAAGAGAGTAGGAGAAGCTGTATAACATAGATCTGAAAAGTCTGAAATAGCTTTTCATGGAAGCATTCTATGCTAATTTATTGCAAAAGTCTCTTCTGAGAGTTGAGTTCTCCCAAGCGGTTAATAGCTGGCTTTTAAAAATCACACATGTGTGGTAACTACTGATAATAAGAATTTAATGGATTTAAGACATTTTTAAAAATAATCACCCATAAAGTTTGATTGGTCTCCTCCCATTTTACATCTATTTTTCTAATGAGTTACCTCTTTTTATTTTTCCATATTTCCTTGTAGTTTTTGTCCAGAGCATTTATGCTTTTAATATAGTTAATATAGTACATTAGATTTTTGGGAATACAAATATAAGCTGAATTTCTTGACATATGCATCTGAATGAATTAGAACTAAGAAATACTATATATTTTACATTTCTTTTGTGATTACTACATGTTTTCCATTTAAGTTTTTGTGACTTATATACTCTTTGTCTATTGTTTATTTTCATGGGCTTATTACTATAGTGGTTCGTGAACAAGGGCCCCAGATCAATGGGCCCCTGTCCCTTGTGATTCTGACTCAGGGGTTCTAACATTAGTATAGTCATTGGACTCTGTATTTGCAAAACGCTCCCAGATGATTCTGATGCACAACCACATGTAAGAATCAGTGTAATGGAAGTTCTTTGTCAAAATATGTAAATTTTTATCTCCAATCCTAACAGTAATTTAGAGTCATTCCTCTATGGATTGCATGCCCTATTTAAGGGAGATTTCCGTATTTCTTCAATTCGAGATGAATGGATCTTCGCTGACATGGAATTGCTAAGGAAAGTCGTAGTCCCGGGAATCCGCATGTCCATTAAACTCCATCAGGTAAGAAGAGGAGAATTATAATGCATTACTGGTGTTTAATGGCACTTCTTCATTTGACTTCCAAATTACGTTTCTTAGGAACCTTTTGAGAAATATTATTTGAAACACAGAAAAACATGATTTATGCCAAGATATTAGATCTTAGAAGCCTGAACCTGTGTTTCTAAGGGTAAATGTGAATATTAATATCAGAGAGTAACTGATCTGGACATGAACTTGAGGAAAACTGTCAGCAGTGACAAACTAGAAACAAAGCTCTCTGGCCCATATAATTCTTGTTTTGACCTCACATTTCACATAATTGTAATTCAAGCCTCTTCTGTAGGGGAATGTTAGCCAGCTCCCAGTGCAGTGTGGTAAACAAACATCTCAGGAGGGTTGTGAGTGCTACTGTTACTGAGCGATGAGCTTCATGTAGCATGCTACATAGAATAATAGATGGTTAGGACAGATTTAGCCTTAGTTAAATAATCCTAGTAGGGTAATAAAATTAAAATGTGGACCCAAAATACATATCCAGAGCCCTGGATGATTTCAAGACTGTTTTAGGAAATTAAGTACTGGTACTTGCTACTCTAATCATTCCACTGAACAATAGTCGTCAGATCTGATGACAAAGACCACATGATAAGCCTCATTAAAATGCAACTGTTGTACTCAAATCTGTTTGAATCTTTTTTTCCCCCAAATAAAGGGTAAATTACTCCTCAAGTGATTTTACTGTGATCTAAACTGTTAGAATAAAGTCACTGTTCCGTATTATTTAGGAGATTACTGACAAGGGATATATTATTTGAAAGTCTCTGTGGAAAATGGAAAACTATTTTGAAGATCATGGAGAAAATACACATTTGGGAACAAATAGAGTTGTCTATCTTCAGACTAGCTTTACAGTTTTGAGCCAAGTCAGTGTGTTTAAATGAAAAAGATGATGACTTTAGATTAAAATGTTTTTAAAACTTTAGAATTTCTTAAAAGGCACTGATTAATATATCTGCTATGTAAGAAATACTCTGTTTTATACAGCATGATTACCTAACAGCTCCAGGTCAACATCTTCAGTTAATTCTAAACATTATGACAGGTGTTTCCTCTCCAGCTGTCAGAGAAGAAACTGAGGCACAGGGGATTTTCTGACACCTTAGGTCTTTGCCCCCGTCTCTGCCTACAGGTGCTCTTCCCTGTTGCTGCCAGGTCCATTTCCTTACATGTTCCTTTGGCTATGGCATTATTGCCTGTGACAGTGTTTCTCTACCTTATATTTGGCCCAGCACACTTGGGCTGCACACTAGAGCTCACTCTCATTAGCCATGACCAACAACAGTGACAAACAGTGGGGATAAGGAGTTGGAATCAGGAACCCGGGAGCCGTGAAGAGCTGGTGGCAGGGGGGAAGATAGAGAACGCAAATGCAGCCTGGAGAAATTCCGTAATTCTGATACACGTTTGAGGAGGGTGAGATCTACCTGTACAGTAGCCAGAAACAACCACTTAACTGAGTTTTGAGCGAGATGTTGGGTTGCCCACGAGGGACTCTTGGGCCAAGAAAAGATAGATCTGTAAATCGGTACTGGTAATCTCCCAAGTTCATACTCATACATTATACTCACATATTTCATGATTTATGTACTCACGAAAACCCATCCCACAAAAGTAACAATAAGTTTATGTATTAAAAGAAAGGATATGCATACATACTCCGTACAACCCAGCAATTCCTCTCCTAGATAATTACGTAAGAGAATGGAAGTCTATGTCGACACGCATGTGTGCCTAGCAGTTTTAGTTGTAATAGCCCCAAACTGGAAACAACTTAAATGTCCATCAACAGATGAACATACTAATTATGGTATATCTACGTGGGGATAGAATATTACTTAGCAGTAGAAAGAAATGAACTATTGTTAGATACCACAACATGAATGAATCTCAGACATTATACACAGCAGAAGAAACCAGACATAAAAAGAGTACATACTGTATGATTTTATTTATATAAAATCTAAAACAAATCTAACTAGTCTGTAGCCACAGAAAGCAGATTCGTGATTCCTTAGGATGTGGAGATTGAATGCCAAAAGACAGGAAGGAATTTTTGGGGGTGATGGAAAGTTTTAGATCTAGATTGTGTTGGTGATTACATGGGTGTGCATATTTGTCAAAATGCATGTAACTGTACACTTAAAATGGTATAATTTATTTTATGTAAAGAAAAGGTTTTGTTCCTGGAAACCTAGAAATATAAAATTTCTCTTAACTCTTGCCTCTCAGACAGTCCTTGATAATGTGCGTTTAGCACACTTTGTAGGTGTTTTTAATTTTTACTTTTTCCTTTACAGTTTTTTTATTTTTTAATTCTCCAATTGACTGTATTATGTTTTTACTTTATAAATAAAAATGGTCATAATCTCTGTGATATTTAGTAAATGTTCAGTATTGTACAGCATATTGGTGCTCTCACATACATAATACCACCACAATCCAGAAAATTGTTTTCATCCCAGTTCGGTAGGTGAAGACTCAGAACTCAGAGAAATTAAGCAGATTGCCTTTTTCACATGTTCGCCTGCTCTTGTCCTCTATTTAATCATTTTGTGAAACACTTTACCTCCTTATTTGTTTTACCTTTTTCATTAGTCTCTTTGAAGATTACATGGTTGTTAGAACTAAAATAATCAGGGGTGCCAGGTGGCTCAGATGGTTGGGCGTCTGCCTTACAGCTCAGGTCGTATCTCCAGGTCCTGGGATCAAGCCCCAAGTCAGGCTCCCTGCTAAGCTGGAAGCCTGCTTCTCCCTCTGCCTCTCCCCCTGCTTGTGCTCTCTGTCTCTCTCTCTCTCTCTTAAAATGAATAAATAAAATCTTTAAAAATAAAATAATCAAAGTCCAGTTTGGCTTATAAGTGATATATGACAAAAATCTTACAGTGTGTGGTTGAGGACAGGGATCATTTTTTACTAATCTTTATATCTTCGTTGCTTAGCACGAGGCTTGGCAGCCAGTGAATGTAAAATGAATGAGTTTCGTGTTTTGTTTTGTTTTTTAAATAAATATCCTGTGCGTTGGCTTGTAACTTTTCAAGTATATTTTTAAAATGCCTTTGAAAACTTTTCCCAGAACTGGGAACATTTTCTCTTTGTATTTGAAAAATAATGAAAACCGTTAAAAAGTGAGCTTCACCCAAGAGTGAGTATTCCCATCACCCCATACCATTGTATGGCCCTTCCAGGAAGCAGTCACTGCCAGTAATTTGATGCATATATTTTCTGATTTTCCTGACTTCATAGACATTTCCATCTATATGTACAAATATTTTCCTTTGTGCTACATAAAATGATCTGTAACACATGCTTTTTCCCCCCCTATTTAGTATAACATGGATACTTTCTAAGTAAGCACATATAGAGGCACCCCACATATTTATTTAATGGCTCTATAGTATTCTAGGATATAATTTTAAACTACAGTTTATTCGGCCATTTCCCTATTCATGGACATTCTGCTTGTTTCAAATACTTTGCCTCTAAAACAATAGTCATCCAACTATCTTAAGCCCAGTGAAAAGAAATATTTGAGCAAGATTCAGCTAACTCCATTTTGGCATGCCTAATAATTTCCAACTTTGTCCATTTTATTAAGAGTATAACTGTTACGTCTGTCTGCACTTTTATTTTCCATTCAAAAATTGTACCAACACTACTATACAAAGATAGGATTCCTTCCCTAAAGGAACTGTTTCCTAAAGGAGAGCACATCATATGATGTCTGGCTATCTGCTGCTATAGGAAAGTGAGCTCAGTATTTAAAAGAAAGGTCAGGAGGGTTGGTGTATGATGTACAGAGGTATTGTAAGTTGTAAATTCTAGCTTAGGCCACGCACGTTCTTTAGACGCAGAGTTGGAGTCCAGGATTCCTGTGCCAGAGATGACAGGGTGCCCTCAGGGGAATTTGTAAGGAAGGGAGGGAAGCAGGAAAGAACAGGGAAGGAGCTAAGCAAAACTATGTTTCAACTAAATTCTAGCTTCTACCGGATTTAGAATGAGTTCTAGAGTGTCAGTGTCACCAGGAGTTACATGGTGTACCTTGAGTCCCCCACACCCAAGTAGGGAACAAACCTCCCTTGGCATTTCCTGCCCAGGCAGCTCCATCAACTGAAGGTAGTTCTAAGAGGAGGGAATAACTGAGCTGTTAAGAACCAATGCTCAAAGCATTGGAGAGGGGAGTGCACCAGATCAGTAAAAGAAATCTGGACAAAGGTACAGGGGAGATGCTCCACAATCTGGCTAAAAGCTAGTTTTCTAATTTTTTTTTTTTAGTATTTTCTAACTAGACCCTAAGTTCCATGAGAACAGTGCTTGTATCTGTCGTGCTCACTACTCTTTCCCCAGGGTCTAGCACAGTGCTGCCTGGCAACGTAATAGAAACCCAATTCCCCAGAGAGACTTTAGGCTATAATCACCTTTGTGTTTTTCACTGGCCTGTGCTTCTCCCCTGTAGGATGTCTTGTCTGGAGCTCTCTCCCTGTCCCCCACAGTGCCTATCTCCAGCCACTGACATTGTCCTCCTTTCAGATCCAGTTCAAAACCACCTGCATTGTGTAACTTCCCTAATCACAGCAGCTAGACTTGACAGGTTTTTCAGTTAACATTTGTAATCATATACTTTTAAAAATCAGAATGATAAATTCTCTTTAAACATGTGTTCTAAGTCCTGGCTTAATCATTTACTAACTTTCCAAACCTAGGAAGCAGCTATGACTCTTTGAACTTCAGATTTGATATTTGCAAAATGCCGGTAGTATGTACTGAACCTGCTTGGCAAGTTCAGGGAAAAAACGTGTTGCAGAACTTTTTACATTATGAAGCATTATTCACATATACAGTGAATACTTTTATTATTCTCATATAGGCTAGTCGCTAGATGTGGAGGTGCATCACTGGGGAGCTTGCCTTCTTACACTCACCCATCTCCCCTCAGATATCACACACAGTCTGGTCACTTGGCTTGAGTAGAAATGAGTTACTTTACCTGCATGTAAAAATTTATCAACCTCCCAACTATGAATACGTACGATTGTATACTCTTCACTTCAGAAGTTCAGATTCGTGTTATGGTTATGTGGGTATATGTCCTGGATCCCCTGTTAATTTGCACTGTTTCTGAAGGGGGGATAGATTCCACATAGGCCTTTTTCATCCATGCTCTCTGCCATAGAATCCCCCACATGAGAGGTATTAAATAACGGCTTGTGGAATGCAGCAGTGGTTGTTACATAGACCAAGAGATTTCTCAGGGAAGACTTGACTAGCTTCTTTAGGACTAGGACCCTTAATTTATTATCTTAACTACATGAGATAAAATACTATATTGGAATCATTCTAGAGATGTGGCTTTATGTTAAAAATGCCTTGTTAAAAAGAAACACTACTGGGTGCCTGGGTGGCTCAGATAGTTAAGTGTCTGCCTTCGACTCAGGTCATAATCCCAGGGTCCTGGGATCGAGTCCCACATCAGGCTCCCTGCTCAAGTGCAGAGCCTGCTTCTCCCTCTGCCTCCGCCATTCCCTTTGCTTGTGCTCTCTGGCTCTATCTCTCTGTCAAATAAATAAGTAAAATCTTAAAAAAAAAAAAATACTGCTTAGGGAACTTTTATGTAGCTTAGCCTTCCTTAACTGATACCAGTGAGATGATCCTTGAAGAGAAAAAAATGTGTGAATGAAGACATGTAAAACCCCACTTAAATGAGAAAAAGAAAATATATAAAAATTGGAAAAATATTTGTTTATTTAAAACTTAGAAGATAGGGTTGGGTTGAAGAATTTACAAAAGTAGTATGGCAGGGGCTCCTGGCTGGCTCAGCCGTTAAGCGTCTGCCTTCAGCTCAGGTCATGGTCCAGGGTCCTTGGATTGAGTTCTGCATTGGGCTCCCTGCTTGGCGGGAAGCCTGCTTCTCCCCCTCCCACGCCCTCTGCTTGTGTTTCCTCTCTCGCTGTGTCTCTCTCTGTCAAATAAGTAAAATCTTAAAAAAAAAAAAAAAAGTAGTATGGCAATAATGAGCTAATTCCTAACCTGGTTAAATTTAAGACTCTCTGTCTCCAACAATAATAATATGTGCGGTTGTGAAATACTCATATTAAACCAGTTTTTCAGAATTTTCATTTAGTAACTGATTAGTAACTGCAGAAGTGTTTATGATTCCACTGGAAGTCCTTCTCTTCCTGTAAAGTTTATAGTTTTTATTTCTCTATTTAGGATCATTTCACTTCTCCAGATGAGTATGATGACCCTACTGTGCTCTATGAAGCCATTGTGTCTCATGAAAAGAACCTCGTAATAGCCCATGAAGGGGACCCTGCATGGCGGAGTGCAGTCCTTGCCAACTCTCCCTCCCTTCTCGCTCTGCGGCATGTCATGGATGATGGCACCAATGAATATAAGATCATCATGCTGAATAGACGCTATCTGAGCTTTAGGGTCATTAAGGTAAGTTTTTGAAGCATTTATTTGTATCTGGGGAAAAAAAAATGGAAGTTAGATAACCTTATCCCAACTTAAAAAGTGAAATTCTTTTTATTTTTTTATTTTTATTTTTTTTTTAAAGATTTATTTATTTATTTGAGAGAGAGAGAATGAGAGAGAGAGAGAGTACATGAGAGGGGGGAGGGTCAGAGGGAGAAGCAGGCTCCCTTACTGAGCAGGGAGCCCGATGTGGGACTCGATTCCGGGACTCCGGGATCATGACCTGAGCCGAAGGCAGTCGCTTAACCAACTGAGCCACCCAGGCGCCCTAAAAAGTGAAATTCTTTTTATAGAAAAAAAATGACCATACTACATTAGCATTGATTGTTTATGAGCACTTAATTTATTTTGTAATTTTTTCTATCCTCTGAAATTTTCTCATGTGCCATAAAGTCTTAAAATTTTTGCTTATTTCTGTTTTGGCAGTCTTTTATCTATTATATATGCTCTCTGGGCAGCATTTCTTCTTAAAAGATCAGCACTATATTGCTAATTTGATTTCCAGGTTGCAAAATAATACCATAGCTTGTACTTTTTGTTGTTTTTTTGTTTGTCTTTTTTAAAATTAGTTTCAGAGGTAGAATTTAGTGATTCATCAATTGTATATAACACCCAGTGCTCATTACATCCAGTGCCCTCCTTAATGCCCTTCACCCAGTTATCCCTTCCCCCCACCTACCTCCCCTTGTTTGTTGCTTTTTTAAACATCTCACGGCTTTAGGAGACATAATTTCTGAAATTTTATTTTAATAGTTAATAATGATTCACTTTTTATCTACTTCATTTAATCAACCTGCAAAGTCACAAACATCCTTTTAACTCTGAATATTTTGTTACTGCTCCTTTCTGTCAAATATATCTGTTATCTCAATTATAAAATTCAGTGCATTATTGATTTGGAAAACTTCGTATTTTTACCAGACAGACCAGGGAAAACAGTTCTGCATGTGCTTATTATTTGACAGCCCACTGGTGACAATGGAAAATTGATGAACTCCTGTTTAAATGTGACCTACTGGGCGCCTGGGTGGCTCAGTTGGTTAAGCGACTGCCTTCGTCTCGTCATGATCCCGGAGTCCCGGGATCGGGTCCCGCATCGGGCTCCCTGCTCGGCAGGGGAGTCTGCTTCTCCCTCTGACCCTCTCCTCTCTCATGCTCTCTCTCTCTCTCTCATTCTCGCTCTCAAATAAAAAAAAAAAATGTGACCTACTTGTATTTGTTTCCTGCTTTTCACAGTTGGTTCTCATATGTCTTTTGTATCCCTCCCATTTATACTCTTCTGTTTATATGAATTTCATTCTTGGCCCCTTCACCTAATTCCCATGTGTTCTGGTTTTCAGGTTAATAAGGAATGTGTCCGAGGTCTTTGGGCAGGACAACAGCAAGAGCTTGTTTTTCTACGTAACCGTAACCCAGAGAGAGGTAGCATCCAAAATGCAAAACAAGCTCTGAGAAACATGATAAACTCATCTTGTGATCAGCCTATTGGCTACCCAATCTTTGTCTCACCCCTGACAACTTCTTACTCTGACAGCCATGAACAGCTTAAAGAAATCCTTGGGGGACCTATCAGTTTGGGAAATATCAGAAACTTCATAGTGTCAACCTGGCACAGGTGAGCTATGTGGTTGCATGTTCAGTGGTGGTGTGTTCTGACTCTCTTCATCGAGGCAGTTTGCATGAGTATCACCTGGAAATCTTATAGAAAAAATACAGATGCCATGACACAATATAAACCTATTCTGTCAGGAACTTTAGAAAGTAGTCTGGGCATTTTTATCCTCAGACTCTTATTAGGTAAATCTCATGTACAACTCTGGTTAAGAACCACTGATCCAGCATTTCGTAGAATCTTGAATAGTTCTCTTTTCTATTAAGTTTTTTAACTCTGTATTGCAGCATAGTGCCACTATTAGGATGTGTGGGCCAACAAACAGCAAATTAGAGAAAAACCTAACACAGTTGAACAAGTTGCTCACCTGCTGTTTTATTCCATTCTAGCAGTAGGGGGAGCACGCCGTACTTGCTGAAACTCCTAGTTACGTGCTACTACTGCCATTTGAACAATCCAGTCATCACTCTGATCTCAAATCTGTCATGTCTTCGAATGTGCACATGAATTTTTTCTCTGCCTTTTGTCTAGTAGATTATAGTGTTCAGTATAGGAACATCATAGTTTGGTGGATAGTGAAGAAAAATCATAGAGTATCTTTTCAATTTCTTACAGGCTTTTGTTTAGATCCTTAAATAACAGAACTTAAGAAAAACAGAATGTGGGATTAGGGTGGCAAACTCTCCAACAGGCATACTCAAAAAAAAAAAGAGTCGCACCATTTTAACATCAGTCCCTATCCAAACAGAAAGAAGAACATAAACCACAGTGGTGTTTGAAGAAATTCCTTTTCAAAAATTATCTGTTGTGCTGGAATTGCATTAAAGAGGTTGAATTCTCTTCCCTCGAGAGAAATGGTGTAGAGATTAAGGTGCCCAGCTGTGCTGGTTTGCGCAGGACTGAGAAGTGTCCTGGGAAGCAGGACTTTCAGTGCCAAACTGAGACAGTTGTGGGCAACCCAGGATAGTTGGTCACCCTACATTTAAAAAAAAAAAAAGGAAAAATGATTGCAGCAGCTCTCTTCCAAGTGTCCTACAGCAGAAATTAGGTTTTCAGAAGTTGCACACTTCAGAGGCACTGAACAGGCACTGGCAAGAATCCTATTGCTATCTTAATGGTACAGTTTTGTTATGTGCAGTTTATTATGGCTAAGGAAAGATGAAAAGATTGGGAAAGATGATAAAAAGTGAAGGTAGATTGGGAAGAACTGAGGCAGTGAGAATAAGGGGGGGATAGTTCTTAGGCCATTCTTTGAAAACATAGCTGCCTTTTTTTTGTGTTTCTAATACTGACTGCACCATGAAGACTTTCAAAGATGAACATTTGTGGCATTAACCATTCAGAAGAGCTAGAAATAGAGTAAGACACCTGTCTTGAAGGGATCGGGGGGTAATGCTGCTTACTCTGGTGTGTGTTCCTAGGTTAAGGAAAGGGTGTGGGGCTGGCTGTAACAGCGGTGGCAATATTGAAGATGGGGACACTGGAGGTGGGATGTCCTGCACCAGCAACAATGCCACGAGTGCCAGTGACCCCCATAGCAGTGTGTCCCAGGGAAGCACTGGAAATCCAGCGCCAGGGTCGGGAGCAGGACTCCATCCACCGGTCACATCTTATCCTCCAGCACTAGGTAACGTGAAAACAAAAGTATGTATTGAACTTAGCCTCTTAGTATGTGTGTGTAAAGAGAATTATCTGCTGGGCACCAGGGTGGCTCAGTTAAGCGTCAGACTCTTGATTTCAGCTCAGGTCATGATCTCAGGGTGGTGGGATTGAGCCCTGAGACGGGCTCCGTACTGGGCGTGGAGCCTGCTTGGGATTCTCTCTCTCCCTCTCCCTCTGTCCCTCCCCACCCCCACCCCCCAAGTCCCCTGCCCCTCTACCCTCCCACTCACGGGTGTGTGCTCGCTTTCTCTCTCTGTGTCTTTCTTCTCTCTCTCTCTCAAAAAGAAAAAAGAGAGAATTCTGTATACCTACTTGGAATATGTAAAAAGAATGTTTTGTTTGATTCCTGGTTGGACATTATCCTATTTATATTAAATATATGTATTATTTGGAATATTATTTCTTCAAAAGTATCATTTTTAAAGGCTAATAATATTTAGTATAATTTATTTAACTTCTCTTTCATTGGACAATGATTTGGTTTCTCCTGAATGTTATAATAAACTTTGTAATCACTATTTTCTTGGGCTAGAGACTTTAAAAATGCGATCATTAAGTCAAAGTTTATGAGAATATTTAAGATTCATGACACATAATGCCAAAAATCTTTCTAGCAAGTTTTTGTTTTGTTTTGTTTGTTTTTTACCAATTGGCACTCTCCCCGGTCATACATCGGAATGCCCATCCTGTAACCTTTCACCAGCGTGGAGTGTTATCAGTTCCCATCTCTGCTCCCTGCTTGCTGAGAGGGACGGGAGAAGGGTGATCTTTAATTCATTGTTATAATTTACATTGCTCTGATACCTAAGATTGGAAGGTTTTAAATCAGTTTATCACCTATTCCTCTTTTTGAAGTACCTATTAAGTCTCTTGCCCATTTTTCTCTTTGGTTATCTTTTTCTTTCTTTTTTTTATTTTAATTTCAAATTAGTTAACATACAGTGCAGCACTGGTTTCAGGAGCAGAATCCAGTGACTCATCACTCACAACACCCAGTGCTCATCCCAACAAGTGCCCTCCTCAATGCCTGTCATCCATTTACCCCATCCCCCCGCCTACCTCCCCTCCAGCAACCCTCAGTTTGTTCTCTATAGTTACGAGTCTCATATGGTTTGCTTCCCTCTCCGTTTTTATCTTATTTTTTTTCCCTTCCGCTTTGTTCCTCTGTTTTGTTTCATAAATTCCACATATGAGTGAAATCATAGGATGTTTGTCTTTCACTGACTGACTTATTTCACTTAGCATAATACCCTCTAGTTCCATGATTATCTTTTTCTTATTTGTATATTTTGTGTTTGAGTTTTTTCTCAGCTTTCTGTACTACAAATACCTTTTGCCATTCTATCCCTTGTCTTTCCATTCTCTTCCTAAGAAGGGTGGCTCCTCTTCTTTTGACAAAGTGTAGAGCAATTTACTGATCTTTTCTTTTATGATTAGTACTTTTTATATCCTACTTAAGAAAATTTTTCCTATCCCAAGGCATGAGGGTTTGGTTTTTCTGTTTTTGTTTTTCACTAATTTTCTTTTTACACAAGATCTGTCATCCACCTGGTATGCAGTAGGAATCATATTTAATCTGTTTTCATATGGCTGGTTGGGTTGATTCAGTACTGTCTTTTCCCCTACTGCTTCACATGAATGAGATGAAGTCTTAAGACATTTATTGTTAAGTTAAAAAAAAAATCCAGTAGCACTGGAATTAAGACTCAAAATAGTTGTATTACACCAACATTTTGTATGTTCTTTTGTAACTTCTGAGTGAAAAGCTAGAACTTTCATTGTGCTTTTTTAAATGCTCTTATTTTGATCAGCTCTTTATTTTCAGATAGAAAGTACATGGAGCAATTTTTTCAATATAGTTAATTATTTCTTAATCTTCACATTACTGTTAAAAGTCAGGAAAAAGATGAACCTGAGGAATCATATCAAGCCATTTGAAAAAGGACACAGAAGGACCTGCTATTCAGTATCACTGATAATTCATATTTAGTGGTAATCTCTTAATGGATATGAAAATTACAATGTGGTATCACCATCTCTCTATACACTGTGCAGTTTGTCCTTGGAATGGATTGAAGGACATTAATTCTATACTTTTGAGAAGTAGTAGTTACAGATCTTGCCCCTTAGTAGATCCTTAATAAATATTTCTTATGGTCTCATTTCATGAGATACTTCATTTCTGAAATATTAAAGAATTATTCTTATTATTCTGAAATATTTCTGTGGAAGATATTTTAGGAGTCATCTCAATGTTAAATCCTGATATTTGCTGAAATTATATGTCTTGCTTTTGTTCCAGAATTTTAATTTTAAAGAGCATTAGCAAATTAAAATTATTATCAAAACCACACAAGAAAACAGATCTCAGATATTTATTTCCTTTTGACAACACTAAAAGTTTTAGGTATGGGGCGCCTGGATGGCACAGTCAGTTAAGCGTCCAACTCTTGGTTTTGGCTCAAGTCATGATCTCACGGTCAGGAGATCAAGCCCCTCATTGGGCTTCACGTACAGCAGGGAGTCTGTTGGATATTCTCTCTCTCCCTCTGCCTCTATCCCTCTCCCAACTTGTGCATGTGCATGCTTGCATGCTCTCTTGCACTCTCTCTCTCAAATAAAATCTTTTTTTAAAAAGTTGTAGGTATAAATATAAACTTTTTTAAAAAAAGTTTTAGGTATAATTTAAATTCAGTGAATTGACCAAGTAATTACTTAAGGGAAAATCTCTTAGAAACTACAAAGAAAAAAAAAAACCCAAAACACCCCGTGTTTGAATCATTGCACTTAGAATGCTGTTGTTGTTTATCCTTCGCTAGGCACTAGCCACAGCTCCCACTCCGTACAGTCAAGCCTGGTTAGACAGTCCCCTGCTCGCGCCTCAGTGGCCAGCCAGTCTTCTTACTGCTACAGCAGCCGGCACTCGTCGCTCCGGATGTCCACCACGGGATTTGTGCCTTGTCGGCGCTCTTCCACGAGTCAGATATCACTTCGAAACTTACCGTCCTCCATCCAGTCCCGCCTCTCTATGGTGAACCAGATGGAGCCCTCCGGTCAGAGCGGCATGGCCTGTGTGCAGCATGGCCTGCCTTCTTCCAGCAGCTCCAGCCAGAGCATCCCAGCCTGCAAACATCACACTCTCGTGGGCTTTCTTGGGACAGAGGGAGGTCAGAGCAGTGCCACTGATGCCCAGCCAGGCAACACCTTAAGTCCTGCCAATAATTCACACACCAAAAGGGGGGACGTGATTTACCGAGTCCAAGTGAGTAAGCACATGGTTCTTGTGCTGTTTGTGTCACATTTGTTTTTACTTCTTGTTTGTCGAGTAAAGGATTCTGATGAGAACACACCTTCCTCTTACTTAGTCTGAAGACTAGGATATGTTTGAATGTTGAAAAAAATTTTTCTGCCAGTGTAAAGAACTGAAAGCAGGTAGCATTCCAGTGGTTTTGTTCCCTGCTCAGCTGCTGTCGTGTGGCTGTTGCAGTAAGGTCAGCCAGTAGGCTAAAAGGAATTCAGGAGGTGGTCCTCTAGATTGTTTTTTGTTTAGTTACAGGCAGTGGAGAACTTGAGATGCAAAGAGTCTGTGAGAGAAATTTTGTTTGATATTATGTAATTTGTCATCATCGAGAAAAAATTGAATTGGAAATGACCCGTATTTATTTGCAATATAGATTGTCGATCCCAGTCAGATTCTGGATGGGATCAACCTGTCAAAAAGGAAAGAGCTGCAGTGGCCTGAGGAGTCTATTCGGTTAAAAGCTGGGAGAAACAGCTGGAAAGACTGGAGTCCTCAGGAGGGCATGGAAGGCCATGTAAGTTCTCTCACGAAGCTGACCCATGCTCTCACTTTTTTGTAGCCTGACTGACTTGTTTGCATGTGTTTGGCTAATTTATGCGTATGTTTTTTTAAATGTACCTTTTGCTAAATTACCAAACAGAATTACTACCTCTAATTTTGCGTGAATTTTGTGAATGTTTTCAAGGTCTCTCACTAACTTACTGTATTCTGAATCATTAGGTGATTCACCGATGGGTGCCTTGCAGCAGAGATCCAGGTACTAGATCCCACATCGACAAGACAGTACTTCTGGTCCAGATTGATGATAAATATGTGACTGTCATTGAAACGGGGGTACTAGAACTTGGGGCCGAAGTGTGAGCCAGTGTTTTATAACTACGTTTCTTTGCCCTCTCCATTCCAAGACATTGGAAAAAGAGAGGAGAGCGTGGAAGATGCCTGCAGGTATTCCTTTGCTCCTGTATGGGAGAGACTTGGACGGAGAGCGGGCTTGGTTAAGCGCCTCTCCTTTGCCCTTCACCCTGACTCCTGTCACTGTCTCCATCCCCAAATAAAGCTGAAATATTTTTTTAAGTTAGCTACCAAGAAAACATTTTGCATGAAGGATAAAGTTCTGTTAAAAATACATCCTTAAAAAAAGCTTTTTCCTATGTATTGCCTATGCTTTACATCAACAAGCTCTTCATTTCTAAACTACGATCTCATATTTTTCTAATTTCTTTGCCAAAAATAATTGCCATGTTTTGTCACAGAACGTGAAATCCATTTACCTTGATTTTTAAGAACAGACCAGTATAGAAACCTTCAGTTAGACATTTAGCAGTGTGAACGTTTAATGTACAGTGAAAGAGACTATGAACAGACATAGATTTATCTTATTCCTTGAGCGCTAAAAACTTTAATGAGAAAACTGCACTAATTTTTTACAACAATGCACTAAAGTCTGAGATTTCTCAGAACATTTATTTATATATAAAAATAAAATACCATTATTTAAAAATTGCCTTTGGGATTAACCCCTTCCCTTTCCTTAAACATACATAGCAGGAACCGTGCTGCTCATTTTCTGTTAGGGTGTGTACTTCATGCCAGTACATTGGGTGTTTTCTTTAAAATGAACGCTAAATCGCAAGACACACTGAGCTTCACCTTTAGCATTTCCCGGAGATAACAGCGCATCGGTCCTGTGAACACTACTGCCAACTCCTGTGTCCACATGTCAGATGAGCCCCAGCACCAGGTGTGCCCCAGGCCCTCTGCTTCTCTCCACTTGGGGCAAGCTCTGCTGGGGTCAGTGCTGGGAAGAAAAGATTTTTTCAAAGACAAAGATGAACAACCGGGAATTTAAAGAAAGAATTCGTTGCTTTTCTTGTAAGAGTTATTAGCTCTTGAAGTTATTCACATGCAGTTCAGTTAGTCAAGCAGAATTTTTTCAAACGAAATTATCCCAATGGTGCAGTTCTTACTGTTATATCCCTCTCTAAATAACCTCGCCTTTTATTTTGCTCCTCTCTTCTTTTTCTATTACTTGAATTTTATTTCCTGTAATTTATAGTGTGTAGGTGTAATTTGAAATATTTATAACTGTGAAATTGACTTAATAATGTTGTCTCATAAATTTTATTGTTTTTTTTTTAAAAGATGTGTGTATTCAGGGAAATATATAATTCAGATTTACAATTGGGCTAGGTGGAAACTGCAGTTTAGATTTAATTTTCAACTGTTGGCATTTTTTAGAACCCTCAGAAAACTTTCCCCCTTTGTGTGAAACTCCAAAGACGACTGTGTATCTCCTCTGAGCATTTAGGAGCAGCCATCTTTCTACCCCGCTGTAAATGGGAAGTAAAAAGAAGCAGGTGAAATCGATTTTAATCTTGTAATTTAGTGAATCCAATGCACCCAAAGTGTTACTCATTCAGCACATGGCACCAGTCGTATTTCCAGTACTCGCTGGCCACATGTGCCACGTGGCTCCTGTATTGGATGGCACAGGCTTAAAGTGTCTTCTGATGAGATGACAGGAGAGAGGAGCTGTCTCTCTCCTTGCTCCCTACTGTTGCTCCTCCAGAGTAGCATAACACTTCAGTAGAAGGAAGGAAAACTAAGTAGCTGATGTACGCCACCCGACTGCATTTTCATCTGTTTTGCTCTTTTCTAATGTACAATTTTTGTGGTAATTTAGGACCTAGTGTGCCTCGTGCTGATGTTTCCATACTTCACACTTTGCAAAATTTACTGTTTAAAAACATTTGTTGAGTGATTTCCTGAACCTTTACACAAAGGGTACCCTTGCTAAATTGACCAATTAAAATGTATTTTCCTGATATTGTTCATGATATTCTGTATTCTGTATTTGCCTCATTTTGGCAAATTCACAGTATGTCATCAAGGTTCAGGCTTTTATTTTTCTCTTCTGAAACTGAATATATGATCTGTCTGTCTAACCATCTATATTTATTTAAGATATTCTCAAAGGAGTTACAATTCCTGCTGCTTGTTCTCTTTCTGAAATGAATATGATCTTTTCATGGTCATTACCTAGATGGGAAGATAAATGGAGCCCTTTCAATCTTAAATGGAAGATAATTCATTTTTACATGGGGGTAAAAAAACCCTGGGCTTCAGATGATTCAGTCTGAAGGGCTAGAATTATTTTTATTCCTAACTTCCCACCCCCAATTGTTAAACACATTACCATAGTCTAAAAACACGAGACTAGATTTTATACAGAACATATATATTGGGTCTTGATTTGGGGTAGCAACTATGGACATTCATCTCAAAACAAGTTGAATTTTATTATCAGATAGCCCTTTAGTGAATTTATGAATTAGGGACCCCTACCAGGAGCCCTGTTCTTATTTTTTTAAGTCTAAAACTGATAGCCTTTTGAAAATCAAAGTACTTTTCTAATAATTATGTCAGAGGAAGCAGTGATAATTCAAAGAAAGATTCATGTCTTAACAATAATTGGACCTGAATTATTACATAAAAATATACATGCTTCCATTAAGTAAGTTGATCGTACTGTGTTACTCTACCTTTCCCACCCCACCTTGGAGAATAGTGAGCTGTTTGTTTAGATTCCCTGATTAACTTTCTTCGTTGGTGTGCAAGACTCCAGCATATACACTAGCGTCTTTAGGTCACAATTGCTAAAACTTTCAGAATTCCATAATTTGAAGATAAGAATATGGAATTAAAATACTAGCTTTTTATGCATTTCCCTTAAACAGAGTTTCATTGATATCTTTCTGGTCTTTTTCTTGTTTGATTTTGTTTTTTCCTTCTTAGAGAGTCCTGGAGTGAATTATAAATTGTTAGCTTTTTTTTTTTCTTATTTCCTGTCATTCAGTGGCAAAAATCACTTTATAACTCAAAGTTAAGCTTTTGGTTACTCTTCCAGCTTATAACTTGGTGTGAGCCCTCTTTTTACACCATTTTCAATACTTGATGAAACTTTAAATATTCACATTTTTCTAAAGAATTCTAAATTTTCCAAGAGTTTAGATTAATATAAGCTGTTGATATTTAAGGGGCTTGGAAGAGTAAGTGGTGAGGCTGTATATTTTTAAGGTAAGAGGAGATTAATTACCTTTCAGGAAATTAATGAACAAACTTCATCAGTGTTCTGCCTTCTCTGAGTTTCTGTTACTGGAAGATGAGCTTCCATTAGATTTGAAGTGGTTTTAAAAATATTTCAAGTGTATCTGAGATACTTTTACTAATCCTTGAAACAGAAGTAGTCAGTGTTTCTATCCTGAGTGAGGTGTGGAAAATTACTCTGTGTACCAGATGTCAGGCAATGAAAATACGTTTTTATGTAGAGACTAAACTCATTAGGAAGATGTGTTTTTCTTCCTGGATTGCTTTATTTTTCTATATTCTATCAAAATATAAAAAAACAACCTCAGATCTAAGCAAGGGTAGCTTAGCCTTAATAAATTTCACTTTGCTTCTGAGTAGCATCCTTCTGCCTCTGCTTAGAAATTCTTCATTTGGTGGATTGCCACATTGAGTCATCCATCCAGAACGAGGTCTTTTAAACTTAAGATTTGCCCAGAGTCTAAAATTATCTTCTTCTTTTAGTTAACTTTCAAAAATCTTTCCTCCTAAGTATATGACTTGAGAAAAAGATACCTTAGTAATTTTGCTTAAGAAGTCTTGGAATTTATGTTTACTAGCTATTAAACTATAAACTACCCAGATTAATTAATTTTTTGTTTATCTTCCTTATTTCATTAATATAGACAGTCCTCCACCCCTTTGTTTAAGCCCTCAGGATTCATTCTTACTCTTTTCTGTAGTATAATATAATCACACAAAATTACTTTGCCTGGACACAGACCCAGTCCATTTTCCTTTGATATGATAAATTGTCCAGAGAAGGTATACAACATCAATTTTTATTCCAGAGGCTTTTCCTTTAGTTCTAAAATGAGTGGAAAAATAATGTTAATCAAGGCTAAAATGATACTTGGAACCTGTTAATGGCCTTTGAACTTTTGGTTCAGTCTTAACGTGGACATTGAGTTTTATTGATGTAGAGAAAGAGGAAAGTCAGATAGGACCATGTATTTGTGCAGCATAAGTTTTAATATTACATTGGATATCTGTAGGGGTTTTTAACTAAGTATTTAAAAACTAGCCTCTCTCTTCTTCTTTTCTCTGTTGAAAAAATCTGGTTGGTATACACCTAGGCCTTCTCATTTTTAACTTGTGAAATGTTTTGGTAAGAATTGTGACTGGAAAGGAATTAATTATTATACAAATAGATCTGGTAGGTATGTGAGTGGAGCATTAATTTTGCTTGAAACAGGTATATTTTCTGCTTTGAATCACCTCACCAGAGTCATCTGTCAAGAATTATGTATGATAAGAATTTCTCTTTATTGCCTATCAGCCACATATTCTTCCTGAAGTAGAGTAGATAAGTTCTATTTGCGAGCTAAACTTTAATATCTGCCATTTTATGGAGGTAACACCGCATTCTTTGGGGGAACCAGAGTTGATTGTCATCGCAAGGTTACATGACAACTCTGTCATAAGACTTATACCTATTATATAGGGTCAGGCCTTTTTTCTTGCCCTCAGCTCTGCACCTGACAATTTATGATTTAGTGGAGCCACGCTAGAAGGAACACCAGGCATGTAAGATGGTGGGAAGGATGGCTGCCTGGGTATTACTTGCACAGATGACACGATGCCCTGGGATTCAAAACAGAGTAGCAGGTAGAAATTGAGATGGCTGCTCCGGATGACTCTTGGGTTTAGAGTGACTGTGGTTAAACAAGATTTTTTATATGTGAAGCTTGATTCTGCAACCAAAATAACAGAAATGTGGGGGAAATCATGTCTGCTTATGCTTTTTAAAGCTTATAGTTTAAGTAAAAATAAATTGTAAAAAACTGATTAACCTATACAATGAGCTCTGCATGAGGAAATGGAAGGAAGAATACTAAAAGTGGTTCAGGAAGATCTTGTGTGAGGAAGGAAAATGGGTTTCCCTTTTCTGATCATGGGCTCTGAAAGCATTCATTGCCTTTACCAGCATTCAGTAT
Source organism: Callorhinus ursinus (assembly GCF_003265705.2). Classification (NCBI taxonomy): domain Eukaryota; kingdom Metazoa; phylum Chordata; class Mammalia; order Carnivora; family Otariidae; genus Callorhinus; species Callorhinus ursinus. Next base: position 43,531,847 of record NW_027397070.1, read on the forward strand.
AAACCAGAGATAAGAATATATGTACTTGCGTGGGTCCGTGAGTGTGTGTGCGTCTGAGTGTTTGTTATTCTAAATAGCTTGTAAATATTGTAGTTGTTTAAAATGGAAAATAAAAGCTGAGATTGTTTTTTTTTCTTTGCAAATACATTGCATCAAAAATACAGTATTGACAGTGGATAAAACACTGAGGAAATAAATTTTTTTTCATTTTGCCTTCTGTCCATTTTTGTCAAATTAAGAAAAATTCAAGTATACCATATTAAGCTCTGCATAGCATATTTTAAAACATGTACTTTGTTCTGAAATAATCATTTTAATCAGAAGCTTTGGGCTATAAACATGCAATTCAGCTTATAACAGAAATGTACATATTTCATATTTAAAGGGTATCTTTTCATACTTGGTAGAAAGGTTGTAGTTTATGTCTTGAATTTATCTGTCATATTAATGATATAATATTAGATGGAACATGCAGGATAATAAAAGTGTACATGTGTTCACTATATTACACTGAGTTACAATATAGAAAAAGAGTTGAACGTTTGGATTATAGTCATCAGAATCAGGCAAACGCTAACCTGAGGCATGTACTTTATACTGTTTACATGTAATAATACTTAGAGAAAAGTGCAAGCTGACTTGACAATAAGAATAGATCTGCTCTTGATCAAATCACTTAGGAAGCCTTTAGTGAGTCATTTTAACTATTAGTAACAACCCACACCGCCAGGCTGCAGATGAGGTGCCATCTGTATCAGAGTCCCGGACAATTTGCTTTCTTCCCACCCAGGATCACAGTGGCACAACAGGAAATGTAGTGGTATTTAGTCTTAGTTTTTCTAGTGACAGGAAGCCTGCTGGTTAGAGGAAACACATCTCCAAAGAAAGAAATTCTTTGCATCATCTTAGGGCCAGAGATTCAAAGGGGGGGTTGAAATGAAGTTTTGAGTCCCATATAACCTCTCCATTGTTCTTGAAGTGCAGTTTACTTAGGATTTTTCCTCCTAAAGGATCCAGAAGTTTTGTTGACCGGTAGCCACTGGATCTCATGAGGTTAGATGCGTCTTCCTGTGGGGAAGGTGAAAAGGACCCTGTAAAGTAAGGACATGACCAAATAGTGGTTTCTTGGGTATTCAGTCTGCACTTACTATGCAAAATACTTGTTTTATCTGCCCCCCCCCATATGTGCTTATTACAGGAAATGAAGTGTAACTAAACTTCATACTTGGGAAAATGTAATTTGGTATAAAGGGATCCCTAGATTGCTCTATAACTTCTTAGGATACACATAACAGCAAGTGGCTAGAGATGAATCCATCTTGTCTGGTAGCCTTTTCAGAAACCATTCAGTTTCAGTGTGTAGTGAATTCTGCTGAAGGGAAAAGTCATCCTTTGGTCCAGGGCTCCCTTTTGCTCCCCAGAACTTTGTGTGAATACATAATAATTGGCCCTTATGAGAATACTCGAGGTCTCCAGTCTGATTCTAAAGCATATACTCTTGACCTGTCTTTATCAGATAAAATCAACATCCCAGGACAATGTTGAATTTAAGCAGATACCAAGTAGTTCATCTATATTCATAATACTTTTAATGGTTAATGGGTTTGCTCTCACACACCATCCACGACTTCTTGATTTTCTACCAATGCAGTGTAGCACAAATGGAAGGTGTACCTTTCTTCAGACAGAATGCAGGTTTGTCTAGCTTATTAATTTGGGAGTGACTCCTTTTGTACAATTGCAATTTGAAGCAGTATTCATTTAAATGCTTTCAAAATAGTAACTTACTTGGGATGCTTATAGTTGCAAGAAAGAGAAAACCCATTTCAAAAACCCATTTCAAAGTTGCCGAATATAGGAAATTGGCTCACTACAAAATTAAGGGTAGACTGGGCCTTTAGGATTGGTTTGTTCATGTTACTCTAGCTCTGTATATCTGTGATTTTCTCAACTCCACCCCTTGTGTATGCTGGCTTCCTTTCAGACTTTAGCTGCCTGTAGTTCTAGACCCCCTTCTATACACATCATCATCCAGAAAGAAAAACACTTCTAGTTATCTCTTACATGGGAAAATTTCCCAGAAGCCTCAGCATATTTCTCCAGGCATCTTTTTAATATAAGATTTAACATAGACAAGATCCTTAACTTGTCCCAATGTCCTGATTTTCTAAACCTGTCATGGACAAGAGAAACAGAATTACCGTGATTGGCTCAGACAAATCAGAGCTAGCCTTCAAGCTGGAGTCCATTCCCCAAACAGTATGGCTGCTACACAGTGCATACAAAAGTGTTGACTAAAATGTCCACAACAGATTTGTATATACTCTCCAGAATTTGAGTATTGTTTTCAAGAAACAGAGATTCAGACCATCGGAGAATTAAGGTGTTTCTTCTAGGATGCATCTGTAGCAGATCTAGAGCAGAAAATCAGCAGAGCCGTAGGCAGACACAGGTGCAGATGTTTGCTCTCCTTTTCTCAGGGGCTGCCTTACAATGACTTTTTTGCTTTTCTCTCTGTAAATTATTTCCTTCCTTAGATTATTGGAGGTGGGGAGGGATTTACCAGTGAAACCAACTGGACCTGGAATGATCTTTAGGCAAAGGCTTCTAATTATGGATTCAAATTTATGTTAGTTTTGGCAAGTTGGGTTTTTCTACCACTACAGTTCTCAAAACTTTTGGGTCTCTGAATACTCAGAAAAAAAGTTGCTGAGGACTCCCCCATCCCAAAGAGTTTTAGTTTATGTGGTTTATATGGATATTTACTACATTAGAAATTAAAACACATTTTAAAGATTTTTTTTTAAAATTTTATTTATTTATTTGACAGAGAGCGAGAGAGAGAGAGAGAACACAAGCAGGGGGAGTGGGAGAGGGAGAAGCAGGCTTCCCCCAGAGCAGGAAGTCGGATTCAGGGCTTGATCCCAGGACCCTGGGACCATGACCTGAGCCAGAGGCACACTCCTAACGACTGAGCCACCCAGGTGCCTCTCAAAGATATTATTTCTAAAAGAATTAAACTCATTATATGTTAACATTTTTATTTAAAATTATGCTTCCAGCTTAAAAAATGTATGAGACATCTGAACTATCTGCTTCTACATATGTGTTGCATTATATTATTTTGGTCAAAGCATAGGAAAACCTGGCCTCATACATATATATTTGGAAAAGAGAGAAGTTATTTTAATAACCAAAACCTGGCCTCATATATATATATATTTGGAAAAGAGAGAAGTTATTTTAATAACCTTTTCAGAATTGTTGATATTCTTGTCTTGATACTTCACTAAAATTAGACAAGTGGTACTTTCTTAAAGGTTAGTTGGAATGTGGAATCCCATTTGTACTGGATAAATCCGTTGCCTTACCTTACTTGGAATGGATCTTTTACCTGGGTGTGATTTTGTAACATCATTTATTTAGAAAGTAATGGTTCCCTGAGTTATGCAGATCTTCCAAATGTTGACACATTTCATTATGCATTATAAAAAAAAATCACTTTTTTTCATATCAACACCAGTCTAGTCAGATACACCTTTATTGGGGAGCTAGAAAAGCTCATAGTGTTCAAGTGTTCTAAACTTCTTTTTATCGCGATAAGAGCTCAAATTTTATCATTGATAACAGATATTGTCAGTTGTCTTTAAAGCCACAGACAACTTCATTTTTGAGAAAATCTGTCAAATGCTGAAGTCTGAATAATTATAGTTTGTCTCTTAGTCTGTCTTTCTGGTAGAAATGGCATTCCATGAAAAAAAAAGTGACTGGCTTAGCTCTTATAACTCAATCACAAAAGGGCTGTTCTTTGAGAAAACTATGTTTTGGTATGCTGAAGAAGTGCTTTGTACATATGTCCCGTTTTGCCACATAGAATTTTAAAAAGATGTGGGGTTTTTTTTAAAGACTTTTTTTTACGATTTTTTTTTTTTTTTTTTTAGAGATTTTTATTTATTTATCAGAGAGAGAGACAGAGGCAGGCAAAGGGAGAAACAGGAGCCCGATGTGTGGGACTCGATCCGAGGACCCTGGGATCATGACCTGAGCCGAAGGCAGATGCTTAATCGACTGAGCCACCCAGGTGTCCCAAAGATTTTTATTTATTTGTCGGAGAAAGCACAAGCAGGGAAATCGGCAGGGAGAGGGAGAGGGAGAAACAGGCTCCCCGCTGAGCAAGGAGCCCAATGCGGGACTCGATCCCAGGATCCCCTGGGATCATGACATGAGCTGAAGGCAGACACTTCACTGACGGAGCCACCCAGGTGTCCCAAAAAGATGTGTTTTGAAGGAACGAGATGTAATAAATTTAACAATTTTTGTTACTTAATCAAGGACACTTAGGTGAAATTGATTTTTCCCCCTGTGAGTGTGTGGTGCTCTAGAATACAATGGCTAGTGGTACATTTTGGTGCCATTGCCTTGATTCCTGCTAAGGTGTCTATAGTTTGACTTACCGTGTCTTCTGCACAATTACTATACATGCCAGTACAGTGAAAAAGGCGATGATATCTTAGTGTTATTACGAAAATAATTTTGATCTCATGGATTCCCTGAGGGAGTCTCGGATACTCCCAGTGGTGAGATTCACTGTTACAGGAATATGTCTATCCCGTTTTTATTTTCGAATTTATTGGCATAAGGTAATTCATAATATTCTTTCACCTTTGTAGTGTCTGTAACATCTGTAGGTTTGTCCCCTTAACCATTCCTAATACTGATTACTTTTGCCTTTCCTTTCTTGATTAGGCTCAACAAGAGATTATCTTTTCAAAGGACCAACTTTTGAATTTGCTCATCCTTTGTATTTTTTTGTTTGTTTGTTTTATTTCCACATTATATTCCTTCTATTTCCTTCTGGTTTAGTTTGCTGGGGTTTTTTTCTAACTTGTTGAGATGGACACTCAGCTTTTTGGTTTTCAACCTTTGCTCTTATTGTAAGTATTTTAAGGCTGTAATTTTTTTTCTTTTTAAAGAGACAGAGCTCATGCATGCAAGAGGGAGGGGAGGGGCAAAGGAGAGGGAGAGAGGGAATCTTAAGCAGGTTCCACGCCCAGGGTGGAGCCCGACACAGGGCTTGATCTTACAACCCTGACATCATGACCTGAGCTGAGATCAAGAGCTTAACTGACTGAGACACCCAGGTGCCCCAAGGCTGTACATTTCTCTTTAAGCATTGGCTCTAGCTTCATCAAACAAAATGTGACATGTCATATTTCTATTACCAATCATTATTATCAATTTCCATTATAATTTCTAATTTCCATTATGATTTCTTCTTTTGCCCCTGGGTTAATTAGACTCATGTTGGTTAATTTTCAAATATTTGGGATTTTCTAGTTATTACTTAATAACCATGATCAAGGAAACTCTCCTAATCTCCTAATGATCCTTTGAAATGTTTAGCCTTGCTTTGTGGCTCTCTACATTGTCAATTTGGGTAAATGTTCCAGTGGGCATTTGGGGGAGAAACAAGTATTCTGCAGTTGTAGCAGCCTTCTATACTAAATATGTCAGTTAAGTCAGTTTTGTTATGTTATTGAGATCCTGTATATTCTTACTGATTTTGGGGGTGGGGTTTGTAGTTGTAGATTTATTTCTACTGTTCTTTCAAGTTTTGGTTTATATATTTTGAGGCTATATTAATTAGGTGCATATAAATTTGGAAGATTTGTTTGATGCCTTTAGTCATTATGAAATGCCCTTTTCATGTCCAGTAATACCTGTTGCCCTAAAGTTTACTTTATCTGATGTTAGTATACCTAATGTTTGTGTATTATAACTGTATCCATCCTTTTACTTTCAACCTTTATAGCTCTTATTTTTAGAGTATAAACCACCATATAGTAGGGCTTTTTTATCCAATTTGATAATCTTTTAAGATTTTATCTTTAAGTGATCTCTACACCCATTGTGGGGCTCGAACTCACAACCCTGAGATCAAGAGTTGCACACTCTGACTGAGCCAGCCAGGCACCCCAACAGTCTTTGTCTTTTTCAAATGGAGTATGTAGTCCATTTACATTTAATTGCTGATTTTTTTTGGCTTAAATTTACCATCTATTTGTTTTCTTTTTGTCTCCTCTTTTCCATATATCTTTTCTCCTTTCTTGACACATTTCGGAATAAGTCATTTGCATTACTGTACCCCTCCTTTTGCTTATTACCCATATCTTTTTGATTATTCTTTTAGTGGTTACTGAAGTTAAAACTTACCTACTTTTAGTATCTTACCACTTCTTGGATTGACTATTTCTACCTTTGCATCTTTTGTACTGTTTGGTCATGCATTTTTAACTCTGTATTTTAAACTTTGAGGGCCTTATTATTTGGTATAACTTATATTAATTTAGATTTATCCACATATTCACTCCTTCCATTGTTCTTTATTGCTTTCAGATTTTTATGATTTCTTTTGGGATAATATTACTTCTGCCTGAAAAACTCCCTTTACAGCTTTTTGATCTGCTAGTAACATATCCCTTGAGTTTTTATTTTTCTTGTGTGAAAATGTTTTTCTTAAGTTTTTTTGGGAGGAAAGATACAGAGTACTGAATTGGCATTTATTTTCTTTCTGTACTTCAAAAGTATTATCCCACTTTTTCTGACTTCCTTGGTTTCTTTTAGTCAGCTTCTCTTTTAAGAGGCAATACCTTTTTATTTCTTTGGTTATTTTTAAGATTTTATTTTTGTGATTTTTAGTAGTTGTGATTTTCAGTAGTTTTCCATATTTAGCTTCTGTATAGTTTTCCTTGTATTTATCTTGCCAAAGCTTTGTTATTGTCCCTTGAATCTTGACCATATCTCTTCAGACATTCCTTTTGGCATATTACCTTTCTGTCCTCATTAACATCTTGCATACCTGTTGGCACTGATTAAATTATAGGTCACAATATTTTTTTTATTTTTTTTTTTATTTAGAAATCAGTGTTTTCAGTCACAGCACAGTGGTTTTTTCCATGTTCTCTTTTCTAGGCAATTATATTCTTGGTCTGAGGTCCTTATTACCTTTCTGTATCAGAACACATTGGGGTCATATAGGAGCCGTAACAGCAGAGACAAGATAGGCGAAGTCCTTTTCCAGCCCTGAGTTTGACTTTTCAATTCACTTTCAATAGAACAAAGTCTCCATTGATAGCCTAAGCACTGAAATGTGTTTCAGGCAAAAATTAAAGGAACTTCATCTTTTTTCCTGCACTGGGTAGGATGAGTGTTTGGAGAATAAAATGGTTTAATTACTGAAAACTACTCCATCTAGGCCTGTGACTCATTTTGTGTGACCTTAGATTTACTTTTTCTTTGGACATATGGGGCCAGAAGACAGGAGGCAAAAAATAGCTTCACTTGAATAATAACTTTTCCTTTCTGGAAACCAGAAAACTATCCAATTCCACAAGTTCCAACATGTCCCTAGTTAACATCTCTGTTTCTCAATGTATATTAGGTCACCCTCTGGAAATGCAGGTCAGAAAGAAAATGCAAAAGTGATCTGGGCCAAAGGGACAAAGGTGAGAGGGACAAAGAAATGACAAGTACCCAAACTGGGAGAGCTTCTGTGTCTCCAGTAATTAGATGGTTTGGCATAGCCGCCGAGCCACACGCTGGCTCATCTGCCCATGGCCAGCACAGCAAGCCTCATGGAAATTGGGCACTGGGCCTAAAAAATGCAAGATCCTCAGCCCCCACTCTCTGGATAACATGGAGAATGAAGTCAATTTTAGGATGTATTTGTTTCCATAATGAGATTTTCATTAGCATCACTTTGTAGCTAAAGTTACATGAAGTGTGTTTTAGTTAAAGGAGTAAGATGGCAGAAGAGCTAGAATTAATGTGGAGAGAGAGATTCTAGAGAGGGGTCGATTGGCTATCCAAATATGGCTGGCTTTATAGCTCGTTAGGAGTTAGTACATAAACTTGGTTTTGTCAGAACCTAAGGTTTGTAGAAACTTGGGTTTTTTCAGAACCTGATTTAACTTAAGAACCTGATTTAACTTCAGAACTAACTGATGATAAAGTAGAAGATAAATATGTTGATCAAAATGCCAATTTATTAACATACAGTTCTAAAGATTAGGGCACTCCCAGCCTCGTCAGAAGATAACTGATAGGCCACATGGACCATCAGAAGTTACTTAATAGACATAGGGTTAGAGCACAAGGAAGCTGAACATCATTTGTTTTTCTTCCTGGCTTGGAAAATGTGCTTTATAATTTTTCTACTTTTCTAGTGATAGAATATTTACGTCTGTCAGTTTTAGTTTTTTTATTCTGTGGTTGTAAATACTATCAAACTTTGGGTTTTGACTTTCTTTTTCCGGACACACAAGCACACTGCATTTCTCGTATTGTCACATTCTTTAGATCCGTGAATACAACTAGGTTAGGCTCGAGCTTCCTTGCACATCCAGTTTCCACTTTTGCCTGGACACTTTAATTGGATCGCTGCAACAACTTGCCCTTCCTGTTTGGGGAGTATCGGTCTTAACTATAGGCAAGCATTTTTACTATTTAAGTTTTGGAGAGTTTCTGTCTTGTAATTCAGAGGACATAAATTTACTAGACCTCCTACTTTATTACATTTCTAACTAAGAAGAATTTAATTAGTTTCTCCAAATACACCATCAATTTGGGGAAAGTTGGGACTTTTTCAAAGAATTTCTCACTCATAACATTAAGAGCAAGTAAATGTTTTAAGAGATTAAAAGTAAAGTCTCTTTTTAAAAAGAACATTTAAAATGTGGGGTGTCTGTCTAGCCTGAAAAGGATTGTCATAAAGTAAATAGATCTTGGAAATATTCCGTATTCAAGGACAGCTGATAACAAATTACAGTGACAGGCTGATTTGACAATGGAGCTGTTAGTGAAAAGATGCCATGTCTGTGGCAAAGGGCTGATGTAACTCTTGCCAGATGAAAAATTCTGGAAAATAGATTCTATTTCCATTGGAAGTTCTGGCAAGAGCACTCTCTAGAATGCTGTAATGATTTTCTTTGAAAAGGGTTGATTGCAGTAAAGTGTGAGTCCCTACTGTGTGCCAAATTCCCGATAAACCTGCCAGATATTTTTACTGTTATATATGTGGAAATTAAGGGTTACAAGCTAATTTTCAGGAAAAGGTAAAATCATGACGCTCAGGTGTAAAAATATACACATGTTCAAAAATTTATTTGATGCATTAATCCAGAGACCTAACCGCATGTTACGATGAGTTCAAATTTAAGTTTTCTAAAAAAGCACAGTTACATGGAGTAAAGGAATATTGAAATGAATTGTAAATTGGAGATAAATGTTTTGTTATTTTAGGGAGGGAGTCATTTGAACCTCTATTAGAGGGGACAGAATTTATATGTCTTATGAGTTACCTACAACTTACAAAGTCATAAAATAGCTCCCACAGAATCAGAATCTAAGACAAAAGGGTATGCTATAGACCATGCATAGTTTTCCATTGACATACAAGTTTTTTCTACCTGATGTTCAGTAATTCGCCTGAGATCATACACCTGGTGAGGCAAATTCCTCTCGGCAGTGTACAGGGCGTTCGAATTGCACGGGAAGCCTGGAGGAGGTCATTGGAAGTTATTGTGTAATTCAGCCTTGAGGCAGTTGGCCTAGACCCAGTTGTTGACTGTAGTGGGTTAGCTTCTGTGGAAGCAGACTTGGAGCCTGATATTTTTGCACAGGAAGTTGACTGGGGAGTGCTCTTAGGAGCAATACACGTGAGGGAGCACAAGAAGCTGGATTGAACAGAGGAATAAATTGAGTTGTGATGCAGTTAGAGCAACAGCTTTAGTCAAAATCCGTGGGGTGATCTGGAGCTGGGTGGCTCTTCTGAGATGTCCTGAATCAAAACAAGATGCTGAAGGCACTTCTTGGGGAGTACTGCTTCAGAAGGGCATGGTGACTAGGGATTTGGAGTTCTCAAAGATGAGGGAGTCTGGGTCACCCCAACAGGTAAAGCTAGGGGTAAGAGCAGGTAAACACCTAGACTAGGCAAGGTACTAGTCAAGAGGAAATCTCAAAAGGGCGGCAGAAGAGAGAGACTGTAGTCCAAGGAAATGAGCAGTGCAAGAACCGGAGTGGCTGTGGTGGTGTTCTGCCCAGACTCCACTACAGGATCAGGGCCATTATGCCCCACAGCTGCCAGGAGCCTTGTCCTCCCCACTTTGGACACGGGTTCTTTAGACACACAGAGCCTAAAGTTGTAGGAATGGGAAGCACAAATTCTCCAAATGGGTCATTGATAAAGATCGTAAGTGGGTCATTCCCATTTCTACCTGTTGGTTCCCAGTCTTGTGTACTCCGTTTATTGGGGTTCTCAGAACCACTAGAATGGCCATTGGTTGAGGATATATCCTCAAGATGCTGCCCCACCCTCACAGGATATCATTTCCATGTTGGTACCTCAGCGGCATCTTTGAAAGTGCATTCATTTGTTTGATCAGGCCAGCAGCTTCTACAGTACATGATATGACCAGTGGATCCCATGGCCACAAGCCCAGTGTTCTCCCCTCTGCTATGAGGTCCCTTGATCCGATTCAGTGCTACATGGGATCCTGTGTCCATGGGTTCAACACTGTAAACCCTCATATGATCATAGTGCTAAAGCCCTGCAAACAGGAAAGGCAAGACCCATACTTAGAACATGTGTCAATTCTAGTCGAGATAAATGCCCTATCTAGAGTGGAAGGGGTCCAGTGTAGACAACTTGCCATCAAGTGGATGCTTGTTCTCCTTGAGGGATGGGTATTGTATCAAGGGCTCAGCAGTGATCTCTGTAGCACTCAGGTTAAAGGTTTGACATCAGTAGTTACATCGGCTGTGGTAAACGGAATCCCATTGTATGTGTTCCATCGCTGCCACAATGGCCACTCCTTTCACACACCCATTTTGGCAGCACAGGAGTGGCTAATGAAGAAGATGGCTGGAGACACGGGGGTGGCTCAGTCTGTCCAGGATTGAGTCCCTCATCGGGCTCCCTGCTCAGCGGGGAGGCTGCTTCTCAGCCTGCCTCTCCTCAGTTTGTGCTCTCTCTGTCTTTATCTCCCTCTCGCAAATAAAAAAGAAGAAGGAGAGGATGGTTAATACCAACTCACCAAATCATTTGGACTACTTGGTTGTAGTATGTCTTCCATTGTGGAGGCCTCTGGTGGCCATTGACATGCATTCAAAGATCTTTATATTCCATGCCCACTCCTGTCCATCCATCCATGTGCCTCTACCCTTGTCCCTGACCTTTCTCCCTTTAGGCCCCTGGCCAACCAGCCAAGCCATTTGCGACTTCCATGAGTTTGTTTTTTTCTGGCCTTGGGCCTGTTCTATTTCCACAGAAGGTGGGTGCCTGGATAGCCTGATTTTTGCCTTGCAAGGGTTTCCCTTCGCCGCTGTCTTAAAGGGCCACCTGAATGGAGCTGTCTTGCAGCAGCAGTTTATTTTTGTTTTGCATCTACATACCAGGCCAACCCATCTGTGAACCAACCTTGGCTTTTTTTTCTCTCTCTCTCCTCTAAGTTGGTTGTACGGGACACAAACCCCTCCTCTTGGTCATAGGTGTGAGCTGAGGGAGAGGCCCCTGTGCAACAATAGTGAATGGCGTGGGAGGCAGTCTGGGCCACCTGCTCATGTCCAGTGCCCTAACTACCACATATCTTGGAATGGATTGCTGCTGGGCCTACTCAGATTTATAGTTTAATGTCTGTTGAGTCACATTGTCAAGCACTCCACAAGGTGCAGCAGCAAACCAAGAGCTATTTTCAAATGACCTATAGTTCTTTGTGGCAAATGCCATGGCCTTACTCCAGAACCCATGAGTCTACATTGCAATTCTCCACCTAGGTTTACCATAAACTCTATACAGCATCTTTGCCCATCACGGATGCTTTAAATATCATAAGGTCTACCAGGTTTTATGGACCAAGGGGCAAGGCTGCTTACACCACATGCTGCAGTCATTCCTGCTCTGGGCTCTATTTAAAGCGTTCCATGTGATGTGGCAAATGGGTTAGAGCAGTATTCCCATGAATGGACTTTGCTGACCTTAGAATCCATACTGACCTATGGAGCATATGATTCCTCTTTAGTGATGGGAGAAATTAGTCCTTTATGTTGAAGATGTCCCAGCAGTCTCCTGAATCTTTATAGGCTTTATCTCCCATCATACTTGCACTTGTAATAAGCTCATCCTGTTTGATTGATGTGAGGCCATCAATGTATGGGACTAATGAAATGTCCTGCAGCATATCTACAAGGTCAGGCTTCCTACAGACTCTATTTTGACGGCAGAAAAACTAACATAGCCCTGGGGCAAGGTCATGAAAGTATAGTGTTACCAATCTTCTGTGAATGCACACTGCTCTGGCCCTCAGTAGAGATGGATAAGAATACATTTGCCAAGGAGGCCATATACCAGGTACCACCATGTGCCTGAAGCAGCGTCAGTTTATTCTGACAAAGATACCGCATCTGGTTTTTTAGTGACCTGACTGGTGAATCAGTGGGGAATAAGCAGGCTATCATCTTTATGTCTTTTCCTTTATATCTCTTTTATATATTTATATCCTTTTATATTAAAAAAAACACTAGATCTCTTTTAATCTCTTGATAGCTTCTCTCAGACCCACAGGATATGGTATTATTTATGAGTTACTATCTTGGCTGGTGGGGGCAGGAGGGCGGTTTCATAGGCTTCCCCATGGCCTACCCCGGTGTGGTTAACTAGATGGTCTGCCTAGCTACCAAGTATGTGCATTCTGATTACACATGCTGGGACTTGTCAAAATAACCACTGGGTAGGTCTGTGGACCCAGTGGGCCCACTCTGAGTCAGACCTATATATATCTCCATATATCTCCACCAGCATTCTAACACGGTTCATGATGACACTTTGGGTACCCAATAGCAATGTCAACTCAGATCCTGTTTCTATGTCCAGTTATTCCTCTGAATCTCTGGAACTTCCTCTTGGCCCATACATCTCTTGGGGAAAGACAGAGAAGGTGACCATCCCATATATGTTGTGTGATATTGCAGGATACTTCCTTCTGAGGGCTCAGCTTTCCCTTCAAGTCACTGAGTTGTCCAGAACCTGGGCAACAGATTATGATTTTTGTTGTTGTTGTTGTTAAGGTACTTCCCCTCAGCCTCCTTGATTTCTTTTGACTGTATATAGATTGCGTGATACCCTTGTTGGCTGCCCATCTGTCTGACTTGCCCTTCAGAATGCCATGTTCTATTAACCATTTCCTTGTTCTCTCTGGGTTAGGCTATCTTAGCTTCCACGATGATTTTGCTCCTTATTACAGTAATTACATCCACCTTGCTTCTGATATCATATGAAGCCTCTATTAATTTGAGTCTTTATCATCCGACTGTTACCAGGGCTAGTTCTAGAGTAGTATCTCCTAGTCTCCGCTCTCGCCCGCAGAGGACAGCTACCACTGAGCTTCTTCAGTAGTAGTATTTGTGCCCCCTCACCAACACTTTTCTTATCATTCTGCTAAACAAAGTGTCCTCCTGGCCCTCCCTCCCATGGAACATAGTTGGTGGGTTTTCTGATCTTAGGTAATATGCCCATTTTAACAGACCCACTTCTCTGGGCCTTAGACCCCTTTCTTCACCACTTACTGTGGCAATTTTGTCATTTCTATTGTACTTAGTGTGGACTGTTGCTTCTTCTAAGCTGTTAGGAAACAACCTAGCAGCATAGTTGCATAATTTTTAGGGGCTTTGCCAGGGTATCAATCTTCTATCATAGGAGAGTGTGCTCCTATTGATAAACACTCATATCCAACTTTATATTCTGTTTCTGTCAATTCAGCATCATTCAGATCCAGTCCCATTATCTATTCTCCGTGCTTCTGCCAGTACGCACTGATGGGGTCTTATGGCTCTTTTGATACAAAGCCTCTTCCCAACAGACCCAGCACTTCCCTGGCCGGGTGGTGGTGTGGCTTGACCTGTTACTGGCCAGGCAGCCAGGAGAGGAGACGGGAGCAGACTGAAGGGGATGAGCAGACTTTGAGTGGTCTACAGGCAGCGGGGAGTGGGTCACATCTGATCTGAGGCCCCAGTGTGTGGATTCCAAAGTTCTCAAGAGCATCGAATTGAACTGCAATGCAGTTACAACAGAAGCATCAGCCGATTCTACAGGGAGTCTAGAGCTGCCGTGATCCCCATTTCAAGCCTCAGTTCCTTCTCTACTGGGGCCCTGCCTAAGTTGAGAATTTAGTCTTCTCTGGAGCTCTGTTCCCTTAGCATTTTGTCCTAGCCAAGCCTCCACTGCTTCTGTCCTCTGGCTGAAGGAGATGAGAGGTTCTTTATATGCTCCCAAGCAGACCCCTCTGACTCTGACACTTCGCCTTAAATAGGTGAGTAACTGTCCTCAGCCTGTTGCTGTAATTCCTCAGTGCACTGACAGGCCTCAGCCCATCCCATGATAAGCTCTGGAGCTTCTCTGGTCCTTCAGAGTTACCTCAGTTTAGGAGCTGGAGCTATGCCTGGCAGCATTGACCAGTTATTGGATGTGGGGTGCACCCAGAGGAGGCTTAACCTTGGGTAAGTAGTTTTCTTTGGAAGGAGGGTGATTCCGGGGGAGAGACATAGCTTTGAGCAGTCAAGGGGAAGGAACGTCTCTTCATGAAAGGAAATGTGGGTGGCACACAGCATCTACTGCCTTGACCCTGGGAATAAAGAGAAAGGCTAGGATAAGAGAATGGCTTCTGGAAGAACTGACCAGATATGCTGACCTGGTAGCATGGAGGTCGTTCACTCAAGGACATGTACTACCTCTTTTGTGCTAGATACAGGTTATGAATACAAAGCGTCCCTGACCTCGAGGAGCTCACAGTTGGAAGCCATACACCCACAGAAGAGTCAGGACAGCCGCCAAGATGTCAGCAACAAGATGTGTGCAACATGAACGGGGTGGGGGGGAGCTTGTGACTAAAAAGATAAGACAATTCTTGATACAGTTGAGTTTGTTTTTTTAATTAGCTTCGGAGTTCGAATTTTCCTTTCCTCAAGAGATGCTCAAATCTCTGACTCAAAAGGGGAAAACTTCCTGAGGGACCCTGAAGCACAGAGCTAGTATTCGTGCCGTTCCTGCTGGCACCCGCTCAGTCAGCAGTGACACTGCCGCCCCACCCCCCCCCACGCGTCCCATCTCACTGAATTGTGCCACAGAGGAGGACGGGAGACCTCGACTGTGGGCTGTTGGGAGAGTCCCATGGCCGGGGCAGGGCGCTTCATCAGAGGTGAGACCCTCACAAGGGCCACGTGTGTCAGGAAGTGGCCTTCCCTTCTGTGCATGAATGCAACGAGGGCTCAGAGTCCAGGAAGGTCCCAGTCCCCGAATAAGAATGAAGCGTAAGGGGGGAGCAGTGTCTCTGCCTACCTGACGGTCCTCACAGAAACTGCCACAAGATGGCAGCAGGAGCTCGATCCATAGGGAGCGGTGGGGGAGGATGGTACTGGGGTGGAGTTGGTACCCCTGACATACACACGTTCCAGAAGAGGTGTGAGGAACAAAAAACTGAATACAGGCTCTTGGAACCTATTTAAGTCAGGGGCTTACACACTGGTACTTCCCCTGGCCACGCGCCGTTTCTCCCAAGGTTCCCATGTGTTGCTTGTCTCCTGTACCTCTTTACCTCGGCCCCATTTGAGTTCTTTCCTCTGGCTGAATGTGGGCCCTGCAGTCAGAAACCTTAATATCAAGACTGCCCCTTAAGACGTCCGGGGGCTTGTGCAGAGTGCTCTGCTTCCACTGTTTCCCTGCCCCTCACAAGAGACTCCCCTCGGGTCTGTAGAGCTGGTGCTTCTCAGGACCCAAGAGAACACTGTGCCTGCAGGCCATGGGCCTTTGCTCTCAGGAGAAAGCCAGTGGTAGCCTTTGGTGCTCTCCAGCCGCTGGGTGGGGGAAGCGTGCAGGCGCGCCCCGCGCCACACACAGCCCCTCAGGCCGCGGGTAGAAACCTCCCTGGGCAGTTTAACAGAGGCTGTAATCAGAGGCGTTCAAGATGAGGGAGCAGGTGAGGGAGAGCAGAGAGGGAAGGGCCCCGAAGGAACAGGACTGGTGATTACAGCAGGAGCTCCTGCCCCAGGAGTGGAGGGAAGAGGTGAGCCTCTCAGAACCCCGCGGGGCCTGGCTCAGCTGCAACTCTAGCTCTGAGGGGACATGACCCTCAGGGGTACCCCGCAGCTGAAAAGGGGCAAACGGCTGAAGACCTGACGGCTGTAAGGGCTTTTGTGGAGCAAAGCTGAAAAGTCAGCCCTGTGCCTTCCCCTCCTCCTCCCTTCCAGGCTGTCTCGGCCCTTCTTGCCCAGGCAGCTGACAAAGGGGGAGGGTAACGTGGGCAGTGTGGACGGGGATCTGGAGCTGAGAGGGGACAGACCAGCCCCTGGCCAGGCAGCTCTGCCATGAGCTGCCTCAAGGTGGGCCTGTGCTGAAGGGCAGAGTCGCCACCCAGCTCGTGAGCAAGTTATGCTCGGAGAGAGGGCACAGACGGGTGGGAGAGGAGAACGACTTCACCGGGGGTGGGCGGGCTGGAACCAACCCCCAACTCCTGAGCGCAGCTCCGCGGGTAGTGGGGCAGCAGAAGGAGCAACTTGAGCCCCCTGGGGGCCACACAGGCCTGGACAGGGGCCGCCAGGGCTAGCCCCCCGCAGGTGGCAGGCCAGAGGGGCTCCTTGGAAGTCGGCCTTGTATAAGACCCCAGAGGTTCTGCCCATCCGTGGGGGGTGTGCAGGGCACCAATAAGGACGGGCTGAATTTCCCAGAGGTGCAAGTGGTGACATACACATAACATAAAGTTTAGCATCTTACCTGTTTTTAAATGTGCAGGTCAGTGGCGTGAAGTGCATTCCTACCGTTGTGCAGCCATCACCACGGTCCGACTCTAAACTCTTCATCTTGCAAAATGGAAACTGTCCCCATTGAACCGCTCGGCATTTCCTCCGGCCCCAGCCCCCGGCAGCCACCTTTAGGCTTTGTCTCTATGAATCTGACTAGGTACCTCATGTGAATGGAATCACCCAGTATTTGTCCTTGCACTCAGTATGGGGTCTTCAGGTCTTCATCCTCATAGTAGCGTGTGTCAGGATTTCTTCCCTCTGAAGGCTAATAGACCATTGTGTGGCTATGCCACATTCTGTTTATCCATGCATCTGCTGATAGACACCTGGGTTGCTTTCACCTTTTGGCTATTGTGAGTAACGCTGCTCTTATGACCCCTTTTGATAGAGGCACACACTGAGGCATGAGGGGTGAAGAAGCCATAAGTCCCACAGCTAGCAAGTGGCAGAACTGGGAGCCCAGCTGAGCGGTCAGCCTTAGAGATTGTGCCGTTGACTACCATGAGCCCTTCCTGATGCTTGCAGGGAGGCACCAGGAAAGAGAGCCCCTTCCTTTGCCATTTGATCAACTCGGACCTGTGACTGCTTTGCTGGGAGCTGAGTTGGATTGAAAATTTGTAGAGATGGGGAGAAATGTTGGGAATTAGAAAGCGATTCCTTCCCCCCCCCCCATCAAACCTTGAGTCTTATTTTATCCCTGGAAAACCTGGGTCAAATGAGGAGGTAGAGAGATTTGTTCAGGGATGGGTCCTCCACAGGAAACTCCTACTATCTCGGTTCTTCCCTGACCAGTAACCACAGCATCCTGACCAGTGGCCAGATTGGGGGCGAGAACTAGAGCTCACCTACTTCCATGTACTAAAAGAATAGCTACTCTGCATTCTTGTAAGGTCTTCCATTCGAAAATCCTTAAATAGACTCACTAATAAATTCTTCCTTGCAAGCTGACTGCCATGGCTGGGGCATATCATAAAAGACGTGTGTGATCACTGTGGGGTGGGGAAAGAAACCAGAAATCCCATTGTTTCACACAGTGCTTTACAAAAATCTATCTAACAAAGTTTGCAAAATTTAGATGTGAAACATTCGCGATTTGGGGCTTTAAGTAAAGGTCCACCACACCTAATGAATCAGCTCTTTGTCTGGATAACACTTGTGTATCAGGTTTTCATAAGAAGACCCTGACTCTTCAGGTCTGCGGGTTTCCAAATATCAGATTTCTAAAACATAGAATCACAGTTTCGCTGCTTCCCTTTGTCAAGGGATTTCTTTCTCTGGGACTGAGCCTTTAACCTGTGGGGTCCTGTGTTAACTCCAGCTTGGTCATGTCAGAACTGAACTGGATTGTTGCACACCCAGTTGATGTCAGAGAATTGGTTTTTGATGTGGAAAAAACTCAACAGATTTGGTGTCAGAAAAAAGACACTGTTGTTGTTTTTTTTTAAAGATTTTATTTATTTATTTGAGAGAGAGAGAATGAGAGATAGAAAGCACGAGAGGGAAGAGGGTCAGAGGGAGAAGCAGACTCCCTGCTGAGCAGGAAGCCCGATGTGGGACTCGATCCCGGGACTCCAGGATCATGACCTGAGCCGAAGGCAGTCGCTTAACCAACTGAGCCACCCAGGCGCCCCAAGATACTGTTTTTTCACCAAATAGTGGAATCATCAAACTATAGTCTGTTTCTGCGACATTTTCCCCCTCTTGCAATTCTATTTTTCCTGGAGGTTTGGGCGATTAGCCTACATTATCACCTACACTCACTGACAGCCAACCAAATTGACATACTGGGCTTGACAAGTCTTTATTATGGGGACTTCTAACAATGCATCGGACTGCGTTTAGCAACATCCTTGATCTCCACGCGCTAGATGCCAGTAGCACCAACCCAGAAGTTCCTGGCTGCCTGAACAAAGTGTGGTGGTCCCCTTGTGATAAAAGCTAGAAAAATGAGTGTAGTGTAGTCATGAAAGAGTCCTGGGGTCTGGTCCTGCCTCTGCTCCAAACTCCGTCTGTGACTTTGGGCACAGCTACTTAGCCTCTCGGGGTCCTTGGACCAGATCAACCTAGTTCGTTCAGCAACAAAATGCTCTGCAGCCTGTGCTTAATTTACCTCTCTGAATGGAAATTAAGCTCATTAAAGGTAGTAACTCGGGTTTTGCCTTGATTTTTGTTCTGTCAAGGCCTAAATTCCCATCTGTCTGAAGAATTTGACCCTGAGTCTCCTATTTCACATAGTGAGGCCAGCAGGGGCCTGAAAAGGGCTCCGTGCTGGTCCAGATGCTGCTGACAACCTGGAAGAGCGTCTAGCCTGTGACTCTGGAGTTGACTGTGTTAAGGAGTCTCGTGGGCTTAGTGAGAGCACCTTCCCCACTGGAGCCTTTCCTGAGAGTCCCAGCCCAGGGCGTGTGTGTGTGTGGGTGTGTGTGTTGGTGTGTGTGTGGGGGTGTGGGGTGTGTTTGGTGTGGTGGGTGTATGTGTGTGTGGGGTGTGTGTGTGTGTTGGTGTGTATGTGTGGGGTGTGTGTGTGTGTGTGTGTGTGTGTGTGTGTGTAGGGGACCAAGGTGGGAACACAGAGCGTCCCTGGGGCAGACACGGGGGCGGGGACCTGAGGCCTGACCTAGCTGCCTTGCTCAGTCCCTGCGGGTCCAGCGGCGCCAGGCTGACCACGGAGGCAGCAGTTACCAGCCACTCACCCTGCCGGCCTCTGTCCTTCAAAGAGAGGCCTCTATCTTCTCAGAGCTAAGAGTACCTGAGCTCAGCAGGCCAGAACAGCACTGGGGGGCATCTCTGTTCTCTCACAGAAAGTGAGAGAAACACAGAAAGTAGAAGGAACTGAAGTCCATTGCAATGGTATCTTGCAGTACCAGTAATGATGGCAGTAACGATGCTCACATGAGTAAGAGCTTACCAGGCGCCCTGAACAAGGCTCAGCCCTTTATAAGTATTTCATTTGCTTCAGGAGACAGTTGTAGTTTTTACCCCCATTTTACTGATTGGGAAACAAGTCACAGAGTTACTCACCATCCTGCCAAAACAAATAAGCTCTAATGCTTTCCTGTAGGAAGCACTGGGCCCGGGGAGGCCAGACCCTCCACATGCAAAGTCTCTTGTTCCCAAGTCTCAGTGGGAAGAATTTGGGACATCTCAGCAAGTGCGGCCTAAGTTTCCTTCAAGCACTTCTGATTCTTGGGAAAGGAGAAGATGTGAGTATATGGCCCAAATCACAGCCTGGATGCCAATGGGAGGGAGGTCTTCCTGCTAACAAGCGCCATTTTACACTAGAATTGTTTAGACTCATCCTTGGTCTTCATTTCATCCATCTCCAGCCATTCATTAACTCAATCAGTAAAAACTTATTAATTACCCAATTGTCATGTATTGTGCTAAAGGCTAGGGAATCCAAAAAAGAGTCCTACTGCATCCCTGTCCCCAAGGCATTCCTGGTCCAATGCTGTGGGTGGAGATTGAGGCCAAAGTCCCAGAAACAATCTCCCCTTCCGGGCCTGACTCCTTCCCCGGGTCCACCTGGAGCTCTCCCTGGGTTCACATCAGGCAAAAATTTAACAACTTAATCATTTGTTGTAAGACTAGAATTCCCTGGACTTTTCCTTTTTGGATTGAATTGGCTGATGTTCTGGGACATGCCAAGTAGCCGCGTGGGCCCCCTGTGGTCATGAGGCCTCGGGCCCCTGCGGCCTGTACTTGGGTGCGGAGGCCCCAGGAACTCTTCCCCCTGCTTCTCTAGTTCCAGGACATGATCTGTGGGGAACATCTCCCAGGACACGGAGTGCAAACAGGGCAAATGGGGCCAGCCTAACCGAGTCTGGAGAAAACAGCTAAGGGATCCGCTTGCTGCCTATTGCCTTGGGGGTTTTGCGGCCTGACAGTGGGGTGGGCTGCTCCTCTCCTCCCATCCTACAAGCCCAGCTCCCTTGCCTTCCTCCTCTTCCGCCCAGCCCTCTCCAGAGGCTGCAAGGAGTGGTTGCTCCCACGGCCTTTGCAGTCAGATGGACCTGGGGGGCCTTCCCCCTGACTCAGAGGGGGCAGTCAGAAGTCTTCTGAAAGGCAGATCTCCCCATTTCTATGAGGTTTCCTGGCTCCCTGGTTGCTGTGGTACCAGCCCTTCTGTCCCATCTCTGGGGCCACCACCCAAAGAATCCAGATACCATTGCCAAAGTCTTCTCTCTAGTCCTCTTGACTGGGGAGTTCATCACCCTGTTCCTAGAGTGGGGAGAAACCTGCTGCACCCCTGCAGCCTCACCCTCATACAGTGTCGGCCTCCACTTCCCTGAGCACTCCAGGACCATTCCTACATTCATGAGATACAGGCACAGTTTCTGCAGTTTCTACTACATGCAGAGCCCTTTCCATTTATTATTTCTCTCTCCTCTCTCTCTCTTTTGCTCTCTCTCTTACACACACACACACACACACACACACACACCCCAGTGATAAAAAACTATAATTATTCTTGAAATAAAGAAATGGAGCTCAAAGGCCACCTCTCCCTTTGGTCAGGATGCTGTTCTCTTTGCCTAGAATGTAGGCTATTGCCGATGCGCCTCGGCCTTTGCTTGGCAAGACAGTCTCCACTGGTATGAGTCGTAGTGAACAAAGCCAAAGGTAAGAGCTTTTCGAAGATGCTTATGAGAAGGTCAGGTGTGGCGACTTTCCCGCCTGCGGGGAAAGGCAGGAAAAGACTGCACGGCAACCTCTGTCTTGTGCAGGAGTTCACGAGCCCCAGCTACTGGAAGTGGGAGCTGACAATATCGGTCTAGGGGCTCTCCACTGGGCCCAGTCGGACCTGGCTTCGGGGACCGGTTTGCCTGTATGGGCCCCAGGCTCTGGTCCAGTAAATATACAGGTCGTCAACAGGGAGGTGGAAACCCTGGCAAGGTCAAAGGTGTGATGTGGGAAAAAGAGCTCGGGTGCCTGGTCTGGAGCGAGTCCAACCTGGATTCAGAGCTGGCTCCGTCACTTCCCGCTGTGTCAGGCTGGACAAGTGACTCCACATTCTAGAGCTAAAGTGAGTGGGGACGATAATAACATGCCATAGAATTGTGGTCAAGATTGAAGGGAATGTATAAAAAGGATAATAAACATAGGCAGAGACTGTAACTTTCCATCACCATTAGATTAATGCAAATTTTCAAGTTCTGAGATATTTTTCAGCTCACGGGCAAATATTTTAAGTTTGATAATGGACAGTGCTGGCAAGGGCGTGGTAAAGCAGGTGCCTCACATATTGTTGGTGGGAGTATGAATTAGTATAATAGCTATGGAAGGGGATTTGGCATCAAAGATTAATTTTTTAAATGCATATAATTTTTGATGTAGCAATTCCACTGCTCTGAATTTATCTTGTGAATATATTAATTTTAATTAGGATATTGGATTGATTTCTGTAATACTCAAAGTAACAGTGGCTTAAACACAATGGAGATTTATTTCTTTCTGGAACATAACAGCACAGATTAATTAATCTAGGGCTGGGTGGTGTGTGTGTGTGTGTGTGTGTGTGTGTTGGGGGGGACGAGTCCATGGCATTGGGGGCCTAGGTTCCATGTTTTTTTGCTCTTCTAGGGTGCTTCCCTACATGGTGGAAGACAGCTCCCTATCATAGCCACATTCCAGCCAGGACCAATCGGGAAAGGGATGGGGGTCGCATCTCTTTCTTTAAGGCCACAATCCCAGAGTTGCACATATCACTGCTGCTATATCCCGTTGACTAGAACTTAGTCATATGCCCATACCTAAATGCAGGGATGCCAGGAAATGTAGTCTCTATTCTGGGCAGCCACGTGTCTACTACAATTCAGGGACTGTATAGTAGAAGGGTTTGGTTAACAGAGACCACTGAGCAACCTCCAATACAACACTCATGCACATGGGCAGAGGGTATTCATTGCAGCATTTTTTATAATTGTAAAAACCCTAGTAATGATCTGAATGACATCTATAAGTACAAGACCGACTAAATAGAGAATACATTTGGTACATGGAATACTATGCGGTAGTCAAAATGCAGGTGGTCGATGTTTATCAGCTACTAAGATGTTTATCTGCTTAGCATGCTAAAAAGAGGCAGACACATAGGAGGTGGGCTTCCAAAAGCCATTAGCCTCTTCTCTGGACAGACTGAATGATCGGTCCCAGTCCTTTACCCACCCCCTGCATCCAGACCCTTGTCATGGCCTTAACAATAGGCAAAGGGCATGCCCCTTGACACTGACTTTGGCCAAGGCTGTGGATCGAAGCAGTGATGTGCAGCTCTGAGCCTGATAGCCTTCATATGCCTATACTTGTCCTCTCGCATGGGTAATTGCCACCCCTCCAGCCTGGGCCCCCGGCCGAACACAGGGTGGGGCCGAGTAGCCCACGGAACTGCAGTGAGGAGTGGAGGTGTGCTAGCTGAGCTCAGCCTAGATTGCCAGAGGCGTCCAGCCAACCCACAGATCCAGGATAATGAGTGATTGTTATTTTATGCCAGCAGGTGTGAACTAGTTTGTCATGTGGCAAACTGAAACGTAGTCCCATCCCGGCCTCCACGGCCTGCTCTGTAGACTCATCCAAGGGACCATGGGAAGACTCTCCCACTCTCTGAGGCTTGCCTTTCCTCCCTGCAGAGCAGACTTTTCCAAATTTTTCCTTTCTCAGCTATGGATTTTTGTTTTAAAGAGAATTTCTTATATATCCTCATGTGTATATAATTGGTGAGACTCAGTTTACCAATTTGAGGTACAAATATATATATCATTCCCATGGCACCTTTCTCTTGAGGCCTTGAATTGTCCTTTGGATGAAGGGCTCAGTTAGCCAAAGGGCTAACCTCCTTCCAAATGTCAGAGAGAGGCCAGGGTGGCGTGTCTGGTCGGCTTCTAGCAGGACTAGGGTCTCAGTTGTCATGGCTTCTGTTGCTGCCACATGGTATCTTGATGAAAACTGGTCCCATAAAACCCAGTGTGACCAGTTCCCTGCCCTGCTGAGATGACATCAACCTGGCCCATGTCCCAAGCATGGCTATTATGGCAATGTTCCCAAGTCTGAGGGGGCTAGTAGCCCAAGCTGCACTTCCTGAGAAAAACAATCCCAACCTCACCGAGGCACAGACTGAACTCACCTTCTGCACCGACGAGCTCTTCCTTCTGACGCATTTCCCCTTGGGGTCTCTGGTTCCATTTGTTGACATTGGACCTTGGTGCGGAGCACCTTAATCTACTGGGAAATTCTAATAGCATGAGCAGTATCAATTCACATTCTTGTGTCTGTCATAATTCGCAGAACCCTCAGTTTCTAACTGGGCAATAATGTTCGAAAGTTAAGAGCATGACTTTCTTACAAATGTACAGTGAACACAGGTCAAAACCTTTGTTTAACTCAGTCATTAATGAGGGAAACAATAAAACGGTCAGGCTGGTTCAGAGAGTAATGGTGGCATTGGGGTTTATGTAATCCTGTGAAAGAAGGAATATTGGATACGTAGTTAGATACAGAACTGCTTCATGCCCTACAGGGCAATGAACCCAAACCTTTGAGGTTATCTTTTTTACCGGACAGCAATCATTTGTATCCACAGGGCGCTACAAGCTAACAGCTAACTTCACAAAGTCTGAGCCCTTCACTGACAGTAAATAGTATAGTCAAACAAATGTACATTCTCCTAGAAGGTGAATAATCCTTGGGTGAGCCTGTTCAGCTTTCAGCGTGACATTGAAAGGACATGCAGATACCCTCTTGGCCTTGTTTCCAGGTTCTGGATCGTTTTTCTTAACACTTGTCAGGTAAGCCTCACAGCCAAAGCAGCTGGTCAAGGGCACGGCCTCACGGCAGCTGTGGAGCCCTGGACAGATCCTTCTCTGCCGGGGGGGGGCGCGGGGAGACGTTGCTGAAAGTGGACATAGAAGGCCAATGAGAAATGGCCAAACTTTTCCCTTCTGTCAGCAAGCTCCAGAGCTTTGAGCAAAGGTCAGGCCCTGCTTAATTGGCCCTGCTTCCTCTGCACCCACGGTTGTCCGAAGACAGGGTGTGGAAGAATATGTCCCTTTACTGAACCCCTACACTGCTCTGTACTTTCCTTGTGGCCACTCTCTGCCAGCGACTTCTGTATATTCTAGAATGCACAAACATGCTAGCATTTGACAAATAGTTGCTTTTTTTGTGGCTTCCTGCAGCCCCTCCAGCGTCTACAAAGTGACCCACCACATAGTAAATGCTTAATGGACACAATTAACCACTTATCTCTGTGCCTCATCAGATGCGGTCATAGGTATCAAAGCTTTGGCCCCACACATTCTGCTCTAAGCTTCCGCCTGCAGCTTCCCCCGACCCAAGGCTGTGATCCTATTCTGTGCCCACTCCCACCCACCACAACCCTACCCAGCCTTTGAGACTCAATTCTGATGCCACGTCCTTCAAAGGGGGCTCTTCCCCCTACTCACAATGATTTTCCGCTTTCCCAAGCAGTTTTTCTCTGTACTGGGGCCTCCTCATCCTGCTGTGTGTCACAAGTCATTCACATTTCACACTGCCCCAGGGTAGTGGGCTTCCAGAGACCAGGACCGGGTCTTAATCATCTTGATGTTTGTTGGCAGTGCTTTGCACCTAGTGATGCTAACAGATGTTCTCTGGCTCGGAGAATAGCCACGTGAGTTCAGGGCTGGCTGTTTTTGGCCTTGGCAGCAAATTTTTTCTTGTTTGTTGTTCGCAGTGCTCCAGGGCCCATCGATCACCTGCAGGATTCCGGCCTCTGAGGTGCTGAACAGGAGACACGTGGCGCCTGTCCTCTGCCACACTAAGGGAGTCCATGGCGAACCGCTGATAACTGGAGCATGTCCCTTTGTGCTTAGTCAGCTGCTCATTGCTTTCTCTATCGGGGGCGGGGAGGGCGGGGGGCAGCTGCTGTCTTTGCTATTGTCCTAGCCTGCAGCCAACTCAGGACACGGAGCTGGACCTGATGCAGAGGCAAGCGCCCCTCTGTGTACGCCCAGAGAGCCCAGTGGCTCCCATGAGCATCTGCTAGGAAAAGGCCTCCCCTTCCCTTGCAGTTGGATGCTCCAGGGGAAGCAGCTGAGGCTTTGCAGCTCAGGCAGTGAGGCTCTAGGTGCAAGCTACTCCATGTGTGGTACACGGACCAGCAGCTTGGGTATCACCTGAGCTGATGAGAGCTGCAAGGTCTAGGGCACAACCCACACCTTCTGAATCAGAACCTGCATTTAGGGAGATCCCCTGAGTCGTGCATATGCGCAGTAAGGGTGAAAAGCAATGCTTTAGTTAATCCCAGGCTCATCAGTAGGTGGTCAGCCCCACCGGTGCAGGCCCAGGGTCTGAACTTGGAACACCTGCAACGGAACATCCTGATAGTTCAACCAAGAATGCTCTAAGGCAGTATCACTGGGGGTTGGTTGGAGACCGGAAATGCTCAAATGCAGTCTTATTTTTTACACGCATGAGTGACAAGTGCAGAACAGGAATCAATACGCCCACTCTATTAATAGCTGAGCTGTAACCCAGTAATGTCTTTGCAGAACAAGGGCAAAAGCTGGGTAGGAGGCCAAAGCTGTAGTCCCTTACCCCACACCTGACTCTTGGTCTCAGGCTGCACAGAAAAATGAAGCTGAGGACAGAGCAGAATGCCAGGGCCCACTAGGGCTGGCCCTAAGTCCAGGTGCCCTCTGAGCCACCCAGAGCAGCGGCAGAGCCGTGCAGGAC
Organism: Callorhinus ursinus; assembly: GCF_003265705.2. Lineage (NCBI taxonomy): Eukaryota > Metazoa > Chordata > Mammalia > Carnivora > Otariidae > Callorhinus > Callorhinus ursinus. The sequence goes on from NW_027397070.1 coordinate 43,558,403, forward strand.
TTTAAGCAGTGATGACTGGGATTCGCTGAGCTCCCCCCCACCCCCGAGGGAGGGTGTGGCCAAGGCCAGAGCCCAGCCCAGACAACCTTTAAGGACCGCAGACGCGGTGCCTGCCCCAGAGTCCCCGGTGGACGTCTTGTCCTCATCAGCTTGAGAGTCCCTAAAAACTTTCTTTGAGATACTTTCCTTTGTTTAAACTGCCTTATTGTGGTATAATTTCCATACCATAAAATCCACCCATTTTAAGTGCACCATTCAATGCGAGTGTATCCACAGAGTTGCTCCACATCCCCACCATCTAATTCCAGAACATTCCCATTACCCCAAAAGGAACCTCGGGCCCCTTTGCAGTCACTCCCTGTTCCCAGCCCCACCCCCTGGCAGCCACTGGTCCACTTCCTGTCTCTCTAGCTTATCTTCCTCTGTGTCCAGAAAACTGTGAGTTCGAGCACTTTCCCGATCCACATTTCCCAGTTACCCTCACGGGGCTCACGGGCTGCTGCCTTCTCCTGCCAGGGCAAGGAATGACGTAGAAAGGCACATAGTAGGCATATAGTAAGTATTTCAGAATGAAGACAAATTTGTAGTGTATTTGTATTTTGTAAGAGGAAGGGGAGTGACCTCAAAGGAATGAGCCTTTAATTTAGGGGCTATTTCAGACGCTGAGGCCCTCACAAACTCACACCATGAGTGGAGCTGCCGTGCTCCTTGAAAATCAGGCTGTGGTATCTTCTAGAACGAGAGGCTCCCTGTGGGTGAGTCCAGTGGTCAGAGCTTGAAACGTTCCAGCCAGCACCGATCTTGAACTCTAGGCAGGGGGTATGGGAGGAGCTGTCCTGCCCTTTCCTTCCTGGGGTCATCTGACTCTGACTCTGGTCGCCCCGCTCCCCAGCGTTCTCACAGCTGAGTGCCTGTCCTCTCTCCAGCCTCCGGGCCCTCAGCTGTGGATTGCCTGGCATCGCCTCCAGCCCCTCTTCTAGAACCAGAACCCTCCTTCCTTTGGGGAACACTCACCTCCCTAGGATACTTATTAATTGTCTTTCTGCTTCAAACTGGCCCTTCTGTACCCTGCTCTGAGATGCTGGGGCTGGGACTCCACAGACACATTTCTACTTTGCTACTGCAAAGCTTCCGTGCTCAGCGCTGCTGAGAGGGGGGACTCGGGGGGGTCGCTGAGAGGCAGGAGGAACGTGCTCCTGCTTATGGCTTTCTGGCTACGGTGGTTGCTTTCCCCCTCTCTCAGCTTCATTGAGATACAACTGACATATTGTGTACCTGTTGATTTGATACACTTATTATTGCGGAAAGATTACCACCAGAGGGTTAGCGGACACCAGCATCATACTTGCTTTGCTTGAGATGTAATTTACAAACCGTAAAATTCCCCCTCCTCAGGGTTAGCATATCGGCAGTTGTGCAACCACCGCTGAAATCTTCTCTTACAACATTTGCATCAGCCCAGAGAGAAACCCCAAGAGCAGTCACTTCCCATCCCCACCCCCACCCAAGGCAACTACCAATCTCCTTTCCATCTCTATACATCTGCCTTTTCTGGATGTCTCATAAAAACAGAAGCACCCGATCTGTCCCCTCGTGTCTGGCTTCTTTCACCCCGCAAAATGTTGCTGAGATTGATTCATCGTCCTTTATCCCTTTTTATTGTCAAATAGCACTCCATTGCGTGGACATACCACATTCTGTTGGCTGATCAGCAGCAGTGCGTGCGTGCCGGTGGGAGCAGCTGAATCCAGTTAGCACTTTTCCAACCCACCTTATTTCATCCCCCTCAGAGATGCCAACCAGCTGGTGCTCCCTCCTCAAAAGCCTGGATCTCAGTGCCCAGGGGGTCCTTTCTCTAAGTTTCTAAGTTTTCATAATTCTAGCCTCTTCCACCTGTGCCTAGCCCTAGGGTTAGTAGCTGTTTCAGGCAGTAGCTAACTCTGTGATCCAGTTGAATTCTCTTCTTACCTTTCCATTACTCAGTGAACAACTTTACACATAAGTAGAAGGTCTTTATAGAAATTTCTGTTCAAATAACAGCTGTGGTTTCTGTCTCTTGACTGCAGCGATTCCAACGTGTGGTCTATATGGGCACAAACACTTCTGAGGGCCCTGCCTCCTTGGTTCCTGCCATCTGGAGGTCAGGGTGCTGGGCCAGGTGGACCTGTCGGGGTACTTCCCTGTGAACTTTGTAGCTAAGCTTGTCTAGAGGAGGAAGGTGAGAGGTGCCTTGCTCCTCTCTGCGGTGAAGTGCGGTGATGGTAGGCCTGGGGGCTGCCTCTGGCTGGAGAAAGCAGGCCTGGGAGGACAAGCAGGGAGCGGGAGGTAGGGGGGTGGTGGCAGATTTGAGAAGCCCATGGAACGTGACTCCTGGCAGCCCTAGAGTCCTGGTTCCAGCAGGTGATCCATGGCACAGCCCTGATTCGTCTTCTCCAGGCCTAACTGTGTGAGCTAATTTCTGTCTTTCTACTCCATGTCACATCCTTTCCTGGTGCCCCTAACCTAGCTGAGTTAGGTTTCTCTGGCTTGCAACCCCAAGTATGCAAAGTCGCACACGGACTATTGGGTTTCTTGCCTCTGGATTTGTTCCTCCATGATCTAGATTTCTCCAGTGTCGATCGACTGCCTGCTGGAATCTTCACTGATCTTTCTGGTCTATGCCTGGATGACAGCACCCCTGTGGGGCCAGGACTGAGTCAGAACAGCGGCTTAAGTCCTAGGGTGACCCCTACTACCCAGTGGGTGTGGACAACCTCTCTGCACGCAGGTGGCTGGCGCAGGATGGCGGCTGGGATAAGGGATCTCGTCATCGACAAGGAATCAAATCAGAGCACAGACCCAGAGCCTCTGCCCAGGCTCCATTTTTAATCAAGAAGCAGTGTGCATCCTGCAGAGGGATCCATTGCCACCCAGCTCTGGAAGCTCTGTAGGGAGATCTCCTCTCTCTGGGGGTGTTGAAATGCACACCTTCGTTCTGACTACGTACAAATCAGCCGGCCCGAAGCTGCGTTGATCCTGGCTGCGATTCAGGCATGGGCAGGCACTGCCCACCCCCCACACCCATCCACTGAGCTACAGGTTTTTATAGCAATGCAGACGAGGCCCCCCTCATGTGCTAAGATAAGATGGGATGGCCCTTTTCGGGAGGTTGGCTGTGCTCCAGAGTTGCTACTAAGGTGCTGTGGCCAGAACTGGGAATTAGAGTCATAATTCGCATATTCATGCACTCTCCGGTGTGTTTCTTCCTCTGGTTTCCATCCTCCCAAGTACCTAATAATAACTGAGCTGCCATTTGCTGAGCACTCACCATCTGCCAGGCACTGTGCTCAGCACTGTTCCATGCATACCACAGTTCACGTTCACAACCCTCTGAAGGAGATAATACTTTTTAAATAAACTTTTTAATTTTAGAACAGTTCTAGATTTACAGAAAAATTACGAAGAAAATCCACAGAGTTCTTGTCTATGCCATGCCCCGTGTCCACTATTATGAACGTCTTATGTTAATATGCTACGTTGGTCACAACGAATAATTCAATATTGTTACATATTAGGAGCTAAAGTTAGTACTTTATTCAGATTTTTTCAGTTTTTTTTTTTTTTAAGATTTATTTATTTATTTGTCAGAGAGAGAGAGCACAAGCAGAGGGAGAAGCAGGCCCCTGCTGAGCAAGGAGCCTGATGCGGGGCTCCATCCCAGGACCCTGGGATCATGACCTGAGCCCAAGGCAGACGCTCAGCCCACTGAGCCACCCAGGCCTCCCTCAGTTGTTGTTGTTGTTTTAGATTTATTTATTTATTTTAGAGAGGGAAAGAGTATAAGTGGGAGGGGCAAAGGGAGAGGGAGAGAATCTCAAACAGACTCCCCACTGAGCTCAGAGCCAGACGCGGGGCTCAGTCTCACAACCCTGAGATCACGACCCAAGCTGAAATCAAGAGTTGGACTGCACCACCCAGGTGCCCCCTCTGTTTTTATATAATTTCATTTTTCTGTTTAAGGATCCCATCTAGAAGATCACATTACATTTAGGTTCCTCTTGGCCATGATAGCATCTCATGATAACTTCCTTGTTTCCGATGACCTTGACAATTTTGAGGAGTACCGTACAGGAGTTTTGTAGACTATCTCTCCATTGTAATTTGATGTTTTTCTTGTGATTAGACCAGTCTTGATGTGTTTTGGAAGGAAGACAGAAGTAACGTGCCATTCTCATCATATCAAGGGTTAATAGGATGTATCTCTGGTGGTGTTAATCTTAGTCACCTGGCTCCAGGTAGGGCTTGTCAGGTTTCTCCACTGCAGTTACATCCCCCCCCCTCCTTTCTATATGGTCCTCTTTGGAAAGGAAGTCACTATGTACAGCCCACACCTCCTCAAGGGCAGAGCATCTATATAAATTATTTGAAATTCTTCTGCATGGAAAATTTGTCTCTTCTTACCCATTTATTTACTTATTTATCTAATCGTTTCTTCATATCAATATGGACTCGTGGAAATTGACTTTGTACTTTGGGTTATAATCTGATATTACTTTATTTTGTTGCTCAAATGGTTCTAGCTTTGGCCACTGGGAGTTCTTTTGGTTCTCTCCTGGGTCCCTTTGATAGGCCCCCCACTTGCCCTGTCATGGTCACTGTGAACTGGGTGGTTTCCTGTTTTATCTTTTTAGGACTTCCTTCCTTCCTGGCCCTACTAGGTACTCCAGGCTCCAGGTGTATTTCCTGCCCCAGCCCTGGAATCCACCGTTTCTCTCGGGAGCCCTGGTTCCTTTTATTGGAAAATATCAAGTAGATAGCATTTTATCCCTCTCTTACAGAGAAGGAAACTGCTGCTTGGAGAAATCAAATAATTTGCCCAAAGTCCCATGGCTACTTTACTCCTAACTCTGTGCTCATTTCATTAGAAGGCGCCATCTGATTCCTGCTCCTTGTGACTTGGAGAGCATTGCACCCAGATGGGCTGTGGTTAGTGTTATTGCTGCCTCATTTCTTTTTCTTTCTTTCTTTTTCTTTCTTTCTTTCTTTCTTTCTTTCTTTCTTTCTTTCTTTCTTTTCTTTCTTTTTCTTCTTTCTTTTTAACAAAGGAAAGTCTCTGTGTGTGGTACATGCCATGTGCAGCAAGCAGTCAACTCAAATGGGAATTCTTCCAGCCTCCCTAGCTCATCCCCAACTAAGCCCAAGGCACACCCAAGCGCTGAGTCAGGAGGTTTTCGGAGAGTCTCTGCCAGGCCCCAGCAGCCTTGGAGCAAGAGCGGGTCAGCACCACCACCTGCCATCAGGCAGACCTCCCTCTTTCCCCTGGGCTGTCATCAGCAAATACCTGCTGGAGATGGAAGGCGGGACTAACACTGGAAATCACCAGAACTCTGAGGGCCCTGGTGAAGCGAGAGAGGAGACCTGAGAAATGAGAGGCAGAGCGGGCCGGAGGGAGAATTGCAGGCCGCCCCCCACCCCCCAACCTCACTACCCCACCCCAACTTCCCTATCCCCCCACCCCCAGTGCCCCAGGTAGGGCTTGGGTTTCTGCTCCCTGTGCAGTTTGTGCTGGCTGCCCAAGGGCGAAGGGGGAGTACCTGGTAGGGCAGCTTGGACAAACCTGGTGCCGCCTAGCAGCTCCTGAGCGATCCAGTCCCCAGTGGGGCCCTCGCCTCCCCTCACGCCCTTCAGTCCAGCCATGGCCCTCCCCCGGTAATCAGCTCCTTTCCATCCCATCCTTTCCCTTGCTTGCCATGTTCTCCAAGGGAGGGGGGCCGTGGACGGGTCCTGCTGCCTTGGCTGGAGGCCCTCGGCCGTGCAACAGCTTCGCCCTTATACTGCAGCCCGGGCCAGGCCCTTTGCCTAGAACAGGGGCTGGGGTTTTGGTACCACAGTGGAGGGCCTGGGGACGGCCAGTGAGGGCTCATGTGCAGACCTGGCGGCTGAGACCACACATGCCGAGCACAAGGGGGTATTAAGTTGGTGACACCATAGGGAGTTTGTCCTTTCTCTATTCCTCAAACTCTCTGTAGAATGGCACCATCTTTATCTTCAAACCGAAAGGAAAACCCAAAAAAAGAGAAGCATGGATGCATCACACATGGGGGAGCCAGACCAATTTTCCTGTGACCTTTAGACAAGAAGGGGGCGCAGTGGGGGGCGGTGGGAAGCGACAGGAGCCACCTCTCTCTGGAGGAGCCTGCTGAATGGTTCACTCCCTCCCCAGGCAAGAGGGCCCAACCCCAATTAGCAGCACAGTTGGGCACAGCAGGGTCAGTGGGGACGTGGCCGCAGGGTGGGGACCGGGGTCCGGCCGTCTGCTTGGCAGCCTTCCTCCTCTGGCTGGTGGCCCCGCTCTCTTCCCTGTCCCCTTTGGAAATGCAGCTGCCGCCTCAGGGCTGCCCGGGGCGCCCCTCTCCTGCACGTAAGGCTGGGAGGCACGGACAGCACAGGGATCCAGCCAGGGCCGCCCCTCTGCTCGCTCCCACGCCCGGTTCAGTTCCCCAGGAAGGACAGAGCAGGGCTTGTGTTCTTTCATCCATTAAGGCCTTCCTGCGACAAACATGTGCTAAGAGTTAGGTGCGAATGCTTCTTCCTTCCCAAGTTCTGTAGGAATGAAGCTTGCTGACTAAACTAAGTGCTTCCCAGGGATGCTTGGAATTGGCCTCCCCATCTTTGAGTTTTGGCTTCTATGGTGGTCCCTGTCACTCCCGCCCCAGCTCGCCGCACCTTGTTGCATTGCTGCCGGGACTGACTTTTCCTTCTTCGCGTTTAAGCAGTGGCAGGCTGCAACTGACCAACCAGTAGGCAGCATCTGTGGGGCTGGGGATTACAGAGCCCCGCGGCTCTGTTCTCCAGCACCATGTGGCCACCTGCCACCTTCCTGTGCCCTGTAGCAGCGTGCCACTGGGCACAGCTGAGACAGTGAGGAGGTGTCCTGGAAATCCTCATCCAGCATGAAATCCAAGCTGGATGAGGAGTAGGTTAGGATGGGGGGCGGGCAGATGTAGGTTCCTCGGATGTCAGAGTGGGAGTGGCCTTTTGGGGGGCATTGAGTACAGTGCCCTCACATTACAGACCAGCTCACCTGCCCTCTCAGAATGAGACAGCAGTGCAGGTGGAACTCGTGCCCAGGCGGGGTTTCTTCTTGGCAGGGGGAAGCTCACACATAAATACACCAGTGAGCGCACATCTGGGGACATAGAAAATCCCTGCCTGGAGCCCTCTTCTGTCCACACTCACCTCCTCAGAGAAGGTGTCTCGAAGCTTGCAGTCTATCATTCCTGTTGTCACACAATTTCGGAGATCGCTCCATACTTCTCTCCTCCATGGAACAAACCAGTTTTAAATTGTGAATCTTTAGCATGATTATTTGATGGTATTTGATGACAAGGGCCAAGAGAGGGGACTGTATCTGTGTCTGCTCATCACTGCACACAGCATGTCCAGAGGTAGGGCTTCTCAGCAGTTAATAGAAGTCAGGCTCCGGACTCTCCCCTGTGCAGCCCTTGTAAGGTTGGAAGTCATAGAATGTTCTAGTGTGACAGGCTGTGATGAGGGAAGCATTCCTAAATAAACACGACAGGTCGTTTGCCCAAAAAGACCTCAGAATGAAGGCCCTAAATATCCAAAACATCAAAAATATATTGTGATTTCTCTTTCCACTTTCTGGGGGCCCATCATCAAGAGAAAACCCATTACATCGCATGTGATGGAAAAATCAGAAAACCGTTGTTTTCTGATTGTTGATGGTTTAGTTTGGTGGGTCTCAAATTCTTTTCCCAAAATGCCATTTTACCGAAAACTTTTAGAATCGGCTTGTACTTTTTGTTTTGTTATTCCCAATGACACACTCCTAGAAGAGGCTCATGCCTATAATTTTCCTAGCACGCTTCCCATTCTTCCTGAAGACACACCCCCGATCTAAGGTGGAGGCGGCCGACCCCCTGGACGCCTGTGCTCAGAGATCAGCCCAACATGTTTCCGGGGAGCTAATTTTTCCGAGACCAGCAATTCCAACCTGTCAACATTTGCCGAGTATCCTCAGCCTGTGCTCAGGCACCGGTTACAGTGTTGAGCTGGGCCATGTCCAGAGGAGGCTGGGCATCCTGGGGCCTACATCCAGGGGAGGCAGGGCGGTGCCCGTGATGGGGGCTGGGAGATGCTCGGTTGAATAGACGGATGAGGAATTGAAGGTCAAAGGCAGGAATATGGGCATGAATAAAGTCAGGAAGCTACTCCCCAGGACAGTGAAGCTGTTGCAGAGAACGGTAATAATAAGGCATAACTATGTTGTATTGAGTGTTTAAAGTTTGTCAGGCATTTTTATATGTATTTGAGGTATATTGTTTTATTTCTCACGGCAACTCCAGGGGATGCACACACTTGGTATCCCCGTTTTACAGAAAATGAGTGCCTGAGAGGTGAAATAACTTTCCTAATGTCACCCAGTGAGAAAGGGGCAGCTGTGGGATTTGTGCCTCGACGGGCTGAGCTTGCGGTCACCCCGGACCCGCTAAGCACAGAGGGTGTCTCTGTGGGAAGCATAAAAGGCAGAGCTGCTGGACAAAACTCTTCATAGTGGACCCTCCAGAGTTTACAAGGAATCCAGTCCGGCTAATTCATGTCTGTCGTGTCAAGACATGGCACCCCGTGCTGGGCTTGGTGAGGAGCACAGGCCTTGCCCTCCAAGGACTTGGCCGTCATAGACACGGAGGGTGGAAGGCACCATACATAAATGCTCTCAGAGATTTGTAAAGAAAGTGCTAAGAGGGGAGTCACACCGAGTCAAAGAGGTCCTGGAAGAAGGTGGTATTTGAGAATGTGGAGAAAGGGGGCGAGGAGATTTTGACAGGCAGAAATGGTGGCAAAGACCTGCCTGTGCACTTATCTGTTCCTGGGAGGAGGATGAGGAAAGCCAGCAGCCCCCAACTGCTCCAGGGGAAGGTGCTGAGGGGCCATTTGACCAGACGCTCCGACTCCCCTCCGCAGCCTGGATCTGTGTGATGACTCATCGCCTCCATCTTTGGGGACGGTGACTGGTTAAGCCATCAGTCATGAAGCTGCCGGCACACAGCTAGGCCTGAAAGGCAAGCCCATTGAAGCCCTTGGAAGCCCAGGGAGATGGGCTTGATGAAATCTCTTCCACCTGCAGGTCACCAGGCTGACTCCGCTCCCATGCAGCGGGTTCATGGGAAAATGGTCCTTGCCAGACTGAAGACAACCCTTTCATCAGGCCTAATACTTCAACTGCCAGGTTGGGTTTTGTTTGTTTGTTTTTTTTAAGGTTTATTTGTATTAAAAGCTAGGTGAATTGATCTGTCCAATAGAACCTCCTGTGATGATGCTATAATCTGGTCTGTTTAGGGTGACAGCCACCAGTCACGTGTCACTAATCAGCACCTGGAAGGTGACCAAGGTGACTGAGAAACTGAATTTTTCATTTCACTTAATTTCAGTTCATTAAAATTTAATTGGCTCCCAGTGGCTCGTAGCTCCTGTATGGGACAGTGCAGGGCTGGGGGAGCTTGGATCAAAATGAAGAATCACATAAATTTGGGAACAAAAAAACAGTTCTTCAAATCCTCTATGACATTTCTAGGACCCTGGTCCTAGAGAGCAGGGAAATCTTACACAGTGTTTTGAAAGGGGACAAGCAAACAAGTATTTCCTCTCTAATAGGTGGGGTGTCCTGTAAACCCTGTCGGGTATCAGAGTATTGATTTACAATCCCCCTCAGGAGCTTCCTGGGTGTAATCTGAACTTGACCTTGTACTCCTGGGGCAGGGAGGAAGACGCAGGCCACTCCACGTGAGTAGGTAGCTGTTTTAATAAGCAAAGGGAACTTACATATGAGGCTTGTCTTGGGCTACACCCCTTGGGCTGCACTCACCAAATCTTAAAAGTTTATATAGAGGCCTTCACTGGGTTCAGTCACGTAGACTGCACGCAGGTGTTCTCAACACATCACCGTCTCAAGGCCATGTCCTTGGTGCAGCTGCTGGGAGCAGGAAGGCATGTGGAACCCACATTCTAAGGACAGGGGCGGGGGTGAGGAGCCTCTGAGAGCCCCGGTCCAGCTCACAGGTCACCTGGTGGTCATGTCCTTTCAATGACCTTCCCCAACACAGATGCAGGGGTGACCAGTCAGTTTGAGTGTGGAAAGTATAGAACGGGAAAAAGGAAAAAAAAAAAGAATACTCCTGGGACCAGGAACTAAAAATTTCAGGATGTTTGCTCTTGATCATTTTTTTTATTGTCACCATCCAAAAGGCAACTGTTTTTTTCCTTTGATCACAAACCATCATTTTATTTTGTATTTCTATTTTTTGGGAGTAAAAATTCTTTGAGTGCCTGCTATGTGTCAGACACCTTACATATGTGATCTTTAATCCTCACATCAACACCCCAAGTTGGGTATGACTGAGGGATTGCATTTGAGGAAACTGAAGTGAAGAAAACTTAGTCTATTTTTTAAACTTTTTTTTTTTTAAAGATTTTATTGATTTATTTGTAAGAGAGAGAGAGCACAAGCAGGGGGAGCAGGAGAGGGAGACGCAGACTCCCTGCTGAGCAAGGAGCCCGAAGTGGGGCTCAATCCCAGGACCCTGGGATCATGACCTGAGCTGAAGGCAGATGCTTATCGACTGAGCCACCCAGGGGCCCTGAGAAATTAAATAGTCTTATGAGTGGTAGCATTCCAAATTATGTTTGTTGTGTTCTGAGCCCATTGTTTAGAACGCAAGAGAGTGATGCCCCAGACAGCTAAGGGTACAGAAAGGAGCTTGACTTGGACTCCATGTAATGACCGCAGGATTGTCAATTATCAGAGTTGGAGGGGACTCAAACATCCCCCTGTCCAAATACCTATTTTACAGATGAGCCTCTGAAGCCAGTGTTAACGATTTGCCAGTGTTAACTACTTTACTGACTAGCAAGTCAGCACCATCTTGGAAAGAGGTGGGCTGGGGCGGTCACGTGTAATAATTTGCGTTAAATCTACCATTTGGTTGAGTTCCAGGGTGGAGTCACAGTCATCTGTGCAGCCCAGCGTAATTCCAGAAATACTCATGATATTTACTTGTATTTTTCTAACCCAATAGAAGCTATGGTTCCCGGCTTCTATGTTCTCTCTTTAAAACCCTTGGGAAACTGCCCGACTACCTCTAGACCTTCCTAATTCTACTCCTGTTCTTTTCACTCGTCATTCTATCAGACTTTTATGATGTGCATTGACACACTTTCCCAAGAAATTTTTTCCTTGCCCCTCCCCATCTCTGTAATTCACTGCCCTTTGCCTGTTACAAGTTGTTTTCCTTGCCCGAGCAAACCATTTAGTCTGGGCAGTTTCCTTCTTTGGAGGGCTGGGGGGCAGGAGAAGGGGAGGGAATGAAAACTCTGGCTGATAGTCTTGAGCCCTCTCGGATGTGCAGGGTTAGGCACCCCCCTAGGAACATCCGCATTAATGATTTCCATCCCGTCTCATTACAAAGTGCAAACATGATGTGTGATCAGGGAAATCTCCACAAAATCAGCTGCACCTTGCCGTGGCAACGGCAACCCAATATTAGCCAACCCAATATCCACTCCTTCACCTCCTTTCCCTGCTACCACAACCCTGATTTAGTTTAACAGCTTTAGATGATGAAACATGATTAGCCTAAGCCAGCCACAACTCCCCTGCTCCCTTCTAAAGGCTAATTGACTTATCAGTCTCCCTTGCAACGGGTGGTGGCCAATGAGATCTAGTTTGGTCAAGGACATTGTGGTAGGCAGAAGAAAGATCTCCCAACGGTGTCCACATCCTAATTCTTGGAACCTGAGAATATGTTAGATTACATGGCAAAGGGGAGTTAAGGTTGTAGAGGGAATTAAGGCTGCTAATCAGCTGACCTATAGGGAGAGTAGCCTGGGCCATCCAGGTGAACCCAACGAAATCACAAGGGTCCTTACATGTGGAAGAGGGAAGCAGAGAGTGAGTGTCAGTGTGATGCAGCATGAGAAAGCCTTCGCCAGGCATTGCTGGATTTGGACATGGTAGGGTGCCACAAGCCAAGGAATGGGGGTAGCTTCTAAAAGCTGGAAAAGGCAAGGAAATGGATTCTCTCCCTGAGCCTCCAGAAGGAACGTAGTCCTCCCGGCACCTTGATTTTAGCCTGATGAGACCCATTTCAGACTTCTGACTTCCAGAACTGGAAGACAATAAATGTGTTCTTTTCAGCCACTAAGTTTATGGTCATTGTTAAAACAGCAGTAGGAACCTAGTATAGACACAGAAGGGACACTCTCCTGAGGAGCTTTTGCGAAAGCTTTTGCTTTGCTTTTTCTTTTTGTTTTTCTTTCTCTTTGTTTTTTTCTTTTTCTTTCCTGATGAAAGGAAAAAACATGGCTGGTCCTACCCTTTCCTTCACTCTCCCTGCCTTGGAAACAGACACCACAGCTGGAGCTGTGGCTTTTCTCTTGTGACTATTAGGTCACAACATGAGGATGAAAAGACACATGTCAAGGATAATTGCGAGGAAAGAATGAACGAACCTGGCAACTTCATTACATTGTTGAGTTACTAAAATAACCCTAGAACTGTGCATTTCCAGACTCTTGTTCTGTGAGACTATGAGTCCTGTGTGTTAAGCCTGTTGGTTGGGTCTTCTTGTTACTTGCACGCCCATCAGAGTTCTTCCTGAGCGGCAGATGCCCACAAACCTAAAAGAACAAAATGGCCATTTCCTAAGCACCTACTCTGTAGCACTGTAGAGAAAATATACTACTTGCCTTATCTCATGTATGGTAAGAAGGGAGACTAGGGGGCAGAAGATAGGAGCCACAGAGCCCATCTGCAGCCCCAAGGCTTAAGGAAAAGTGAATCCGGCTCCAGCTTTTAGCCGCCGCACCGCCCCCCCCCCCCCACCGCCGAAAGCCTCATCCCTCTCTTTGGAGTCTGGAAAGGAAGTGGGGCTTCCAGCAACTCTCCCACCTGAGGAAGCAGGCTGACTTCCCTGGGCAAGTGCTGGGGTGTGGTGTTCTGCCACCTGACCACAGCTCGAGGCTGTGGACAGAGTTAAGAGGGGCCTCCTGACACGCCCCACCGCCTTACATTTTGGAGAAATAGAACCAGTACACCTCTCTCGGCTTTTCCCAAGACTGGAAGGCAGGGGAGGCGAGGGGGAGGAAGGGCAGGGTCTTGTTCCCTCCAGGCTGGGTAGGGAGCTGTGGTTTAGAATAGGGTCGCGGTGACTTAGGGCTGCAGCTCCCGGGGCTGCCTCTGCAGTCACCACCCTGTCCCTTGGGCAGGTGCCCAGGGACATCCATCCACACCTGTGTCCCTGGAGGGGGCAGGCTGCTGCACGCGGGGGGACTGCCCCAGCACTAATGCTGGCCAGCTGGATCCTAACTAGCAAACCGATCATTCTCCCGTGAGCCACTGGGCGCTCTGGGGCACAGCCAACTGCAAAGTCAGTAAATGGGTCCCTGGCGGCCCTTCCTGCAAAGTGGAGTGGGAGCAGGAGAGGATTTGGACAACAAACGGAAAGTCCATTTATTTAATTCTGTGATATTGTGATTTATAATATGAACTATATATTTGGCTTTCATCTCCATCTCTGGCAGAGCTTCTACCCTTGGAATTTCCTGTAACGAGAGTGATAAAGATTTCTCTTGTTATGCTCATGAGGTGACTTTTGAACTGCACCCCAGGATGGGGGCTTGGGTGCCTGGAGAACTAACTATGGGACTGAAAGGTTGGAACTTTCAGTCCCACCCCCTTGACCTGGGGAGGGGGGATGGGGAGGGGCCAGAGGTTGACTCAGTCGCCAATAGCCAATGATTTAATCAATCGTGCCCCTGTGATGAAGCCTCCACAAAACCCCAAAAGGATGGGGGTTGGTGACCACGTGGAGATTTAGGGAGAGTGGCACGCCCCAGAGAGCCTGGAAGCCCTATGCATCACTTCTGTCTGGCTGATCCTGAGTTATGTCTGTTTATAAACCTGCCATCTACTAAGTACAGTGTTTCTGTGAGCCACTCTAGCAAATTAATCAAACCCAAGGAGGGGGTCGTGGCAACTCCCAGTGTGTAGCCAGGTGGTCAGAAACACAGGCTGCACTTGCATGGGTGGCTGTAGGAGGGGTGGGCAGGCCTGTAGGACTGAACCCTTCATCTGTGGCATCCTACACTGTCTCTGGGTAGACGGTGTCAGAATTGAGTCAAATTGTAGGACACCAGCTGGTGTGGGAGACTTGCTTGGGTGTGTGGGGACAGCCCCTCACACACAAACACACACACAGGTTGGAAATTGGTAGCCAGAACTGTTGGCTGGTGAGAAGTGGGATCAGAGTCAGAACACTAAGGCCTCTTGTTGAGTGCCTACTGTATGCCAGGTATTGGGATTACAAGGTGAATGAAGGACGTCCTGCCCTGAGGAACACAGTCCTGTGGAGAAGCCGTGGATGAGAATGACTCCAGCCGGGCAGACGTGACAAAGTGCCGTGAGGGAGGCACCAAGGAATTTCTGAGGGAACAGAAAGGATCATAAAATCTCTTCAGCTGAAGGGCTCTGAAGGGCTCCTGGAGGACGCCCCAGGAAGCCATTGCAGCTGGAAGGGGTTGGCCTAAGGAGAGGACACATGAGAACCGTGGGAACAGAAGGCCTGCCCAGGGCGGTAGCTGGTGCTTGGAGCTGGGTGAGCCCGGAATGCCGTGTGACAGCAGTGGCGGGTCATTCCCAGGGAGGTAACCTGGATAGAACTGCCTTGTGGAATGTAACCTGGCTACGGGACTGAAGAGGGAAGGAGACTCGAGATCCATTCGGTGAGCGAGGATCGGCAGGTGAGGGGAGTGCAAACATTAGTAGGGCGGAGGGGGCAGAGCAGAGGATGACTTGGATGCCGACCCTAATGCACCTGCCCTGCCCCACCACGTGTTCTCTGGTCCCAAATACAACCAGAAGAGCTCACCTCCTGACCTAGGAAAGTGTGTGCCTTTGTTCATCACCAAGCAGCACGTTCTTTGATAAAGCAAACAGAAGTTCAAAGTTTTTGAAATGTAAAAGTTAAAGCCTCATGTAATTGAAAAGAAAGAATCCTGTCTCATGGAGCACTGGGTGTTATGCACAAACAATGAATCATGGAACACTACATCAAAAACAAATGATGTAATATATGGTGATTAACATAATAAAAATTTGAAAAAAAAGAAAGAGGAAAAGAAAAAAAAAAAGAAAGAATCCTGTCTTAAAAAAAATAATAACTTTAAACAAGCCTGGAATGATCTTCCCTAGGATTGGGCACTGAATGCAGGGTGGGAACATAGGGCCTTGTCCCCTTGCCTCTTCAAGCCCCCGGGGTTAGCTGAGCTCCCTCTTCAGATGGGCACACCGGGCTGGAGAGGTGCCCTGTACCCTGCCCATGGTGGGAGTGGGCTCAGCTCTGACACAGTCCTCCTCCGTGGGAACGCACATGCTCTGATGAGGCAGGGCAGCGCTCTAGGGACCCTGAGTGGCACTGGGTTAGCGTATGGCACCTCGGAGATACCCCCAGCAGCCTTTGGGCCCTTGGAGAGCTCAGCTGAGCTTTTGCAGGTGTCTCTGGTTGAGCTAACCCGTTCCAACACAGCCCTGCCTAATCTCTAGGGACCTGTCAGGCTCTCCCTCCAGGTGGTGGATCTAAGAACATAGCTTGTAGGCTTGTGACACGTTTCCTTTTCCGAGAGGACTCTTATGTCCCAGTGTCATTCCTTCCAGGCTCCGCCTGGCTTCTTTTGGACCCCTGCCGGGGATTCTGGGTTCTCCACTGAGGACAGGAAGAGCTCAGTTTGCTGAGAGGACCAGGTCTCTGGTATCTGAGTGTGAGAAAGAACCACAGCGGGGGGTCCCCCAGCATCCGTTTCTCATCAGGGGGCAGTTAGTCTTCCAAGATGCCCCCTGGCCCATGCCCTGGATGACAGAGCCCTCCTCAGCAGCCCAGCTGGGTTTAAAGAAACAAGGTAGTGTAAGGAACTATCCCTGGGTGGTCCGGGACCAAATGGACACGGAGTCCAAAATCCAGTAGAGGGAACAAGGACCGGGAAAACACAGCCCCAGTCTTTAGGGAGGCGGGCAGGGCAGCGGCCCAGATAAACTCAGACTGTTTCCTCTCCACAAAGGCCAGGATTTGCACCCGCCTTAGCTGCTGGGCCCTCTCCCCCAAAAAATAACTTTTAGAAATTTCACCATTAGAAATTTACTCCTTGTCTTGAAGCTTTCAGAAGACCAGAAGTTGTTGTTTAATGGGTACGGAGTTTCAGCTGAAAAAGAGGAGAATGTTCTGCAGAGGGACGGTGGTGATGGTTGCACACCAGTGTGAATGCACTTCATGCTGCCCAATGGTACACTTAAAATGGTAAATTTTATGTTATGTGTATTTTACCATAATTTTTAAAAATGCATAAAAATATCGGTGTAGAAGGCCTTAGCTATCATCTGGACTGCTTGCGACCAAACTCTTCCTTACAGCCAAGGGTGCATCTAAACTGGCTCTTATGCCTCAGATGGCCTGTAACCCTCCCCAGCCCTCCTCCAGCACCCCAGCTGCCCATGGTGAACATTCCAGAGGCGGCCCCCGGGGAAGCCTCCTGCCACTTCTGCAAACACCTCCCTTGTCCAGGGCCTGACATGTTCAAAGGAAGGTTCTGCCTTTGGCTCAGGTCATGATACCAAGGTCCTGGGATCGAGCCCCGCATCGGGTTCCCTGCTCGGCGGGGAGCCTGCTTCTCCCTCTCCCACTCCCCGTGCTTGTGTTCCCTCTCTCACTGTGTCTCTCTGTCAAATAAATAAATAAAATCTTAAAAAAAAAAAGTAATGCTGTGTGATTCTATTTAGGTGAAGTTCAAAGCCAGGCAGGGCTCACCCATGCTGTTAGAAGTCAGGGGCTTGGTTGCTCTTGGGATGGGGGCTGGAAAAGTGTGAGGTAGGGGGTGACTTCTTGGGTGGTGATGGCATTCTCTCTCTTGACTGGGGTTACAGAAGTACATTCATTTGGAGAAAATTCAACAAACTGCACACACAGGATGTGTGGACACAGAAATTTTCCTTCCCCTCAAAAACATTTAATGGGATGGAGGCAGTGGGTTCAGAAGGCTACAGAGCTTCATAAGCCCTTCCTGGGTTCCTAAAGCAGCCGTTCTTCTTGGGTTCCTGGCTTGGGTGTGCTTCATGGGGCTTAGTCCTGCATGCCTTTGGGAAACTGGAGCTGAGCTTCTGGGGACAGACTTGGGGACAACAAATCCATCAGCCAGAGGTCAGGGCCTCTGAGAGTCCTCTCCATCTCCTCCATCCTGTGAGTTCGGGGCCCAAGCACAGTGCCACTCTGCCCCAGCACCGTGCCTCCAGGGGCTTTCGTCAGGGAATGAGTAAGTGTGACTTGCAGAAAGGTTTGCCCACCTGAAAACATATGTAATATCTCTGAAATTCTCCACATACGGCCTGCAGTCAGGTAGAGGATGAGCAGGGGTGCTCTAGGCCTGGGGAGGGTGGCTGGGGGTCCCACTCCAGGTGTCCAGGGCACCTTCTTTCAGTGCAAGGCCAAGTTCCCATCACAAAGTTCCCAGTGGGGCTCGACCCTGCTTCTCCCCTGCTCTGAGCCGTGAGGCGGGGGTAGGGAGACAGCGAACATCGCCATCAGCTGTCCCCCCCACGCGCCCCCCGAGCTGCCAGCACATCTCTGCGGCAAGAAAGCCTGGTGTTCTCTGGTCACGGTGTGCCTCGGGGGTGCCCTGAGATCTCCTGGGTGAATCTCCTCCCATTCACGGAAGAAAACCCGGGCCCAGCGAGGGGAGTGACATCGTCCCCTATCACACAGCCGGACTGCTGCTAATTAGAACCTGCTGCTCTGGAGCCCCAGGCTGGTGCCCCGTGGCTCCCTGTCTCTGCTGAGATTCGCGAAGAGCACAGTCCCAGGGAGCGGCACCATCAGGTCTTAGCAGCACCTGGGGACTTGTCCAGAGACTGTGGCCGGGGCAGGGAAGAGTGCTGAGGACTGTGGCTCATGGGGAGACGCAGGCTCCCTGTAAAAGCGGCAGGTACTCTGCAGGTCTGCCTACCGGCAGCCAAGTGACACTGTGAACACAGAGGTGGCAAATCTCAAGTTTTCAGAAGAGGCCACATATTGCATGAGAACTTTCCAAAGAGTTAAATAGCAGATGCAGTATCAAACAGCTTTTGTTAATTTATGCTGGGTAAGGAAGAACCCCAAACTCAGGGTGACCCACAGCAACACAGATTCCTGTGTTGTTCGTGTTCCATGTGGACTGCAGGTCTGGGGCAGCTGGGCTCCCTGCTCGGGTTAGCTGGGCCCCTGCCCACATGACTTCTTTACTCTGGGATCCAGGCTGAAGAGGCTGCCCTCACCTGGGACCTGCCACTCTTATAGCAAAGGAAAAGGAGCAGTGACTGAACCTCGTGTCTGAGATGATGAGCGCCTGTGACTTCTTCACCCTGGATTGACCAAAGCAAAGCACATAGCCAGGTCCATGGTCAACAGCGAGGAGGGCACGCCTCCCACAGGCAGGAGCACTGAATAATTGGGAATAACATCATTTCCCACAGAAGCTAATACATTGTTACTTTGGAAAGACCCGATGAGCAAATACAAGCATCTGGGGGCCAGATGAGAGCTGTGGGAGGCCCGCCAGGAGCCGCTGGTGTGGCAGATGGGACTTGAGAGTCAGAGGAGTAGACTCAAGTCCCAGCTCGGCTGCCCTACTCACTTTGCAACCAGGCCGGGTGCATGGACCTCCTGGGCCTCAGTCTCCTCTCACTTGTAAGACGGGGATGAGAATACCCACCTCCTGGATGAACACAGCGCCCGCCCGGAGTCGACTCTGGGGTACAGATGTGGGCCGGAGGGCTGGAGGGGAGCCCTTGCACTCATTGACTGCAAAGAACAGAGCCGTGTGGACACAGCATGGCCGTTCCTCCAAAAGTTAAATGTAGAACTGCCATGTGGTCCAGCAATTCCACTTGTGGGTGTCTACCCAGAAGAGGTGAAAGCAGGGTCTCGAGCAGATATCACAGCAGCGTCATTGACAATAGTCACCGGGTGAAACAAGCCAGGTGTCCATCAGCAGATGAGTGGATAAGCAAAGTGTGGTCTACACATACGATGGAATATTATTCAGCCTTAAAAAGGAGGGGGATTCTGATACGTGCTATCATGTATGGATGAACCTTGAAGACCTCATGCTCAGTGAAATAAGCCAGACACAAAAGGCTGATTTCGCTTATGTGATTCCACAAATAGGAGGTGCCTAAAGCAGCCAAATTTCTAGAGACAGGAAGTAGGATGCTGGTTGCCCGGGACTGGGGGAGAAGGGAAAGGGGCGTTCGTGTTTAACATGTTCAGAGTCTTAGTTTGGGATGATGAAAATGTTCTGGAGGCGGATGGTGGTGACGGTTATGTAACAGTGAATGTACTTAATGCTACTGAACTTCAAATGCCACTACACTTTAAAATGCTTAAAATGGCAAATTTTATGTTATATTTTACCACAGTTGTTTTTTTTTAAGTGCAGAGCTGCACATTTCAGGCGCAGGCAGGTCTCTGGGTGGTGGCTGCTCGCTGCCGTCCGATGGCCCCAGCCTTGTGGGAGTTTGTGGCCACCGCTCTTCCGTGGCCTCCCGCAGGAGGCTGCTACCATCCGCAACTGTGGAAAACAATAGAGTGAGGAGAGGTGGTGGGTGCGAAATCTGTGGAGCAAAGCACGCCCTCCGACTTCCTCTCGACTGCTGTGTTCTGATCCAGCGGCAGGCGGGAACTGGGCATCTGCTACGTCTTCAGCCCCAGGCTTCTTCCCTAGAGCTCTCGTGCTTGCTCTTTCCTTCACTGAGCAGGTACTTACTGAGTACCTAACCTACTGCAGTCCCAGCTCTCTTCTAGACACTACACATCAGGGAACCAAAGAGAAAGGAAAAACTCCTTCCCCTCCTGAAGCTTACGTTGCAGTGGGGGAGAGAGACAAGAAACAAAAAATAAGTTAAAAAAAAAAAAAGGAACTGCATGGTTTGTTGGAAGGTATTAAGCCTTGCGAAAAAGTAGAGCAGGGCACAAGAGACTGAAGAAGCTAGTTGAGGGAGGGGGCTTGTAATCCAGTGGTCAGGACAGGACCACGGAGAGGGTGACTTTTTTGGGTAAGAGCTTTATTGAGGTATAATCCACATACCATACACCCATTTAAAATGCATGTACTGAAAACTAGTTGTAGGTAGACTTGTGCACCCAACTACCTCAATCAATCTTAGAACATTTCATCATTCCAAAAAGAAACACTATACCCATTAGCTGTAAATTCCCCATTCCTCCCTCCCTGCAGCACTAGGCAACCGATCCATTTTCTTTCTCTATAGTTTGCCCATTCTGGACATTTCCTATGAATGGAATCACAACACATGTGGCCTTTTATGTCCTTTATGTCACATAATGTTTTCGAGGTTCATCCATATTGTAGCATGTATCAATACTTCATTCCTCTTTAGGGCCAAAGAACATTCCACTGTATAGATACACCACATTTTGTTTATCCGTTCATCTGTTGATGGACACTGGGGTTGGTTTCGCCTTTTGGTGACAGTGAATAGTGCTGCTATGAACATTCGTGTTTGAGTTTTCGTGTGAAGAAGGTGACTTAAGCAAAGATGTAAAGGAGATGAGGAGATTCACCATGGGCACAAATGTAGGGGCCCTAAGGTGTAACCCGTGTCATGTGTGTGAGGAAGAGCCGGGAGGCCTGTGTGAGGCAGAGAATGGAAAGAGATAAGGTTGGAGATAAATGGGCGGTCAAGTCACGTGAGGCATTGGAAGCCTTTGTAAGGATTTGGGTTTGAGTTACGTGAGAGCCATTGGAGGGTTTTGAGCAGAGAAATGGAATGACTTGACCCTGTCTACATCCTCTCTTTTACTTGAAAGTGTTCTCGGAGATGATGAAGAGGAAGAGGAAGCACGGGCTAGGACGGGAGAAGGAAGGAAAAGAGTGGGAACCCCTCAGAGGCCAGGAACACCGAATGAGCTGAGGAGGGGCCGCCATGCCTGACACCCATTAGGCGCAGCAGGGTTGACCCTGGGAGAGCAAGAGGCAGAGGGAGCAAGAGACGGACAGGCTTCCATGTTTCTGTCCTCCCTGACGAACATGGCTACGTACTGCTCCAGGGCACTCCTCTGAGAAGCACGGCCCTCCGACACGCTGAGGTGGGCAGGTGATGTCACAGGCCGGGAGCTCTACCCCCTCTGTCATCTCCTCTCCCTCCAACACCCACCCCTCTCAGCTCACGGTAACCTGGCTTTCACCCCAGGGACTCTACTCAAACAGCCATTTGATTACCAGAGATCTGCTAAATTGCCTTCTCTGCCACCTGGTGCACACCATGTAGAGTTTGCTGGCAAAGTATGCAAGTAGCCGGGCACCGGGAGCACCTCCCTCAATGGGGTCCAGGTCAAAAACGCAGAATTCCAGGCCCAGCCCCAGACCCAGCCATGCAGTCTGCCCCCTAACAGGATGCCTGGCTTTGAGAAGTACTGTTTTTTTCTGCCCATCTTTAGGAGCTTCTTTCTCTACTCTGTTTAACTAAGGAGTGGGGGCTGCTGGTGGGTACATGATTTTCCTTCTACACCTCAAGGACGGTTAAGCAATGGGCACAATTAGAACCCCAACCCTGGGCTTTCCTTCTCTGGTCTTGGGCTGCTAAGGCCAGGTCCCACTGGGGAAGAAGTCAGGATATGAAAGGAAAAGAGCCAAAGCACAGAGGCTGGAAGTGGATCCCTGAGGCTGGTCGCTCAGTTAGGATCTCTCTGTTGTAAGTAGCTTAGTTTTCCTGGCCACGAAGAATTTCTTTGAAGAATACCAGATTTTTACAGAATTGATAGAAGTCTGAAGAGCCAGGCTTGGAAATAGGTGGGAATCTGGGCCACTCCAAGGCCTAAGAAGCAAGATAGACAAGAATGGCCTTATGGTGGACAGAGTGCACGGGAGGGCAGAATCCTACCCTTCACCTTTTTCGTTTCATTCTGCTGGAGATTCGGGTTCCAGGGAGGCCTTGCAGATGGGCCCAGCCAGAGGCACAGGCTTGCTCCTGAGCCAGGGATAGGCCCTGTCAGGCTGTATTTGGGAGGAGTTGATGCCTCAAAAGGAAACCTGAGCGCTGTTAGGAAGGGGGCAGAAATGGTAGAAGCTCCCAGAACAAGAAAAGTCCTTTCAGAGGTGTCACTACTTGGTGGCAATTGATTATGGAGCCAATCACCCCGGTGTCCTTTATTCTCTACAACCTCTGCTCTAGTAATTCTCTCTGTTACTTCTTGCCAAATTGTCATTTTTGCCTTGAGTTTCCCACACTGTCGCACAGAACCAGCCCTATGAAGATATTCTCAAAACCCAGCCAATGGCCCCGCATTGCCTGCAGGAAAAAGTCCACATTTCTTGGTGGGCATCAAGCCCTGGCCTTACCTGGTTTTCCATCCTTGCTTTTCATTTTGACCCCCACCCTCGCCAAATATGCCCACGTGACACTGGGCACATTTCCAGACTTTGTCTTCCCAGCCCGGGCCTGTCATGTCACCATACCATTGCTGGAACTTGAGCCCACTCCCTTCGCGCCCATCACCCAGGATCTCTCCACATCCTGAAATCCTCCTGACTGTCTGCACTTCACCTGGTCCTTCCAGTCAATAGGCTCATCCCACGTGCCCCACATCCCATGGCCTGTGACACTGAGCCAAAACTATAGGCCGGGGATCCATGGCTCCCCTGGAAGGCTTAGTTACTCTGGAGCTATCTGTAAGCAGATTCTACCCTTACCTGGTCTGGGCTCTAGGCTCAGCGATGCTGACTTGAGCCTCTTACCCTGGCTCCACCGGGCTAGGGATCTGTCTGTGGTGCTGTGGGCCTCTGTGTATCCACCCCTCTGACTCAGCCTCCTAGTGTCCCTGTCTCTTCCCGGGATCTCACATAGGAACTCTCTGCCTTGGCCTTGGCCCAGGTGAAACTGTCATTATGAATGGCATCTGCCCAGGCCACTTGGCTCCTCCTTGGTTCCTCCTCCCTGAAGCCTTTCTTGGTTTCTCCAGGGCTAACTAAGCGTGCTCTCTCTCTCGCAAAAAAAAAAAAAAAAAAAAAAAAAATTCATCTTTCTATTTACATTTTTTTCAAATTGCCTTCATATATGTCAGATTACAGCCCTCCTTGAAGAAGGTGGAGCGGACCAGGTTTTATCCTCAGGTGGGAGATGAAATAACCCAAGTTCAGAGAGGAGCAGTGATTTCCCAAGGCTGCACAGCTATTCGTGGCAAAGACAGGACAAGTGCCTGGGTCTAACTTTCACTTCGCACCTGTCTGGAATTTTGCACCTGTCTGGAATTCCATAGCCCACTATTACTTGGGAATATTCACCTCTTCTGGAACCGTCTTTCGTCAGATCCATACTGGGAGCCCTGGATTCCAACACTTGCCCTTCAGCTTGGTGACAGCCAGAGATCAGGGCCAAAGGCGGCCTTCACAGAGATGACAGTTCTCTTTGCCTGCCCCTTCCACCCTGAGAAACAGGGCTTGGCACGTCTGACCTCTGCAGTGCTGTTTGGGTTACCAAATCTCTGCAGATTCTCCTTCTGAGCATCTGAGAGGCTGTCTTAGCTCAGGCTGCTCTAACAGAATACCATAGACCCAGTGGCTTAGAAACTAGAGGCATTTATCTCTCTCAGTTCTGGAGGCTGGGAAGTCCAAGGTCAAGGTGCTGGCAAATTTGGCTCCTGGTCGAGGATCCGTTTCCTGGCTCGCAGGCACCGGGCTGCCTTCTGTGTCTTCACATGGCGGCAAGAGAAAGTTCTGGTCTGACTGCTTCTTCGGACCCTAATCCCACGATGGGGTCTCCACCCTCCAGACCGCATCTAAACCTAATTACCTCCCCGAGGGCCCCCCCCTTCTAATACCAATCACACTGAGGGGTAGGGCCTCAACATATGAATTTGGGGGTAGGGGAGACACATTTGGTCCATGACAGAAGATGTCAGTTCTTGCATCCACAAGCTGCAGAGCATAGAGCCTGGGTCTCTCTTGCCTAAAGGATTTGGTAGAGTCAATGTTGCCACCCAAGGGAGAGAAAACGAAGCCTGGAGGACTGAGCACTAATGCTGCGGGCTGGATATTCAGCTGGACACGGGAATTGGAGCGCCGTGCCTTTAAGAAGGATGAGGGCACATCTCTGGGGGTGGAGCCCGGCAAAGGGCTTGGAAGTTGCTAGGACCTGCCTTTGTGGAGACCAGGCCTGGCGGTTCTGGTTTGCAGCTCTGGCACCACTCAGGGCCCTGCTCCCCGCCTTCCCTGCTGCCACACGACTCAGCCTTGGCACCGGTGAGCACCCTCCCACCCACACACCCACGAGCTCTCTCTCTGCCGTCTTTCCAAGCCCAGCGCTGACGGCTGTCATTCCCAAACTCTTCTCCAGGCCTTTCTTCTTCAAGTTCAGGCCCTTCTCTTTGATTAAGAGCAGCTTCTCCACATGGTCCCTTTCCTGCCTGTTGGCCTGTGGTGGGGGGGAGGGGTGTGTGTGTGCAGCTGAAAGTGAGGAAGAAACCTGGTTTTCCAGACTGACCTTCCTGGGTGAAGATGAGCCACCCCGGCTGCTGGCTGAGCATGTGCTGTGAATCTTTGTGTGTGTATGTGTGTGTGTGTACACACTGGACAAGCTGGAACTGAGGACTCTCTGGAAAGGGGCGAGGGGGTCCTAGGCTTCCAGCATTCCAGGTGTGTGTGGTAGGTGCTCAGAAAAACCTGGCAAGGATGAAGAACCGCAGGTTAATGGAAGGACTGGCCTGAAGAGTGGAGACACTTGCATTCTCTCTCCAGCTCCCCCTGTAGCTTTTTCGCAACTCCCTTGGCTTCCAGAGGCATTCTCATTCTAGAAAAGAGGCAAACAGGCCCATCCTCGCCTCCTCTAGCTACCTACCATAAGACCAATTCGATGCGTGATGAGACATTTTCTTCCAAGGACCAGTGAGCGGAATCAGGTGGGTGGAAGTTACAGGGAGGCAGATTTCAGATCAAAATCAGGAGGACCTTTCCATTTCCCAAAGTCCCTTCTATAGATTCCTAGTCCCCCAGGGAAACTTCTGCTCTGGGAACTTGTCAAGCCTCACTTGTGGGTCATCTGATAGTAGTCCTGCCTGAGCGAGCAGGACTGTCCCCTCTGAAATGTAACAGTCTGCATTTTGGTGGATGCGGAGGGGCTTTGGAAAGAATCTGTATGGGGCTGCTCAGTGTGTTGGGTTTTCTGTGCCATTTCCAGAAGCCTGGCCAAGTCTTCTCCTGGGATGGGAGTTGGGTTCTGAGAGCCAGGGAGAGCCAGCCGATGGCCTGGTTTCTGGTGTCAGAGAATTGCCTTGCCATTTTCAGGGGCACCTTGAGTCGAGAGCTTCAGAGTCCGCAAAGTGCATTGATGGAAGGCACAGGCCCTTTCTGCCTTGGGCCTCAGCGGGCTGACTCCAGTGGGAGCCACCTCCCCGCCCTGCAGAGTGGCACAGAGAGGAGTGCGGCGGTGGGGCAGGCCATTCGGCCCGTTGTGCTGCAGGTGCTCAGGCAGGGAGGCGTGGTGCCCTACAGGACATCTGACCCGGCAAAGCTGGGAAGAGACGAGTCCCCCCGGCCTTCCAGGTGGTTCTTAGACTATGATCAAAGGAAACATTTTTTCCCACCTCTTTCAAAGCCTGCCCTTCAGCTCCAAGACAGAATGAGACCCTCTCCTTCTACTCTGTAGTGGTCTCTTTTTTTTAGGATTCTGCTCCGTTCCGTAAGAATTGACCCGGTGCAGAAGGGCCCTGTTGGCCGTAGGCTCCTGCTCCCAGCACCCCCTGCAGGAGCCCCCTGCTCTCCTCCCCACCCTACACACCCTCCAGTCCCTGCCTGTCTCTCTCCCAAGCAGGGGAGATTGTCTCCTTTAACTTGGGGAGGATACAATATTTTTGGTAGGGAAAAAGTTGGAAGAGATGAAGGGGATAACAGATATCCCCTTTTTTAGCGGGTCCTATAGACTGGTGGAGAGCCCAGTTTGGGGGCAGGGTGGGTAGGGAGGGCAAAGGCTGGAGCTCAAGGGGATGGGTCCGGAAGGCTGAGCACAAGTCTAACTGCCTGATGGAGAGAAGATGCCTGGTGGCAAGGGTGGGAGGACCCCAGCCCCCTCTGGTGCCCTGAGGTCCAGACAGGTTGGGGATATCAGAGACCACCTCAGGTGTTGATGTGACCACGGCCGGGGTGGGGCGGGGCGGGAGGGGGAAACACCAGCAGGGGGCGGGGCAGCCAGCGCTGAGGAGGAAGAGCGGGGCTTCCCAGGGAGACGCTTGGAGCTCTCCGGGGGTAGGAAAGGGGAAAGAGCAACCTCAGGCCACTTTAAGAAGCAGCTCTTTGGTTACGGAAGGAGAGTAACCTGCTCCTTTCATTGCTTTCTCCTGAGAGAGAAAGAAACATGTTTACAGACTGAGGAGGAGCTCACAGAAAGGCCGAAGTTGAGCAATTGGGAGAAAGGACACGATGGATCAAAGACACAGGGAGGGCAGGCAAAGGCCTTTACGCCACCACGAAGGGGAAGGGGAAGGTTGCTCCCAGCCACACCCCACCGCAGCGGGGGGCTTGGGGAAGGGGGAAGTGGCTGTGGTGGGGCTGAGGGGCCTCTGGGCATAAAGATGTGCGGGTGCCACCACACCCAGTTGTGAGCCTCCGCTGGGAATAGAAAGGGGGCACCTGGGGAAATGGCACGAGAATCACCAGGTAGGACTTTCCCCCTACCCCCATGTAGGGGATGGGGGAGGCTGGTCTGCAAACGCAGGACACCCAGCTCTGGCTCTGTTCCTAACTCGGTAATGATAGGATATTGGGCAAACAGGAAACTCGGGATTTCCACTGGCTGGTTGGTAGAGCTGGTGAAAACTCACTGGCCCAGCTTAGGAGCTGATGAAGGTGGGGAGAGCTGGCTGGAGACTCACTGCTGCTCTTAGGAAAAGCAGAGTGTGTTATTAACGGCACTACCCACTGCTTTGAAGAGCAGATATTCATGACAAAGCAAACTGCCCAAGGCCCAGCAAATTGTTTCCTAGGGAGGCAGTGTCCAGTGGAAACAATGAAGATCCAGTGTTCAGGATACCTGGAGCCCAGCCTGACTTGCCTCTGAAAGCTGTGGGACTTTGCTTAGGTCATTGCAACCTCTGGCCTCAGTTTCCCCTTCTCAGTGGGTGGGGGGTGGTAATATTTCTGGCCAGCTGAGAGGGAGGGCAGCTCCACATCGTCTAGTAAGGGAGCAGCTTCAGAGGAGTTAGACCTTTCCAAAAAGTGCAGGAAGAGAGTCAAGAGTGAGAGTCTCATCTCCCCGCCCTCTGCAATAAGCACAAACATCCCACAGTCTGTGCCCCCAGCACACACAGCCTCCCGTCTGCCCCTGGTCACATGCTCCAATCCCTGCACCAGCTTCTGTTGCCGCTGCCCCCAGCCCAGCTCCCGGGGCAGAACCGTGGCCAGCACAGTACAGGCTGTGCTTGCTGGTTCCCCGGCTGCACCCACAACGGAACCAGAGTGGCCCCGACTCACTGGCTGCAGGCAGCTTGTTCTCTGCCCCCTACGGGGACTGGGATTGATTTAGCCTGTTTCCGTGGCAGCGCTGGCAGCATCTGCTTCCCCACGAGGCTGAGTGAGTCACGGCCACCCACGCTAACCCTTGGCACAGCACAACCCTGCCAGGAGCGCGGGTAAGAAGATGGCAGAGCACTTTGCACTGTCTGGAGGTTTCCCACGCTGGGTCTCAGGCCTGGTGCAGATGGTGCGCTGGGCACAGGGGCCTGGGCAGGGCTGACCCACCCAGAAACTGGGTGGGCTCTACCAGTGGGAGATGTTAGAGATCGGCCTCCGCTGCCTCCAGAGTGGCTCACCCTGGTGGCGGCCAGCAGCTGCAAGGCCCTATGGGAGAGGACTGCAAGTTTCCGGACTCAAAGTCCAGTGCTCTTTTTACTTCCCAATGACTAGCTCTCAAACATGTTTTCCCTGGCCACCTCTGCACCCAGATGGGCCCCAGGTTCCTTCTGGCTCTCATCCCGGGACCTTCCTGTATGATACATGTCTGCCCTCCCCTCTGGGCAGCAACCCTCACTCTGGATTCTTTCCCAGGCCCTCCCCTCCCTGAAACTTACCTTTCCGTCTTCCCGATCTGGGTAATCTGAAAGAAGGCATGCATCCTCTACAGTTAATGGATGGTAGCAGGTTATAGTGTTACTCTCAAGGTATCACACTTAAGCTTGGCTTTGAGAGACCGAGCATCACAGTCTAAGGGATGGATCAGCAGCGGCAGCATCATGTGGGAACTTACTAGAAATGCAAATTCTCAGACCCCACCCCGGATGCACTGTGTCTCAAACTCTGGAGGTGAGCGCTGACAAACTGCTTGCACAAGCCCTCCAGGTGATACAGATACATGCCGTGTTTGATAATCCCTGGTCTAAGGAAATGGATCCAAGCAGTGTCTTCCTGACCCTGTGAGGAAGGGAATGTTTTGGTCCGTATCTTTGACCATACTCAGAGCACAGCTGTGAGGATCTCTCTCTGTTTTGTGTGAGCCACACTGGGGGGCTTGGATGGGCAAAGACCCCGATTGCTCAACATGGTGGGGGGCTAGAGTTTTCCTAAATCATGTCCTTCCTCCAGATTGTTTGCATCCCATGGAAAGAAACTGGTGTGTTTTTTTCCTATGTGGAAAAGGGCAGCATTACCTCCCCCACCGCAGAGAGGACCTTGGGGGTAGAAGGAAACCCACCCATTGGCAGTGAACAAGCCGGCCAAGGTGGCCAGGCCCAGGGCCCACTGGAGTCCATTACTGAAGAGCTGAGGGATTCCAGCTGAAGGAAAAAGCACTGGTAATACTTACTCATCAATGTGCATTACTCTTTTGTCTATCAGGTTTTGTTTTTAGCATTTGCTGATCGCCCCTGTGCTGGGCCCAATAACTGGCCCAGGGGCCTGAACTTGAAAGAGCTCATCAGCGGGTGGGAGCATTTAGTCAGAATAGATTAGGATCTACCCAGGGAGCAAACAACCCCAAAGTCTCTGTGCCTTAACGGAACATAACAAAGGCTTAGCCTGCACATGATTCCTATGAAGATCTGTTCTCCACAGAATCGCTCAGGGGTTCCGAATCCACGTCTTGTAGCTACCTAAGTGACTGCCACAGCAGCAGAAAAAGCTGGAGAGAGCCAGGCACCCGCCCAGAAGTGAATCCTGGCACTTCTGCTGGTCACGGAACAGAATTAGTCTCGTGGCCCTGCCTAACCTCAAGCAGGAGCATGCAAGAAGCATACACAGAAAGGAGAGAAAAATGGATATAGTCAGATATGAAAAGATGTTACTGCATGGAGAAAGACCACTCATTTACGCCTTTACTTACTCTTTAATAAATGTTGCCAGAATGCTTACCACGTATCAGGCATTGGGCCAGACCCTGGGGATAGCCTATCACCAGTGCAACTGCTCTTGCATAATCCCGGGAGCACCATTAGCAGTGTATTCTGTAGGAATAGCGCCCCCTGGAGTTGTGTGATGCAGGAGCCCTGCTTTTATTTTTCTTGTTTAGGTTATGTTTTGTCATTATTATCTGCCTTCCACACCAGAAGGAAAACTCTGAGAGCAGGGATTTTCATCTGAGTTGCTCACTGCTCCATTTTTTAGACATTTAGCACAGTCCCTGGGGGGCTTGGCCAATACTTGTTGAGTGATTAAAAATGGATAATTATGAACTGTTTCCCACCAGTCCCTGCCCTCGAAAAGTTTATAATCTGCGTCAAGAGTTGTATACACAATTAACTAAAGGATAAAAAGAAATGTCATGCCAGATAGGGTGAGATCCATGCCAGGTAAAAATCTGGGCCATAGAGCTTGGGAAGACAGGCTAAAGGTCATCTTAACCACAGGTGGGGCCAGGGATGCTTGCAGGGGAGAAACGAAGGTCCAGACAGGTTAATGGGCCCAACGGAGGGTGAGATGCAAAGCAGGAGGGAGGACCCTGCCATATCTCCGGGTCTGGTGTTTTCTCCTCCCCACACCGGCCATTAACCTATCTGTGCAGCAGTCTGGGTCTCCAACGATGGTCATGTCTAACCATTGCTCCTCAGGAGTTCAAAGCCCCCTCTTACCCCCTCAGGCGCCGAGCCTCAGAATTTGGTTCGCTTTTGGGGTTTCGCGCCTGTCTGCCGGGAGAGGTGGGATGTGTGTGGGTGGGGTGGGCCCTCCCTCCCCTCTCCCCTCCCCCCTCCCCCTTCCCCTCCCCCCGCTCTCCTCCCTGCCCCCCTCTACCTCGAAGCACCCCCCCCCCCCCTCCCCGGCACCAGCTGCCCAGACAGCCTCACAGAGCAGGTAGCAAGTCACAAGGGCATCTGGGAAGGCCCCATCTCAGCAAGGCTAGACAGAGAAAGGTAAAAATGATGGCGAAACCAGAACGTTCCTTGCAGGCAGGAATGGGGCTCATTATTTTCACTTAAGCTTGCAGTGAAAACAATGACATAAGCGTCCATCTGGCTTCCAAAGCACTTTGGAAATGATTCTATCAAAAGTCCATTAATTTTATGGGGTCTCTAAAGACAGGGCACTTTCCACCATTCAGGCTTTGTCACCGTATTGTCCTTCACCCCACCGCTGCCTCACGCCTCCTTGCCTGCTTCCCAGTCCTTTCTCGCCTGCTTGCCTTCCCCTCCTGCAAGCCTCTCCCTCTGACCGGGGCCCAGGCCCAGGTGGCAAACACTTCCTGAGGGCCTGCTCTCCAGGAGGCCCATGCTTGGTGTTGGATGAGCCTGATGAAGGCAGAACCTCAAAGAGCTTTCTGTGACATGGGTGTGGCTCAGTCATGACAACTTCCTAAGGTCCTGCTTTCACCCTGTTCCACCTTCTACCCTCTCCCTCCCCCAAAACACTTGTCTTCCTCAGATTCCCCTGTGCGCCAAGCAATGAGCTGAGAGTCTGCGAGCTCGTTTAATTTTTCACATCGGGGAGATTCTATTAGTGTGTCCATTTTCTAGATAAGGGAAATCAAGGCTCAAAAGGTCATAGAAACTGTCCAAGGTCACGCAGCTAAGAAATGCCCAGCTGGGATCCCTCCCGGTTGCCTGCCTTCTAGATCCATCTTTTTCCTACTGTGCCTCACTGCCTCCACCAAAACCCGGCAGTTGACTGTCCACACTCGGGACAGAAAGAACAAAGAAATGTCTGGGGCTTTAGCACTATCTCGGCCACCCCCTTCCTTTTGAGAGTTAGCATTAAAAAAAAAAAAAAAGTCTAGTGATGTTTTTTCTCAAGACCAGGGATTAGAGATTGATGCCTCCTCATATTCCTGGAGTTTTAAAAACTAGATGTTTTGACCATTTCTCCACCCCCTAGAGAGTAGGAGAAACCTTTCTGATGCTGCCATGTTAGCATTCTGGTCTGACACATGGGCTGTGGCCTCTGCCTCAGAGGTCGTTCCTGGGAATTCTGGAAACTGTACAGATGTTAGGCTGTCTTTTTACAACTTCAGAGGGGGTTTTGCTGGCCTAAGAAGTAAGCGGCACTGCTGGTCTACTGGCAGGCTTGGCTCATGGCCTCTTTTCACCCTATGGTCCCCTAAAAAGGGCGGGAGGTGGCAAAGACCCCCGTGCGGTTTCTGAAGGGTTGCCTCCAGGAAGATGGAAAGCGCTGGAGGGCAGACTGTTGCTTGCCATGTGATTTGTACATTGCATGTAGCTTTCAAGCAGTCTCCTAAACTAACCAAATACCTACAGCTGGATCCACAGTAAGATTTTGTTATTCTGGGGTTTGAGGCTGTCAAGTCTTGACTTGATTTTTTTTTTTTTTTTTCCCCATGTTTCACCACGCTCACCCACTCCAGCCAGCTCAAATTCCCTATGCCAGGAGTATGGAGAGGAGAGGAAGTCAGGACAAAAGTAAGAAGTCCCCAGATGGTCTTTTGGTGTCACCCAGCTCTCTCAGAACGTTTTGGTGCTGACTGCCTCCAGGAACACTGACTCCCTCAGTCTCTTATTTCACTCCTCCATCAGAGCTCTGCAAAACCTTCACACGGAGTTTTGTCTTGAAGGCAGCCTTTGTGGAGCGGTAAGCAGGCCTCCATGAACTGCAGCCTGAAGGGGGCAGCCGTGGGATCCGGGAAGCGTCAGGGATGCCCGCCAGGGCATGGCGAAGCTTGAGGCAAACACCAGGTGCAGGGTAAGGACCCCAGCACCTAAGGGGCCCAGTTCGAGAAAGACTGAGTGACTGGGGCAGGCTATACAAGTAGGGACTCACGTGGTACGGGGCTGAAGATGTTACCCAGCTTCAGCAGTCCAGGCAGGGATTTGTTACCTCATCCTTGGCTTGTGCTTTAGAGTGAAGGCTTAATATTTGAGCCCTAGAAGCAGCAAGAGTAACTCAATGCTAAGTGGCAGGAAATGGAAGTTGAGCTACTGATATATCCCCAGCTAACTTCCGGCAGGCCAGACCCATGATTTTATCTGCCCAGCTCTTCTCCACCCTCACCCCTACCCTATCCCCAGGTGGTGTACCCTCTGCACAGTTACTTCCCCACCCAAGCATGGCTTCTAGAGACTCATCAGCTCTTTAGTACGACATAACCTTTCCCCTGGGCCCCAGTTAACCAGTCCAAGAGAGTCATCTGACCAAAGAGAGGCCAACCAGGGCCCTTCTTAGAGATGTTCAAACTTAGGACCCATGATGTGACTTCAGCAGACACTGTTAAGGCCCAGTACGTATCCCCTCACCTTTACTCTCTGTTCCGACTTCTTATGACTAATTTTCTTTAATGGGTTCTTTTGCACAATCTATTGACCAACAGGTTCTCCAAATGGTTAATGTGCCATTGATAATCCGATGTGTTGTTCTTTCTCTTAGGCCTTGCTCTTGTTAACAGCCAAACGATCAAGAAGGATTGAGTCATTTTCTTTATTGGGTTTCACATAGCTTCTTTCAGAGCGGTCAAGAGATTCTTCATTTTGAAGCAAAAGGCTTCCTTTCAACACTATTTCTCCCCAACTTCCAGAATATTTCCTGGAATTCAGAGCTGCCCAGTGGCCTTTTTTATATCAATACTTGAGCAGAACCTTCCCTAATTTCAGTTAAACCCCTCAAGCTACGAGTTAGGTGAACATAGGGTAAGCTGTCTTTTTAAAGAAACAGATGGATTCTAACATAGAACCGTATTTCCTATTTTTGTGCTGTGCACTTATTTTATCTACTAGATTGTAAACTTTTGGAGGAGGAGAAGTGTCGAATATCTTTGTTTCCCTTGGATCCCAACACTTACTCAATATTCAATAAATACAAGTTTAATACATAAATGGATCAATCACATTCCTTAGGTTAAATATAAAAATGAGTTAAGTATCATTAATCAAATAGATAATCCCACTAAGATACATTTTAAAGTGTACTGTTCTATATTAGAGTGGTTTTAAAATAGATCCCAATATAAATAACATTGGGCAAAACAAATCGGTACTTTTCTTTTGCATCTAGTTCAGGGGCACAGAAATTCCTACCACCTTGAGGGTGCGAGGAAATTGGAGCGCCCAGGCAGAGAAAAAAATGTGCTATAAATGTATACCTTGATACTACTTGTGGGCTGGTGAGCTGGGTGAGGTGCATATACATGGACGGATAAACGCCTAGGATTCTGGGTGGCTCAGTGGAAGCATAGAGGGGGCAGAGATCCTTTGGTCCCCATTGCCTCTCCAGGCCTGAAGTGTTCCCAATCGTATCCTGCTTTAGAATAGGGCAGGTGGCTGGAGGGCCTCGGGTGCTCTGGCCCACCCAACATCCATCCCACCCTCTTCTGGTAACAGCACGCGGATTTTCTGCTGGGGACGCACCCTTCCCTGACTCGCAGCGCTTGTGTCGTCATGCTCCTGCTCTAAAAGTGGACACGTGCCCCCGTCCCGGCCAAACGGTGGGGGCCGTCTCCCCGGCCACACTGTGGATTTGAGAGGAGCCCAGCCACTCAGCCCAGGAGGTGTCTGGAAGTGAGGAAAGAGGCACTCTTTTCCCGCAGGCTAAACCCAGAGATTCGGGGTGAAGCCAGGGGGTGAGGGGCACTGAAGGGGGGAGTTGGTGCCTGAGAATAAAACCAACTTGGGGTGGTCCAAGGAAGCCGCACAGACTTTACTCAATGGATTGCCCCAACCGGGACATTGCCTCCTCTGAAACCAGATCGAGGGGGTTCTCAATGCAGCGAAAAGTCCTCTGCATGAATACAACCGCTAATGGTCCGGCCAATGAGAACAGGGAACCGAGGGAGGGCAGACTCTGCCACTGCGTCACGTGACTGTGGTGCCAGTCTGGAAAGGCTCCACATCCGTGCCTTCCCCGTTTTCTCCCCTGACGGCATCTCACACCCGGGCAACAGTCCTTGAGAGGCTGCCCGCAAAGCCCAAGAGCCTCGAGGGCCCGGCTCGCCCGTGTGCGGCAGCGGAGCTGCCGGGGGGGGGGGGGGGGGGGCTGCGAGTACACTTAAATACGTTCAGAGCCATTTTTAGACTTTTTATTCTATAGACCAGAAACTTGCTGAAATTAGGAGGCATTTGAAGTGGCTCTTCAAGCCCAGAAGAGACTGCGGCTATATTTAAAAGCCCAGCAGCTGGTTGTTTGGGCTTCTGTCTCACTGTTATGTAATAAACACAATGTTCATCTTTGGGGGCCCCCAACACTGGTTGAGAAGGAGGAAGACAGCAGCCTCACAGAGATGCGTGCCCTGGAAATGCTTTGTAGAGGTTGGGAAGGAGGTAATAGAGCTTTCTGTGTTAAATAGTGTTAAAAATAACAGCGTGTGTACAGCAGATCTTAATTACTACGTAAATTCCCGAAGGAACCAGTAGAAACGAAAATGGAAAGGAGGTGGTTTATTCATATAAGGGGGAAATGTAATCAACAACCAAATAGAAGCTGTTTTTAAGACAAAGAGACCCAGCGGTGTGGACGGATCTGTTGCAGAAAGGAGATTGTATTAGTTTTCTATGCTGTGTAACAAATTACGGTAAACTTTATTGGTTTGAGACAGTGCAGATTTATGATCATTCAGGTCTGTCGATCAGAAACCCTGTCATGGTGTGGCTGTGTTCTCTGCTCCGGGTCTCAGGAGGCTGAAATCCAGGTGTCAGCTAGGAGGAACCACATCTGAAGCATGGGGTCCTCTTCTGCACTCACATAGCTTTGGGCAGAATTTAGTTGCCTTTGGTTGTAGGACTGAGGTTCCCATTTTTTGTTGGCTATCTCTGGGCACTGCCCTCAGGACCTAGAAGTCTCCCACATCTCACCATGTGTCTCCTTCCACAGGCTCTCTCACAACATAGCTGTTAGTTCCTTCAAGGCCCCAGCAAAATCTTTCTCATGCTTCCAGTCTCTCTGCCTTCTTCCAACTGGGACCTCTAGACTCTCTTTTAAGGAGCTCATCTGATTAGGTCAGGCCCACCCATCTCCAGGAAGGAGATTATACAGGACACGCACATTGTGGGGACAAAAATCTTGGGGGCTGTCTTAGAATTCCTTCGACCTCAGTGATCAAACTTCTGTACAAAAGCAGATCCCCCAAACATGTAATCTTAATACACTACTGTTATGGACTGAATGTTTATGTTCCACGAGAATGGCTAACCTGCATTGTGATGGTATTTGG
The DNA here is from genome assembly GCF_003265705.2 of Callorhinus ursinus. NCBI lineage: Eukaryota > Metazoa > Chordata > Mammalia > Carnivora > Otariidae > Callorhinus > Callorhinus ursinus. Next base: position 43,594,068 of record NW_027397070.1, read on the forward strand.
AAGAGGGGTCCTTCAGGAGGTGATTAGGTTTACATAAGGTCATGAGGGTGAGGCTCCCACAGTGGGACTGGCCTCTTTATAAGAAGAGGTGGAGAGGCCAGAGCTCTTTACCTCCCTCATGTGAAGGCACAGGGAGAAGGCGGCCATCTGCAAGTCAGGAAGAGGGCTCTCACAAGGGACTGACTTAGCCCACACCTTGATCTTGGACTCCAACCTCCAGAACTGTGAGAAATAAATGTCAGACTGTGGTATTTTGTTATAGCAGTCTGAACTGACTAAGACAATACCGAAGGTCACATGAATTTACCTCAATATGAGCCTTCTAGAAAGCAGGCCCTCCAAAGACTGTGAAAACATCCAGTATATAGAGTTTTCCAATGAGCATGTCCTTCCCTGTACACCTTATTTGTTTGTGTTTTTATTCATTCAACACTTAGCTCCTGTTCTCCTTTCAGCACTGTGCTTGACCCCAGGGCCAAGTCTTTTTCCTTTACTTCCGTGCACAGTCTGGAGCTGAACCACTCTCCTGTAGGTTGTCTAGAATTTCTCTCATCTGGCTAAGCATCTCCTGGCTCTATTCTGGGTGTTCAGGGGGCCCTGTCGAATCGTGGACACAAGGGCAACCGAGCCCAGCGCCCTCAGCCCCAGAGCTGAGCCCGGGAAAGGAGACCATCCCCAAGGCCTCTTGTTCGGGGTCTTTCAGGCTCTTTTAGGCTCTTCTGGTGAAACCTTCTCCACTTACTGGTCTCTACCCTCCAGCTGAGTGGGAAAATGAGCCCCATGTGAAAGCGGTTGTGGGACTGGGAGCCTTGCCATAGCCTCAGTCAGGTTAAACTTCCTTAAGTAACTGAGAACAGACCTGAGTGAGATTTCTTAGGGCATTTCTCTGTGCTGAGTGCTTAACCAGGAAGAATGTTAAACAGGGTACCGAGCTGAGGGCAAATAGCTGTGACCAATTCCCTAACCTCAATCACAGAAGGGACTTGAGGGGTTGGACCTTGGGGTCCCCAGTGTCACCACAACTAGATCTGCCTCTTCCAGAATCCTTTGCACAATAGCAGAGCTATTGTGAAGACTTCCCTCACCCCCACCCTCATGCCTCAAGCAAATAAGATGTTTACTTCCAGCACTAGAAGAAGGAGGGGGTACAGGCAGAAATGGGAGGAATGCTGACCGTAACTAACCTAAGTCAGATTGCTGGGCTGGCCACTAACCAGGGCTCTGCCTTGCTCTCTGAGGCCAGGAGAAGCAAGAGGCTGGATCTCTGCACAGTACTCGGAATGTTAAAGCTCGGATCCGAAGCTTAGCCACCCCCTGCCCTGAGCTATCATTAATACCTCCCTTTAAGAGGAGGTGACTTGCTGTCGACAACAAAAAGACCTTGAGACTGACCCCTATCTACTGCGTGTCAGAACTGAAGAGGATTTCTTAATTTCTCTCAACTTCCATTTTCTCATCTGAAAAAGTAGGGGTAGTTATACTTGGCTTGCAGGATCTTTTTTGAGACTTAGAAATTGTATACCTGGCACTGTGCTTGGAAACTACCACTCCCTTGAGAAAGAGTTACTACTGCTGTTATTGTTAGCCCTGCCTCTGGGTGTAGATTTGTAATGGATCTGCCACAGCTTGGCTGTGAGTTTGAGAGCAAAGATGGTACCCGTACTGCTGACTGCAATTAGAGTACCTACCGAGAGGAGGGGCTCAGTCTCTGAGTGAGTGTGGAGAGTCTGGAAAGGGACAGCAGCCACTAGGAAATAAGCGTCTACAAGCAATGACTTTTCTGGATCAGTGTTGTCAGATTCTTTGTGTTCAGGACACATCCAAAGAAACAGACATATTCAGACACCTGTGAGTCAGCAATAATTGTAACTCTCTCTTTACTGCTGAAGAACAGTGTCTTTCAATAGCTATAAAAATAATCACTGTGCGGCGCCTGAGTGGCTCAGTTGGTTAAGTGGCCAACTCTTGATTTCAGCTCAGGTCATGGTCTTAGGGTCCTGCAGTTGAACCCTGCAGTTGAACTCCGTGCTCAGCATGGAGTCGGCTTGAGATTCTCTCCCTCTCCCTCTGGCCCTCCCTCCACTCATGCACTCTTTCTTTCTCGCTCTCTAAAGTAAATCAATCTTAAAAAAAAAAAAAGCAATCACTGTGGTCTCACCGTTTATTGGGATGCTTTTGACCCTGTGGTTGAGTGGGTAGCTGTTTACTGCCCTGATCTCCCCCACCAAAGTACACAAGAAGAATTCTTACATGTCCAACTACCACGTTTCACATGGTGTATCGGCCTGCCAGTCTCAGGCAGGCGCTTCAACATTGCCCTTGGAATCCCAGGATTGAACTTTGCAATTTTTATTTGTCAACAGTCCCATAGGTCCTTGACATGTAGTCATTTGTAAGTCATTTTGCTAAGATGTCAATTTTTTAAAACTGGTTTCTTATACAAGTAATACATGAATATATATATACACACACAGACACATATTTAATGCTCAGACAATAGAGAAACACACAGAGAAAAACCTGTAGAAGTCTTCCTCTTTTTGTATCAGTCAGAATAGGTCACATTATACTATAGTAACAACCATCCCCGAATCTCAGTGGCCTGTAGCCACAAGAGCATATTTCTTATTCACACTGCATGTTTTCTCTGAGTCCCCTGCAGCCGTGTTTCTTGCCTTCTTCACTCCAGAACCAAAGCTGATGGAAAAACCTAACTATCTGGAGCATTGTCAATCCTGTGGCAGAAAGAAAAGGACAGGGCAAATGGTGCCCTGACTTCCAGAACTCAGCACAAAAGTGACCAACATCACTTCTCTGACTAAAGCAAGTCATATAGCCATTCCTAAGGTCAACAGCATGGGAATATATCTTCCTACAGAGAGGAGCGTGACACAGAAAAGAAACTGAAACGTTTAGTGAATGAGAACACATCACCACCTCCTCCTAGGATGACTTCTTTCCCAGAGGTAACTACTCTCAACAGTTCAGTCCATTTTCTTACGTATTTGTGTGTCTCTCTCTCTCCATTTATTTATTTATATTTATATAGGGAGAGACATACACACAAACATGGAATATTATGCATATTGCTCTGCAACTTTCTCTGTTCACTTCATACGTCTCAGCGACCTTTCCACTTCAGTACATATAAGTCTGTCCTGCTCTTTCTAACAACTGTGCAGCATTTCATGCCGTAATATCTTTACATTGTTGGTGTACTTTTGGATATTTTCAAAATTGTTTGCTCCTATAAATAATGCCCCGATGATTATCCTCATACAGACACGTATATTTGTGCACACGTGTATTTCTGAGTAACAATTTTCTAGAATTGTTAAAGTAGAGCATGTGTACATGACAGCTTTAAAAGACATTGCCAATTTGCCTTAAAAAATGCTTTCATCAGGATGCCTGGGTGGCTCAGTTGGTTAAGCATCTGCCTTCGGCTCAGGTCATGATCCTGGGTTCCTGGGATCAAGTCCCGAATCGGGCTCCCCGCTCAGTGGAGAGCCTGCTTCTCCTTCTCCTCCCTGCTCATGCTCTATCTCTGTCACTATCTCTGTCTCTCTCAGATAAATAAATAAAATCTGAAAAAAAATGCCTTCAACACACACAGCCATCAGCAATGGAAAAGAGCCCGATTTCCTACATCCTCAACAACTCTTAATATTATCAAACTTTTTCTTTTTTTGGTTGATACGATAAATTTTAAAAGTGGTAGTTCATTATTTTATTGTATTTAATGTGTTTCCTTCTTTATCCGTGAGGTTGAGTATTGCTTGCGTTTATTGTCTAATTTCACATTTTTTTCTGTTGTGAGTTGTCCATTTCCACTCTTTACCCATTCTCTAGTGGTTGTTTTTCCCTTCACATTTGAACGAGCTATTTGATATATTTTCTCGATGTTAATCCTTTGTACTCCTGGTTGTGAATACAAGCATTTCTCATTTACCATCAGGAACTTTCCTCAAAACCAGACACTGAGTGAAATGTTACAGCAGCTCCTCTCCTATCAATTCATCACTACCAACCAATTCTCATTTACCATCAGGAACTTTCCTCAAAACCAGACACTGAGTGAAATGTTACGGCAGCTCCTCTCCTATCAATTCATCACTACCAACCAATTTCCTAAAATACAGAACAATGTCAATATGGGTAACAAATTAGCATGTCAGTTGCACCGAAGGTTGCTTCCTCATGACCAAAGAGTGAATATGACTTTTCACAGATATTTGCATGTGTGTAGTCATGTGACCCGAGTATCATCAATATCTGACTATCCCTTTGTTGACACTGAGTGCTTTTCACAACATCTGCATGTGATTCTGATATTCTTCCAATTATATTTGGAAAGTAACTAGAGAACTCTCCCCATCTCACACACATACCAGTTTGTTTAAAACGTTATATTGAATTTATGGGATGTACAAATAAAATTTTCTATATAAATCTTGGTCCAAAGCACATTGTATTGGAGAGAGATGTATGCTCTGTGAAGTCTGAGTGTCACAGATAGGGGGATTCTGCTGCGGAAAACTTGTCAGGGAGACAGCTTGTAAGGTGTGTCTCTATTTGCTTCCAGTCTGGACATTCTCTCTTAATTTTGATTTTTGGGGTTTTCCCCCTAGCTTTATTGAGTTATAATTGACATGTAACTTTAAGCTGTACAATATGATGATTTTTCTATATATATATATGTTGCATAATAACCACCACAGTAAGGGAAGCTAACACATCCATCACCTCACATAATTTCTGTGTGTGTGTGTGTGTGTGTGGTGAGAACATTTAAGATCTACTTTCAGCAACTGTCAAGTATACAGCACAGTATTAACTACAGTCACCATGCTGTATATTAGATCCCCAGAACTTTTTCCTCTGGTAACTGGAAGTTTGTACCCTTTGACCAACATCTCCCCATTTCTTTCCCTAACAACGACCATTCTACTGTCTGTTTCTGTGAGTTCAGCTTTTTAGATTACACATACAAGTGAGATCATACAGTATTTGTTTTTCTTTGTCTGACTTATTTCAGTTCGTATACTGCCCTCCAGGTCCATCCATGGCTGACATTATCTGGCCGCTGCCTTTGAGCCCGCTGTGTCCAGGGGGATGGACTGAAAACAGAGAACTAGCAGACGAGTTGAGAGTTGCCCAAAGAGAGGGATGCACAGAATACAGAAGGAAAGGGGAGTGACTCTCGTACACACACACACACACACACACACACACACACACACACACACACACACCCTGAGTGAAGATTAGGTGACAACTTAGAACAAGAAGGGCAGCCTGGTCTGAAAGACGGTCTGAAAGCTGCGTGAAGAGTTTTAAGAGAGCTGTGGCCAGCTGGTGGCTGCCAATCTGGGCCAGGTATCTCCTGGCCATGGGCTGCCCCCAGCTGGCCTGTAGGTCCTCCTCATTTCTTCAGAGGGCTTCACCCTCAGAGACCAAGCCCTTGTGCCCCAGCCAGGGCTACTCAAACTGCCTGCTCAGCCACACCAAGCTACTTGAAGCCTCATCCCCGAACCCTGGGGAGACACAGCCAGTCCCACCCTGGGGAAATGGGTTATTTCTCAGCTGTCCCCAGCTTTATCTTTAAAACGGAAGCAAAGTTTGTGTTCCACATCATGTATCTGTGCTTATTTCAATATAAAAAAAATGTGTTTTCAATTTCATGCCTAACCCTCCCTCCACCGCCCCCCCCCATAGGTCCCAGTATAAAATTCAGTACTGCTCTGTACTTTACGGTACTCATTACAGTTGTAATTAATTCAGGTTTCCCAATAATTTAGCTGCTGTCCTTCCCACTGGACCGTCAGCTCCCAGAGGGCGGCACCATGTCTTCCTTGCTCACTGCATTTTCGGTGGCTCACTAGGGCCCGTCGGGGGCTGTATGGAGTTAGAGCCTTCTTATAACGAGGCTGACATGGGAATTCCAGTCCTCGTGCAGGTCAAGTGTCTGTGCTTCCTTTTACAAGCGGAAATGCCTGGAGGGTGGCCTCACAGAGGGGTCCTTGTTCACCAAGGGCCCAGATGAGAGGTGCAGTCCATCGGGGCTCAGGATCCCTATCACAACTCCTGGCGCTTCCCAATGACATCACCTGAGAATACATACAAAAAGCACCTATTCTGTAAAGGTCTCTAAGGAGCATTACTTTAAGCTCATTCTTGCTGTATTAGGTGTATAACATCATAACTCATGGTTTCCCGGATTCGGTTCAAGGGCATAGGTGATTTGGTAGTTATTTGATTTATAGAAGTTTTCTCAAGTCAGAGAAGAAATTGAAGTGTGTTTTGCTGAGGGTAGGAAAACATCTCAGTTTGGAAGAGGAGCTGATATCTCAAATAAGCAATTGTAAATTATATCAAGTTCCCTCACCTTTGGGTCTAATTCTGCTGTCTCCTACACAGTGTCAGTGACAACCCTTCTCCTCAGCGTTTCTTGACGGGGAGACCTGGGCAGATTGCCTGCCCCAGGGAGACCTGGGTTCTAGGCATGCAACTGTAGTAAGTCACTCCACCATCTGTCTTGATATCCACAGAGCAACAGTCAGAAGATTTACTGGTTAAAAAAATGCAAATTCCTTAAAACAGCCAAGTGCTGTCTCCAAGTTTCATGCAAAGATGTGGTTAAACAGCGCTTGAAGATAGCACTAAATAAAAATAGTAAGAAATCTGAATTGTGGAATAATTATTACTGTAATTGCTTGCATTTATTCTTCACGTGGATTGGCTTGTTTAATGGCAACCATTCGAGGTAGGGAGAATTATTATTCCCATTTCCCAGATGAGGAAATAGATACCTGGAGAGAGTATGTAACTTTCCCAAGATCTTGCCTAGTGGAAAACAGTCAAAGCTTTGAGGCTGGTTTACATTATTTTCTGGTCCAGGCTCTTACCACTGGCCATGAATAAGCAATCAACTTTTGTGTTTGAGAAAGAAATAAACTTCCATCATGCCAAGTACAAGTGCTGGTGAGCTTGTATTGTTCACTCCGGGGCCTAACAGATTTGTTTCAATTAACAAAGACATAAAGATCCTTTGTAAGCGGCTTATTTATTGACTCTTAGGTGATTGAAAATCTGTTGTTCCCTTAAAAATGTTAAGCATCTCCTCTCCTCTCCAGACCCATTACAATCTAACAAATAAAATTTTTGTGAGTTTGGCCCATGGTGAAATTCCAACAAGACCCCAATTTCTGTTTGGCCAGCCATCAAACAGAAAGTTCTGACTTGCAGTGCTCTTTTGAACAGTATGTTGACATTCACAGCCTCTGTTTAACTTCTCTCTCTCATAGCAGTGGTCCTGGGGTTTCTTTCAGTCACTGGAGTTGGTAGATGCTTCGTGCTACATTTATGGAGTAGTCGCTGCAGGCCCATTTTGGAATGGTGTGACCCTTGCCCTCTCGATATAAAAAATGGGTTTCGATATTAAAAAAAAAAGCCCTTGGCCTTTCTGCCCAACCCGGTCCACAACCATCCTCCACTTTGGAAAACATTTTCAATTCCCTTCTGTCCAGTGCAACAGGGATAGGTCGAGCAGATACTATCTGCCCAATGTTGTGCTACTCCAGGCCAGGGGGAGGAGACTCTCCATAAAATATTAACATGTTACTAATTGCTGACATTTATTGACTGCTTCTCATCAAGCATGACTTCATTTTATCCTCGCAGTCATTTTTCAGAGTGGCAGAGCCCCAGGTCCCAGGAGCGGACTGAGGATCTACGTTGCTTGCAGGTGTGACATCACAGTCTGAGATTTTAATCCCTATTCTTTGGTACCGTTTCAGTGAGTGCCAAGCAGTCTGAAGACAAGGGTTGGAGTAGTCCAGGAAGAGTCCAGGGAAGGAGTGGAAATTGAGCTGGATTCTAAGGATTGCACTGGAAAGACCAGAAAGGATTTAGGGCAGAAAAACAGGCTCTCTTGCTTATGTTCTCCTTATAGAGCAACAGAGAAGGTGGATTAGACCATTTTGGGGTTGGCATTACCAATTAATTTTAAATTCAACACCTGCCTTGTCATTTGAACTTAATCTTATTATAGCAGATCTTTTCACATTTCTTTTGTTTGTGCAGATTTTACATACAGGGGTTTTAAGTCAATCAAAGAGCGTCTGTGCTGAAAGGAATTATTTTTCGTGTGCGTTAAAATAATTGGCCCAGTTCCTCTCTGAACCAATAAGTAAAACATCTCTAATTCCTGTCTTAGAGGACAAGTAATACAGACTAAGGCAAAAAGCATTCACCTAACTACCTCTCTTTTATTTCTAGAACATGGTATGATGTCCAGGAAAAAGAATTTACACTGTCTGGAGGAAGAGCCAAGATCAGCATATGTAGCCTGAACTTAGCATAGATACTGTGTCCTTGACAGTCATGCTTAATTTGCTTGATAAGTGAGCAAAGTATTCCAATAACAGAGAGGGAAACAGACTGAGAAACAAGTTCGAACTTAAGTATCCTGCGCACGATGTCAGGATATGCCACTCTTCTCTTCTACTTTGTGCCAACCCACCATAAAAGTGCCTCCTATAAAATATTCTTCCTGAGAATTGTTTCCAAGTCATTTAATTTTCCCCTGGTTGTTGACTCTATGTCCTTGCCTTTAAATCATCAACCTCTTTCATGGTTTCAATCTTCTTGTCTTTTTTGCAGAAAGTAATTTTTTCAAAGACATATTTCAATGCATATAAGGGGGAAATTACCTGATTTTTATTTAGTGTCTCCAAAGGAGCTTTAGTCTGTTTCAGAGAAAGCTAGAATCAGGTGACTTTCTTCTCTGTATCTGAACAATCCAGGCTCTCTGTCCCTATATAGAAATAAGCACCGTTGGTGACAGCTATGTGGTATGGCTGGGCCCAAGCCTACCTTCAGCTCCAGCGTATAGCCCTGATCAGTCTGGACCATGGGCAGTCCAATTGTGGTGGCCACGGAGTTTGGTTCAGGGATGAGCCAATAAGCACAAAGCTTTGAGCTGCTATTAGTTGATTGTGGCAAGCAATCTTTTCTGTTTCATAGGAATAAGGCAGCATGTGGACCTCGCTGCTGCCAGGCCTCCTACAGTCACCAGGGAGTTAGCCCTAGGAGGCAACCCACACTGGGTGTGAGAGAGGGGAGGTAGGAAGAAAGAGAGTCCTCATGTCGCTGTAGCAATCAGAGCCTTTCACTGTCCCTTTGGACTCCCAGTTAGCCAATAAGTCCCTCTTTGTTCATGAGTTTTAATTCGGTTTTCTGTTACTTGTAGCCAAAAGCACTTTGTCTGCTACACCCAACAACTGGGCAGTTGAACTGAAACACAATTCTGCACCTCAAAATGCAGTTTATCCATTCCAACTGTCTAACAATAGCATATCGGGTAATTAAGTTGCATCCACTGATGGCATATGAGGTGGGACAGACTATGCTGTTACAAATAAAAATGTATTTTTCATTCTCATGACAATCTGAAGCAAGTGTTTCTGGTCAGCAGTTGGCTCTCCCACTTGGTTCCACTAGTTTTTCAGGAAACGAGTTTCCTTCCACTTTTTGGCTACCCCATCCCCTAGGGCTCATTATCTTCATCAAGCTGGCAGAAGGGAAAGGAGGATGAAGGGGGCACCTCTGCTTCTTAAAAAACTTTGGCCCAGAGGTACAAACTATTTCCACTCTCCTTTGGCTCAAACTCAATCACCTGACCACATCTCACTGCAAAGGAGGCCAGGAAGAAAAAGTAGATTTTTGATAACTAGTTCATAGTCTTGCCCAGAAAGAATGTTCTAGAAGATTATTAAATTACATGGGAAAAAGCTCAAGAACAGTGCGCATATCAGTCCAAGTTTCCAAATGCCCGTGTCTATAAGTATATAAGCTATGTCTCCTTCTATTTTAACATTTGTTCTTGTTCTTCTGCAGCCATGCTCCCCTTCTGGCACCTTCATGATGACCGTGTTTGCAAATATACTACACTACCTTCTGGTGAGCAACACAGATTTTATTGTAAATTTTGTATGGAGACGAAAATGTAATCAAATTCCTCTATGGACACCTGTTCTTTCTTCCAAAATTCTCACCCCGTGTCAGTGGTCCGTCTTCACTGTCCACATGCTTCCCTTCCACCATCACCAGCACCATCACCACCTGACCTGTGCCCGAGCACTCTGCCTCCTGCCCTTCGTTATATGCCATCTCAGCAAAACAAAAACCTGGTAATCAACTCAAAACCAACGATACACATTTTTCCTCCAGCATACCCCTTCAGGAACTTAGCAAATAATTCACTGAACAAAGAAAGGTTTCTTCCTGGGGTGCGTCTGCTGGGTGGGGAGCTGCTAAATAAGAAGACGAATTCTTGCCATAAAAATGCACTTCCATAGACAAAGAGACTGGAGGGATGGTCCCAAAATGTTGACGGTGTTTATCCCTAGGTAACTGGATTACACATACTTTTTTTTCCCTCCTGCATATTCCTGTACTTTTCTGTAATTTTTGTTTCTGTACTTTTGAACATTTCTATAATACATGCTATATTTCTTTAACAAGCTGAAAAGACATATTTTTTGAAGATTTTATTATTTATTTAGAGAGTAGGGGAGGGGCAGAAAGAGAGGGAGAGAGAACCTGAAGCAAACTCCCTGCTGAGCACAGAGCCCGAGGTAGAGCATGATCCCATGACCCCAACATGACCTGAGCTGAAATCAAGAGTTGGGACACCCAACCAACTGAGTCACCCAGGTCCCTCAAGCTGAAAAAACATATTAAAAACATCTATTTTTGCTCAACTTTAGTGATCAATAGGGAACTGTAAATCAAAACCACAATGAGTTACTACTTCATGCCCATTAGGATGGTTACTATGAAAAAAGAAAGAAAAACAGAAAATAGTAAGTGTTGTCAAGGATACAGAGAAATTAGAATTCTTGGTTGTTGCAGGGAATGCAAACTGGTGCAGCCACTGTGGAAGACAGTATGGAGGCTTGCCCAAACATTAACATAGAAGTACCATAGGATCCAGCAATTCCACTTCTGGATTTACCCCTGGAAGAAGCGAAAGCAGTGTCTCAAAGAGGTATTTGTACACCCATGTTTATAGCAGCTTTATTCACAATAGCGCAGAGATGAAAGCAGCCCAAAGGTCTATCAGTGGATGACTGAATAAACAAAATGTGGCATATACATATGATGAAATATTATTCAGCCTTCAAAGGAGGGAAATTCTGGCACATGCACATGATGAATCTTGAGGACATTATGCTAAGTGAAATAAGACACTCATAAAAAGACAAATATTGTATGATTCACTTGTATGAGGTACCTAGAGTATCAAGTTCATAGAGGCAGAAAGTAATATGGTGGTTGCCGGGCCTGGGGGAAACGGGGAATGGGGAGTTAGTGTTTAATGGGTATGGAGTTTCAGTTGGGAAAGATGAGAACGTTCTGGAGATGGGTGGTAGTGTGAATATACTTAATGCCACTGAGTTGTATCCTCTAAAATGGTTATTTGAAGTGGTAAATTTTTGTATATTTTACCATAATTTTTTAAAAAGAAATTTATCTTTCCATAAGCAACTTTATGAGAATTTTTTACTTGGATAGCTTGTGATCTCTTCTGAAAACCAGATATTGCTATAGTTTGGCTCTCCATCTATACAGTATTACTGTTTTTTTAAATTTAAATTTTGTTAATTAACATACAGGACAATACTGGTTTCTGGAGTAGAATCCAGTGATTCATCGCCCCCATACAACACCCAGTGCTCATCACCAGTGCGCCCTTAATGCCCATCACCCTTCTGGCCCATCCCCCACACACCTCCCTCCATCAACCCTCAGTTTGTTCTCTGTCATTAAGAGTCACTTATGGCTTGTTTCCCTCTCTCTCTCTCTTTCTTTCTTTCTTTCTTTTTTTTTTTAATTAAATAGGCTCCACGCTCAGTGTGGAGCTCAACACAGGGCTTGAACTCACGACCCTGAGATTGAGACTTGAGCTGAGCTCAGGAGTCAGACACTTGACTGACTGAGCCACCCAGATGCTCCTATGAAATATTACTTTTAAAATGAATTTGTAAGTGATGTAAGGAAAAAAACTTATTACACCCAAATTACACAAGACTCAGAGATTGATAAGCTATGGCTTCTCTTCCCCAAGGATTTGCTATCTGGTAAGTGAGAAGAACAAGTAAACAACTACAATCCACAGGGAAATGAAACTGTGGGCAAGTGTAGCAATAGAGGCACTGAATTCTGCCTGGGTAGTTAGTGGGGCTTCCCAGAGAAGGAAGTGTTTAAACACTTGGGAGTTTACTAATAGAGAACAAGGGGTGAACATGGGGGGCACACTGGAAAGTGGAATAGAGATGGAGGGAGGGGCCTGGGACATGAGGAAACCAGTCAACCCACGAGTGCCATCCCCTGAGGCCTCTGCCCTGTCATGGGACATCCTGGGACTTTGAACATGTCTGGCAAAGGCCGGCGAGAAGACAAGCTCAGGCCTGCACGTGGCAGTGTTGCCTTTACTGCGGAGATGACCCAGGAAGCCGGCTGAACTCAGAAATCAAGGGAAAGCCAGCCATGGGTCAGGTCCAGAGTGGAGACCTTGGCTGGCTTGGCGGTGTGATTCTAGAGAAAGACAGAGCCCGCCTGAGCTTCCTGTGCCAACAGGGGAAGGGCTCCCTGCGTGTTGGTGCCTGATGGTGTGGAGCTGTCGGTTTTGCAGTCTGACAGCAAAAAGAATAGACGCTTTTTTTCATTCAATCCAAAAGCTTATGTAATGTTTTGTCAGCATCTCGGACTTGGCCAATCTGAGGCACATGTCTGCCCCCAAGCCCCGTATGCTCGGACTTCTCTCGGGATGATGGCATGCCAATGGTGCACAGCTGGACAACCGTTGCCTTGGCCCAGGGAGCGGGGAGACCGGAGCGTGCTTGTGAGCTGGACGTCTGTGGGTGCTGTGTCAGTTGAGTCATGGAATGGGGGGAGATCAATTTGTGAAAAGGAGACAGAGAGCATGCAGAATTATATGTGATACAGGGATTTGTGATCCTGGACCTGGAAGATCTGCAAGGTCAGTTCATTCACTACCTTATTGTCAATTGGTGTGGGTCACTCCTGTCGCTGGGGCTGTTTACGCTCTCCGAAACCTCTGCCCTGGGCTGGTCCCTGCCTCCTGTTGGGCACTTCTATCCAGGCAACTGCCAAGATGGCCCTCGTGGCTCCTCTCTGTGTCCCCAGGCCCCCCTTGGAGGACCCTTCACGCTGCTCCCAGGCCCATGGCGGTGAGCTCCCACAACCACCTCCATCTGGCCACGGCTAGAGCGCAAAGTATAGGGGGCAGGTCATGTGGAGAATCCCACAACTCCAGATCCATCCCCTCTCAGGGGACCAGGCCCTGATGCTCTCTTATCCACAAATCACAAAAACATCTACCCCCTTACCTTCTTGGAAGCCTCTTTAACTCCCCCAGGTAGGGAGTGGTGGTGACCGCACACAGAGCTGGAAACTCCCTGCCTGGGGTCAGGACAGCCAGGTCTGGGAACACAAAGCGCTGGCTGTTTTTCCTGGAAGGGTGAGGGGAAAATTATCTTTTCATTGTTTTTGTTGATAGATCAGAGTGGCAAAAAAAGATAAGCTACAATTAATTTCTCAGTATCTCAACTTGTTGCTCGTTAATGATCTCACTTGCCTGAACACCTGGAGACAGGTAGGCTGGGCTCCTCACCTGATCCCATGATGTCTGTGGGGCCATTGGGCCTGCCACCTGTTAGTCTGTTCCTGGGTCCTTCTTGCTCCCCAGGATGAACCTCTTAGACACTTCCGAGTGGGCCGCTGATTGCCGCTTCATTTCCTCTTCTCTACATCCAGTGTGGCTCTGAAGTGGCACCTCCCACCCCATCCACCTCTGTCTGTTTGTTCTCCCAGTTATTCCCCTGCATCCTCGGGCACAAAGCCCCAGAGGATCTGATCGGATTTTAGGGCAGAGTCCCACCAATGCAGCAGGACCAAACCCGAGCAAAGCAATGTCTGAGGCTTAAGAATCTGAGGGATGAACCCTCTTTACTTCCATACAGATTTAAAATTACCTTTGTACTAAGGATCCCAACCCAGATGAGTAGTGTCATTTGTGATGAGCCCGCTGCTCTGGGCCCAGGTCAAGAAACCGTAAGATCAAGTGGCCTGAACTAAGCTAAGTGGACAAGGCCCTTCTCCCCTGGCCTTTGAAATGACTAAATGGCTCAGGGAAACCACTTGTCTTTGTTCACCAAAGGAAAGACCTTGTCAGTTTGCTTTTTCTAGAGCGTTCTTTAAGGAAGCTTCCAACCCGCTTGGTTCTGTATATTAGATTTTCCATCGTGACTGGGGCCCTAGGGAAGCGGAAGCCAGCCTTCCCTCTGATGTCCAAACTCAGGGACGTACAAGTTCTTGACGCTGGAAGATTTGCAACATCAGGGCCTCTCCTCTGGCTTCCTTCTCCGGCTTCTTCTGACAATCTCTGAGCCTGAACACTTCGGCCTCGGGTTGGGGGCCTGAAATGTGTGTCAACAGTTTGAAGGCTGCTTCTGCATGTCAGCTGCTGCCCTCCTGGTCCCCTTTCCCGGGTCTGAAGCCATGACCTTTCACCTCCCCCTGGGTGCAGCCCCCCAAGAGTTGGAGGGCATGTCTGCATGCCTGCTGCAGCCTATGCACACGGACAGATAGAGCATCCAACAATCTGATTTATGTTTCCCAGATTTATCGCATCGCTCGCATACCCGGGCCGGCTGATATTTTAGGAGCGTGAATCAGAGTGTCTGGCTTGGCTTCCTCTGCAGCCGAGCTCCGGCTGCAGGCATGATGAAGTTGGGAGGGGCGAGAACTCCACTTATCAGGGAGGAAATTTGTGTCAGTAACAAGTCTGCCTGGCAACAGTGCCACAAAAGAGAGATGCTAGGCCTCAACATCAGAGCCAAAATCTTCACGCTGGTGGAGAGCATCACACTGCGCAATTTTCTTCCTTGGTGAGCTCACTATACTCTTTGGGGAAAAAAAAAAAAAAAGGAAAGTAAGGATTCTGTACAAGCATTCTCCCAAGGAGATCCCGTCACCTGCCGCCAAGCAGGAAGACTGTGATCAGCTGAAGTGTCACCAGGCTGTAGCCATCCATTATCCATGGATGTGTCATGAATGAATAATACAAAAGGAGTTCATGCAGTGGAAAGGGAAGCACAAAGGTGAAGCTCCTGGGGGCAGAGCTCACAGAACCCCCCGTGACTCAGTGTGGGGCTCTGCTTGGGGAGCAGGCCTCAAGATGAGGGCGACAGAGAGATATTCCTTGATTTTTTTCCTCGTTGCTTAAGCACGTGCTGCTAAAGAGAGAGTTTCCCGTTGCTCAAGGAGTCTCGTCGCAATGAGGGAGAAGGTAGAACCAGGGCTGATCTGGACGTCCAAACACGTGGAGCTACCTTGAAAGCAGTGGTTGTTTCTTCTCTACCTTTGGACTTCAACGCCCAGACCAGTGGTAGGCACGGCGTAGAAGCTTAATCCAGGTGTGTTGAACCAAACCCAGCCCCAGCTCTGTTTGTACTTTGAGCGCCCGTGAGTGCGCCGCTTTACCCCTCCAGGCATCCTTTTTACCATTTACCGGTGATCTCTTAGAGGTCGTCCCAGGTCTGACATTCTAGTATTCTAAGGTCAGAACTAGTTTTAAAATCCTAAGAAAGCAGGGAATTAAAAATGTTTCCATAAATGTTTATATCTCAGATGCCTGATCCTTGGGCTCTGCTTTATTATCCCAGTGTGTGCACGCAAGTCTTCAGGCTTAAATGTTCCCATGAATACATCACCCAGTGGTATCTGGGATACATTTACATTTTTAGCATCGGTGTAATTTTGTTTGGTTTTATGCCACAGGAAGTTCAAGCCTGATTCAATTAAGGGGTTTCGTAAAATGAGTTTTTAAAAAGGAGAGACAATGCATTGCACATGTTAGACCATTGTACTTTGCATTGTTATCCAATCAGGCATGTTGGGGGTGGCTCGAGCTTTGGTCCAAGAATCTGTTAGCAATCCTTAAAGTTGAATATTTTACTATCTTATTTGGAAGCATGGAATTTAAGAGCTGGAATGGACCTTGGAGGTAGGCAGGCATCTCCGACTAAAACAAGGGCAGGGGAGTTTTTGCCCGTTTTTTCACGCCTCTCAGCTCCTGATGCAGCTTTCTTATTGTGGGTCTGAAAATTCTGATCAGAAAAAGCCCTGGTTGCTAAACCTGAGAAAGAGAGGGCCGGGAGCAGACAACAGAATCGTGTCCAGTCTGAGAGTGCTTTCCTTCCCACCCAAAACAGCCAGCTCAAGAGTTCAATTCCTGTGTGTCACAGAAGGGGCGGGGGCAGTGGTTCGGGGGTGGGGGGGCACAGAGGGCGGCCCGTCCCAGGCAGCAGCTGCAGCTGGCTTTTGCAAGAAATGCACACCGAAGAGAAGCTGCCCTCCGTGGAAACAGAGTTGAAGACACCTCGGCACCTTACAAGGGAATGTTGAGCCCGTTCAGACAGAGACCTAGGACTCACAGTGATGCCTTCAGGCTCTGATCAGAGTTAGGAGACAGGGCAGCCGCAGAAACCAGAGGAGAGACTCAAACCAAAGAGGAGAGAAGCAAAAACCCCGAGATGCCCTGAGTGAGATGGGAGATGCGGAGAGAGGAAAGGGCAGGGACCCTGCCATGGGTCCTACAGAGGTAGTGTGGTTGCAGGGCGACCCCACACCTTAATCCATGGGAAGACTAAGCTCTAATGGAGGAGGCAGTCCTGAAAGTTAAGGCTGCGGACGAAGGCAAGTTGCATACTGGAAGGTGAAAAGCGGAAGTCCAAAGCTGGGAAAATTGAGGGCAGGGGAGGGTCAGGGGAGCAGATTCAGAACAAAGATAGTCTTAAATTTCTGGAGTTCTTCTCTGTGGTGCTTGACCCATGACTGGGGTGACCATTTAAAGGCACTCTGTTGAGGTTCGCACAAAGACAATGGACTAAGGGGATTTGAACAGGATCAGAACAGAATCCTCTCCTTTCAGACAGTGTCCTTGGATACTAGAAGTTAATAGCAGAGCCACAATCTGTATGTATCTGTCTCCATCGTACTTTTGGCTCCCAGCAGAAAGGAGTTGGGACTATAAGGGGTAGTTAGCATCTCATAAAACAAGGTGACATAGGGCGGTGCCAGGGTTCTTCTGGGCAGAGGCCTCCCTGCCTGTGGCAAGGACCCCATCCATCCCATCTTTCCCCACTGGTCCGCAGGCTGATGCCTGCTCAGGATGGCTCTCATTGTGCCTTTGGCAGTTTTAGGCATCCATGCAGATAATAATAGTCAAGATAGAAAAAAAGCCAAAGTCCTCACTTGTGTGTGTGCGCACGTGCGTGCACGTATGTGTATGTCCCTTCTTAAAAGTAAAAACTCCTTTCCCAGAAGCACCTCTCACAACATTCCCTCACATCTTCGCAGCCTCGGGGTGACCGCATTACCTTGCCATCCAATTGCCTGCGGCTGTCTTTTGGCAAAGCAAACTAGACCAACAGACTGACTGAGGCTGATAAAAATTCATTCTGGTGTGTGTGTGGGGGCGCTTTCCCTGAAGCATTTGGCTGTCCGGGCAGAGGTGGACAGAACTGGGAGCCTGAGTGGGAGGGAGAAGGATTGAGGATCCAAACTGCCCATGGGATTAGTTGTTCTGGGTAATGGTGAGGGGACTGGAGAGGGCGTCTCCAACCCAGACCCGCTAAGCCCCTCCACTGAGCCTCCGTACTTCAGAGACAACTGTAACAGAGGAGTGATTGAGGTCAGGGGAAGTGAAGTGACACATCGGGGCTTCTCACATAGGGAGGGGCAGCTCTCAAACCTCCCCCTCCACTTGCCCCCCAACTCAGCCCTTTTTACCACCACAGCTCTTTCCCTGTAACATTAAGGCTCATTGTAGGGAAAACGTATTTTTTTCCAACTTTATCGAGACGTAATTGACATACAACATTGTGTAACTTTAGGGTGTAAAATGTGGTGATTCAATATACATGTATTTTGCAAAATGATTACCACCATAGGTTAGTTAACACATCTGTTACTTCACATAAGTATCTTCTGTGTGTGTGTCCTAAGAACATTTAAGATCTACTCCCAGATCTTAAATACATACATACATACATATATTATACATATGTACATATATGTAACATTTTCTTTATCCATTCATCAATAGACACATAAGTTGTTTCCATGTCTGGGCTCTTGTGAGGAATACTGCAGTGAACGTGGGAGTGCAGGTGTCTCCTTCAGATATACACCCAGAACTGGATTCCTGGTTCATAGGGTAGCTCTGTTTTTAATCTTCTGAGGAAACTCCATGCTGTTTTCCACAAGTGGCTGCACCAATTTACGTTCTCACCAACAGTGCATGAGGGTCCCCTTTTCTCCACATCCTTGCCAACACTTCTTATTTCTTGTCTTTTTGATAACAGCCATTCAAACAGGTGTGAAGTGATATCTCATTGTGGTTCTGATTTGTATTTCCTTGATGATTAATGATATTGAGCATCTTTTCATGTACCTGTTGGCCATCTGTATGTCTTTTTTGGAAAAGTGTCTCTTCCATTCTTCTGCCAATTTTTTAATCGGATTATTTGGGTTTTTTGCTCTTGAGTTGTATAAATTCCTCACTTATATACTTCCTCACTTGGATATTCACCCCTTACCTGATATATGGTTTCTAAATATTTTCTCACATTTCATAAGTTGCTTCATCAATTTGCTGATTGTTTCCTTTGCTGTGCAGAAGGTTTTCAGTTACATGTAGCCCCACTTATATATTTTTGCTTTTGTTGCTTGTGCTTTCAGTGTCAAATCCAAAACAAAAAACAAAAAAACAAAAAACTGGTGCTAAGAACAGTGTCAAGGAGTTTCCTCTATGTTTTCTTCTAGGAGTTTTATGGTTTCATGTCTTATATTTAAGTCTTTAATCCATTTTAAGTTAATTTTTGCTAGTGGTGTAAGACAGGGATCCAGTTTTATGCTTCTGCATATGGATATTTGGTTTCCCCAGCACCACTTCTTGAGAAGATTATCTTTTCTTCCATGGAGTATTCCTGGCTCCCTTGTCAAATATTAGTTGGCTGTATATGTATGGGTTTATTTCTGGGCTCCTGATTCCATTGATCAACGTGTCAGATTGTGTGCCAGTGCCGTACAGTTTTGAATACTACAGCTGATAGTTTATTTATTAAAGATTTTATTTATTTATTTGAGAGAGAGAGAGAGAGCACGAGAGGGAAGAGTGTCAGAGGGAGAAGCAGACTCCCCGCTGAGCAGGGAGCCCGATGCGGGACTCGATCCTGGGACTCCAGGATCATGACCTGAGCTGAAGGCAGTCGCTTAACCAACTGAGCCACCCAGGCACCCCTGTAGTGATAGTTTAAAATCAGGGAGTGTGATGCCTCCAGCTTTGTTCCTTCTCAAGATTACTTAGGCTGTTCAAGGTCTTTTATGGTTTCATATGAATTTTAGGATCATTCTTTCCATTTCTGTGAAAAACTGCCACTAGAATTCTGATAGAGATTGCATTGAGTCTATAGATGACACTGGAAAGTGTGGACATTTTAGCAATATTCATTTTTCCAACCTACAAACATGAGATATCTTTCCATTAATTAGTGTCTTTTTAAATTTCTTTTACTAGTGTCTTATAGCTTTCAGTTACAGATCTTTCACTTCCTTGGCTACATTTATTCTTTTTTAAATTGTTTTTAAAGGTATTGTGAATGGGATTGTTTTCTTATTTCTCTTTCAGATATTTCATGTTTTTATATATATATATATTTTAAGATTTTATTTATTTGACAGAGAGAGACAGTGAGAGAAGGAACACAAGCAGGGGGAGTGGGAGAGGGAGAACCAGGCTTCCCGCTGAGCAGGGAGCCCGATGCGGGGCTCGATCCCAGGACCCTGGGATCATGACCTGAGCCGAAGGCAGACGCTTAACGACTGAGCCACCCAGGCGCCCCCAGATATTTCATGTTAATGCTAGAAATGCAACTGATTTTTGTGGGTTGATTTTGTGTCCTGCAAATTTATGGAATTTATTTTTTAGTTCTAACAGTTTTTTGGTGGAGTCTTTAAGGTTTTCTATATATAAGATCATGTCATCTGCAAAAGGAGATAATTTTACTCCTTGCTCTCAAATTAAGGATGAATGATCACCCTTATCTTCTTCCTAATTTTGTTTTCTTATTTTAAAGAAAAAGCTCTTAGCTTTTCACAGCTTTTTTCATATATGGTCTTCAGTATGTTGAGGGATGTTACTTCTACAGCTAATTTGTTGAAAGCTTTTATCATGAAGGGTGTTGAATTTTCTTAAACACTTTTCTTGCAATGGAAGGATCATGTAATTTTTTTTAAAGGATCATATGATTTTTATCCTTCATTCTGTTAATGTAGTATATAGAGTTTATTGATTTGTATATGTTGAAACTTATGTCCCAGACAGAAATCCCACTTGATCATCATGGTGTATGATCCTGTTTATATGCTGTTGAATTTGGTTTGCTAGAATTTTGTTGAGAATTTTTGCATGCATATTCATCAAGGATATTGACCTATGGTTTTCTTTTCACATAGTGTCCTTGTTTGGCTTTGACATCAGGGTAATGCTGGCCTCGTAAAATGAGTCTGGGAGTGTTCCTCCCTCTTCGGTTTTTTTTTTGGGGGGGGGAGAGGTTGAGAAGAACTGGCACTACTTTTTCTTTAAATATTTGGTAGAATTCACCAATGAAACCATTTGGTCTTGGGCTTTACTTTGTGGGAGGGTTTTGATTTCTTCTTCAATATCCTTGGTCATCGTTGGTCTGTTCAGGTTTTCTATCTCTTCTTGCAGTCTTGGTAGTTTGTCTGTTTCTAGGAATTTATCTGTTTCTTCTAGGTTACCTGATTTGTTGGTGCGTAATTTTTCTTAGTAGCCTCTGTGGTCTTTCCTATTTTGTGGTATCGATTATAATATCTTTTTTTCATTTATAACTTTGAGTCCTTGTCCTTCTCTTCTGGGTTAATCTAGCTAAAGTTTTGTCAACTTTGTTTATCTTTTCAAAAAAACAACTTTTAGTTGTTTTTTACTGATTTTTTTTTTTATTTCTGCTCTGTTTTATTTCTGCTCATCTTTATGATTTCCTTCCTTCTGCTAACTTTGGGCTTAGTTTGTTCTTTTTCTAACTTCTTGAGATGTAAAGTTAAGTTATTTTTTGAGATCTTCCTTTTTTTTTAACGTATGCATTTAACCTCTGTGACCTTTTAGAACTGCTTTTGCTGCATGGCATGAATTTTGATATGTTGTATTCTTATTTTCATTTGTCTCAAGATACTTTCTGATTTCCCTTTATATTTCTTTATTGACCCATTGGTTATTCAGGAATGTGTTGCTTAATTCCCACATACTTGTGAATTTTTCAGTCTTCCTCCTGTTATTGATTTCTAGTTTCATACCATTGTGATTTAAAAAGATATGATTTCAGTCTTAAATTTGTTAAGGCTTGCCTGGTGACCCAACATACGGTGTATACAAGTGCACTTGAGAAGGATGTGTATTCTGCTGTTGGATAGAATGTTCTGTGTATGTCTGTTAGTTCCCTTTAGTCTATTTTGTTATTCAGGTTAAGGAAAACTTGTTTTGCCATGAAATTGGGTGACATAGCTAATGTGGCAATAATGAGATGTGGCCATTTTGATGGAAACAGAGACTTGGTTTTATTCTTTTTTTAAGATTTTATTTATTTGACAGAGAGAGAGCGAGAGCAGGCACACAAGCAGGGGGAGCGGGAGAGGAGGGAGAACCAGACTTCCCGCGGAGCAGGGAGCCCGACGCGGGGCTCGATCCCGGGACGCCGGGATCCTGACCTGAGCCGAAGGCAGACGCTTAACGACTGAGCCCCCCAGGCGCCCGACTTGGTTTTATTCTTGACTCCGTTTTCTAGTTGAGAGGTGCTGAGAAGTTACTTAATGTCTGTAGACCCATCTCCATCACCACGATTTCTTGGGCACGTGCGTTCTTTCATGGGAGGCAATGCTGCGAGGACTACCAGGGGAATGAGTGAAGCATTCTATAAACGCACAAAACCAGTGCTGGCCTAGGGGCTGAGAACAAGGAGGCAGGGGAAACAAATGTCCTCATTCCTCTCTTCTCCCACCCTTCCATTCCCATTATTATTCCCCACCTTGGCCAAACCCAACAAGAAGCTGAGGGACAAAGAAGGAAAAAGAACGGGTGGGGAGAGAGGCAGTCTATACAAAGGAGAAGATCTGGTACAACTGCTGTATGTGCCTGATGTATGGATATAAATGGATATTATTTTATTTTATTATTTTTTAATTTTCAGAATCCTAAAGTCAAATTTTCAAAAAAAGAAAAGTCAAACTTCCCATATATAAGAAAACCAGACCACATGTGAGGGACCACATCCCCTGGTTTTCCTAGTCCTCTCTTCTCTTATCCACAGACCAAAGCTTGCTAAAGGAAAATTAGTATCTAGTGAAATTCAACTATTTGAGGAAAGTTTGTGAGAAGTGTAACTGGAATAGTTTTATCATTTTCCTGCTCGTATAAATGCAGTCTGGGCCCAGACTGTCTCTATGTGTCAAACAAGTTCCTCCACTCTAACTAAACCAACCTGTCAGTGTAGCCAGAAGCTCGGTAAACAAGTCTGACAGAAGCTGTGGTAATGACAACATGGAAGGCCATCTATCTTCTGCTCTGATGACAGCATCAATAGTGCGTGCATCTTGAGTAGTTTTTCCTAAAGTGATGTTTCCAGCAGACCATTTGATACAGCCACACTGTCTGCCCTGTACCCATCAATGACCAGCAAGTGATGACAGGTCACTATTCCATTCTAAACTCAAGAGCCAAACGTGTGTAGTCAATGCAAATTTCTCCTAGCTCAGAGATGAGTCAGTGTACAATAAGAGTAAATGAATTACACATGGGATCTGATGAGTGTAGACATTTACACGCACACCCCTCTCCTGCCTCCTGTTCTCATTCTTTCTCCTTTCTCCATTTCTCCCCCACTGCCTCAGATTTTTACCTTCCTCGCCTTTTTCTTACCATAGAGTCATTACTTTCTGGTCCCCACCTCTGGGTCCAGGTAGATTGAATCAGCATATTCAACCAGACATCCCGACCTTTGAGGGGTGGAGCACATTTCCTGAGCCCAGAAGAGAACCAGGTTAGATTCTAAAGCAGATCAGTTTTCCTCCTTGAGACAGTAACTGATAAATAGCCTCCAGTTTTGATGACCCAAGACCTTGGATGTTGGTTCTTGGTTGCTTATTCCACAAATTACATTCCTCTGGTGGCTTGACTCGTCACAGGTATGCCAGATACTGACCAGTTCTGTTCCCTCGGGAACTAATGTTTGAATCCCTCCCATGCCCACCCCTTACTCAACTGCTGAATGAGCCAGAGAGAAAGTATTTTTAATTGGATTCT
Source organism: Callorhinus ursinus (assembly GCF_003265705.2). Classification (NCBI taxonomy): domain Eukaryota; kingdom Metazoa; phylum Chordata; class Mammalia; order Carnivora; family Otariidae; genus Callorhinus; species Callorhinus ursinus. The sequence goes on from NW_027397070.1 coordinate 43,617,538, forward strand.
TGTTTTGATAAGATTTTATGTGTTGCCTTTAAAATAAACACATAAAGGACTTCCTCTCCTCCTGCTTTTCCAACTTGTAGCAAAAGGAATAATTTTTAAAAAGCCCAAAATAATAAATAAGCACACAATAATAAATAAGCACACAATACCAAAAAAAAAAAAAAAAAAGACAGGGGAAGGAGGTGTTCTTCAACAATAAGAAATGTCTCAGCAACTACAACTTAATTTAGAAGCTTATGGATAATTCCAAAGAGGGAAAGTTTTAGTACAAAGTATGTTTCTTCTAAAAGTAGCAGTTGTGGGGCGCCTGGGTGGCTCAGTCGTTGGGCGTCTGCCTTCGGCTCAGGTCATGATCCCAGGGTCCTGGGATCGAGCCCCATGTCAGGCTCCCTGCTCAGCGGGAAGCCTGCTTCTCCCTCTCCCACTCCCCCTGCTTGTGTTCCTCTCTCGCTGTGGTTCTCTGTCAAATAAATAAAATCTTCAAAAAAAAAAAAAAAAGAAAGAAAGAAAAGCAGCAGTTGTCTTTATGTAATGGATATGCACAAGAACTTTTCGACATCTGTGCCTAGAGCTATTTGCTTCAATTATCTTGGTGGATTTCAATTCTACCTCCTCCTCTTCTCTTGAAAGAGAGAACATTGTTTATTAAAAAGGAGATCCAGTTCCCTTCTAAAGTATCAGGTGCCTATACTGTCACAGAAGGAAAATGTCTATAAACAGCCTCCTCTGCAGGAGTGGGTGTAGGATCCTTGCTCAGAAAAGATTAAGCTTGAGTGTCACACACTTAGAGCGGTGTGCACTAAGTTCACCTGGGGGAGTGTGGAGAGGAGTGGTGTAACTATACACACTGATTTCCTGGGCCTCACCCTGGAGAATCCGATTTAATTGGTCTGAGGGCCAGACGGACATTGGTAGGTTTTTTTTTTTTTTTTTTAAAGATTTTTATTTTATTATTTATTTGAGAGAGAGAATGAGAGATAGAGAGCACGAGAGGGAAGAGGGTCAGAGGGAGAAGCAGACTCGCTGCTGAGCAGGGAGCCCGATGCGGGACTCGATCCCGGGACTCCAGGATCATGACCTGAGCCGAAGGCAGTCGCTTAACCAACTGAGCCACCCAGGCGCCCCATTGGTAGGTTTTAAAAGGTCCTCCGTGGTTCTAATGTGCATCCAGGTTGAGAATTACTGCCTTAGAGCTTTAAGAAGTCTGCCCATGACTGGCTTTGTTGCCCTATCAAGTAGGTAACTTTCTTCTGAAATTCAAAAGGAGATTCTTGAAATTGTTTGCCTATCTACAGCGATGACATCCAACCCCAAAGGAGAAAGGAATGTAACACCTGAAACCTGCAAGGGCCAGAGTTCTGAAAAGTCAAATATTTGAATCTGAATACTGGTCAGACTGTGATGATGCTTCCTTCCCTCCTTCCCCACTCCACCACCATATATGTGCGTGCTTGAGTGTGTACATACGCACACACACACAATGACATACCGTGGTTCTACAAACAAACACCAGTTTTGGCCCACCTGGCACAAAGCACTGAAGCAGCTAATTTATGTTTGTCAAAATGGTCTTCCTGCCCTTACTGGGCTGCAGGTGGCCTCCTTAGCGACAAGTTGTTTTCCATTTCAAGTTATTTGTTTGTAATTCCAACACATGTTTCCATAGAAATGGTGTGAATAGGGTGATAAATTTCCAAATCAGCTCAGTATAGCCTGTTAACCCATAATACATCTGAACCAGAGCACACAAAAAAATTCTAGGGCAATCACTCTGGATTTAAAGTACTAACAACATGGGTCCATCCTGCTGGATTACTAATACACCAAGCTGTTCCGTGAAAGAATAAGGGCTGAGGTAGGAAGAGTAACATAGAATGGCAATGATACAAAAAAAGAAGAAAGAAATGGATCAAACTCAAGAGTGAGAACTGGCTTTGGAGACCAAGAAAAGAGTGAGCGTAAAAGCACTGAATTTTAAGATCTAAGGGTAGGCTGAGGTAGATGTAAGTGAGGTGGTATAATGGGGGTTGCCTATTTAGTAGATCATTGACATTCACTAGGAGACATTGGCAATCTTAAAACTTCCCAACTATGTAAAAAGGGGACTCTTTATGGAGGCTCTGGGTTTCTTCCAAATTACATGCCCATAGGGATTTTTCTCTGATTTTTGTGAAGATCTTGGTACCTTTGGTCATGTGTTCAATTTAAACAGAAATTGGATTCTCTCTTTCCATTTTCCACAAAGAAACAAAGTGTTAACCAGGAAGCAGTGGAGACTGTGGTAAACTAGAAGCAGATGCTCGATCTCATCTCCAGCCAAAGGCTTCCAAGATACGCTGCTTGCCAGTTCTCTATTTTTGTTCAAGAAATAAGGTATTTATATAGACTATCCTGACTTTATCGTGGAAGTAGTAGTTAATGTAATAAGATAAGAAAAGGAAATAAAAGGTATATAGATTTAAGAAGGAAGAAATAAACCTATCTTTGTTTATAGAAGATGTAATTGTGCAGAAAACCCCCAAAGAATTGGAACTAATAAACAATTATAGCAAGGTTGCAGGGTACAAGATTAATATACAAAAGTCAGTTGCTTTCTTATATACTAAAAATGAACAATTGAGATTTGAAATTAGAAAAATACCACCATTTCCACTAGCACTGACAAATTTTATTTATTTTTTAAAAGATTTTTTATTTATCTGAGAGAGAGAGAGAGCATGAGAGGGGGGAGGGTCAGAGGGAGACACAGACTCCCTTCTGAGCAGGGAGGCTGATGCAGGACTCGATCCCAGGACTCCAGGATCATGACCTGAGCTGAAGACAGTTGCTTAAACTACTGAGCCACCCAGGTGCCTGCACCAACAAATTTTAAATATTTATGTACAAATATAACAAAATATGTACAGGATCTTTATGAGGAAAACTGCAAAACCTTGATGAAAGAAATCAAAGAAGACTAAATAAAGGGAGAGGTATTCCATGTTCATAGATAGAAAGACTTGACATTTTTAAGATGTATGTTCTTCCCAACTTGATCTATAGATTCAACACAATCCCAGTCAAAATTCCAATAAATTATTTTGTGGATGTTAAATGATGCACATCACATGCAGAAATTGAATGTGGATCTAGACCTTTCACAAAAGTAATTCAAAATGGGTCATGGACCTACATGTACAATACAGTACTTCTGAAAGATACCATAGGAGAAAATTCAGGTATGCTTGAGTTTGGTAATGACTTTTTTTCTGACACAACACTGAAAAAACATGACCCACAGGAAAAGAAAAAACTGATCTCAGATTTCATTAGAATTTAAAACTTCTGCTCTGTGAAAGACCCCATTAGAAGAATGAAAAGACAATCCACAGACTTGGAGAAAATCTTTGCCAAACACAGGTTTTATGAAACTTGTATCTAAAGAACTCTTTAAACTCAATAAGAAAACAAACAGCCCAGTTAAAAATGGACAAAAGATCCGAACAAACACTTCACCAAAGAAGATGTACAGATGACAAATATGTATATGAAAAGATGCTCCACATCACGTGTCGTTGGGGAACTATGAGTTGGAATAACAATGAAATACCACTACACACTGATTAGAATGGTAAAATCCAAAACACCAGCAACACCAAATGCTGGTCAGGATGTGGAACAACAGGAAATCTCATTTATTGCTGCTTTAGAAGACAGTTTGGCAGTTTCTTATACAGCTAAACATAATCTTACCATACAGCCCATCAATTCATCAATTGTGTTCCTTGTTATATACACAGATGAGTTGAAAACTTGTGTCCACATAGAAACCTGCACATAAATGTTTATAGAAGCTTCGTTCATAATTTCTAAAACCTAGCATAACCAGATGTCCATCAGTAGGGGAATGGATAAACAAACTGTGGTATATCCAGACAATGAAATGTTATTCAGCAGTAAAAAGAAATGAGCTATCAAGCCAAGAAAAGACGGGGAGAAACCTTAAATGCATATTGCCAAGTGAAAGAAGTCAGTCTGAAAAGTCTACATACTATATGATCTCAACTATATAACATGTTGGAAAAGGCAAGACTAAAAAGATCATTGATTGCAAGTGTTCAGGAAAAGGGAGGGAGGGATGGAAAGGGGACCACAGGAGATTTCCAGGGCAGTGGAACTATTCTGTATGATATGATAGTGGTGGACACATGGCATTATGCATTTGTCAAAAACCCATAGAACTATACAACATTAAAAAAAGAATCCTATATATTAAATGAACCCCATAAAAACTATGGACTTTAGTTAATACATTAAAATTTTTCAAAATGTTGGTAACTAATGTGTTTTCTTAAATTTGATACAAAGCAACATTGAATGAGCCAAACAAACATATCTGAGTCTGTTACTTTTGAAATACTGGGCTTTCCCCTCCTGAGTCACCAAAATTATCAAGTGAGTAGCAAACAACAAAGCTGTGTTGAAATGTGGTAGGTGGTCAGGTAGGTATGCTCATCTTCAAGTGACTCACTGTTACACACCAGGCAGTGCTTACAAATTCATGTCCTAGGAAGACCATAAATTATGACATGTCATCAACCTCGTAGGCCACTCATAAGTGGTCAAAACCATGGATGAGAATAGCCTGCTATGTTAGTACTCCAAATTAAATGCATGTCTGAAGATGTGCCAGCAGTGGGACATGGAAGAGGAACTCTCTCTATGGGACCGAACTGTGAGTCAGTCAAAAAAAGGAAGACAGATTTGCCTGGCTGAAACAAACAAACAAACAAAACTTTCAAAGTTTTAAGATAGAATGAGGGGCAATTTTTGAGATGGCCATCACTCTATCTCCAGGTAAGGTCCAGATCAGTTCACTGCAAATAAACTGAAATCATCTCACTTTCGATGCCCAGTAGATGCCTTGTGCGTGGATCTGCACGGGACTGTGCTCTAGACATTGAGAGAGATTAAGAGGGTCAATGACATTTGCAGTTGAGTAAGAGAAGACAAATACACAAATGACTAGATTTGATAAAAGTCACAGAAAAGAATTCTCTACAAAGAGGGAGAATAGGGAGGAAATAAATGGAAGCCTTTGGAAGAGGGGCATTTTGGAAGGGCCTTGAAAGATTGGTAGAATTTGTATAGAAGGAGATCAGACCAGGTGACCGTCCAGGTCAAGAGAGCATTGTGAGCAATGATCCAGATCAACAAGGACAAATATTAAGTGATGCAATTTGGCTGGAGTGGGGCATAAACAGAGTGATAATGGAAAGGGTGGCTGAAGGGCAAGATTTGAACATTATGTGGAGAATTCTGAATGTCAGGATAAAGCATTTGCACTTAATTCAGTAGGCATTTATCAAGCGTTAAGCATTAGACGGAACTCTAAAATTGTCCTTGGGCCTGATGCTGATGGAAAATTTGCTTTCTTCCCATATAGATCTACCTTTCTTCTCTTGTTCTCCCCTTATGCCATCCTTCTCTCCTTTCTCACTCTATTCCTGATGAATTTCAGATCTTCCTGCCTACTCCTCTCCCCTTAGCAGGGAGCAATGTCTGGCCTCAACTAATTCCATTCCATTAAAAATCCTATTTTTAAGGATTTTTTCCCTGGGCTGTTTCTAACAGCCTGACCGAACATAAGCCACTAAATAAATAAATAGCTCTCTGATGTCTGGCTTTTTTTTTTTTTTTATACTATTTCTCAAGTCACCAGGTTAACAGCTCCATCAAGAGATGAAAAAGCTTTTTGCTATGTGGTTATGAGATGACAGATAATGTTGGTGGGCCCCAAAGTAGAGGGGTTCCCATAATTTGCTGGAGGGCGATAGTTAATGCAAATCTAAAAATAAAACACAGCCAGGCAGCCTCAGGTGCAGCCCTCACCAAAAGCAAACAATCTTTTATAGGCATGTCATTATCCCCATTTTATTCATTCTGCAAGCATTTATTGAGCATCTACTCTGTAGCAATTACTGTGTAGGTTTAAGGGATAGAATTATAAAAGATGGTGTTTCTATGTAGCTCACATCCTGAAGGGAAAAAAAGAAAACTAGTGTAATAAGTAATATAGAACTGTGCTTTCCAAAATTGTGTATACCACATCACCCAGGGATCTTGTTAAAAGTACATTTTCATTCAGTAGGTCTGGGGTTGGGCTAGTCTGCATTTCTAACCTGAGGCACCCCAGTGATACCTGTTCTATTGGTCCTGGACCAGATTTGGAGAAGCAAAAATCTAGAGAAGTTCCCAGGGACTTTGGAGCATAGCCACCAATGAGTTTTCTTTTTAATGTGAACTCTCCCAAATAAAAAAGAATTATTTCAGAAAAAAGAAAATGCATCATTGAACATTATATCAAGACTAATGATGTACTATACCTTGGCTAACTGAATTAAATAAATAAATAAATGAAGAAAGGAAACCACAAAGAAGGCTTGGGAAAACAGAAACAATGGTCCTTAAAAAATGATAAAAATCAGTTGGCAATTATTGACTGAAAATAACAAACAATTTTTATGACTTTAAAAAAAGGTTAAAACTAAAAATCTAAGCAACAATAAGATGGAGGGGATATATGCAAAGAATAAACTAAGTTATGGTTCTGACTGAATTTGGAAGGTTACAAATACTGACAAGTATTTGACTTGTTGGAAAAATTATACTTAAATATGGAGGTTAAAAAGAGTTAAAAAAGACGAACCATGAGAGATGATGGACTCTGAAAAACAAACTGAGGGTTCTAGAGAGGAGGGGGGTAGGGGGATGGGTTAGCCTGGGGATGGGTATTGAGGAGGGCACGTTCTGCATGGAGCACTGGGTGTTATGAACAAACAATGAATCATGGAACACTGCATCAAAAAAAAAAAAATCTGAAGTTTCAAAAAAAAAAAGTTAAAAATGTACTACTTGTTAGAACAACTCAACACCATCTAAAGGAAGACTTCGTAATCAGATTTCTCACACATATCATCCACAATATCTAGGATACAACAAAACTTATGATACGTATGAAGAAACAGGAAAATGTCACCCATAGTCAAGAGAAAAGGCAAGTAACAAATATCATCAATGAACCAGATGTTGCAATCAGACAAGACTTTAAAGCAGCTATTATAAATATGTTCAAGGGCTTGAAGGATAATATAAAGAATGAACAATGGGGAGTCACAGCAGAAAAATGAAACCATAAAAATGAACTGAATGGAAATTAAAGAAATAAGTACAATACCTGATCTTAAGCAAATTTACTGACAGGACTTACCAACAAATGAGTTTGCTGAAGAAAAGATCAGGAAATTTGAAAACTCATAAACAGTAATTATCCAATCTGAGAAAAAGAGATTGTTAATACCACAATCTTGATAGCATGTAGAATAAAAAATTTATTAAACATTTTATCATAAATGTAATTGGGTCCCAGAAGGAAAGGAGAAAGAAGATGCTGGGGGGGCGGGGAAGAGAGCGTATCTGAAGAAATCATGGCCAAAACCCCCCAAGTCAGATGAAAATTGTAAATTTTAAAATCCAAGAAGCTCAGCAAATCCTAAGCAGGATAACAACAAAGGAAACAACATAGAGCATTAAGTCAATCTAATGAAAACCAAAGATTAAAAAAAAAATTGTGAAAGCAGATGTAGAAAAAAAGGCACATTATATACAAGGAAACAATGATACTAATGGTGTCAGTCTTCTCGTTTTCTTTTTTTTTTAAATAATGAAAGCAAGAGACAATGGAGCAACTTTTCAAGCACTGAAAGCAAAAAACTGTCAACCCCAAATTTTAGATCTAGCAAAATATTCAAAAATTGAGGTACATTCAGAAGACATTTAGATTTTTTTAATGAGAAAATTGTCAACAGTAGACATGCACTATAAGAAAAATATTTATTTTTATTTTTTTAAAGATTTTATTTATTTATTTGACAGAGAGAGACACAGCGAGAGAGGGAACACAAGCAGGGGAAGTGGGAGAGGGAGAAGCAGGCTTCCCACTGAGCAGGGAGCCCGATGCACGGCTCGATCCCAGGACCCCAGGATCATGACCTGAGCCAAAGGCAGACGCTTAACCCACTGAGCCACCCAGTGCCCCCCAAAATATTTCTTTAGATGGGAGGAAAATGACACAAGCTGGAAACTCAAATCTACAGGAAAGAATCAACACCAGAAATAATCAATACATGGTACATATAAAAGACCGATGTCAGTTCAAGTTCTCTAAGAGACAGATGCCAAGATGGAATTAGACATACATAAGATGTATGTATTGGGGGAAATGCCTGTGAAGGGTAAGGGGAAGTGAAGGGAGGAGTTGGGAGCGCTTCAGACAACAATGTAGGTCTGACACCTGGGCAAGAGGAAGGGGGGAAGGATGGAGGCAGTGTGGGAGAAGTCTTTTTTTTTTTTTTAAGATTTTATTTATTTTTTATTTATTGAGAGAGAGAAAGCATGCGCGAACGCGAGCAGGGGGAGAGGAAGAGAGAATCCCAAGCTGACTCAGCACTGAGCACAGAACCAGATGCAGGGCTCAATCTCACAACCCTGAGATCATGACCTGAGCCAAAACAAGGAGTCCTCGGCTTAACTGACTGAGCCACCTAGGCAACCTGAGAAGCCTCTACTCATGGGCAGCTCTGAGAAAATCTTGACCAGGCCAATTAGAATCTCCAGAGCAAAGAATGCCCAAGAGAGGAGTCCTAGGTCAGGCAAGAATGGCCTGGATCTAGTACCTCTGCTCTGCTCAGTCACTGGCTGGAAGCAGTCTGGGGCTAGTGGTCTCAGTGTGAGTCCCGTGGTAGACCTTCACGTGCAGCCCCTGGAAGCTGTCCATCAACTACTCTCCTCCCAGCAGGTTTCTTGAAGGGAGCTCCAAGCAGCACACCTTTATGAATGCCAATAGACTATGTATTTATTTTTTCTTCTCTTTTTAAAAAGTCATATGGCTCTTTAAAGTAGGAATGAAAACACTATAATGTGGGGTTTATTATGTAAGTAGATGAAATGTAAATGACAACAATAACATAAAGGATGAAGAGGTAAATGGAACTATACCGTCACAGCATTATCCTATTTTACATGAAGTAGTACAATATTAACTCCAAATAGGTTGTGGTGAGTTGAAAATGTGTATTTGTAGTAAAGCAACCACAAAAAATAGTACAAAGAAGTGTAGCTAAAAAGCCAATAAAGGAGTTAAACTGAAACAGTAAAAAAAAAAAAAAAAGATTAATCCAAAGACAAGAAAGGAAGACCTGAGGAATGAAAAATAGATGGACAAATAGGTGGCTTGGTTGCAGCTCAGGTCATGATGTCAGGGTCCCGAGATTGAGCCCCATGTGGGGCTCTGTGCTCAGTGCGGAGTCTACTTGTCCCTCTCCCCCACCTCTGCCCACCCCCACAGGGGCTCTCTCTCTCTCTATAAAATAAATAAATAAAATCTTAAAAAGAAATAGATGGATAAGTAAAAAACAATTGACACACCTAAATCTAATCATATTTATAATTACTCTATTAACTCTATATAATTACTCTGAATAACTCTATTCAGAGTTGAAATAAACATTTCAACTAAAAGACAGAGATGGTCACACTGAACAAGAAAAATGAAGACCCACCTATATTCTGTCTACAAGAGACACAACTTAAATGTAAAGACGCAGATAGATTGAAAGTAACAAGATGGATAAAGATATATCTTGCAGACGGTAAGCATAAGAAAATTGGAGTGGCTAAATTACTATCAGACAAATAGATTTCAAGACAAGGAGTACTACCAGAAATAAAAAGGTACATGTCATAATAATAAGTTTCCATTCATAAGGAAGCCTTAACAATCGTAAATAATTCTCAGAAAGTTAAACATACACTTACCTATGGGCCAGCAATCCCATTCATAGGTCATTAACCATGAGAATGAAAACGTATGTCCACAAAAAGACTTGTACAAGAATGTATATAGTATGGGGCGCCTGGGTGGCTCAGACAGTTAAGTGTCTGCCTTCGGCTCAGGTCATGATCCCAGGGTCCTGAGATCAAGCCCTGCATCAGGCTCCCTGCTCAGAGGGGAGGCTGCTTCTCCCTCTCCCTCTGTCTGCCACTCCCCCTGCTTGTGCTCTCTAATAAAAAATCAAAAATCTTTTAAAAAGTATATAGTAATTTTATGCAGAATAGCTTAAATTTGGAAAAAATCAAATGTTCATCAACTGGAGAATAAAAACTTTTGTACATTGATACAGTGGACTACTACTCAGCAAAAAATGGAAAATAAAAAACTGCTGATATATGGGGCGCCTGGGTGGCTCAGTTGGTTGAGCGACTGCCTTCGGCTCGGGTCATGATCCTGGAGTCCCTGGATCGAGTCCCACATCGGGCTCCCTGCTCAGCAGGGAGTCTGCTTCTCCCCCTGACCCTCTTCCTTCTCATGCTCTCTATCTCTCATTCTCTCTCTCTCTCAAATAAATAAATAAATAAAATCTTTAAAAAAAAAACCAAAACTGCTGATATACACAACAACACAGATAAATTTCACATTATGCTAAGCAAAGAAGCCAGAGACCAGGGAGCACATACTGTGAGAATCCTTCTCTAAGGAGTTTTAGAACAGGTAAGACTTACCTATGCTGAAAAAATAAGTGAACCTCCTAGAGTGGTGGAAATATTCATTATCTTGGTGGAAATCCAAGTTACAAGGAAGTATCTCTTTGTTAAAACTCATAAATTGTATATCAAGGGCAAAAAAAGACATTGTAAACAAATACAATTATAGAGATGTATAAAACATGATGTCTGTCCTCAAAACAAGAGTTTCTTTGAAAAACTAATAGAAAAACAAAAGAGCACATGGTGACTTCACCAGGAACAAAATCTACCAAGCACTGCAGCACCTCTGTGTTTTATCCTGCTTGGAGTTAGCAACCAATGATTTAGAGGCACTGAATGGTAGCATCTCAATATACAGGTGTGCATTTTTATTTGATTTTTGTGTACAGTGTAAGATCAGGGTCTAATTTCTTTCTTTTATATATGGATGTTCAGTTTTCCCAGCACTGTTTGTTGAAGAAACTATCCTTTCCTTAGCATGTATTCTTGGCATCCTTGTCAAAGGTCAGCTGACTATACATGTGTGGAATTATTTCTCGGTTTCTATTCTGTCCCATTGGTTTACATGTTTGCCTTTATGCCAGTATCATACTGTTCTGATCACTTATAGCTTTGTAAACTGTTTTGAAATCAGGGAACGTGATGCTTCTAGTTCTGTTCTTCTTTCTCAAGGTTGATTTGGCTATGCAGAGTCCTTCATGGTTCCATATGCATTTTAGAACTATCTTTTCTATTTCTGTAAAAAAATGTCATTGGAATTTTGATAGGGATTGCACTGAGTCAGATTGCTTTGGATAGTATGGACATTTTAACAATATTAAGTATTCCAATTCATAAGCATGAGATGTCTTCCCATTTGTTTGTGCCTTCTTACATTTCTTCCAGCAATGTTTTCTCATTTTCTGTGTACAAGTCTTTCACCCCTTAGTTAAATTTACTGCTAAGTATTTGATTCTTTCTGGTGCTGTTGTAAATGAGATTGTTTTCCTAATTTCCTTCTCAGTTCACTGTTAGTGTAAAATCCAAGTAAACATCGCTTGTAAGAAACATGCCTAAATAAACAACCTCCCCCTACCAAAATTTTTTGAAATAACTAAGTGAAAAAAGATTACCATGCAAATACTAATCAAAAGAAAGCCCATATACCTATAGTAATAGCAGACAAAATAGAATTTAAGGAAAAAGTGCTTAATAAGCTGTAAGAGCAATACTACCTAATGAAAGAAAAGTCTACCAATAGTAATAGTAAGTAAGGGTAAAGTGTCATGATATTTGAACTTAAATTCAAATGGTTCACCAAAAAGAAAAAAAAAAAAAGTAAACAGAGTGGCCCCTGGCTGGCTCAGTCAGAGTGTGTGACTATTGAGCTCAGGGTTGTGAGTTTGAGCCCCATATTGGGTGTAGCAATTACTTAAAAAAAAAAAAAAATTAATGAAAAATGGCAAATGTTAAAAACTTATAAATCTAAGTAAGTGGAATAGAGGTGTTCATTTTACTATTGTCTTCATTTCATATCTATTTCTGTTTTTCTATAGTTTTGAAATTTTTCAAAATAAAATGAAGTTTTATAAAGTAAAAAGTTGGGAGAAATTTACTTGAAAAATTCATGAGCTAAAGAGAAAATCAGAAGAAACTGTAAGATATTTAAAGTGAAAAGCAAAAGCATTACATACTAAAACCTGTGGAAAACAACTAAGGCAGTATATAAAAGGAAATTCATAGCCTTAAATAAATTTATTAAAACAAGAAAGATCTAAGACAGTCTCTTCAACAAATGGTGTTGGGACAATTGGACAGCCACATGCAGAAGAATGAAACTGGACCACTTCCTTACACCACACACAAAAATAGACTCCAAATGGTTGAAAGACCTAGATGTGAGACAGGAGTCCATCAGAATCCTAAAGGAGAACACAGGCAGCAACCTCTTCGACCTCAGCCGCACCAACTTCTTCCTAGAAACATCGCCAAAGGCAAGGGAAACAAGGGCAAAAATGAACTATTGGGACTTCATCAAGATAAAAAGCTTTTGCACAGCAAAAGAAACAGTCTACAAAACCAAAAGACAACCTACAGAATGGGAGAAAATATTTGCAAATGACATATCAGATAAAGGGCTAGTATCCAAAATCTATAAAGAACTTATCAAACTCAACAACCCAAAGAACAAATAATCCAATCAAGAAATGGGCAGAAGACATGAGCAGACATTTTTCCAAAGAAGACATCCAAATGGCCAACAGACACGTGAAAAAGTGCTCAACATCGCTCAGCATCAGGGAAATCCAAATCAAAACCTCAATGAGATACCACCTCACACCCGTCAGAATGGCTAAAATTAACAAGTCAGGAAACGACAGATGTTGGTGGGGATGCGGAAAAAGAGGAACCCTCCTACACTGTTGGTAGGAATGCAAGCTGGTGCAGCCACTCTGGAAAACAGTATGGAGGTTCCTCAAAAAGTTGAAAATAGAGCTACCATACGATCCAGCAATTGCACTACTGGGTATTTACCCCAAAGATACAAATGTAGGGATCCGAAGGGGTACTTACACCCCAATGTTTATAGCAGCAATGTCCACAATAGCCAAACTGTGGAAAGAGCCCAGATGTCCATTGACGGATGAATGGATAAAGAAGATGTGGCATATATACACAATGGAATATTATGCAGCCATCAAAAGGAATGAGATCTTGCCATTTGCCATAACGTGGATGGGACTGGAGGGTGTTATGCTGAGTGAAATAAGTCAATCAGAGAAAGACATGTATCATATGACCTCACTGATATGAGGAATTCTTAATCTCAGGAAACAAACTGAGGGTTGCTGGAGTGGTGGGGGGGTGGGAGGGATGGGGTGGCTGGGTGATAGACATTGGGGAGGGTATGTGCTATGGTGAGCGCTGTGAATTGTGCAAGACTATTGAATCACAGATTTGTACCTCTGAAACAAATAATGCAATATATGTTAAGAAAAAAAGAAAAAGAAGAAGATAGCAGGAGGGGAAGAATGAAGGGGGGGAAATTGGAGGGGGAGACGAACCATGAGAGATGATGGACTCTGAAAAACAAACTGAGGGTTCTAGAGGGGAGGGGGTGGAGGGATGGGTTAGCCTGGTGATGGGTATTAAAGAGGGCACGTTCTGCGTGGAGCACTGGGTATTATGCACAAACAATGAATCATGGAACACTACATTAAAAACTAATGATGTAATGTATGGTGATTAACATAACAATAAAGAATTAAAAAAAACAAGAAAGATTTAAAATAAATCCTTATGCTCAAATAGCTAAAAAACTGATAACAGAGTAATCCCAAAGAAAGTAAAATGAAGCAAATAATTAAGATGTAAGCAAATGTTGATGGAGTAGAAAACAAACAATAGAGAGATTCAACAAACCAAGGACTTGTACTTCGAAAAATTAAGGAATACAAGACCTAGAAAGTCTGAAAGAAAACCAAAATGTTCAAATAAACAATATTAACAAAAAAGACATAATAACAAGCATAGTAGATATATTAACAATCATAGTAGATATATTAATAATCATAGTAGATATAGTAAGAATAATACAATAAGTGTTATTAAGTTTAAAAACTTAGATGAAATATGTATTTTTTCTAGAAAAATATGAATTACTGAAATTAAGAAGCAATTACCAAAATTAACCTAAGAAAAGGTAGAAAATCTGTATAAACCAACCCATTAGAGAAACTGAATCAATAATATAAAGTATAAGTGTACCTAACACTCTAAAAGCACCACATGTGTAACACGCAACTTTTAGGAGACTTTCAAGGAACAGATAATTCCTATATTTAAAAATTTTTTTCAGAGAGGAGAAAAAGAAAACTTCATGTTCATGGTAATGTCCACAGATAATGTGGATACTATAAAGAGCCCAGGCTAAGCCCTAAGGGAAAACAGCGATATTTTCCTATAAAAGACCATACCTGAACTGGGTCTTAAAGGATATGTAGGAGTTAGCCAGACAAATAAGGACTAGAGAATTAAAATTCTTCATTCCGGCTAAAGATTAGCATTTTATTTTATTTTTTAAAAGATTTTATTTGTTTATTTGACAAAGAGAGAGAGAGAGAGAGCATGAGCAAGGGAGAGGAGCAAGAAGAGAGGGAGAAGCAGGTTCCCCACTGAGCTGGGAGCCCAGTGCGAGACTAGACCCCAGGACCCCTGATCATGACCCCAGCCAAAGACAGATGCTTGACTGACTGAGCCACCCAGGTGCTCCCCCCTTTTATTAAGATTTTATTTATTTATATGACAGAGAAGCAAGGGGAGGAGGAGAAGCAGGCTCCTCGCTCAGCAGGGAGCCCAAACGATTAGCATTTTAGAGAGGAAATGACCAGAGACAGGTCTCAAGAGATGAGCAGAGTAGCCTTGGATACCATGCTTGGAAATTTAAACCTATATTTTGAAAATGAAGAAGTACATTTGAATTTTTTTAAGTGGGAGAAGGTGATATGCTCAGATTCACAACTTAGATTATTCTGACAGCAATGTGGAAAATGGGTGGGCAAATCTGAAGTCAGCCAGTCCCATGTAAGTGAAAGCTGGCCTTGTGAAGGTCACCTGCCCCACATCCCTTGGTTAATAAGTGCTTGGATGGGGCCTGAAACCTGCTTTTAATGATTTCTCCAAAGTTTAGACAAAAAGAGCAGACAACATGCCAAGGAAGGATAAAACTTGCCAATAAGTGGTTTTAAGTGTGACTATTTTAAAGCCCAAATCTGAGGTACTGCAAGTCTGACAAGGTCTTCTGAAACCTGAGTGTACATCAATTTCTGTCAGTTCAACCATAGCATCTCATAGTTGGAGGGAAGCCCAGAGGCCCCTCTCCCACCCATTACAGGAATCTCTTCCAGAACACACCCAACAGATGGCCTATGGGCCCCCGTGTGAACACTCTTCACCTTCAAAGGGAGCTCCCGGGCCTCCTCTTCCTCTGCTGGTCAGATCTAAACATAGAAAATTCTCTCTCATGTGGAGCCAAGTTCTTCTTCCCTGTAACTTCAGCCATCCGTTAGCAATGTCTTCTCTCTGAGTTGTCTTTTCTCAAGGAAAAACCATTAACCTTAGAGAGAGTAAGCATTAGGACATGCCATCACAGGGCCATCATAAAAGTTATAATGTTTAAAATATATCAATAGGTTGCCCAATTGTGAACATCCTTAATGCCACTGAACGTAAATAGTTCAGATGATAGGTTTCATGTGGTGTGTGCCTTACCACAATTTAAAACTTACAAAGTAATTTCAAGATGATGCCAGCAATACACTGTCCAGTTAAAATAACATGGCGTGATGCTTTGAACTTTAAACATTGGTGGCTCTTCAAAATGACAATGGATTTTTGCTTTGTCTCTTTCTAACTTGTTCTTGCTTTCATCTTGGAATGTTGTCAGAGTTGACTCTCATCCTTCTGTCTTTTAGCCAGGGTCTCAGTTTATCTTTGAGAACCAGCTTTTTCTCTCTTTGCTTCCCTCTAAATCCTGAAGGTTCATTGGATCACATAAAATTGCTTTAAAAAAAATTCTAAATTAGGATCATTAGTTCAGTTATTTAAGGGCAAAATGATTATAATACTTTGAACCCCCAGGAGTCCCACATTGCTCTAACGCAGTGCTAGAGGAGGAAAGATCTTTAAATAGTGTGTTTCAAAATACTAAGGTCTGACCCCTTGCAGGAGGAGCTTCATTTTTAAAAGAGGAATCTGAGAGAACACTCCTGACCCAAAAGCAATCAAGTGATAACAGTGAAGTTTTTAACTGGCTCATCTCGCTAATCCACTAACCAGTTATCTGGCTGTGAGACTAACTTCAATTATGGGATTTAAACATTTTTGATCTTCATGAGATGTTTACTTACTATAAAATGTTCTTGCCAAAGAGTGAACCTTAGTTTTTCTGTGGGGGCAAACATCCATCATGACCTCTGCTCATTAAACCGGCCAATCCCGGACAGGCTGCTGCTGCCCCCGCAGCTAGGACCTTGACTCCTGGGGTCAGTCTGTGCCCCACCACCCTCAGCCGTGTTGGTTCTGTGGCAGCTGTGTTAGCCACAGCCTCGGGAATGCTTGTTGGTGGTCATTTATAGCTACAGATAATCTGAGTGAGGTGGGATCAACTAGAAGACATCTAACATAGCAATTGACCCCAATTGAGCAGTGTTTTAAAATTTAAGACTTCAAATTATATGCAGCAATGCATTAGTCTCTTCGACCTTAAAAGTCTTCTGCGAAAAATACTGATTTTTTAATTTGATATAATAATTTGATGACTTATCCCCCTTTCAGCTTTTTTCCCCCCCTTTAAAAATTAATGCATGCACCTCAGGGAGATGAATGTGATTTTCCCATAAAAATTTATATTTTCAAATTTTTGTAATATTCTTAGTAAATCTTGATTTTTCCCAAAACCATATGCTTAAAATACATCATACCTAGATCACTTCCCTGTGAGATCTTTGCAAGTGGTATGTTTTTTAAAAAATTGTTTGGAAACAAATTTTGACTTCTGATATTGACAGAGCAGCTTGTTTGGACTAATCCTCTCATAAATGATAATTATAAATAATTATAAAACTGTTTAAAATGATGTTTAAGATAAGAAAATGGCATACATGAGAGTCCTTCAAAAGTCAGAAAAGTGGAGAGGAGTCTGGCCTTAAAAGCAGAAAGTGCACCTTGTGAGATTTGCAAGTTTGTCGGAGCATACTCACCAACCCACATCTTGAGGTGAAGCAGGGAGAGTCAGGCCGGCAGACCCACCAGAATGGGGGGAGGGGGATCTGGAAGAGAATGAACTCCAGAAGGTGTAGTCAACTTTTGACTGACCAGAAAGGAAAGGAAAGGAAGAAAGGGACAGAAGGAAGGAGGGAGGGAGGGAAGGAGGGAGGGAGAGAGAGAGAGAAGGAAAGAAAGGAAGAAAGAAAAAGAAAGAAAGAAGGAAGGAAGGAAGGAAAGAAAGAAAGAAAGAAAGGAAAGAAAGAAAAAGAAAGAAAGAAGGAAGGAAGAAAGGAAAGGAAAGGAAAGGAAGGAAGGAAGGAAGGAAGGAAGGAAGGAAGAAAGGAAGAAAGGAAGAAAAAAAGAAAGAAAGAAAGAAAGAAAGAAGGAAGGAAGGAAGAAAGGAAAGGAAAGGAAGGAAGGAAGGAAGGAAGGAAGGAAGGAAGGAAGGAAGGAAGGAAGGAAGGAAGAAAAAGAAAGAAGAAAGAAAGAAAAAGAAAGCGAGTGCCTGGGTGGCTCAGTTGGTTAAGCGACTGCCTTTGACTCAGGTCATGATTCCGCGGTCCTGGGATCGAGTTCCGAATCAGGCTCCCCCTGCTCTGGGGGGAGTCTGCATCTCCCTCTGCCTCTGCCTGCCACTCCCCCTTCTTGTGCTCTCTCTCTCTCTCTGTGTCAAATAAATAAAATCTTAAAAAAAAAAAGAGAAAGGAGAGAGGAAAAGGGGAAGAGAAAAGAAAAAGATTTTTAAAAAACTAAAAAGAAAAGAAGGAAAGAAAAACAGAAAAGCTGGAAGCTGAAAGAACAGAGCAGAGTCCAAGTGCTATTGAATGCAGAAAAGCAGAGTTTGTAATGTGAGTCAAGCCAAGCTAATAAAATAATTCTTCTAAGGGACATAACAGAATCTAGAGTCTTCACATTGTACCTTACACTATAACCAGAATACAATTAAAAATCACTAGATGTGCAAAGTAACAGAAAAATATGACCTATACTCAGGGTTACAAAACGGAACCCTGAAATTATCTAGATGTTGCAATAAATAGATAGGACTTTTAAGGCAACCGTTATGCTCAAGGACTTAGGGGGAAAATGGCTCATAACCAATAAACATAACGGGGGAAATCAAGCAGAGACATAGAAACTATAAAAACAGAACCAAAAGAAAATTTGAGAGCTGAAAAGTACAATAACTGAAATAAAAAATTTATCAGATGCCTTTTTTTTTTTTTGCCTTGCATCCGATTTTCACTTTTGAGTATTTATCACAGTAAATAAAATTCAAATCAGCCAACTGAACCAACATCTTTCATTTCTGGTTTTATCTAAGTGTAAGTACTTACATTTATATTTTGCATTATATAATTCGGGAGATGGTGGAACTTGTACTAGTCATATGTAAACTTTGAATTTTCTACTTACATGTAGAACTCTGAACCATATGTCTCCAGAACTTCCAAAAATGCATTTTAAATTTTTTGTTACCTTAATAATTTCCTAACCTTCTGACTGTCTCCTTCTGAAAATCGTGTGTATTAATTGTTCATTTCACCTGAGCTTAGGATAACAGAAAGGCCATAGTATAAAGAGAGAAATGTATTTGTGGTTGGGATATAGCCTGTATTTATTTTTAGAGCATTTGAGGCAGTGGAAGATTTTTTTTTTTTTACCTTTAGATCTGGAGACATCAGGACCACAGAGGGCTCTCTCTTTCCTTTTGACTCCCTTCACACATTTCTCTCACCCCCTCTGCCTCATGGCAACCACCAATCTGTTCTCTGTATCTATGAGCTTGTTTCTTGTTGTTTTTGTTTGTTTGTTAGATTCCACATATAAGAGAGAGCACACGGTATTTGTCTTTCTCTGCCTGACCTTACTTAGTATAATGCCCTCGAGGTCCATCCATGTTGCAAATGGCAAGATTACATAATTTTTTATGGCTGAGTAATATTCCATTGTATAAATATACCACATCTTCTTTATCCATTTATCTATCAGTGGACGCTTGGGTTGTTTCCATATCTTGGTTATTGTGAATAATGCTGCAGTAAAAATGGGGATGCATATATCTTTTCAAGTTAGTGTTTTTGTTTTCTTTTGATAAATACCCAAAAGTGGAATTGCTGGATTATTCAATAGTTCTATTAATTTTTTGAAGGACCTCCATAGTGTTTTCTACAGTAGCTGCACCAGTTTTTTGTTCCCACAACAGCACACAGGGGTCCCTTTTCTCCACATCCTTGCCAACACTTATCTCTCATCTTTTTGGTAACAGCCATTTAAGCAGGTATGAGATCATATCTCATCATGGTTTTTATTTGCATTTCACTGATGACTAATGATGTTGAGCACTTTTCATGTATCTCTTGGCCATCTGTATGTCTTCTTTGGAAAAATGTCTATTCAGGTCCATTGCCTATTTTTAAATCAGATTGTTTGGTCTTTTTTGCTGTTGAATTGTATAAGTTCTTTATATATTTTGGATATTAGCTCCTTATCAGATATATAATTTGCAAATATTTTCTCGCATTCAATAGGTTGCCTTTTCGTTTTGTTGATGGTTTTCTTTGCTGTGCAGATGTTTTTAGTGTGATGTAGCCCCACTTGTTTTTGCTTTTGCTGCTTTTGCTTCTGGTGTTAAATTTAAAAAATTGTCACCAAGACCTATATCAAGGAGCATATTACCTAGGTTTTCAACTAGGAATTTTATGGTTTCAGGTCTTAACATTCAAGTTTTTAATACATTTTGAGTTCGTTTTTGTGTGTGGTGTAAGAGTGTGGTTCAGTTTCATTCTTTTGCTTGTGGCTGTCCAGTTTTCCCAGCACCACTTATTGAGGAGATTGTCTCTTTTCTATTGCATATTCTTGGTTCCTGTGTTGTAAATTAGTTGGCCACATATGTGTGGGCTTATTTCTGAGTTCTCTATTCTGTTCTGTTGACCTTTGTGTCTGTTTCTATGCCAATACCATCCTGTTTTAATTACTATAGCTTTTGTAATATAGTTTGAAATCAGGGAGCATGATGCCTCCAGCTTTGGTCTTCCTTCTCAAGATTGCTTTGGCCATCTGGGAATTTTTGTGTTCCATACAAGTTTTAGGATTATTCGTTATCTTTCTTTGAAAAATATCATTGGAATTCTGATAGGGATTGCATCAAACTTGTAGATTGCTTTGGGTAGTATGGATATTTTAACAGTATTGATTTTTCTAATCCACAAGCACAGGGTATCTTTCCATTTATTTATATCTTCCTCAATGTCTTTCATTAATGTCTTATCGTTTTAATATACAGGTCTTTCACTTCCTTAATTAAATTTATTCCAAGGTATTTTATTCTTTTTGAAGCACTTGTAAATGGGATTATTCTCTTTATTTCTCTGATAGTTTGTTATTGGTGTATAGAAACACAACAGATTTGGGGATGCCTTTATTTTTTTTTTTAAGATTTTATTTATTTATTTGACAGAGAGAGACACAGCGAGAGAGGGAACACAAGCAGGGGGAGCGGGAGAGGGAGAAGCAGGCCTCCCGCTGAGCAGGGAGCCGGATGCGGGGCTCGATCCCAGGATGCTGGGATCATGTCCTGAGCCGAAGGCAGACGCCCAACGCCTGAGCCACCCGGGCGCCCCTTGGGATGCCTTTAAACAGCATTTTGGAGTCAACTGAAGAAACAGTGAACTCCAAGAGAAATCAGTGGAGAGTATTAAATCTGCAGGATATAGATAAAAGTCCCAAACATTTTGAAAATTAATCAATACATTTATAAAACCCCGTGATTTATATCACAAAGGAAATTTGAAAATATTTTGAATGGGATTTTTTTAAAGATTTTATTTATTTATTTGACAGAGAGAAAGAGAGACAGCTAGAGAGGGAACACAAGCAGGGGAAGTGGGAGAGGGAGAAGCAGGCTTCCCGCTGAGCAGGGAGCCCAATGCGGGGCTCGATCCCAGGACCCTGGGATCATGACCTGAGCCGAAGGCAGATGCTTAACGACTAAGCCACCCAGGCGCCCCTTGAATGGGATTATAATGAAAATATGATACCAAAGTTCATGTGATGTAGCTAAGGGAGTGCTCAGAGGGAATTTTACAGCTTTAGGTTCACATATTAGAAATGAAGAAAAACTGGGGTGCCTGGGTGGCTCAGTCAGTTAAGCGTCTGCCTTCAACTCAGGTCATGCTCCTAGAGTCCTGGGATTGAGCCCCATGTCAGACTCCCTGCTCAATGGGGAGCCTGCTTCTCCCTCTCTACCCCCCCCCCCGCCCCGGCTCATGCTCTCTCTTACTATCTCAAATAAATAAGTAGAATCTTAAAAAAAAGAGAAAGAAATGAAGAAAAACTTAAATCATCTATTCATCTCCTGATGGAAAGAATACATAAAAAGTGGCAAATCCATACAATGGAACATTATTTGGTGATAAAAAGGAATGAAATGTTGACACATGCTATAATGTGGAGGAAACCTGAAGACATTTATGCTAAGTGAAAAAAAAATCACTTTTATTGTGTGACTCCATTTATAGGAAATGTCCAGAATAGGTAAATCTGTAGAGGCAGAAATTAGGTTAGTGGTTGTTCAGAGCTGTGAAGAAGCGTTAACAAGGGGTGGGGTGACGGATCAAGGACACAGGATTTCTTTTGGGGGGTGATGAAAACGTTCTAAAATTTATTTAATGTTGGTTGCACAACTCTGTGAATATTCTTAAAACCACTCAATTGTACACTTTGGGTGAATTATATAGCATGTGAATTATATCTTAATAAAGATGTCACCAAAAAAATCTAAATTAAAAAACAAAACAAAACAAAAAATCTAAATTTACAGCATAAGAAGTCAGAAAGTGAGCATATAAAGCCCAAAGTAAGTAAAAATGAAGAAATAATAATAAGAGCACAAGTCAGTGGACTTGAAAACAAATGAACAATAGAGAATATAAAGCCAAAAATGTTGGTTCTTTGTAATGGTTAGTAAAAGTGGTAAATACCTAGCAAGACTGGTAAAAGGAAAAGAGAAAGAATATAAATAACTAATATGGGAAATGAAAGAGAGGAGTACAAGTCCTACAGACATTGAGGTGTTTTCATGACTACATATATGTAGCAAAACTCATTAAACTATGTGCTTAAATGACTGAATTTGAATATAAACAAGTTCCTGCTCAACAGAGCTGTAAAAGAATCAATCAATGTAATCCACCTAATTAATAAAGTAAAGCCACATGGCTACATCAGTCGATGCCAATCTTCCAGACTTTGAGACAGAAGACTCTTGAATTCATTTTTTTCAGACCAATCTCAGCATCTTTCCCATTTGCTAGTTGATAGGCATGCCCTGATTGCATCTTCATGATGTCATAGATGTCATAGTGTACATCTTTCAAAGGCCATATTATTACCTCTCGTTGAGGTACTCCCATGATTTGTAATGACCATTTCAATCCTGCAACTACCCTTTTCCTTACTCCCTTAAAAAAGGCCCAGGTGAAACTGAAGATTGACTTTTGCTGGCCATTTCTGTCTTAGCAGGATTCTAAGAACTAGTCAGTGACTAATGGCTACTATCGTTTGTTGACCTTGTTACAACAAAATCTATACTATGAGCACAGGTCATCCCCTTCAGTGGTTTCTTTTCTCTCCTGTGGTGATTATGTGCTACAGCAAAATGAAGTTCAGCACCTGGTTGTGTGAGTGGGCACATGTCCAAGGAGGATCAAATGGGTATAGACTGGGACCCGTGGGAACCTCACCTTGGTCTATGACAGAGAACTAGAAAAGCCTGAGCTTTTCTTTAAAAATGCAACCAGAAGACATAGTTCCCCCTAAAGAAAGGGAAGCAAAGGTGCAGATCAATTTCCTTTACTCTTATGTTATTTACTCTGCTGAAAACCATAAAAAGGAGGCCTCTTTATGCTTCTTAAAGGTCTTATTAGTGAATAATACCACTCTGTGGCTTTGTGATGTTTCCAACTTATTCTAAGCAATACTGCTCTCTACCAGATTCTAGCCTTTGCAGCATTAGAGCTTCCGGGCAGAATCTTGAGGTGAGATAGGGAAGGCTTCCTGTGTTTCTCCGTGTAGACTAAAGACCCTGTAGGAATAAATCGTGAGGCAGTGGCATGCACAGTTTAAGAGGATGGACTTGGTGTCACATAAAGATGGGTTCCAGTCTCAGTTTCGCCAATGATTAAGTGTATGGGCTTGGGCCAGCTGTTGAAACTTTCTGAGCCTTGGTTTCTTTATCTCTAGGATGGGAATAATATTACTACCTACCTCATAGGGTAGCCAGGAGAATTACATGAAGTTACAATTGTAAAGGGCCTATGACAGTATCTGACCAAGAATAAAAGAACTTGTAATACTATTTATTTCTTCATGCTTACATGTTTGCTGCTGGGGAAACTGATATGCTGGTATATTGCTGATGGGAATATAAACTGACAAAGCCTTTTTGAAAGGCAATTGCTGTCAAATTTTTTAAATCTCAGGGCACCTGGGTGGCTCAGTCGTTAAGCGTCTGCCTTCGGCTCAGGTCATGATCCCAGGGTCCTGGGATTGAGCCCCACATCAGGCTCCCTGCTCCGCGGGAAACCTGCTTCTCCCTCTCCCGGTCCCCCTGCTTGTGTTCCCTCTCTCACTATGTCTCCTCTGTCAAATAAATAAATAAAATCTTAAAAAAAAAATTTTTTTAAATCTCATGGGCTTCCAGCTTGTAATTGCACTTGTAGGTGTCTGAATTAGAGAACTATTCATAAGTGCATTTAAACTCTGAAAAAACTTGAATTTGGTGTACTAAAAAGTCTTATCAAACATACCTGTAGACAGGGGCGCCTGGGTGGCTCATTCGGTTAAGCGCCTGACTCTTGATTACAGCTCAGGTCATGAGCTCAGGGTTGTGAGATCGAGCCACGCTGGGGACATGGAGCCTGCTTAAGGTTCTCTCTCCCTCTCCCTCTCTCTCTCTCCCTCTCTAAAAAAACCATACCTGTAGACAGCCTTTTCCTTAGGTACTGCACTGTGTCATTCTGAACTAAGAGAGGGCTGGCTTAATTAAAGAATCATCAATGGGTTTCTCACACTTCCAAGAAAGTCAGTCATGGTTTCCTGCTGTTTAAGAAACGGATACTACATATACCCTTTGAATTACACATTGTAGAATTTTTTCAAATCTTAGAAATAATATGGCTTAACCATCTTCTCTTATAGATGAGAATATTTTAGGCCCCCCTGAGGTGAGATCACTCCCCTCGTTGACCCACCTGGCTTTGACAGAACCCCAGAGAACTGGTGCTAGGGTCAGTTTGTGTTCTCAAAACCCACCTGTGTCCTGAGAATCCATTCTTACTTATTTTCAGTGCGGCAGGCATACCTAGTTGTCTACCCAACATCCACCCCCCTTCCCCCTCCTAAGAGCTAAAAACGCTAACTACCCAGACTCCCTTGCAGCCAGACCTAGTTCTCCAGTGAGATGTAAATGGAATAGGCTTTCAGGAAAGCTATTGTTTCCCTGATTAAAAAAGAGAAGGCTATCGCTGGCACTCAATGTCTTTACCCTTCTCTGTGTTTCCTCCTGAAATGAAGACACACCGCCTGGACTGTCAGCAGGCGTACATTACAAACCTGCAGAGTAGGACTATAGAGGGAGTCTGGCCATCGGTGACACCATGTAACCCTTGCATCAGCCTTGGACGGGCCACCTCTTCTTGCTATGCCGGAAAAGTAAGCCCTCTCTTGGTTAAGCTTCTGCAATCCTATTTTCATGCCCCCTTCATTGCCCAAGGAGTAGAGATGCTGTAGGTATGAAGTCGGCCATACTTAAATTCACCTTGCTGTCTTTGTTCCTGACTCAGGGGAGGAAGGCATCATCCTTCTCTTCAATTGTAACCATTCCCATCTCTCTTTGTCTCCTTCCATCCCCTTCTGAAGTCTCCCCTCTCTTCTAGTCCCTCCTCTTTGCTCCAAAGATAATCTTTAACATTTGGCTTCAGTTCGGGCTTCCTTACAAAATACCATTCTTTTGCTCCACTTCATGTCCTAAAAACCTTGGGAGGAGAGACTCAAAAGCCTGCCCTCCCTGCGGCTAAGAATGATTTGGGAATACCTGAATCTGACGAACACCTTTGGCCACTCGCTCTGTCTATAGACTTGTAACTAGTTAGACCTTGTGGGGCCACCTTTCCCATCGTGAACTTCGACCTTTCCTGCCTTCCTGACATCACTCTCTCCCACCTCGCTGACCCTGTCTGCTGCTCAGGTTCCTTCTCTGACCCCTCTCTTCCTACCTTCCTTGCCCTTAGATGCTGGTGGCCCTCGGGTTTCCTCTCAGACTGTCTGGGAAGCCTCTTTCACTCACGTGGTCTCAGTTCTTGGCATTTGCTACCTGCCCCCCAAACTTCTTCCATATCCCCTAGTTGTCTGGTTTTTTGTTTCCTGCACTTCAAATTAATATTTTTAGTCATATAGATACTCTCCAGCTTCTCCTCGATCTTCAGTCTCAGTATGCCCAAAGCCACAGCCACAGTATTCCCATCCCTCACCAACCCTGGTCCCCTTTCAGTAGAGTGTACCATCATGGGCCCAGGAATCCCAACCGGAAGGCTTGAAGGTACGATCTGTTCTGCTATACCAACATCCACGTTCCTACAAATCAGTGTGCTGTACAGAACTGACCAATGAAAACCGTGGGAAAAATG
Source organism: Callorhinus ursinus (assembly GCF_003265705.2). NCBI lineage: Eukaryota > Metazoa > Chordata > Mammalia > Carnivora > Otariidae > Callorhinus > Callorhinus ursinus. The sequence goes on from NW_027397070.1 coordinate 43,643,556, forward strand.
GGCACAACACTCAAAAACTTCCATCTGTGGCATGAAAAAAAAAAAGAGGAACCTAAAATGGTAGCATGTTCTTATCTATGTTGGATGGTCGGGGAGTGCATAAATAATACGGGAAGTGTGGCCCTTAGAGAGCCTGGCAGTTTGCTTGTGGGAGTGGCTGCGCTTTGTGGGTTATTGCGAAGTGGCGGAAGGAAGAATCCGGCACAAAACTGAAGCACTGGATGTGGGTAAGCGTGACTCATGACGCTTGTGGTGAACCGAGGCAGCCGGTAGACGTTTGAGCTGTGTGTGTGTGTGTGTGTGTGTGTGTGCGCGCGCGTGCGCGCGTGCACACATGCACATACATGCGCACATATGTTTTATGTATTTCTAAATTGGATGCAGTTTTCCGCATTCACCTGGTATTTCTCGAGGAATAAGTATATGCAAAACTAATCCTGAAATGTGTATCATGCTCCAAATGTTCCCTAATATATCAATAGGATTGGAACATTTGAATTTTCAAAGCACAGATTGTAGTTGAACCAATTGTATCTTGGAAAACTCTATCTTGTTACACTCACAAGCACTTGGTCGTGAATTTCCATGAATTTTGCTCCTGTCCACATCTGTTTCTTCTTCTCCATCCCTGCTACTGCCGCATCAATCCAGATGCTCGTTACCTCCCTTGTGTGAGATTGCAACAACCACATCCCGCTCTTCCCGCGACACTGCTTCGTCCTACCCCTGCCATCAGGGGCTTGGGAGCTGCCCGGTCTGCAGTCGTGCCCCCGAGCAGACGGCAGCCGGTGAGGCTGTGGCTCCTGATTCCTGAGCCACTTTGTTCATTGGCGGGTGTGGGCCGATCCAAGGCTTCTCATAGTGTGTTGTGGGGATGTGTTGTGGGGATGAGAGGAGGGACTCCATGTAGAGCGTCTGTACGGACTTGAACACATAGTAGATGTTCAACAGGTGGTGGTTTTTCTTCCCCTTTCCTATTTCTCAACTCAAAAGTATGATTTAAAAATATTAAAAATACACATCGTGACTCCACACTTTCTATAGGATTAAGCCAAATCCTTTGAGAAGGGTTTACAAGACCCTCCCCATCTGGATCTGGCGGGGCTTGCAGCCTCCTAGTCTTTCTCTCCGACCCAGGTCCTAGACCACCTCTTTTTTGAAACCTCCCCACTTTCCCCTCCCCTCCCTCACCCAGAAGAGAAATGTCCCCCCATCAGAACTCCCATTATGCAATGTACAAACACCTCTGATCTAGCATCTCCCCAGTCCTGTGGAGTGGACATTGCCACCTACCAAACACCCAGGACCTTCGCCCCTTTACTAATAACTCAGTTCTATCCCCTGAGTTCATCTTATCCAACCCTCTCCCCTGAGACTCAGGGATGGTAACCCCATTCACAGAGCCAAGGGTAGATCCTGACTGGTCTGTACCATCGAGTGTGTCTCATTCCCTTTGCCAGTGATGAAATTTGAAATGGGCACATGACCTGATTCTGGGAACTAAGATATAAAGGCACATCTGCTGGAAAATTTGTGACAAAAATTTCCTCTATTCTAAGAAAGAGATACAGGAAGACATGGTTTTCTTTCTTCCTTTGGATGTTGTGATATCTGATGTGATGGCTGGAATTGCTACCAACCTCTAGCCTGGTTTGGACACCAATATACATAAAGCAGGTCAAATCCAAGAGAATTATAGATGTCACATTTTCAGCGATGTTTAGAACCACAAAGGACTTCTTCAATTTCATATCCCCAGCACCAGGAAGCACGTGCCACATACTGGATGCTTAGCAAATATTTGTTGGATGGATGGAAGGATGGATGGATGGATGGAAGGAAGGAAGGAAGGAACGATGAATGGATGGCTGGATAGATCTCCCAGCATCCTGCCTTTTGTGCTTTCCAATATCTGCCTCCTTCTCCAATATCTTGCTAATCATGGAATCTTGGTATTACATAAAAGATCAAGAAGAGGCAAAGTGTTTAGGCAGGAAGTTCAGAAAATCATAAAACTGAAAAGCAGCCCTGACTGGTATCCTAGGAGTACCTCAAGGCATCCGGGGAAAGAAGCTGAGCTGGTCCTGGGGTCTTTGTTGCAGGGATGGAGGGGGCATGTTTGTGATGGCCACCCAACTCTCCTTCAGCTTCAGCTTCTCCTTTCACCAGAGCTTACAAAACCCAAGGCTCTATTTACTTCAAACACAGGTGTATATCTCACAGGTGTTACGGAGGGGAGATTTCCCTAAATTAATGATATCTGGGTATTCTGTGATGAACCAGATATAAGGAGAGAAGAAAATCATGAAATCTTACTTGTATAGAGTAGTTACTCCACACCAGGCATCCTCTCTGCCTGTATCATTTTGCTTAGTCCTCACCACCACCCAATGAGTTAGGCACTATGGCTTCCCACACTTAACAGGTAAGGAAATTGGAGCCTAGAGTTTAGGTGACTTGCCCACAGCCACTAGGTGGTGGACCTAACTCCAGAACCTAGAGAAATGGATGCAAAGTTGCCTTCTGACTATTTTCCTCAAATATCAGTTGGTTAGCAGTTCACTTTACTTTGTTTTTAAACCACAATTTGTTAAGAAGCTACTAATAGGTCTGACCCTACATGTACCTTGTCCCTTCAAATACTTCATTTATTTTGGGGACCTGGATATTATTATCTACTGAGAAGATGGTGGCCCAGAGAGGTTTAGAAACCATACCAGGGTCACCCAGCTAATAGGTGACAGAGCCACCCCAGTCCACTTAAATCCGGGGTTCTTTCTAATACCCCACAGCTTCTTCCATTCTCAACTCTGGCAAGAGCGTGGAGAACATAGACTATTCATAGGAAGGTACCCAGGCCTTAAATCCAAGTAGCAAGGTCAACATTTTGTAACAAAATGGGAGAATGATAGGTGACCTGTATTCACAAATGACTGAAGGACCAATGAGTCAGTCACTGGAGGGCCTGAAACCAGGGCCAAATTTTCCTTGCAGTCAGTAGTGTGCTGCAGACTGGCTCTCTGGAAGGAAAGTTGTGATTTGTAATGTTTGCCCTCGTTGTATAAATTTTTCCCCATAGTAAATTTCAAGCTACCAACTGCTGAACACCTGGCTTGCAGGTGTAAGTTGGCTCCAGCACACTCTACCTACAGAGCACCACTGGCTCTGCACAAGAGGCAAAACCAGTGTTGGCCATGGCCCTAGAATTCCAAATCTCATGGTTTCTCCCCCTGGCTCCCTCTCTCAGGAATGGTACCTGCATCTATCCAGGTGCCCAAGGGCAAGTCACGGAGAGCTACTGGGTGGTCCCCTTCTGCCCGCTTCCAAACATTGACCAAGTCTGCTCTCTTCTACCTCCTAAATAGCCTTCAAACCCATCTATACCATCCCCTCTGCCCCTGCTGGGTCCAAGCCTTTATCATTTCTTGCCCAGACCACCACGTGATGTCCTAACTGATTCTCCTTCATCCACTCCTGCCCGTCTAAGTGTATCCTTCATACTCTGCCCAGAGTCATTCTGTGACAGTGCAAATCTGACCGCATTGCTCCTTTAAGGAAAATCCTTCATTGGCTCCCTGTAGCTTTAAGATTATGACCAGTCCTCACCACTCTCTGGACCCAGCCCTGTAGGATGGCCTCTCCCTTCTCCAGTGTTAGCCCACCACTCTGGTCCCTGGCTTACTGTGCTTCAGCCTTACTGGTCTTCTCGCAGTTCCCCCAGTGAGTCCAGCAGTTTCATGCCTGGGGTCTTTATTGTGTAGTCCCCTGCCCTGGAAAGGTCTTCCCCTCCCTTCTTTATCTCCTGTACTCCTATGTATCCCTTAAGTCTCGGCTGAAAATCACTTCCTCCAGGAAGCCTCCTGTGGATCCTCAGACTAGATCAGACCTTCCTGTTAACAGACTTCCAAATCATCCTGCACTGCTCTTTCTAGTTACCCATGACCTGTCTTCCCCACTGGGCCATCAGCTTTCTCACTGCTTATGGTGCAAAATGCTAGTTCTGGAGATAGCTTTCTGCACACAGCAGCCAAAGGAGTCCTTCTAAAATGCAAGTCAGTTCTTATCAGTCCTCCATTCAAAACTTTGCACAGCTTTGCAACTCTCTCAGAATAAACTTCGAAGTCCACACCAGGGCCTATTATGCCCTACAAAATCTGTTATCTTGGGCTACTCTCCCCACTCTCTTACCCTGCTCTAGCCACACTGGCCTCCTTGCTCTTCCTTGACCACTGTCCTGCCTCAGGACCTTTGCATGTGCTATTTCTTCTGCTAGGAAAACCACAAGGTTCACTCTCAGTTTCTTCAGATCTCTGCTCACATTTGACCTTATCAGAGAAGATTTCATTAGCCACCTTATCTAACCCTGATGTGTTTTTTCCAACACTGTCAAGCAGTTTGCTAATTCTCAGTGGGCACTGACTGAGTGTCCTACAAATTTAATTAAATTCTGACACTGTCTACCTGGGGATAGTGTCAGACCCCACAGGTTAAGGGCTCAGTCCCCCAAGACTGTCCCCATTTCAGATGCCAATTCCAAATCCAAGTTGTCACCTGTGCTTCTGACCAAGTGGCTATAAATTGCAGGTTCCTACAACTCCCTCCACAGGTTTGATTACTTTGCTAGAGTGGCCACAGAACCCAGAGAAACATTTGCTTACACTTACATTTATTATAAAGGATGTTAGAAAGGATACAGATGAACAACGAGATGAAGGGGTACTTAGGGCGAGGTCGGGGAGCTTCCGTCCCTGTGGAACTGGGGTATGTGGAACCTTCCATCCCTGTGAAGCCCCCGGCATGTGAATGCCTTCACCAAGCCCTAAACTCATCAAATCTTGTTGTTCAAGAGTTTTTACAGAGTTTAATATGCAGCCCCTCACTTCCCCTTCCCAGAGGTCGGTTGGTGGAACTGAAAATTCCAACCTTCTCATCACTTGGTCTTTCTGGTGAGCAGCCCCCATCCTGAGGTGATCTAGAGGGCCCATTCTAAGTCACTTCTTTTAGCATCCACTCCTGTGTGTGTGGAGTGGTTCCCTATGAATAACAAAAGACTCATATCACGCAAGAAATTCCAAGGGTTTTAGGAGCTTTGTGCCAGGAACTGGGGACAAAGACTAAGTATATTTCTTAGTCTACCACACCAACCAAACCTCCATCTCATCCATATCTCTCCCCCTTGCCCTGCTTTATATTTCTTCATAGCCCTTATCATCACATGACAGAGAATCTGTACTTGTTGGTTCATTTATTTATCGTTGTCTTTTCCTCTCTGGAAGATGAGCTCCAGGAGAGAAAGGACTTTGTCTTTCTTGATCACTGTCGTGTCCCTGTCAATGAGAACAGCACCTGGCTTAAGAGTATATATAAAACAATTTATTCAATCACTGGGTCCTGGAAAGATTCGTGGAAGAATCTCAGAACATTGCTGGAACATTGCTGCTTATTTTTAGTAATATTGCCCCTGGGTGATACATTGACTCGTACTCTCTGGTAATATCCTTCCAGCTTTGGTCACTCTTTTCCACTAATCCACCTTTTTTGGTGGAGAAAATAGTCCCCTGGGCCAGTGTTCCAGCACTTACCATGTGCAGTTAGAAGCAGCTGTTGAGAAGAGGGAAAGGCGGGGTCTGAGGAGACACTGTAAAATGCCACGCCCTGAAGAAACGTAAAGGCATTTCAATACCAAAGGTCAGAGGCACCATTTATCTTACCCTCTTTCCCTCAGAAGAAATTACTTTTAGTTTAAAGAACATGTTCAGATCATTTCCATCGATAAATAAAAGGAATGTGAAAGTGAATGGATTAACAAACCCATCTTTGCTCAGGAAAAGCCAATAAAAAGTTTCCTTTGTTCCTTCCTGTCTTAAGTAGAGGATAATTCCAGAGGTTAAGGATAGCTCTCTGGGATTCCTGACACTTCCAAGTGATAGATCAGGATGGAGGTCACATGCATTAGGAAGGGAGAAGATGGGGATGGAACCACATCTGACCCCAACATTTCCACGAGAAGTGCCATCTCATCGTTAGGATAGAATTGAACCCACTTCGCACTGGATGCCTCACGGGCTATTGCTCCTTGGTTTCGCCCTGACTCCTGACTCACGGCTTTGGCTGGAGTTCTTTAAATGCTAGGGTAAGGAAAAAATTCTGTTTTCTCCTCTACTACCCACACCGAGCACCAGATGGATGGGTGATTTTTTTTCACATCAAGCAATTTTCTGACACCAGCTGGGTGTCCCACAATTTAACTTAATTCTGACACTGTCTGCCTTGGAGATAGCTTCAGATCCCACAGGTTAAGGGTGTCGTGTGGGCCCTGGGCAGGACAAGGGGTGAAGCTCCCAGGGTTGACTTAGGACAGACAGTGTCAGCACAGGCGGGGTCTGGATCCCAGAAGCCATTTGTGTGGTTCTTGTCACCAGCTCATGTGTCCCAGAGCAAGTTTCTTTCTTTCTTTCTTTCTTTTTTTTTTTTTTTAAAGATTTTGTTTATTTATTTGACAGAGAGAGACACAGCCAGAGAGAGAATACAAGCAGGGGGAGTGGGAGAGGGAGAGGGAGAAGCAGGCTTCCCGCCGAGCAGGGAGCCCGATGCGGGGCTCGATCCCAGGACCCTGGGATTGACCTGAGCCGAAGGCAGACGCTTAACAACTGAGCCCCCCAGGCGCCCCCCAGAGCAAGTTTCTTATCCAGAACCTTAACTGTCTCTATTTACAAAGTGATGGCGACAACTGCCAACATGCCCGCTCAGTGGGTTGTCGGTATGGGGATGAATCAGTGGGTGGGAAAGGGCCTCCTTTGGCAGGTGCAGGGGCTGACAAAGAAGCTCGGTGATGGGGCGAGTGCTAACCCTTTGCCCTGCACTGACACTTTGCTCAGTCCTGGCTGGGTGACAATGGCAGTGTTGCCACACAAGGACATCAGGGGCTAAGACAACATGTCAGAGATGAATGATTCACAGACTGCAGCTGGGATATGTGCACTTTGCGGAGACAAGAGGGGAAAAACTGGCAAATTCCACACGTTCTGTCAGATGGCTTTGATACCTGTGGTCTGACCATCTAAAGAATTTGCCTTCAAGGATGGCGGTGAAAACCACAGCCTTCCTCCTTGCACAAGGTCTGGAAAATGTGAATGAAGAAAAAAGTGGGGTGGGGGAAGCTTACAGATTCCCAAGGAAAAGGCCATATGTCTCACAAATAAAGCAAAAGCTCTGGGTGTTAAATAAATGGAAGGGCTGCTCACAGAGCAGAGAGTGGGGCTCAGGGCCCATCAGGGCACCAGCCATGGCCTCAGAGGGCATCATGAACTAGAGCCAAGGGAACTGAGTGACATTGGGCCGCATTCCAGAAAGACCACATTTCTAGGGAAGGAAGGAAATGAGCACTCTGGCCTCTGTTACTTCTCGTAGCTGGTGGGTTAAAACCCCTACTATGGGCAGACAGTATGGCCCTACTGTCCTACTAGGCGCAGAGCCTACAAAGACAACTGTTGAAGCCATCTTGCTATGTACTTGGGGTAGAGATCTAGAGATTAAACCTCCCGGTAAGCACAGAAGATTTATAGATCCATAAATAAATGGGAGGAAAAGGACATAGAACAGAGGTCCGGTGAAGGAGATGAGGAGCGAAAGCTCAAAGACTGAGTGTGAAGGAGATTGTGGTCCACACTTGGACAACTTGTGCTAGTCACTGAGGTGGGAGTCATTAGCAACCCCGTTAGGAAAGCCCAGTACACAAATAGGAAATAAGCCCATGACAGCTATTAAGGCAAAAGTCAACTAGTACAATATAATGAAGAGCCCAAAAGAGGGATTACATGGAAATAAAGAACATTCTGGGGTAGTTAATGAAGGCTGCTGGAAGAAGTAAGATATGCACCAGGCTGAGTGTATAAAGGGATGAGAAATATAGACTGAGTATAGGAGAGACATGGGAGGTTAAAGGCCCCGTTTCAAAGGAGGCTGAATTTCACAACAAAATGCAGTGGAGGGGCACCTGGGTGGCTCAGTCGGATAAGCATCTGCCTTCAGCTCAGGTGATAATCCTGGGGTCCTGGGATCGAGTCCCGCATTGGGGTCCCTGCTCCGCGGGGAGCCTGCTTCTCCCTCTCCCTCTGCCTGCCGCTCCCCCTGCTTGTGCTCCCTCTCACTCTCTCTGTTGAATAAATAAAATCTCTCAAAAAATTGCAGTGGAAACACAAACTGGGATGTGAATCTCAACATCTTGATTTATAGCTCTGTAACCTTAGAGTTCACTAAAGTTGAATTTCCTCACCTGTAAAATGAGAATTATGATATCTCCTTTCTGGGTTTTTGTGAGGAATAAGACACTGTATGTTAAAGCACCCAACTGAGTGCTTAGCCTGGACTTAATACAACCTAGTTCCCTTTCTCTTTTGGTCTTTAACATAAACCCATTGCTCAGGCTTCAGTTGGTGTAAAGTCATCTTCTTTCACAACTGACAGAGGTCATTACTTGCCCGGGTTATCCTACGATCTCAGGTTCTAAACAGGAAGTGATTCAATCGGCAAAATATTTTAAAAATGGAAGTGTGACAATGACACTGTATTGGCCCATATCCCCCAGCTTCTTAAGAATGGGAACCACGTGTAATATCCCCAGTGCTGAGCCCAGAGTCTGGCACAGAGGTGAACCTTGATACATTTTTTTCTAAATGAATGAAGGAGACTGGTGAGGGAACCTAGGGGGACAGCCAAAGAATTAGATGTGATTAGACAGAGAGCACTATGAGAAACTTAGTATAAGAACAACGACAACAACAAAAACCAAAAGCACATGCACAAGGGAGAGAAGAAAGTCTTTATAACCCAAACGGGATCAGAAAGAGCAGCCCCGGGACGCCCGGGTGGCTCAGATGGATAAGCATCTGCCTTCGGCTCAGGTCATGAGCCCAGGGTCCTGGGATCGAGCCCCACGTCGGGCTCCTGGCTCAGCGGGGAGCCTGCTTCTCCCTCTGCCCCTCCCCCTGCTCATGCTCTCTCTCTCTCTCTCTCTCTCTCTCTCTCTCTCTGTATCTCTGCATCTCAAATGAATAAATAAAATCTTTTAAAAAAAGAAAAAGCAGCACCTATACCTGGTTTAGTAACAAAAGAAAAGAGCAAGAATGGAAATGAGAGAGAGCCTGAGAGTCATTCCCCACTTGTAAAAGCCACAGTGGTTCTAAAAACCAGAACAGCTGGGTCCTGTGTAACATGCTAAGAACAGTAGCAAGGGCTTTCTTAGTAACAGGAGGAAGGAGAACAAGGAAGACACCATCCCTTGGTCCAGGGCAAGATAATAACAGATGACAGAAAACAGAGCTATTGGGTCCTGCAGGCCTCTTGCCTCCCCCGCGGAGAGGAAGCTCCTCATCCTGAAAGAGGTGCTCCAGGGGGTGGTGAGCACCCGTGGACGCTGGGGTCAAGAGCTCATACATCTCAGGTGGGCTGGAGTCTCTCAGCCAGAGTAAGTTACATCATAGAGGTCAGAAATAGCTTGTTGCAGATACACTTGCTGTCTTAGTCTTGACGATCTTTGACAGACCAGAAAGAATTGGGATGTTGTTCTTAAACTGAAGGGGAGCAAAGGATAAAAAGTGAGATCCCCAAAATAGCTGAAACCAGTTGTTTCCAAATGTTGGCTCTTAGATCCTTCCTGATGCCCTTTTCAAAAAGGCAGTCAGAATCTATGGAACTCAGATATAGAAAACTGGTCAAAGTGGACATACTCTGGGTGTCATAGGGATGGAAGGCTAGAAGACTTCTGCTCTTCCCCTGGAAAGGGGACATGTCCTGAGGCACTCTGTTGAATCCTACCTCTCTCGATCAGTGAAGTTGACATTTGCTGAATAAACCATTCATTAGCTCCCACAAAGGGAAGCAGCAAACAAGGGAGGCCAGCAAGCAAGGGTTCCCCAAGAGAAGGCAAGGCCAGACCAACCTCATTTTCTTTTCCATAGGCTATCAGTGGAACGCTGTAACAGAGGCCATCTGGATTGGAGCAAAGTATTTGACAACATCTCTCATTAGAACTGCACAAACAAAATGAAGTTGCTACAATGGGGCCATCAGGCAGATGCAACACTAAGACCAGTCCGTAAGGTTGTTGGTTCAATGGTTAATTCAAGGGGCACCTGGGTGGCTCAGTCAGTTAAGCATCTGCCTTAGGCTCAGGTCATGATCTTAGGGTCCTGGGGTTGAGCCCTGCATCGGGCTCTCTGCTCAGCAGGGTCTGCTTCTCCCTCTGTTTTCTTTCTCTCTCTCTCTCAAATAAATAAATAAATAAATTTTTAAAAAAATAGCTAATTCAAGTCCTGGGGACTTTCCAATGGCCTGCCAAGGAGCTCTCTTCAGTCAGCTCCTTCTGTGGCATTTTAATCAATAATTCTAACAATAATTACTGTTCATTAGGTGCCTAATATATGTGAGACACGGTGCTAAGCACTTTATATTCAATCCTAAAGGTAGGTACCATTTTTATCAGAGGCTCGAAATGGACAATTAGCTTGTTCAACATCTTATAACTAGTAAATGTGAAGTGAGGACTTGCACCTCTGCCTAAGGGACTCCAGATGAAGACACTGGTGACACTCTTGTGACATTCGGGGAGAGCTAATGAATCAGATAATAAAATTATTATCCAAAAAGATTGACAGTTCAAAAAGATAAACCAAATTTAAAATAATGTAGACAAATAACTGAAGGTCTAAAAAACAAACAAGCAAAAAACAACTGCAAAAATAAGCTGCATAAATACAAGACAGGAGAGAGATGGCTTAATAGCAGTGCATATGAAAAAATCTCGGAGGTTTTTTTTAAAGATTTATTTACTTAGCATGCACACGCACAAGTGGGGGAGGGACAGAGGCCGAGGGAGAAGGGGACAGAGAAAATCTCGAGCAGACTTCTCGCTGAACTTGGAGTCTGACACAGGGCTCAGACCCTGAGATCATGACCTGAGCCAAAATCAAGAGTTGGATGCTCAACCAACTAAGCCACCCAGGTGCCCCAAAATCTTAGAGGTTTTAATTAAAGACAAACTTATCACTAGTAAATGGTGAAATGTAGCTCATGAACTTGAGCCATATTCATAGACTAGAGTGTCCAAAACAAAGGAAGGGCCAGGCCTGCCGGGACCTGCAGTGCTCATTGTCTTGTCTGCCATGTTCTGTGCTGGGAATCACATTTGAAGATGGATGGCGATAAAGAGAAATCCAATCAAGATTGCAAAAGGTGTAGCAATGATCCGGGAATACTCATCTCAGAAAGGAGAAGATAGTGGGAATGGCAGAGCTGTTTTCAAACCCATCTGGGCCCCTTCTCAGGTTGCTGCATGGAACAGGAGTGTGTTCTGCTCCAGCACAGAGACCCAGCCTGTGGCACATTTGCCTGCAATGCTATTCATGCCTTCTCTTCTGTCAGTGTGCATCTCCCTCTGCCTCCTTCTCATAAAGATCCATGTAAATGCCCTTAGCGCTCACCCTGATAATCCAGGATAATTCTATTTCAAGATCCTCAATCCCATCCGCAGAGACTGTTTCCACAGAAGGTAATATGCACAGGTGCCAGGGACTGAGCTTTGGAGGGTCATCTTCCAGCCTGCCATATGTGGTTTAATCCTGGATCCTGAATCTGAGACATTCCCTTCCTGGTTCTCCAGCCTAACGATTGTGGCAGAAGTAGACACTGACTGATACACCAGTTCTGAAGTGACCTTCTGGAAATCTTCCTACAAGCCCAAGCCTGAAGCCTCTCCCCAGGCTCCTCCATAATTGTACTTGCACCATCTCCCTGTCTGCTTGAACTGCAAGAGTGTTTCTGTTACGTACAACTGAATCCTAATAGATACATACGATATGGTCACATTGTGATGGAGATCCTTCATATTCATCACTCTGTTTTTATCTGTGTATCTACATAACTGAGCTATAAATTTATTATACTCATATGTACAAAGAAAAGACACCACCTTATTAAAAATAAGTGCTCTAATACTCGTTATAAACTCCTTCAGCTATGTGGTAATGATCATTGTGGTGGGTGCCATATGAGGAGAGACTTAAATTTTATTCCAATCTGGTAAACTTGGTTAAGTGGTTCAAGGAGTTCATTGAGATCAATTCTGTCTCTCAGATTTCCTCTCCTCCTTGCTCCTCTCCAAGGTAGAGTCTGTCTTAATGGAGTAAGATGGATTATATGAGTTCATGGTGGCATCAGCAGGGAAGGGAAGACAAACTTCTCAAATCCATACTCAAGCCCCCAGTCACCATTGATCTCTGCTTTGAACTGGCTGTTGTAAACTCTTTCCTGGACCAGTGGCTTCTGAGGCACACAGCACTAGCGTTCATGGTCTGGTCTTAATGTCCCACAGAGTCAGGTTTCTGCCTGTCTACTAATCCTGTCAGCCTCTCTACATTCCTATTCTCAGACATGCAGGAACTTCTGGGCCCCTTGTAGACCACACAAAGCCATGGGGGATAAGGAACACTGGCTTAGGTTTAACCATCTACCTGGGACACATCAATTGCTCCTGCACTATTGCCCTGTGCCCCGTTGGAGGCGGCATGCAGGACTACTCTAGAGACTGACAACCTCCTCGTAGGATGGGGTGGGGAAGCCCTCAAGTTCTTGGCCTCCCCTCAGCTATCTGGATGTTCTAAGGCTCCCTCTGTGCACACGAGTCTGGTTCTGAGGCAGGCCGAAAGCCAGAACCTTATGTCTGACCTTCTGGATCCTGTCTGACCCTCCTTTTCCTATTATAATTCCAGGAGCCAGAATTGGGCAGGTTTGGGGGTTTCCATTTCATTTGCAGCACATCTGTCTTCTGATGTGTTCTTTCCAGAATAGCCAAACTCAGGGCATGACCATCACATGCAGGAGAGAAGTCCCCTGTATGCCAGGAAAGGAGCTCTATGGTCTAGTACTGATGTTAAAAGGGTAGCTAACATAGCTTAAAAATCCTTTTCTTTCTTTCATTTTTTAAAGATTTACTTATTTATTTTTTAGAGAGAGAGAGAAAGTGTGTGGGAGGAGGCATAGAAGGAGAGAATCTCAAGCAGACTCCCCGCTGAGTGCAGAGCCTGATGCAGGGCTTGATCTCATAACCCTGAGATCATGCTCTGAGCTGAAATCAAGAGTCTGGATGCTTGACCAACTGGGTGCTCCCAAAATCCTTTTCTTTCTTGATGTCTGTTTTTCATGAATATTGTTTGATATCAAAAGGTCAAGGAAGTCAGCTGTGACTAATACTCCCTGTTGCAGGCAGTCCCTGTTTTTTACCCAGAACAATATTCCTTGTAACTCAACAACTCAACCTTGCTCATGGAAGGCTGCTGGGGAAACAATTCAGAAGGAAATTAGAATAGATCAGTTTAATATTTAAAAATATTGTCTGTTAACCTATATATTAAGAGATGTCTGGATTCATATTAACCACATTTTAATCATGGTTACTTTTGGATTCAGGCAATTTGGGTGAAGTGATTACTTTATTTTTTATGCTTCCAGTTATTGCTTAGATTTTTAAAAGTAAGCAGTAGTCTAATAAAAATGTCCTTAACAATTTTGTTTGGATCCTTTCGCTATGCAGCTACCCTCTCCCCTTTTTTTCTATGTCAAGAGCTAACATCTTAGAGATTCTCCACAATTCAACATTCACTCACTCATTTATTTATTAGGCATCTACTGTGCTTCAGGTCATGTGTCAGATATTAAGGATACAGAAATGAATGAATGTCATATTTGCCTTTTAGGCAACCACAATTTAGTAGAGAATGCAAAGCATACCACTCTAGCACGTTCTAGTAATTATGATGACATGATTTTCTGACCTTATATGTCATGAAGAATTGACTCAATTTCACAACACATCTTTATTAAGCACCCACACATGAGCTAGGCCCCAGGCTAGGTAGGTGCTGGGGACAGAAACATATCATGTCAAATAGAGAGTTTCTCTCCAGGAGGCTCTTGGGGCTTTTCAAGCCAGCAAGACAAGTTTCCCCTGAAAGTCTGTAGGACAGAGTTCACAGGCTGGAAACTCTTTACCTTCACCCTCCAGCCAGCTGGTCTACCTGCCGGAAGCAAGAGCTGTTCTAAGAAGTCAGAAGTGACAGGATCTGTGTCATAGATCAAAGAAAACACAGTGGCAGGATGGACATCTGCAGAAAGCTTGGTGGGGTCTCTCCAGCCACCTGGGAGGAAGTGACTAAGGCAGGGAGTCAGAGTTGTGCACTGTTCCACATAGGAGGACTTTCTTCAAACCTAGTCGCCCCATTGAGCTGACTCACTGGCTTCTTCCTCCTACAGTGTCAGAGCTACCTCTCTCCTGACTGCTGTGCTGAGCTAATAGATTGCTTGTTTCAAGGTAGATTGCTGAAAACTTGTTTCATTTCTCCTTTCTATTTCCAGGTATGTCACTGACTTGCTGAGTCATATTTGGCAGGATCTCTCTTTTCTCTGTTTTTCCATCTGGATAATATGGTTTATAAAGAGCTCTAAGGCATTTTGTTTCCAAAAAGGTATAAGCATACAAAAATAATGGTGTTGTTTACCAAAAGGTTTTTATCTGTCCATAGCTCAATTAAAACATTATCTTATTGCAATTAAAATATTTTTGTCTATTTTGTTCTTCACTGGGACGAGAGCTCTTTGAAAGCAGGGACCATTGGTTTACACATTTCTATTCCCAGCATTATACAATATAATGAAGCCAGGTATTCTCTGTCTGGTCCTTGGACCCAATGGGAGATCCATGCATGTTGGCCTGGAACTCTCATGATGTTCTGTGGTGCATTTGTACCTTTTGAGGTACAAGGTCAAAGCTCGCATCTGACTTTCAACAGTGTGAACGTCACCCCTCCCTCTCCCCACCCCCGAAAACAAAACCAGATAAAAACCATAAAGGAGGTCCTTAGGATCTAGGTATCATAGGGGTAACTGTGCAGCTGCTACTATTTCTCAACCCTGAATTACTAATTCTGGTCATTCCTCAGAAGAATGAGAGTTCTAGAGGAACTTACACAATTTCACAATATCTGCACTGTCCATTTAATACCAAATTTAAAGGGAGGAAATAGAAAGAAAAGGAAAGGCTGAACACCCTGACCATCTCATGGACACTGAAGTAGCAAGGGATAGGAAGATGATCACTTAATACTATGCTCTTCCTCTGGCCAAATGGCAATATGCCCAGGCAATCTATTTTAATTTAATAACAATCAATATACTGAATAAATATTTGATGGTGATAAGTAGGAAGCAAGATGAAATAAAAAGCCAGTACTGTAAAGATATCACCATGAGAGTTTTGCTAGGACTTAATTTTGTCATAAATATTTTAAGAATATTTTTAGACTTGAGTTATAAATATGACTTCTAAATGTATATTCTTCTAATTTTTTTAAGAAAATCAAATGTATTGAAGAGAGCAACTAAAAGTATAGTCAATGTTTCTAATTTTATGTAGCTTTATTTGTTGCTTTAAAAAAATCTGCTTCTCCCCAGTAGACCCAAAGCGCCTTGAGGTTGGATCCATGTTTTGTTTTGTTTTGTTCTAACTCTAACATTTTATACAGAGCACAGGGCTTTATTTTCACTGGTGCTTCAGAAATATTACCAGTAAGGGGGTGCCTGGGTGGCTCAGTCATTGAGCATCTGCCTTTGGCTTGGGTCATGATCCCTGGGGTCCTGGGATTGAGCCCCGCGTCGGGCTCCCTGCTCCGCGGGAAGCCTGCTTCTCCCTCTCCCACTCCCCCTGCTTGTGTTCCCTCTCTCACTGTGTCTCTCTCTGTCAAATAAATAAATCAAATCTTAAAAAAAAAAAAAAGAAATATTACCGGTAAGGATGAATGGGGAGTATCTAGACACAAATAACTTATCAAATGTCTGCATAAGGTACTTGACAGTCTAGAGTGTTGAGCCTAGAACTAGCAGTCTATGTAACAGATGTACTACACCTACTTTCTGGTTTTGGAGCTTGAGGAAAACACTCAGTTGGACTGTGAAAGTCAGAAGTCTACTATTTGTTTAATTTTGCAGGATTTTCACTTTTAACCTCATTGTTGTAAAATAAGACAGATTTAAAAACCCACATAAAACAAATGCATAGCTTAATGAATTATGATAAGGCTAACATTCTTCCAGCCAATAGCAACAAAACAAAACTTGGCCAGCCACCTGTCCCAATTATAGGCCTCTCCCTTCTTTCTCATCCTTCCCATCCCAAGCCACCTCTCTCCTGACTTTTATGGCAGTGGTCCTCTGGACCAGAGGATTCGTCCCCACCTGGGAACTTGATAGTAATGCAAATCCTTGGTCCCTATCACAGATCTGCTAAAGCAGAAACTCTGGGGGTGGAGCCTAGTGATCAGTGTTTTGAGAAATCCTCCTGGTGATTCTGATGTGTGTTTAAAGTTTAAGAACTATTGTTTTACAGTAATCACTTACTTGTGTTTCTTTAGTTTTATCACCAGAGTATAGATCTGTAAGCACAATTGTTTATTCTTGACCATTTTTAAGATTTAATGTGTCTTTTAAGACTCTTATAACATAAAAGTTTCCTTTTTAGTCCTTCCTTTTCCTTACAATTTATCTGTTAAAGAACCCGGGCTATGTGATCTGTAAACTTTATCACAGTTTGGACTTTGCTGACTGAATACACAAATCTGAATTTGAATACGTGAACTTGCTGACTGACTACATGATGCAGATCAACATATTCTTCTGTCCTCCGTATCTCCTGCAAGTTGGCAGCTGGATCTAGAAGTTATAAAATGTGTGTGCGCGCGCATGTATGGGTGTATGTTAGTTAACCAGTACAATGGAACAAATTATCCCAAAACATAGCTGCTTAAAACAAGAAACATTTGTTATCTCAGTTTCTGTGGGTCAGGCATCTGAGGGTGGCTTACCTGGTGTTTCTGACTTAGGGTCTCCCATAATGTTATTGGCAAGATGTTGGCCAGGACTACAGTTACCTGAAGGCTTGACAGGGGTGGAAGATCCTCCAAGGATCTAAACCTGGCAAGTTGGTGCTGGCTTTTGGCAGGAGGCTCTAGTTCCTCCTCACATGGCCCTCTCTGAAGACCTCTTTGAATGTCCTTGAGCTATGCCAGCTAGCTTTCCCCAGAGCCAGTGATCCAGGAGAAAAAGACCGAAACCACTGTCTTTTATGCTATCGCCTTGGAAATCACACTCCATCATTCCCAAGCTATACTACTGGTTACTTAAGGAGGGGAGGGGACTACCCAAGGGCATGAACATCTACAGGCCAGAATCATTAGGGACCATCCTGGAGAATGGCTGGTATTTAAAGACAGAATATCTCACAAACTAATATTTTCATTTCATATACAGGATTTGAGGGTTTTATTTTATCTATTCTGTATTATATCTCTTTTCTTTCATACTGAGAATCCTAGCAATTAGAATACAGTAGTCTCCCCTTATCTGTGGGGGTTCCAAAACCCCCAGTAGATACCTGAAAACTCAGTGCCAAACCCTATATATATATATACTATATGCTATGTTTTTTTCCCCCATGCATTCATGGGGAGATGATAAATTTTAACTTATAAATTAGGCACAGGAAGAGAGACCAACAATAAGTAATAATAAAATAGAACAGTTATAACAATATACTGTAATAAAAGTTATGTGAGTGTGGACTCTCAAAACATTATACTGTATTTACCCTTCTTCGGGTAACGATGTGAGATAATAAAGTGCCTACATGAGGAGATGAAGTGGGGTGAATGACAGACACTGTGGCTCACATTAGGCTACCACTGGCCTTCCGACAATATGTCAGAAGGAGGATAGTTGGCTTCCAGACTGAGGTTGACTGCAGGTCATTAAAATCATGGAAAATGGAAATGGTGGATAAGAGGTAACTGCTATATCTCGTAATTATCCATTTGTTTTTAGGTTAGCTCAGGTCTTTCAAGAGGCAAACACCCTGGGATTAGACATGCAAGCGATTGGGAGGGGAAGACAGGAAAGGGGAAGAGGAAAGAAGAGGAGAAGCAAGAGAGGCAGGGGTGGCTTGCAGACTATAGTGCAAGTCTAACACCTACGAAAGGGACTGGGTAAAGAAGGAGGATGGGCAGGAAGAGCCTCAGACTGCATTCCAGTTGAAAAAGAATTTCAGCCACTTGGCTGGGGAGCCATTGAGCTAAAAATGTCAGTTGCAGTCATGTGACCAGCAGGAAGAAGCCCGGACTAATGCGCCTCCATTGTGCTCATTCATTGGCTGGGAGCAGCCCTGGGGGTGTGGCCTCAGTGGGAACACAGCCAGGATCCAGAGGGCAGAAGGGGGGAGGGGGCTTGTCCGTCACCTATGCTCCTAGAAGCGGAAAAAATGCAGAAAAAACGAAAAAGCGGCACATTTTTATGGGTGCTGCTGCAGCTTCATCCCCCATTATACACAACAGACTCGGAATAACAATATCAATACTCGCACCGCAAATATGATCACTGAAAAGAGGTAAAATATTTTTGTACATGCTCTCTCCATAACCCCCCTTGTGAAAAAAAATGCTTCTATATTTATGATTCAGAATATAGTCATTACATACAGTGTTCTTCCCTTTTAACCTTCATTTAAGACGTTTATATATTTACCAGTCCTTCTGCTAGGCTAAAGTTACATCATTTCTCTTTGGTATCTCCTTTGCCCTCCCAGCAATCAGTAACATTTAACCTGACTTCAGTGTATCCTTTTGTATTTGAGAAAGGATCTAAACTTCTAACGGAGCACAGCCTGGTTACTTACACTGCTCTAAGTAAAATGTAATAGGACATTTGGTCACACAAATGACTTCAAAGCCCAAACTAAATGAGCCAGAGCTGATCTGATGGCCCAGTGGGTGGATGCATGACCTGCACCCATCTTCCCAGGCTGGGGTCACTCACAGCTATAGGCCCAAAACGGGGGTGAAAAATCTATGTGAATTTTTTTTTTTAATGGAAAGCGGAAGGTCTTGAGGAGGATGTGCCTTTGAGCAGTCTCCTTCCATAACCCTCAGACATCAAGAGGGTAGAGGCCAGGAGTGCTGTGTGTGGCTCAGGCCTTCTGCTGTTCTTCAGTTGAAAGTTTGGGAAGCATTGGTCTATGTATAGCTCAGGGCTTAGGGGGAATTTTTCAGCTTTTTAAAACATCATTTACATAACAATGAATGAAGATACATAGAGAGGCTGGGGCAGCAGAGCAATTATTCTGGGGGCACAGGTTTTCGGGTGGGTTTTGTGTCTTCCCTCCCCTTTCCCTATTCATGGCCCCAGAGTTTTCACCATTTACAATGGCTCTGTAAATCAGTTAAGTACACAGAGACAAATCCAGGCAAACTCACATTCGTGAGAACAGTCCCATCAAGGTTCCCAAGATGAGGGCTCTCTGAGAAAGTGCCATTGAACTCTTTGATAGCTCATCCTTGGATGAATATGGGGGAGAAGTTACAAAGGATCTCTTTGGTTTTTCTCTCCTTTCCTTGATCTTCACCAAAAATTCAATGCTGCTGGCCTTCCAGATGCCAGGGGCTTGTTCTGTGTGCTCACCAGCCTGTCATGGAGTCTGTTTTGGGGAGTCTCACTGGGCAAGGCAACTATCCCCTGGCATGGGGGCAGCAACTAACTGCCTAGGCAGGGAAATTCATGTCCAGTGCAACCATGTCTACTCCTGGTCTAAATCCCCTCGTGCCCCTTAGATTTAAGAAGGAGAAGGATAAAAAAGCAAATAGGCTTCTGGCTTTGGCTCCTGATTTCTCCTGTGGGCTAAAGTCTTCCTACTCAAACCAAACACCTCCCACCTGCCAAGAAAAAAAAAAAAATCGGGCTTTTAAAATTTTTTTTTAATCAGACTTGTAAAACAGAACAGAGAGTGATTATTTTCATTACCAGAAGATTTTTAATTTTTCAAGAAGAGCATTTGCCAATAGATTCCTTTAAAAAACCAATTCCCTTGGCATGTTTAAAACAAGATATGACTGACAATGGCATGATGCATGTATAGCTTTTTGGTAACACATCCCATACATGTCGTGGGGGTGGCCTTGCCAGGTAAGGCCAGCAGAGATCCTGTGAACCAAGGTTGCATGCAAAGAGCATTTCTGGAATCACAGTGGAGAGAAAGTGTCTTTGAACATCCGACATCTGACTCAAATGTTATGAAACCAGGTTGTGTCCTTGCCCTTGCCCTTCAACCGACACCTGTGTAAATCAATGTGGCTTGCAGTTGTACTGCTATGGGTGTGTGGAGTATAAGGCCTGGGGGCCGACTACTTGGATTTAAGTCCCAGCTGTGCCCCTTACTGTTTCTGTGACCTTGGGAATGTTATTTAATCTCTTTGAGCCTCTGCTTTCTCATCTGAAAAATGGTTGACATGAGAATTAAATGTGATAATATATTAAACGTGGTGCTACATGTAAAACCCAATCTGGCTGGCACACACTAAGTTATTAACTACTATTGATAACTGTTAGATGAGCAGGATGCCATTCCTCAGACTCAGCAAATAGGTGGACAGATGTCCTGTTCTGTTCTGATTACATGAAACAAGAGAAGGCTCAATTTGCAGCTTCTCCTGGTGTCTAATTAGCACTGAGAGAACAATTCTATCTTACACTACATTCCAAACTGCTGTCTGCAGCTAATATATCCCTAAAGTTCAAATGATCAGTATTAAACAGCTCATCCAGCACATCAATTTCCGTAGGGCACAAAGGGCAGTTATCTCCTTCAAGTGACTCCATGGAGATGTTTGTTCATTAAAATCAGAAAACCTTCAACTGGGGGCGCCTGGGTGGCTCAGTCAGTTAAGTGGCTGCCTTCGGCTCAGGTCATGATCCCAGGGTCCTGGGATCGAGCCCCACGTCGGGCTCCCTGCTTGGCGGGGAGCCTGCTTCTCCATCTCCCTCCATCTGCCTCTCTGCCTACTTGTGTTCTCTCTCTCTCTGTCAAATAAATAAATAAAATCTTAAAAAAAAAAAAAAGAAAATCTTCAACTGCTGTATCAAAACTTTTCTATAATTCAGACCATTGGAAATAATTTTTTTTTAATTTCCTAGTTAAAATGATTTCTGCTTTAACCTATCGAAATGGTTCTCAGAGAGTGGTCCGTGGATCAGTAGCATCAGCAAAACTGGGAACTCGTTAGAAATACAGATTTTGGGGCCCTACCCCTGACTTATTAAAATGCAGTGATCTATGGCTTAGCAAGTCCTCAGGTGACACTGATCTCTAGCATGAATGGCATATAGATGCATACTTCCCATTGTACTTTCACCTGCTCCCATCCCTGACACATATCGTTGATGAAGCCAGCATCTTTCCCATTGAGTCTGGATGAAATCTCAGAATCCTTTTAAACACAGTGCCCACAGTCACTACAAATCAATGAGCTGGCGTGGCTGGCGAGGAGATGGTACTCTGAGGTCTCAATTAAGCGTTCATTCAATTACTTGAATTTCCCTGAAGGAAAATTGTGGCTCTCCCTTAAGAGGTCAGGAGACCTCAGGACAGTAAGAAAATAAGTTAGATTTCTAAACCTTCATTATCAAATATCATCCCTGACATACGCATGCCCAGTGACAACAGCTTATAGAATCTCCCCCAGTTACCGACACAACCATAGTGTCTGTAGTCCAAACTCTTGCCAGAGAGCTCAACCTGGATGTAATTATGATTCAAATCTTGTCGAACCATGAAAAATGCCTAATTGACATAGTAGGAAAGTCACATTCTATCAAGCTATCTATTTCTAGTTATTCTGTTATCCTGTGGTTTGTAAAAAGCTAGATCACAAAAAATTAGTATAGCATGACCTGATTAACTTCAGTCCCTTTGGGCTGTACTCTCCCCTGCCAAGAAAACAAACAAAAAACCCAAACCAAAACAAAAAAAAAAACCCTATCTTTTAAAAAAAATTTGAGTTGGCTTTCAATAAGACATATATGCAATAAACCAATTAAGGAAAAAATAGAAAATCAAAAGCTTTGTAGAATTACAGGGATGCACATTTACCAGGACTTTAGGAAAATGTAATTATTATGGTTAAGCATTATTCTTAGCTTTGAGCTATAGAGAAATATGGAAGGTTAAATCCTTCTTATTACCTGGGTAAAACGAAGTATTTTTGCTCTTCTGATGAGACATTTTCCTGGAATGTAGATATCAGGATTCATATAGGATGTTACGATATTTGCTACCCTGTTCTTCTAAAACTCTTCTCACTTTCTCCTTTTATTTCTTTTATCTAAAAATTTGGTCATTGATATTCAGTGTCGATTGGCCAGACAGTACAAGATCAACCCATATTCAGACTTGTCTTGTTTTATCACTGTCTGATGGTTGTTGTGGCCCATTATTCAATGTGTGAAACTCAAAAGTTTCCTTTTCAAAAATGGAACTTCATTTATCTTTGACCATATTGCCTAATAAATTGAAGCTAACTTGCTACAAGTCTTCATTGAATGAGGTTACTTCCTTAATAGCATTTCTGACAGATGGCTATTGCTGTTACTGACAGCAGTTGACATCCTGGGAATTTAAATATTCAAAGAAATTCAATGTGATTTTATTTAGTAGTCTGTCATGTGTCATAAATGGTGTGGGTTGGGCTTCAAGGCATGCTGGGAGTTCCCAGCTAGGAGAAGGATTTGAGCTAAAGTCAGCCAAGACCAAAATCCAGCCCAGGTTCAAGTCCAAGATCAGCAAGTCTGATCTAGAAATGTAGAATGGGGCATGATGCAGAGCTTCACGAGCAACAAACAGTACTTGTTCTTAAGGGTCAAGTCTGAGTCCAAGATCAGGGACATTTGTTCAGATTGCTGGAAGTTTTAACTGCTTGCAGGGTTTAGAGAAAGAGATTGGCAAGAATTAGCGGCATCCATCGCTTCTATTCATAGCTGGACTTCAGTTCTAGGAGGAAACTGGAGTGGGTTGCAATAGTGTGGGTAGGGAGGCTATAACTGGATGTATATATTGCTGCCCAAAGGCTGATTTCATCCCCTAACAAATTAGACAGTGGATACAGGACTGCAGATGACTTTCATGCTCCACCATGGCAGACACTGTTATATCTGCCTCTCTGGTATCCAGGATCTTCTTCTTCCTTTTTGCTTCTTCTGGACAACAACGTGCCTAAGCCAAGCAATGGGTTATGAAAGGTCTAAGCTAGTCAGAGCAGTCATGTTCCCCAGCTCCCTAGACTCCTTGTAGCTGAAAGTGCCATGTGACCCACTTGTAGCCAATGAGCCAGATGGGGAGTTTGCTGAGGACGCTTTTAGGAAAGTTTTGTTTTTCTTTCTTTATTTTTTATTTTTTTATTGAAGATTTTTATTTATTTATTTGAGAGAGAGAGAGAGAATGAGAGATAGAAAGCATGAGAGGGAAGAGGGAAGAGGGTCAGAGGGAGAAGCAGACTCCCTGCTGAGCAGGAAGCCCGATGTGGGACTCGATCCCGGGACTCCAGGATCATGACCTGAGCCAAAGGCAGTTACTTAACCAACTGAGCCACCCAGGCGCCCTTGTTTTTCTTTTAAAAGGAACAGAACTGGGGCACCTGGGTGGCTCAGTCAGTTAAGCATCCGACTCATGATTTCGGCTTGGGCCGTGATCTCAGAGCCGAGAGACCCAGCCCCACATCAGGCTCCATGCTGAGTGTGGAGTCAGCTTGAGATTCCTCTTGAGATTTCTTCTGCCCCTCCCCTGGCTCACATGTGCTCTCTCTCCCTCTCGCCCTCTTAAATAAAAAATGAAAAAATAAATAAATACATAAAATCTTAAAAAAAAAGGTACAGGTCTGCGATTCAACAGTCACACAATTCACAGGGCTCACCATCAGAAACAAATAATACATTATATGTTAAAAAAAAAAAGAGGAAGATAGCAGGAAGGGAAAAATGAAGGGGGGATTTCGGACGGGGAGAGGAACCATGAGAGACTATGGACTCTGAGAAACAAACTGAGGGTTCTAGAGGGGAGGGGGGTGGGGGGACCGGTTAGCCTGGTGATGGGTATTAAGGAGGGCACGTACTGCATGGAGCACTGGGTGTTATACGCAAACAATGACTCATGGAACACTACATCAAAAACTAATGATGTAATGTATGGTGATTAACATAACTAAAAAATTTAAAGGGAAAAAAACTAATGATGGAATGTATGGTGATTAACATAACATAATAAAATAAAAAGAAAAAAATATAAATCTAAAAGCAAAAAAAAAAAAAAAAGGAACGAAACTGGCACATCCAGCACCTTCATTCCTTCTTGATTTGCCTGAAACTTGTAACTGGGAAGAAAAGTCCAAGAGAATCCTAGCAATGCAACCCAGTCATTGCTAAGCCACTATGCTAATGCCGGCAGCCACCTTGTCCAGATGGCTGTGATGTAAGAATTATAAACACTTTTGTTTAAGCCATTGATAGATGTTCTATTATTAACAGTGGAAATCATTCCTGATACCCCACTCACTACAGAGATGGAAATCCTAACTGTTACCACATTCAGTAACTGGAGCTGAACGTCTGTGGCAGAAGACAGGAACTGACAAGGCACACTGAGCTCGGGGCTGAGGGCCAGGGCAAGGAGCATGGCAGTGATCTTGGCTTCAGAACCCTGTAATTTTGTTTGTGGGATGAGACTTATGATGTGGTCTGATCAGATCCCATCTGAGATACTTGCTCTAGTTCAGAAGACCATGCTTTAAGATGGATGCTATCTAGGATTAGCCTAGGAGAGTCAAGACATCGGAAAACACGTGATGGAAGAAATGGTTGAAGAGAATTGTAACAACTAGGATGTTGGTATATGGAAGGCACTCCTACATTAAGTGGAGCATTCTGTGTTCTTCAGTGGTCTCTAGACTGAGTCGTGGCTGGTCCCAATCTGGATTCCAGCCCCTATTGGTTATATATGATCTTGACAAAGCCGTTTAAACTCCCTACTTCTCTCATGAAGACACGGTGCCTATAGTGATAACACTATATTATATAATTTAAGTTTGCTAAGATAGTAGGACTTAAATGCTCTCACAAAAACTAAAACAAAAAATCTGATTGCCTCTCAATTTCCTGATCCTTAAAATGGGGACAATCATAGTACCTACCTCGTAGATATGTATGAAAAATAAATGAAGTAATCCATATAATGCATTTAATTCAATGCCTGGAACACAGTAAATGCTCAGTAAATGCTTTTTGTATTATTTTGAGAAATAGTTAAGTACATGGACTCTGGAGTCAGAATACCTTCAAATCCTGAGTTCATCGTTTTCTGGCCATATAACCTTGAGTAAGTCTCAATTTCCTCACCTGTAAAGTGAGGGTAATGATAGCACCACCCTCCAAGGATGATTGTAAGAATTAAATCAAATAATGCAAGTTATGCACTTTGGCACAGCTAAGTACCCAATAAATGTTGGCTATTATTATCCCTATTATGATTTGTTATCTAGACCTTGAGCAATATAAAAAATGTATTGCAGCTACTTGTTCTCAAAATGCTTATTATTTTAGTTTCTAAAAATTGAGAGAGTTAAATAATGACATATGTACAAGAGGAGATTGAGGAGGGAAATAATCAGTAGAGGATGAAAAGGTGAGAGAGAACATCATGGAAGAGGTTGGACTTAGGGGAGGTCTCATGTGAGAGGTAGAGTGGGGACACTGAGGAAGTGAGGCAAGCACAAGGGGTTACCATTATCTTCCATTTTTCAGGAGACAACTTTGTACATGTTACTTATTCTTCTTTCTCCTGGCCTCACCTTCCTGGAGCAAACAATATTTCAATATTGTGATTTAGAAAAACACAACCTATAAAATAATTTGATAGTTTACCCCTTATTTCATAATTGCTCACCCAAGAAAATCCAATGATATTTAAAAATCATTGAATAATACACAGTTCAGGTCATGTTTAAACCAAGAAATAGGGCGCCTGGGTGGCTCAGTTGGTTGGGCAACTGCCTTCAGCTCAGGTCATGATCCTGGAGTCCCGGGATCGAGTCCCGCATCAGGCTCCCTGCTCAGCGGGGAGTCTGCTTCTCCCTCTGACCTTCCTCCCTCTCATGCTCTCTCTCTACCATTCTCTCTCTCTCAATAAATAAATAAAAATCTTAAAACAAAAACAAAAACAAAAAACCAAGAAATATATAAGAAGGAGAAGTCAAAGAGTACAGGGACCAGTGCCAAGAACCACTAGGCATTTGATCCCATGTGTAAATTAGGTTTACCAGTGATGACCACAGAGATAAATGTAGAATGCACGTGTTCTTTTTTTCCCCCCTGTTGAAACATGGATTATGCTTTTGGAAAAGAATCTATCAAGAGTTCTTTGAAGCAAATGAAAGAATTTCTGTTTCTAGAATGAGGAACACTGGCTTCAAAGACTTTAGTAGAAGACTCAAGGCTCCTCCTAACTTGGACATGCCTGTGTTGCCAACCTTATCTCCCAACAGTCTCAGATGCAGGTACTGGGCTGGTGTCCTTGAGGTCTCTCAAATGTGTCCTGATCCCATACAGGGGCTCAGTAGCAGCCAATGCCTGCCATAGGGTAGGTGCTCAAAAACTGCTGGCTGGAACCACATCCACGTGTCACGTGTGCTGTTATGCCAGGCTAGAATCATCTTCTTTGACATCCCTGTCTCGATTTAGCTGAAGTTCACACACCCTATCTGAGACCTTTTCCCACCACGCGAGTCTCTTTTCTCTGCACAATGGCATTTGTCATCTGCAACCCTGTTGGGAACAACGTGTGCCTTCCAAATATTGCGCTGCTTGGGCCACTTCCCTGGTCCCAACCACATTCTCACGTTTTCCTTTCCCCTTTCCAGCATGACCCAGGTGTTCCCCGTGAGAGAGCAACATGGACAAAGCCCAGAGGCCCAAAGGAACAGGGCAGGCAGGGAATGGTTTGTAGGTCAGTGATTTTGATGGCATGTCTCTCAGGAAACATCCCTAAAAAGCAGAATCTAAACCACTTTCTCCAAATCTCTACCATATTTTTGCTTCATGAACACAACAGTCTATTACAGTGTGACCATATTCTCCCAAACTCTTGCTAGAAATCTCAAACCTTAAACAGTTGTGACATCAGTCTATTAAGCTAAGCGACTTCATGCCTAGCAGCTCTGCTTCAGGGGGAGGCAGCTGGAAGTCTGCTGAACTAGAAACATCATCTTCCCTGTTTTCCCAGGAAAAAGGATGCCTAATTGCTCTGCCTTTCCTTTGTGATCCAGATGCTCTGTTACAAGGGTCAGCCTTCTCTGATTTGTGATTGACAGGTTTGCCAAGTGTGAGAGCTGGCCTAACCGCTTGCCTTACAGATGAGAACTGAAGTCTTTTGGAGTTTATCCCATGATCACTGAGCTCTGACTCCAGTTTCTTAGCATGCACAAGATCTGTTTCTCAAAGTAGTTACCTCTGCCATTTTTTTTGCCCTCTAGCACTTCAAGCTTTGGCTCCATTTCTCAATTTATTTGTATGCCAGGTGTTGTTAGATAAATAGACATTTGAATTATGAGAAACTAGATATTATCAGACAGTGGATTTTTCTCTTTTTCATTTTAAATTATCTCCTAAAATTTACTCTTGGTTTCTTGGAGAATTCCTGAACGTTTATGAACAGGAACTATATAACACACCAGCTTCTCCTCTGGGCTGTGGACTTGTTAGTGGCAGGGAGTGTGTTACCATTCCTCCATATTCCCAGATTTGTACACTGAGCCTGGGCTTGACTACATGCTCTACAAATGTTTGGTGCAAAAACTCCATGATGGATTAAAGATGGCCACATATTCTTTATTATTCCCCTCTCTTATTACATGGACTGGAGATGTAATTGCTTGACTAATAGAATATGACAGAAGTAATATCCCAATTTCCAGGCCCAGGACTTAAGAAATTGACAACTTCTGGGGAGTCTGGGTGGTGCAGTCCGTCGAGCGGCCGACTCTTGGTTTTGGCTCAGGTCCTGATCTCGGGGTCATGGGATCGAACCCCATGTCCTGCTCCATGCTCAGCAGGGAGCCTGCTTGATATTGTCTCTCCTTCTCCCTCTTGCCCTCCTGCTTGTGCTCTCTCTCTCTCTCAAATAAATAAGTAAATCTTAAAAAAAAAAAAAAAAGAAAGTGGCAACTTCCACTTCCTATCTCTCAGAACACCCTTTCTGGAAGCTCTGCCTGCTAAGTCTGACTACCCTCAGACTGCTTTGCTGAAGAAGCCAGGTGGCTACCAAGGTGCAGACATGTGGGTTGGAACAGAAGAATTGCCTGGCTGAGCTCTGCCAGAATTCTCTGACGTGAAAATTGTGAAATATAATAAAATGGTGGTTGTCTTAAGTCTCTAGATTTGAGGGTAATTTATTGTGTAATAATAAATAAGCAGAACACAATCCCAAGAGGGGGGCTTGTTGTATATTGTTTAGCACCACAGAGATCAACTTGTGTACTTATAGCTATTGTTCATCTAGTTGGTCTGATTCACTAACTCCAGTGATGGCCCAATAAATGTTGTGTTTCATCTTGTGTGCTTCTAGGTAGCATAGACCAGAGATCCAGACCAATCTCAGGACATAGAGATTTCAGATGGGATTGTATCCAGTGCTTGGAGCCCAAGAGGACTGAGTCATCATAGTTGTTTCTTCTGATTATTAGAAGAGTTAACTGCTGAATAGTATCACATTTCTAATAGAATGGGGCTAGATGGGGGCATCTAGGTAGCTCAGTTGGTTAAGTGTCTGCCTTCAGCTCAGGTCACGATCTCGGGATCCAGGGATGGAGCCCTGCCTCAGGCTCTCTGCTGGGCAGGGAGTCTGATTCTCCCTCTTCCTCTGCCCCTCTCCCCTTGCTTGTGCTTTCTCTCTCTCAAATAAATAAATAAAATCTTTAAAAAAATACTTTAAAAATATGGCTAGATGGAAATTAGATAGAAGACTCAAAGCCTGTTCATCGTGATGATGGAGTGAGAACCACCCAACTAAATGAACATAATGACACAAGGCAGATGCTTTTCCTGTC
This sequence comes from Callorhinus ursinus, assembly GCF_003265705.2. NCBI lineage: Eukaryota > Metazoa > Chordata > Mammalia > Carnivora > Otariidae > Callorhinus > Callorhinus ursinus. The sequence continues at coordinate 43,672,571 of NW_027397070.1, forward strand.
TCGTCCTCACAGTGGGTCCAGAGAAAAACGGTTGCAAAAATTAGACTGGAGATGGACTGAAGAATAAGAGAAATTCAAGCAGAGAAGGGGGAGGGGCAGTGAAAAGTCATATTCGTTCTGTGTGTACTTGGAATTTCTGGGTCGAGGGACTGGAAAACATCTTACTAGCTTTTTAAATTTTTCTGAAAATAATCGAAGGGAACAACTCAAGAATAAAATAATGACAAGATAATGGCTTAATAAGAAAACCCTTGGGGAGAGCATTAAGAAAACTGTTTTAGGGCGCCTGGGTGGCTCAGTTGGTTAAGCGACTGCCTTCGGCTCAGGTCATGATCCTGGAATCCCGGGATCGAGTCCCGCATCGGGCTCCCTGCTTGGCGAGGAGCCTGCTTCTCCCTCTGACCCTCTCCCCTCTCATGTACTCTCTCTCCCATTCTCGCTCTCTCAAATAAATAAATCTTTAAAAAAAAAAAAAAGAAAACTGTTTTAGTCTCAACACCTTGAAAATTATATGACTTATCCTTAACTCTGTTTTCTTGTTGTAAAATGATACCTTAACGGAAATTATGTGGGTTGAATTGCAGGAGAGGTGATAAAAAGTGGCTTAGAACAAAAAAGAAATAATGTATGATTAATTAATAGTATCAACTCTTGAGAAGTTTGGAATAGAAACTCTTCAAACATACCTCTTTTTTAGTTAAGATAAACAAATCACTCTTTACTATTATACAAATGCTGATTACTAAGTTTATATAAAAATTAATTCGGTTAGATAATAAAAGACAGGTGAAGGAACCAGTGAGACATATAAACAGCAACATTGTCTAAGAAGCATTAGACATCTGCACTGTTTCTGTTGCATCTTGGGCTGGGTGTCACAGTTCATATGCTGGGAGCTGACGGCCAGACCAGCTGGTGACCAAGTGGCCCCTCTGGGGAATGGGGATTAAAGTAGCCCCAGCAAGTGGCTGCAGGGGCACTGGCTCAGTGCAGCAGGACCCTCTTCAGAACAACTACACCCAAATCTGTGCATGGGAGGCCCAGGAATCTGCATTTAACAGGCACACTGGGTGCTTTCACTGGGCATCCCACAGTTTAGTGGCTGCTGTTCTATGTGCCCTTGCATGTGATTGTCCACAAATGTGCCACGTTCACTCTGACCTCGGTTCTTTCGTTCGCTGCTCCTCCCTCCAAGAGTGCCCCACCTTCTCTCATCTACACATAAGCCAAGATCCACTGGCTTCCTGGAACCATCACTAACTTCTTGATCTCTTTTCCATAAGCTCTAATTATGCTACTTAATCCTGTCTTATCCTATTTTGTAGCCTCTTTCACTGTGTGCAGTATAGTAAATCCCCCTTCATGGCTTAATTCCATTAATTCCTGCCCAGGGCAGAAAGATCCCACTTTAAATAGTTGCCCTGTTTGACAAAACCTGTCCCCTACCCATCCTTTATTTTGAATAAGTGTTTTTATATCTTGTCTTCCAAGGCAGAAGGAAGGGTGAAGCCTAGAGTTTTGTAAGGGCAGAAAGTCCTGAGGAGCCCATGTCTTCCAGAGAGAGCTGTAGGGCCTTATTGATTGGACGTCAAAACACAAGATTTCTTCCACCACTGTTGATTGTTTTGGGTTTTTTTCGTTCATTATCCCCTTTAGTGTCAAAATCAATTTAAACTTAATCAAAGACTTAATATTTCTATCTTCTTCCCGGCTCCCCATATATGATAATTTCCTTAAGGGATGAAACCTGGTCGTATACCTCTCACGAAACTCCTCCACCCTGCATGTTAACTGTGGTCTGCTGTCCCTCTTCCTGGGGCCTGACACCACTGCAGTCTTGTCATGGTTCCTCCATGCCATTTTATGCAACATGTCCCCACACTCCTGGCCACAGCTGATCAGAGGCGGGCACCTGATCCAGAGCTGGGTCAGGCAGGTCCTTCTCTCTCCAGGTATTTTGCAAACTTGGGACATATTTGAGTTTGGAATGAATCTGGGGGATCTGGGAGGTATTTTCCTTATGTGGACCAAAACAAGTAAGGAAGGCATTGTGCAGAGAGAATGCGGGGAGAGGAGCAGGTGAGTGATGCAAAGAGCCTGGTGGGTACTGTATCTCTACATTTCTGCATTGGTATTTCTGCCTATGTTTTGGAACTCAGAGTTTTCAGAAGAGTCCCTGTTTTATGTGAGCTTGTTCTAAAGGCTTCAAGAAATCTGGAAAGACATGGAGGGCAAGGAGGGAAAAGGGGGTTTTGCCAGGCTTTTAGGTAGCCAACCTACAGAGTCTAACCAACTGTGTGTTATCTCAGGACGCCTGTCTGGTCAGTAGGGCATGCAGCTCACAGCAATCTCAGGGCTGTGAGTTCGAGTCCCATGTTGGGTGTAGAGGTAACTTAAAAGTAAAATACTTTTTAAAAAAATTCATGTTATTTAATCCTCTAAACAACCATGTGTTTAAAAAACAGTCATGGGGCACCTGGATGGTTCAGTCAATTAAGTGGCTGACTCTTGGTTTCAGCTCGGGCCATAATCTCAGGGTTGTGGGATCAAGCCCTGAGTTGGGCTCGCAGCTCAGTGAGGAGTCTTCTTCTCTCTCACTCTCTCTCTCTCCCTCTCCCTTTGCCCCCCCCCCCGATCATGCACACTCTCTCTCTAATAAATAAATAAATAATAAATAAATCTTTAAAAAAAACCAATCATGATTATTATTACCACTTTAAAGGCAAGAAAACCAAGGCTTAGAGAGGTAAATAACTTTTTCTAAAGACACTAGGCTACCAAGTATGGAGGTGGAGGTGGGGTGTGAGGCCAGGTCCGTCTGACTCCAACATGCAGAACTGCTTTCCGGTGAACACCTGTCGGTATGACACTTTCATTTTTGCTCCTGTAGTACAGTCCCAGCTGGGGGAATTTGAAAGGATTCTCTAGGCCAATCCTGCATCTTCAAGTTGTCCCCGGTTACTTGGCAGGAACTGTGCTCTGGGCGGCACGAGGGAGGTGTAACTGCCCAGCAGCCCAGGGAGTAGAGGCTGGCGGTTCTGGGCGGTGGGAGCAGCAGTCCCAAGAGTCCCGCTGCCAAGCAGAGCCGCTGGTACGGGCTGGTTGTGCCACAAGCGAGAATGACATCCACTCTAGCAGCACCAACTGCGAGAGCGCAACAGCACACGTCTGCACGATTGTCTGGGAGTCTATACCCCTCTCCAAACTTTCAGCATGAGTGGTGGTGGCCCTTGATATCTGAGATGGGGCTGTGGAGCGGGGGGGTGTGGGTAGGAGGCAGGAGAGGCCAGGGGCAGGTGAAGACCGTAGTTGGAAGGGCAAGACCAGTGAGAAAGGAGGGAGGTTCAGGAACTTTTTCTGTTCAGAAACGAAAGCCCAGACCTCAGATTCTTGACCAGGAGCATATAGACACCTGAAAGAGGTGAATGTGGCAACATATAAGTGTTTAGTCCAAAGGGATGGACTATACCTACTATATCTCATACCTATGAGAAGGAAAGAAAGTTTGTGAGGGTGCTTTTAATTAAAATGTTATCTAAATGCAATATATCAGCAACTATAAGCTACTGCCTCCCACATTTATGACTGTAGTTCTGACCTCTTCTCTGATCCATGGATTTTTAAGTTTCATGCGGTAAGTGTGCTATACCTCCTAAATGCAAATTTGAATATATTCTAACATAATTCTAACATTCTCTTAGTCCTCTCCTCTTGCATTTAAAGAAATAGAAGTCCAGAAAAATGAAATAAAAAATTAAACAATGTATTAAAGTTACAGTTGATCTGGTTGAGTTAGAATCTGGAAATCCAAGTCAGAATCCAAGGTCTAGTAGATTTTCTTCCACTCCACTGGGTATTTGTAGCATGAGTAAAAGATGACAGGTAGTGGCCTTGGCTATTTCTTATACCTGTGTAAGTGAACTTATCGCTACCCCTCAAATGTAAAGAACAAATGAAATGGAAAGAGACATTTAAAAACTTCATCTCTGAAAAGTGATTTGTAAAATTCGGGTGAGTGATGAGCTGTTTTAAGATCCTAAACATATTTGAGCTATCAGCATAGTCATTCTTTCCTCTTTGCCCTCAAATAAAGGCTATGATGGCTTTAACATGCCAATCGTGCTCTTTGGTATGTCTACAAGCAGACACCCTAATTGCATATGCTTCCTGCACCCGGTAGTACGCAAAGGGTGACCTCTGGAGAATCTCACTGCACTCTCCCTGGATCCCGTGGGGCAGGTGCAACTCAGACGCTCCCTCAGTTCCTGGGTTCTTGTCAATGTCGCCTTGGTTCTGGCTGGCAATGAAAGGAGGCAGATGGTTCTGGGAGGCCTCAGCCCACCACTTCCAAGTCATGAGCAAGCCTCTTTTCATTTCTAGGGATTTAAAAAGACAAGGAAGTGGAGAAAGACCTTTTTTTTCCCACCTTCCTTCTTGACACATTCTCAACCATGAAGTCTGATGAAAGGAATAAAGAGACAGGGGTTAGTTGGAAGGAAATTTCCAGCTCCTAAGAAAATGTTCACATTATTTTAAACAGTGCAAAGAGCTTCCTGAAAGGAAGTACTATTGGAGGGATGAATAAAAAATTTTGAAATGGTTCAGAGAAGATAGGTTTCTTTAAAAAAAAAGTTGTGGCTGGAGTAGTATGTGTTGATGCCTATGTAGAAAAAGGTCAAAAGGGTTGGTGAGCCAGAACTTTTACTCCTTCTGGGTTTTTTATTGAACTCATGTTAGCAAGAAAATTGTCAGAAAACCAGGAATGGCATGAACAGCTCAATGGAATATGTCTCAGAAGAACATACCTATGAGAAGGAAAGAAAATTTGTGAGAGTGCTTTTAATTAAAATGTTATCTAAATGCAGTATGTCAGCAACTATAAGCTACTGCCTCCCACATTTATGACTCTAGTTCTGACCTCTTTTCTGACCCATGGATTTTTAAGTTTCATGCGGTAAGTGTGCTATACCTCCTAAATGCAAATTTGAATATATCTCTCTGCCTTGCTGAAAATCCTTCAATGGTTCCCTATTGCCTACAGAAGAGAGGCCAAACTCCTTAACATATCCCACATGGCCCCTTGTGACTTGTCTTCATTCTCTGTAGCTGACGTTGGTGACTAAGCCCTGGGTTGTCTCCCTATTCCTTGCTTCTGTATCTTTATGGCTCAAAAAGTTCAAGGAGACTTCCTCATAGCAAGATGCTTTCTTCCCTTTCTGAGGCAAGGTGACACCAGGTAAGTGATTCCGCCACTCCATCAGGATGGGAGCTTTGATTCTTCTCTGCTGTTAAACTTCATTCCTTCCTTCCACAAACATTTACTGAGTGCCTTCCTTATGTTAGGAATTGTGCTAGATAGTAGGGACTTAAGAATGAACGAGACACATGTCCTGCCTTCAGTGAGTTTACACTCTGAGTAGTAGTTTCTTCTTACTGCTGTTACAAATTTAGTGGCTCAAAATAATGCAAATTTGTTCTCTTGCAGTTCTGGAGGTCAAGCTGTTGGCAGGGCTGTACATCCTTCTGAAGGCTCTAGGGGAGAATCTCTTTCCCTCGCCTTGTCCAACTTCAAGAGGCTGCCTACATTTCTTGGCTCATGGCCCCTTCCTCCATTGTCTCAGCTGCTGGTGTGGCATCCTCAGATCTCTGTCTGACTCTGTTTCCATTCCATGGTCTTATCTCCTGTGACTCTAACTCCGATCCTCCTACTTTCCTCTTATGAGAAACTCGTGATTACACTGGGTCCACTCAGATAATGTAAGGCACGTTTCCCATCATCTCCAGATTTTAATCCCATCAGCAAAGTCCCTTTTGCCATGGAAGGTGACATATTCACAGGTTCCTAGTATTAAGACATGGACATCTTAGGGGGGAATTAGTCTGCCTCCTGTACTCTGCTAGCCCTTTTACTTTGTCTTTAAAACAGCATTACTTGCTTTTTCAGCAGACATGCATTGAGTGCTGATTGTATATATGCCAGGCACTGTTCTAGGTGCTGGGAATACAGGGATACAGAAGTAACAAAGCAGACATAAAACTCTTGCTTTCAGAGATCTCACCTTATGAACGAGGGCGGGGGAGAGAGAGAGAGAGAGAGAGAAAGAAAGAAAGAAAGATAGGGAGAACAACACAGGATTAAGAAGAGAGAGCACCAGGAGCAAGCAGGCAAATGACACAATGACCTTTGAACAGGGAGTGAGCCTCACAGGCATTTGGGGGAAGAGCTTTCCAGGCAGAGGGAACAGCAAACACAGGGCTTGGAGGCAGGAGAGTGTCTGGTGTATTTTGGGAACAGAGAGAAGCCACTGTGGCTGAGGGGGCGGGTTGGGGGGGTTAGAAAGGAAGGAGTTGAAGTCAGAGCTCTAGATGGAAGTCAGAGAATACATTTCTCTAGCCCAGAATGGGAACTTTGGCTTTTCCTCTGAGTGACATGAGAAGCCCTGAAGGCTTTTGAGCAGGGAGGTGACATGATCTAACTTACTTATGCTCCACACTCTGGGTCCTGTACGTAGAACAAATTATTGAGGGGAAGGGCAGGAACAGAGAGATCAGAAAGGGAGACCTGTGGTGCCTGGGTGGCTCAGTCGTTGAGCGTCTGCCTTCGGCCCAGGTCATGATCCCAGGGTCCTGGGATAGAGCCCTGCATCAGGCTCCCTGCTCGGCAGGAGGCCTGCTTCTCCCTCTCCGTCTGCCCTTGCTTATGTTCCCTCTCTTGCTGTGTCTCTCTGTCAAATAAATAAATAAAATCTTAAAAAAAAAAAAAAGGGAGACCAACAGGGGGAATATTGTGATAATCCAAGTGAGAAAAGGCTTGAAGCAGGGAGACTTACAGTGGGTGGAAAATGATTGGATTCTACATGTATTTTGAAGGAAGTGCCAACAGAATTCACTAATGGTCTGGATATATGATGTGAGAGAAATAGAGAAGTCAAGGATGACCCCACGACTTTTGCTCTGAAGGAAAAACTTTGAATCTCTGGAAGGGTGCCCTTAATGGAGGTGGGGAAAATTGCAGGAGGGAACTGTTTTTTTGGGGGAATATCTGGAGCTTTTCAGCTTTACACTTGTAAAGTCTGAGATACCTAATATACAACCAGCTGGAGATGTTGAATAGGAGATGGATGTGTTAACCTTAAAGATAAAACTGTCAGCTATTTTACCAGCAAAATGGGTTTATTCAGAAACAATGGAGGAGTGCATTCAGGACATGCATGCTGTGGCAAAACCAGAGGCCAGTCCAACAAATGAAGGATGGTATTTTATGGAGAAGAAGGAGGAAGTTAGGGGGACTTCTTTTGAAGGAAAACCCATTGGAAAAAAGCAGGAGTTCAAGGTGATGATGGTTTCTCATTGGCCAAGTTGCAGGGGTAGCCAATTTCGTGTAGGAGATGCAATGCTCATCTTTTCCCTCTGGGGGCCTGTAACTGATTATCCTTACCTGTTGAGGATTCTTCTGCTGAGGTGTGTAATTGACACTTCCATTGGAGTCTCTAATTGACGATTGTTCCTGTGATTGAGGTTGAGTGGTAGAACTCCCTCTTCTAGCCTCTGGACTCCACATTAGGGAGGTTTCCCTTTATTAATTTTCACAGATGTATGAGTCTGGATTTCAGGGAGGCATCTGGACTGGAGATGTAAATTTGAGGGTAGTCAGAATATAGGCGTCATTTAAAGTCATCAGACTGGTGAGATGACCACAGAATGGTAAGAGACCACATAGAGAAGATGTCCATAGAGACCTGGGGACTTCTGAGTTGAGAGATGGGAGCCTGAGAAGGCCACAAAGCTAGAACAAGAACCAAGACAGACTCTTAGCCCAGAAGCCACATGAAGAAAGTATTTCAAGGATGAGAGTGACCAACCTTTCTCTGTTGCTGAGGGCTCAAATGAGGTGAGGATGGGAACTGACCACTGGATTTAGCAACAAGGCAGTCACTGAGGACCCTGAGAAGATCTGTTTCCCTGGACTGGTGGGGGCAATTCAAGAGAATGGAGGAGAGGAACTGAAGACAGCAAGCAAGGCAAAATCTTTTGAAGATTTGAGGGGTAAAGTGAAGTAGAGGGAGATATGGACTCTAGGAAATGTCTTATTTTTCACCATGGCAGATATTACAGCATACATACACACTCTTAGAAATGACTCAGTAGAGAGGGAAATTTCCTGATGCAGGAGAGAGGGGCAGTTACTGAATTGATGTCCCTGGGTCAGAGGGGATGGGACTAGTACACAGTGGGAGAGGTTAGTCTTAGCTTAGAGCTCTGAGAGTTCATCACAAGTGCAGGAGGGCAGAAGAGTATGTGCGGACAGGTACAGGTGGGTTGGTATCTAGAGTGGCAGGAAGCGAGTGTGTGCCAGGTTCTCTTTTGATTGCTTCTATTTTACCAACAAAGAAGCAAGGTCGTTAGCTGTGAGTAATAAGCCAGAGGTTTGATGAAGGGGGAGAAGGTGTGAAATAGTCCTTTAGAAGAGTGGGGGAGTGGACAAGGAAGTGTAGTAGCTCTGCTAAGCAATGTGAATTGATTATAAAGTTGTTGGTGTTTAAACATGTGATAAATATTATCATGCAGATGGGAGACTGAACTGTTCTAAGAAATCTAGTATTCAGATAAATCAAGTTGCATAGGGCTAAAACAATAAAACCCTAAAATTGAGACAGCATTAACTATAACTTAATTTTGGATGATTTGGGAGCACTTTGGTCTTTTTTAAGAGTTAAGAGTAATTTTTCTGCATATGTGTTAGTACTTCCCTATAGATGTATAGTGAATAATAGGAAGTTCTGAATTGATGATAATAGGCTGAATAAACTAGACTCTAACTGAAAAACATGCAAATGTGAATTGATGTTTATAATATTAAAAAAATACCAATTTTGCTTCCTTGGTAGGCTTCTGTGTCAAAATCAGTCCATATCAGATATGTTAGGGTGTTTTGTTGTGTAGAAATAAATAACCAGAGGGAAATGAATTCAACTGTGTTCTAACAAAAAAAGAAGTGAATAGGGAAGGAGGAACAGGAAATGACTAGATGTTCTCCTTATCACTAGGAAAGGTTACACATCCCTATGTGTGGGAGGGGGTTAGGCAGAGGTGGGTAGAGGAGCCCAGGGAGAGTAGGCAGGAATGGTGTTTGGCAAACTCTGTATTCCCCTTTTACTTTTCTGCTGCCTCTTCTCTGCTATCTTGAAGCCCCAGAAGGCCAAGGAGAATACAGAGGGAGTGACTGAGTCAGAAAACATGTAATCAGAACCTACAGCTTTGGTGGATTTCACCTTTTATCTCCTTCAGAAACATAGGTGAAAATTCTGTCACCAATGACAGATAAATAGTAGCCCAGGGCCTTGAAAGAGCAGTTTCAGGTCCCTGAGATAATTTCTCCTATTCTACTCTATTTGAAGGTTAGGGAGGTTACCTTCGTAATCTGAGGCCAATACCCACACTTGAGCCTCATAGCATTGAATACAGTTAATAGATTTGGCTAGCACTTGGGTCAGTTGTTTCAATTGTTATCAAATAGCTATCTGGGAGTCATAAAACAGGTGGCCTTGAAATTGTATGGTGCTGGTGCATACAGATTGGCAGCCATCCTTTATGGGTAAAACTATGTTAAAAGTTGAGCCAGAGCAGATGAACAGCTGATTTACAATAGTGAACTATGCTGGGAAAGATGTTTCCTAAATACACATCAACGGGATGGATAGTGATGCTCTATTGAGTTACTTTGTAAAAAAATTTTTTTAAAAAAGATTTTATTTATTTGAGAGAGAGAGAGGGAAAGAATCAGACTCACTGCTGAGCAGACAGTCCAACGCGGAGCTCTATCCCAGGACCCCAAGATCATGATCTAAGCCAAAGGCAGACACACTTAGCTGACTGAACCACCCAGGCACTCCTCTTTGTAAAAAATGTTATATTAAAAACACCAGTGTGTGAATTTAAGGCCTGCCTTCCCACCCTCCCTTGCTTCTCTCCTTCTTCTCTCCTTCTTTCCCTCCCTCCTTCCTTACAGTTATTTTGGTGGGGGTGTGGATATATTCAGTTTAGGTCTTTGGTTTGAGTTAGCATATTTATTAAATAAGGAATCTGTTTTGAGTTAGTGTAAAAACAAATCATGAACAATGGATTCCCTGTGAAATTACTGTAGCATGGTCAATATTTTTGTTGTTTTTACAGTTGAGACAAGAGAAACTTTAAAATCAACTCATCAACACTTAGCTAAACTTTGTGAAACTGACCTATAAAATGAAACACTCATTTTATTTATTATGTAAAAGGAAAATATGTTATTTATTAGAAATTTTTATAGGCATAGAGCTACAGAATTTTAAAGCTGACCTCACATCTGGGCTACCCCCTCATTTTACAGATGAAGAATCAGAGATTAAATGACTTCTCAAGGAGACTCAATTATGAGTGACACAGAAAAACTCAAACCTAGTCTTCTGAAGTTGTCCAGTGCTTTTCAATCGTTGTATTCACTTAGGTTTCTAACGTAAAAACTTTCATCAACCTAGGATTTAAGCTTGCACTTGACCTAAACAGTCTTAACTTAAAGCCTAGTCTTCATGTACTTTCATGGGTTTCTAGTTTTGTGGGATTGAATTAAATCACAGTTTTCTCATATTAATGTAAGTCGGGATAGGATTTATTAGCTTTTTATTGAGACATAATTCACATACCATGGAATTTATTTTTCACTCATCCCCTTTGAAATCTAAAGTTGAAGCTTCACTTCTATTCACAGTATCCATTTTATTTAGGCAGTGACTATTTAAAACCCCCAAAGAAAAGTTTCTACAATTAAAAGAATAAAGAGGGCTCGAAAAGATTTCATCTTGATCCTTACCAGCATTTTGCAGTAGGTTTGAAGGCATTTGAAAAGCTTAGTGATTAAAAAAAAAATAAACAAAACTAAACTCCTCCCACCCCAGGGTTTTTATGAGACAAAGTTGTAGAAAGGAAGGACTCTACGGAAAAAGACACATTCTGTGTGAACAGAAACACACAGACAGTAATGAAATATGGCTGTGGAGCAAAAACTTACATTCTAAGCCTAAGTAGGTACATACTCTACAGGGTAGGATGAAAGGAAGGTATTGAGGACACTTACAGACTGCTGCACTCATTCCCCCCCCCCCAGCAGACATTAAGTAAATATCTACTATGTACCAAGCCTGTGGAGGCGCTGAGAACACAAAGATGAATAAGGCAGATCCTCAAGGAGGCCAATCTGGTGGTGCTGATGGGGAGGTGGGGACGGGGGAAGGGAGGAGAGAGGGAGCCTGTGGAGAAGTGGTTGGGGGATGAGATTAGACGGGTAGGTTGAAGGAGTGAATATATGGTAGAAATTTAGGGGTAGAGATACGTGCTGGCTTCTATGGCAGAAATCTCCCCCAGAACCTCTGGCGAAAAAAACCCAAAACAATTAGCTTCATTTGCCAAATCTGGCCAGATATCATGACGTTGGTCTACAGATGCCCTCTCAGATAGGTTTAAAAATCCTCCTCCCGCTTCTAGCATTCGCTTTCCGCACCATTAGGGAGTCGGGCAAGGGAGGGGGCAGGATGAAAACTGCACCCACGTTTGCTGCCTTGGCTCTCTGCAGGAGACAGGAATCCAGGGCTTTGCCGTCGTCATAGCAACTAGGAGTTCCGCGGTCCCCCACCTTCCTCCAACTCCTACTTCCCGGGCTGGCCGGGCTGAGCGGCCGCTTCTCTCGCGAGATTTGCGCGCTGTGCTGAGTAGCCCAGCGGTGATCTCACCCGAGACTTGCCGAGGGAGGGAGAGAAGGAGGGGAAGGAATGGGGCGGGGAAGCGGGGAGGCGAAGGGAGTGGAGGGGAGGGAAGGGCGAGTGAGGCGCCGCCACCGCCGGCAACTTTGTGAGCGAGTTCAGTGCGTGCGTGAGCGAGTGAGCGAAAAAGTCAGTGCGGCGCCGACTTCCCGGGAGGAGGGTCCCCGGGGAGGGCCAGGTCTGGGCTTCAGAGGCCGCCCCCCAGCCACTCCATCCCTTCCCGCCTCCGGGACTCCCTCTCCATTTCCTCCCCCTTCACCGGTCCTCGCGGGCCTTCCCACCCCCGTCGGCAGTTACCTGTCCCCTCCCCCACTCGGCACGCACCTCCCCTTCCCCTGCACCCACCTCCGACCTCTGGACCCCGAAACCCCCAGCCACCCCAAACCCGCTTTATCCGCGGCCCCCACCCCCAGCTTTTTCTCGTGGGGGCAGGCGGGCGGGATGGGGGGCGCTGAGCCGCGGAGGCGGCGCGAGCGGGGACCAGGACGCCCAGACAATAGTTGATGCCCGGGGACAGAGGCACCTCCGCCCCCCACTCCAGGAGCGCGGGCCCCCGCCGGCTGCTCTCCAGCCTGCTCTCCGGGTCCCCCTCGGAGCCGGGCTCGGGAGTGGGGCAGATTCGGCCCCCACCTCCCCCGGGCCCTACTCCGCCCGGCGCCCGCCCCGGCCCGGCCTCGCCGCCCGCCGTTCTCCGCAGAGGAGGCGGCGAGTGAGCGCGCGCCGACCGTCCACACGGTTTCTCTTTCTCCCCAGGGAGAGCGCGCGGCGGACCCACCCCGGACGCGCGGCAGCACCGGGAGGCCGGGCTGAGCGGTAAGTGGCTCCAGCGCCCTGGGGCCGGGCAGGGGAGCGGGGGTGCAGGACTGTCGACAGCCCCCCCTCCCCCAGCGCGTTTTGGGCTGGGGCTCGGGTCCAGGGCCGGGAGCAGACACCGGGAGACCGGTCAAAGTTTTATTTCCGATTCGGTGGCGTGCTGATAGCGCAGCCCGGCGGGGGCGAGTCCGGGCTGCACCGCGCACGGCGCGCGCGCACGCACCTCGGAATCCGAATCTGCATAACTACCGGCGGAGCGCCTCTGCGAGAGGCCGGGAGATCCGCGCCCCCGTCGGGGTGGCTGCGCCCACCCGGCTGTTTTCGTCGTCACCCGGCACCCTTCACCTTCAGTCACCTGGGTGAGCGCTTTGCAGGCTGTGCTGGAAAGGAGAGGCCGAGGGTTGTAATCATGGGAAAGGGAGTAGGGAGCTCGCTGCCCGCGGGTGGTTAATTTCTCTCCCGGGGTTCTGAGGGGGAGGGCAGTGAAAGTCGGGGATGCTCTAACCGGCTTTCGTTGGAGCAAGTAAACCTCGAGAGGGCTGGGGAGGCGTGAGGGCGCCTCAAAAACAACTTTTCCTCTTTAGCCTCATCTGTTTCCAACTTCTGACCCTAAAGGAAATTTGCGAGGCTCCCTATTGCTTCATGGCATTTCTAGGTGGACAAGTAATCATATTAGGCAGGTTGAAATTTCATCTGGTTTCACCGTTTGTTAAATCTAGAGACAAGGGAAATGGATCACTTCAGGGAAGATGTTTAATTGAGTTGTTGGTATTCGTTTTTGAAGGAAGCATTTGGGGACTGACGGCTCCTAGAGACTGCGTTTACCTTAATTTAATTTTTCCTGAAAAATTTCCTGGTATTTTAGAGGTAGCATTCCCTGAAATTCTTACTACCGGCTGGACGATTATATTTCTAAACTGGGAGCCAGTGATGCGATGCAAATTTCAGAGTAAAGGTGTCGACTTTCATCAGGTTCCAGGTCTATCTGGATGAACTGGGGTTGGCGTTTCCTCTATAAAGTAAGTCTTTCATGTTGAAACTCTGACTCAGACTCTTAAACCCATTGTTTTTATACTGGTACTCTGTGGGAGTTAAGTGTCAACTTTCTCTTCTTTTCTCATATGGAATATTCGTCCAAGGCAAAGATTCTCCGACTTAATTTTTTGGAAAAGTACAAGATTAAGTCCTATAGAATCGTCCTCTGCAGCCAGTTTAGTAACAGTATTAATTTTCTATATAATCCTGATTTAATGACTTTCACTTTTCTCTTTTTCATTTCTTGAAGGCTGCAATTAAACCACCTTTACCAGGATGGGGGAAAAAAAAAACCTGATGGGAATAATGTAGAGCAGTGGTAACAGCAGTAGTCTCAAATGAAAGGTTTATGTAAAGCAGTTTATGGTCACTGATGTGTCCAACTATTAGATGACATACCAGTTATTAACAAGAATATTAATATTAACATTTTTCCCATGGAATAAATTACTTGTACTGAGGCATCAGCAATTAACAGTGCATTTAAAATGACTTGGGTGATGATTTGCTTGTAAATGGTTAGGGGCAAAATAAGAGATTTTGGGGATGAATGGCTTTATGTGGGTGACAACTTATTTTCTTATCTCATTATGCTTAAGTAGAAGACTTTTGAAGTTGACTTTATCATTAGATTTCTCTAGTTTGACTGAGAGAACAAGTTTGGCAAGTGGCTCAAGATAGTCAGTAGGTGTTGCTGTTAGCTTCTCTGTAGTTCCTGGTACTGCTCCTCCTGTTTGAAATTGCAATTCTGATAGAACTTTTTAGATCTGAAGTGTCAGGCAGACGTTGGGATCCTGTGGCAAGGTTGACTTGAACTCTTGGTAATAAATCCAAAGCACCTTACTTAGATTTTGTACTGAGATTCATTTAACTCTATCCTTTCACTGTTATTTTCTGGCTTTCATACTTACTTACTTTGCTTTTGATTTGAATTACATGAGTAATTTTAGGGAACCCCCCTACCCCTCGCTTTTTAAACAACTTTAAAAAAATCTTCATGTAGCTTTATTGAAGTCATAGATTGAAGATTGCTTGAGTTTAGTGGTTTTGTAAACTTTGGGGGATCTTGGTTGACTCTGAGTAATGGATATGTTCTGTTAAATTGCCGTTTGAGTTTTTCAATAAAAGTCCGTTTTCTGTCTCTTTGAGCTGTGAAACAGAGGCACCACGAGAGGTGGAAAAGTGTAAAAATACAGATTCCCTGAATCTTTCCAATTTAGGGGCAAGTATGTAGTGATTCGTGAGAACATAATTATGTGCTTCCTGTCAGTCCTCATGGTTGTGTTATTATTCCTATTGGTCCATAGCAGTGCACCTATAAAGTATGGATATCCTGAAGATTTCCAGGTGACATCTCTCATTGGAGATTTTTGGTTCACTGATGAAATCGGATTTTGTCAGAGGAAAACAAATATATTTATCCCTCTGATGGAGAACTAGATCTCTGATAGAGAATGCTTCTTTCTTCCTTTTGATGCAGATCACAGAAGCTCATATCTGAAATTCAGAAAAAAGTCCCCCTTTACCCCCATAATATCACTATATTCCTAACCTTTTGAAGTTTATGGTGAGTCAGGCGTTATTTACTGAGTGCCTCTATCCGGGAAGTGTGCTGTTGGGCTCCATGGTTCTGGCGGTGAATAAGTGTGTTTCATGGAACTTATAGTCCAGTGGGGCCATATGTAGTAACTTTTCTGAGTTTGGGGTTATGGTACCCTGGTATGGTACCCTGCCTTCAGAAAGGTTTTGCATAGCAGGCAATCAGTTATTTTTATTGTTTTCTGAAATAAGGGAGCCCATTATTTGCCCTCAGAAGTTCTGGGTTTCAAATTTTCTGGCTATGGGATCTTAAAAAATAATCAAACCTCTCTGAACTGTCTTTCTGAAAAACTGTCTTTTTCAGCAAAAATGGGCATAATGCTTGCTTCACAGCTTTGCTGCAAGAATTAATGAGAAAATATGTATGAAAGTATGAAAATATGTATGAAATCATAAAGTTTTATTTGCAATTGCATTTTCTTTTTGATGAACAGATTCATAGATTGTTGAAGGTAGAAGGGATTTTGAATTTAGATCATTTGGCCCATTTTCTCCATTTTGCAGATGATGAAACTGAGGCCCGGAAAGCTGAAGTGATTTGTCGCAGGTTATAGAAGAACTAATTAGTGATCAGGCAGTGATTGGAAGGCAGGTTTCCAGATTTAACTGTACTCCTTTGTTTCCTGGTTTTTGTTTTGTTTTTTTGAGTCTATATGTTAAAATTCGTTTACTACTCCCTCCCCCCCGCAAGTGTTCAGTGTTTATTAAGTATCTAAATGAGCAAAACCTAAGGAAGCAAACAAAATCAACATTAAGATTGGAAAAAAAAAATTGAAGAGCTTTGAAAACAGTATTGATGTAGTGTTTGGTAAGTAAGCTTTAGAGTTACTCAAATTACAAAGTATGGAAAAAGAAATTGACTTAGTTAAAATATCTACATGGTAAGCCTTAGGCTCCTCCCCCCCGACCTTTTTGGGGTTGGGGGATAGACTTATTAACTCAGAGCATAAGGTACTTGTACGCTCTTTAGAGAAGCCAAACTTAATTTGTTCAAGGTTACCATTTTCTTCCCTTAATATCATTTTTCATTTGTAAAAGAAAGTGATTGTCCCTTCCTTATTTCTGGAATAGTGGCAACTTGTAGACCTTCTCTTTCAGTTACGTGTACATGTAAGTGTTACCAGGGGATGGGGCTTGGAGGGGGGATGGGTCAGATGGAGGGATAATTGCACAGAAAAAAGGAACATATTGAAGGAGCTTCCTGTTGAAGATGTGACTGATTTACATAGCACCACCCTCCCTTCCACTAGGGTAATCTGAGCCAGGAGAGAAGAAATATCCCTGCCAGTCAGCGACTGCCCTTTAGAGGGGGGGGCTCTCCCTTCTGGGGGGGTTGAGCGGTATCTTATTCTTTCAGTGCTTATCCAAAAAGTTGTGTCTTGTTTCATATCCGGTGCTCCTTAAAATGTAGGTGTTCCACGATCACTTGAGATTGACAATCCAACCTATCCACGGCACTTCTACTTTTTGGCATAAGAAGTAAATTGACCTCATTGGATTTTTGTTTTTAGGTTTTTGTTTGTTTTTTTCCTGTGTCTAGCTAATTGAAAAAAAGAAAAGGCAAAACAAAGCCCTCACACTTGTATGGCATTTTATTTTCCAAAGGTTAGAACTAAGTTAATTATCCTTAGGTAATCGCTCTTTTATTCTTTTGGTGGGCTTTTGATGAGCTCTGGAGTGAGTCAGAAGCATGGGAAAAATTCCCTTTGCTTTGAATCTGTCAAACAGACGGTTTGAGTGAGGGAGGGAATAACATGAGTGTGGTTGGGTTTGTGATCACGAGGGTAAGAAAATCCACTGGGGTATATCTTTTGAGGGTAGGGGCCAGGGCACATCCATTTTCTCCTTTTATTCTGGCCTGGGGAGAGTAAAGAGAACATGAGTGTTTTCTTGAAGATCAAGAGGGATGACCCTGAAAGGACATGGAGGAACATCAGGAGCTTTTTTTTAGTTGGACCCTAGGACATAACAGCGCCTAGGCGGGTGTGCAGCAGAGTCAGGTGAGGCCCCAGCTCTCTGCCTCTGGAGGTCTGGGATGAGAATTTCTAGTCTCTAGATTTCTAATTTGTTCCTTGTCATGTTGCACTGACTTCTCACACTAATTAGGATTATAGTATGCCTCCCTTTAAACTGTGGGAAACAGGCAATTACATAATGTTAGATTTCCCTCTTTTCAGCTCAGGAGATGCGGGAGCCTGGATGCCTGTTGGAGTGTGCCGGCTTGGAGAGGCAGGGTTTCTGGTTTGCACAAGCACAGGGGTCACTCAGAGGTGACTTGAGCGGATAAGACAGGACGTCCAGCCTTGGCCACCACTGGATTCTTTTTCCTCTGCCCTCCCCCAAAGCAGGTCTGGGTTCAGTGCCTTTTGCAGATACAATAGTTAATTCTGGTTATTTTCTCTTTTCTACTTTTTTCATGAGGTCTTTTACCAAAGCTATAGGTATCATCATTAATGGGTTTTTGTGGTTCAGGGTCTTGCTTCCTTTTAGAATGAATTCTCAACTACTCAGAAGACAGCTAGTGAGAAATAAAAAGCAAAGACCTTCATTGTGAATGATTATGTTTCTGTAATCCAGACTTGAGTCTTTTCCTTCGGCTCCTATGTTATCTTTTTTTTTTTCCTTCATATTCCAGAGTATTCACCTAGATAGGTATTCTAGTTGGATATATTGTGAGCTCCTTGTGTTCCCTTTAACAGTCTCGGTTCCCAGAATTGATTGACTATTGGTTTTTACAACTTTTTTTTTTTTATTTAAGACCTTTATTAATGGGTGCTTGCCGTTTGTTGATTTTTTTGAAAAAATCAAGTTGTAAACTTTTTATTACAAATTAAAAATGAGGTTCTTAAAAATCTCAACTTGACCAGATATGAAACAATTTAAAAACCTTTAAAGGTGTATTGAGAAAAAACAGGTTTTTTTTTTTTTTTTTTAAACACATTTGTCATTACCAAAAAGAGATGTCTTTAGGTAAAAATAATACAGGTTTCTTTGTGGTTCTTGATGCTCTTAGAGAAGCAACTGACAACCGAACTGTGGTATCTCACGCTTTCAAGAAGAGACAGTACTTGTTAGGAGATGCCTCTAAGATGTATCATTATAAATTAGTTGCATGTCCTAAAATTTTCACCCAATTGGACTGTTACTGCTTGCTTCACCTATGTGTATCTAGGAAAAAAGTGGAAAGCAGTATTTTCCCAGATATTTGCAAGAAATGTAAGTTTATGACTTGTTGGAACCAAACTGCTTTTTTTCAGAAGGCTGTAGAAACACAGGGCTCTTCTTACTCTTGTACCGCGGGTCGATGTGTGGTTGATGGATGTCCTCCCTCTTCCTAAGCCTGGTTCTGGCTGCCCCGGGGAAGACCTCAGAAGATTCTGCCAGTGTATACTTTGTCTAATTCCTGAGGAGCTGACATCTCCTATGTAAAGAGAGTGTGCTGTGTGTGTGCCTGTGTTTGGGGCGGGGTCTGACTGTGGTTCCTAACCCCTGTCTCTTTATCAGTTGGTGAGGTGCCTGTGGTTCTTTGAAGCGTCTCCATGTTACTTTATTTGTTTTAATGAGGATCTTAGTGCTGATCCTTTGTAATAGGAAATGAGGTCTAATAATTGCATAACAAAATGTTTCAGTAGGTAAATGATAGGTTATGGAGAGCTACAGGGTTCACAGGAAAGGCTTATTCAGAGTTCAAGAATGTCAGCCAAATAATTACCTTCAGTGGGATTATTCTGAAGGTCATTTCCCAGGTAATGTTTTAAAAAAAGTGGCTTTCAGTGGTTTGGGGTGGATGTGTGTTTGGGGGAGCAGGGAGTGCTTGCGTGGAGAGGGTAGGGGATCCCTGTGAACTCTGGGGCTTTTCTCCGGGGCAGCATGTTGGATATCAGGTGGATGGTGGTGTGAAAAAACTCAATGGATGATTCTGTTACGCTTTTCCTCCACCCACTTGAGAACACAATCGTTTTTATATCATTTTTGAACCTATGCTTGACAATAAGGTAAACAAGTAGTAGGCTTAAGCCAGAGAGCAGCTGACTGGGGATTGTGGAAGCTTCATTTTGAATGGGTGAGAACGGGAACCTCTGATCCTCAATGCTGTCCCATTGACTAAAAAAGACAACTTGGAAAAAAACTCTGGAAATACCTGCCAACAGCTGAAAGGATCGGGCTACTTAGACTCCTGCAGTGGAGGTAGAACATGTACATCCAGTTTGGTATCTGTATGGTGGCACTGCCATCTTAACCATTTTTAAGTATATAGTGCAGCAGTGTTAAGTACATTCATGTTGTTGTGAAACAGACCTCCAGAACTTTCTCATCTTGCAGATCTGAAACCATACTCTCCCCTTCTCCTGGCTACTGCCATTCTACTTCTGTTTTTGTGAATTTGTCTACTTAAGACACCTCATATAAGTAAGAATCAGGCAGTATTTTGTCTTTTTGTGGCTGGCTTATTTCACTCAGCATAATGTCCTCAAGGTTCATCCGTGTTGGCATGTGACAGGATTTCCTTTTTTCGAGGCTCAATAATATTCCATGATATGTATAGACAGTATTTGGTCTACTCATCCATTCATGGACATTCAGGTTGCTTCTACCTCTTCTGTTGTGAATAATGCTGGTATGAACACGAGTATGCCAATGTATCTTTAAGACCTTGCTTTCAATTCTTTTTTTTTTTTAAGATTTTATTTATTTATTTGAGAGAGAGAGAGCACATGAGAGGGGGGAGGGTCAGAGAGAGAAGCGGACTCCCTGCCGAACAGGGAGCCCAATGCGGGACTCGATCCCGGGACTCCAGGATCATGACCTGAGCTGAAGGCAGTCGCTTAACTGACTGAGCCACCCAGGCGCCCTCAATTCTTTTGAATGTACACACAGAAGTGGGATTGCTGGATCATATGGTAGTTAAAATTTTTAATTTTTTGAGTAATCTCTATACAATTTTTCATAGTAGTTGTAAGACCACAGTGGTTTTACATTCCCGCCAACAGCGCACAAGGGTTCCAGTTTCTCCACATCCTTGTCAACACTTGTTATTTTCTGTGTTTTTCATAGTAGCCATCCTAATGCCGTGAGGTGAGATCTCACTGTGGTTTTGATTTGCATTTCTCTGGCGATAAGTGATGTTGAGTATCTTTCATATGTTTATTGACCATTTGTCCATCAGCTTTGGAGAAATGGCTGTTCAGTCCTTTGCCCATTTTTTAATTGGGTTACTGGATTTCTTGTTGAGTTGTAGGAGTTCTTTATATATTCTGGATATTAATCTCTTAGGTGTATGATTTGCAAATATTTTCTCTTATTCTGTGGGTTGCCTTTTCACTTTGTTGGTTTCCTTTGATGTGCAAAAGTTTTAAAATTTGTCTATTTTTGCTTTTGTTGCTTGTGCTTTGGGCATCATATCCAAGAAGTTATTGCCAAGCCAGTGTCATGAAGCTTTCCCCCTATGTTTTCTTCTAGAAATTTTATAGTTTTAGTTCTTGTGTTTAGGTCTTTACTCCGTTTTGAGTTAATTTTAGTATATGGTGTAAGATAAGTGTCCAACTTCATTCTTTTGCATGTGAATGTCAGTTTTCTCAACAGTGTTTGATGAAGAGATTGTCCTTTCCCCATTGGGTGGTCTTAGCTCCCTTGTTGAAGATCAGGTGCCCACAGACACAAGGGTTTATTTCTGGGCTGTCTCTTCTGTTGGTCTGTTTGTCTTTATGCCAGTACTACAACTGTTTGGATTACACTAGCTTTGTAATATCTTGAAATCTGGAAGTGTGAAGGCACTTACTTTAATTGATGCTATTCTCAGTGTTAAATAATAGAGAATAGAGAAGTTGACGATTGAGAAAACAGTTCACAGAATTTTTCTTTTTTTTTTTTTTTTTGAGGGGATCAGACTCTTAAAGAATGAGGTAGAGTGATTTAAATGGCAGAATGCTTGCAAGGCTCTCAGTTGGCAGCTAGTGGAGAGCTGTGTGTCTAGCCCTTCGTGGTTTGCAAAGTACCTTCACAGATACCTATTCCAGTGGCTTGGGAAAGCTTCCAAAAGGTGATGGACCTTGAAGATTGGATGTGTAGCCCACTGGATATAAATACCCCAAACCATCTGTGTCAGTTGGGTTGCAGTGTGACGGGAGGTCCTTCATGAAAGCTGCTAGGGGTGATCTCAAGATTTTCAGTGGTATCAGTTATTATAAGAACTGTCACTTGTGGTATTGTTTTCCTTGACACTGTATTGCTTTTCCTACTCCATTCCAGTAGACTCTGCCTTTCCCCATCTGCTCCCTGAATAGCAGTAGGCCGCATACAAGGATAGAATAGTTAGCCACAGCACTGTTTTCTTTTCTAAGATGTGCAAAGGAGAGAAAACAAACTTGGCTGGGTTGTATGGGATGAATTGAATGAGAGATTGGAACCAGAAGAGCAAATTAAGTCGCTGTTTTAGTAAGTACTGTAGGCTACTTAAGACATACTTTCTTACCTTCTTAATAAAACTGTGGGGATAATTTTGGTTGAGTGTATTACTTGAAGGGACATTGGGGGAATTGTTGTGGAGGAAAAAATGTAGTATGCTTGCATTTAGTAGGCCTGAAGTAAAGATTCATTTAGTGGTAACCAAAGGTATTTATGTCTACATGGGTGAATCTCTAAGGAGTAACTTACTCATGTATCCCGTAAGTATTTATTGACTCGCACTCTAATGCCAATGGCTGCTCTTAGTGACGAGGGACTATATGGTTCCTGCCCTCATGTGGCAGATACTCTTCTAGTGATTGATATGGTCCTTTTCAGTGTTCTGTTCCTCTCATCTGGTTGATTTTTCTTTTAGTTAAAGGCCACCTGTTTCACTACTGATGCAAAACAGTTGTAGTTTATTATGAAAATAGTCCTGTGTTAAATAGTCTTTGTATAGAAGAGAAAAGAAACCCTAGACAGTTCTGCCTTTTTGGTTTCCAAGGAGATAGGTCTTGGCAAAATTTATTTTATCAAGTGCTTTTCTGAGTAACAGAACTAAAGGAAACAGGCTTTAATGAATTTTGGTTAAGTTTTTCCGGAGGACCCAGATAAGGTTTTCAAGTCTTGGTTTCCTCTACTTCCACGTCTGTTCCATGTCTAGTTTTGGTTAATCTGTATTTTTCCATTGTCAGATCTTAAAGGAGTCATATATCCTTTTTGGATCTTCATTCATTCACTCATTTAGCAAGTGTTATTGTTCACATTTTTAGAGACCAAATATCTTTTCCTTTGTAAGAGGAAGAAGGTTGAGGTTGAATTAAGTTTCCTTTAAGGCCAACTGTTAACATTCTGTGAATTTATTATTGTGATTTAGTGAGACTGAAGGCTTTTTGCAGATAGGAGAAATGTTTTTGAAAGAACTAAAGAAAGAAATTCAGAGAATTTGTTTCTAACTCTAAAACATATTAGTGAGAAAATTCTGTGTTGGTGGATAATTTTAGCATTAATTTCACTTTGATCTGAAAACAATCAACATTTTAACTCAACTCTGAGAGTCTTTGTAATTCTGGTAGGAGACAGTTCTGAATCTCACCTTTCTGCTGTGACTTGTAATATGGTAGAAACTTAATTCCTGTTTCAGATGATTGGTATAGTGCTAGGGTGGGAGATTTAGAAATGTTCACCACCCCTTTTTCTAGGTGCTTGTTTTCTGAGTCTTTCAGAGCCCTTGTCATTAATGTGTGTGGTAGTCTTGAGATACGGCGCCATCATGTTACCGAATACAGAAGAGTCACTGATCTGAGGACCAGTGCTGTGAAAATTAAGCTGGCAGTCCATGCTGCCAAATTTGTAATATTCAGGTAACTTAGTGTGAGATTTCGTGGCTTTTTAAAAATGAAAATGATATTTTCATATTAATTTGTCATGAGAAATTCAACATAGTATTGATAATGTGTGATAGGGTTCAGTTATTCAAAGTAAGATTTAAGGATTTCTTCCCATGTGGATTGTTTGCTGTTGTAAATGTGGTCTCATGGTTACCGAGAGCACTGGAAGATTTATGTAATCCTGACTCTGTGAATTTGGCCATTTTTCTTTTGTTTACTAATCAGCAAGCAGTATTCACTGAGCACCTTCTAGATGGCAGATACTGCTCTCATTCTGGGTCTACGGCAATGAACAGCTCTGAGTGAGATGGGAAGCCACCAGAGGGCTTTCCACGAAGGGTTTGATCTGACGTATTTTTAAAGCAAAAACTCAGTTATGCAGAGAATAGAATAAAGTATGTATGTGGGGGTGACTAAGGTGGAGCAGGGAGATTTCAGGGGGTTCTAGCAATAATCTGGGTCAGATATGATGATCAGTGGAGATGATGAGAAGTGGCTGGATTCTGGACTTACGTCAGCTGAAGGCTGTGATGATGTGGAGAGCAAGCAGGAGAGGAGTCAAGGAGAACAGCAGGGTTTTTGGCCTGAGCAAGTGGAGTAATACAGGGGCCAGTCCCTGAAATGGGGAAGACGGGAGGAGGAGGTTTTGGTGGGGGTGAAGAGCTGGTTTGTATATGCTGGGTATAAGCTAGCAGTTGACATGTAAGCAGAGAAGTCAGCTTGGCGCCTGGCAGGTCTGCTAACCTTCATGGGCTTCAGTTTTCTCATCTATGAAATGGGGAAAGTGTTTGCCCTTCCCAGAATTCTTGACATCAAATGAAAAAAAAAGTTAAAACTTCTAAAGTTATGTCTTGTAATGGTGGTATTATTTCTGGAAAGTAGACTGGTTACCATCTTAGGTACTTTGTGGTCTCTTTTGCACTACTTAAGTCATAGGCCATCGGCCAGAATGTATTGTTGGAAGTTGGCACTGGCCTTTCAAAGGCTGGTTTTCTTTCCCAATAGATGGAGTAGCTTGCTTTCTTATTCAGTGATTCCTGGGCAGCTTCTGGGAGAACTTGGTATTTTGGTTTCCTTCAGGGTGTCAGATGGCTTCATTTTGTGCAGAGCCCCTGCAGCACCATGTGGGCCTGTGGTGCCATACTTGCCCCTTAATAAACATCGCTGGGAGCCAAAGGGATTTTATTTAGGTGGGAGGATATTATAGTAGAAAACCCCCAGCTCTTTCCTTTCTCAAAGCCTTTGTCCTTTGAAGCTTCCATGACTTACATAGTTAACAAATAGGGTCTAATAGGTCAGATTTATTAGAGAGACCACTCTCCATGTTTCTTGACTCAGAATACCTGTTTGTATATTCCTAGGTTTTTGGAATACTCCGAGTTTTGTTATAGGCAGGTGAGATTACGTTCAATACATATTTGACCCCATGAGTTAAAATTTAAGATCAGGCGAAAAAGTTGAGAGCATCAGTCTTATAGTTCAATCAGTGGTGTTTGGAACTTATTAAATGTCCTTCCTTAGAGATTGTGGTAGATAGTTGTATCCTTGAGATGCTGTCTTTGCTGATGATTGATACCTTGCCAGCAATCTGATGTTGCTTTAGGAGCATCCAGAGGTGTATGTTCTTGGTTCTCGGCTCTTCACGCGCCACACGGTTTGCACAGAGGCACTGCCCCTTTCTTCACCTCCCTCCTGGGTTGCTTCTCTGGTGCGCAGGATTCCGTCAGGCATCAGCGGGGGACCCACTGCAGGTTATGTGATTTAGAAGAGAAGCTAAGGGTGCCTGTGAGGGCCTGATGCATGTAGTGAGTGTAACTGTTGATGAATGACGTCGAAGTAAGTGTGCTCGGTGTTCAGCGTCATGAGAGCGGTAGTGGCTTTAATAATGCAAGGAGGCCTCAGGAACCATGTGTTTCAGAGGATATTGTGGAGGCAGAAATGACTTGGATATTCTCTTGTATATTGCAGGCAAGAGGATATCTCTCTTCTTCTTTCAGGTCCTCAAATTTATAAAATAAGTTTACCCATCTGCTCAGTAATGGTTAAGTTACATAACCTTTTGCTTTTCATTGAATTGACTTGCTATACATTATCTTATTTCAGCTTGTAAGAAATTGAACAATAGGTACCTATTATAATATCACTTAACATAATTGTCTGAAAAAAGCCCAGCCTGTCTTTACTTTTGAAGTACATATTAGGAAATTTAGGTCAGTTGTAAGAAATACTTTGAAAGGGATCTATGTATTTAAATCTCTGTCTTTTCCATGCTTAATAATTTTTTTCCCCTAGAAGGAATACAGCTTACTTAGATTCTCTAAAATGTCTTTTAGAATTTTCCAAATTGCCTGATGGCTTTTTATTTGCACTCGAGTCTAGTAACCATTTTTATTGGGGAGATAGGCTCTTCATTTCTGAAGTTGTAGTATCTGTTTATGCACTCTTGGTTTTTTTTTCCTTTATGTAACGCTTTTTATTGAGTTATAATTAACTTATTATATTGTTCTTGCATTTGAAGTATACATCCACAGACTTGTGTTACCATCTCCATAAACAATTTTGTAACATCTTATCATTCCCAAAAGGAACTCCAATCCCTTTTGCTGTCACTCCCTGTTTGTCCCCAGCCCTAGGCCACCACTAATCCACTTTATATACTTGCCCCCTCTGGATGTTTCCTGTAAATGGGCTCGCACAATTTGTGGTCTTTTGTGGCTGACTTCTTTCAGCTAGCTCTATCAGAACACTTTAGCTTTTTTTCAAGCACTTTAACTTTGGTGGTAATGTACAGATTTTGGACTCAAACCAGAGAAGAGCAAAACCATGAGCTGCCATGTGTGTTGTGGAGCAGGGGGTGAACTGTGACGCTTCCACAAAGAACCCTGCCCCCTCCCCCCCCCCCCCCGCCCCCATGCTAATCCTCAGATGCACTCAGTGCCTGAGAGCGCACAGTGATCTTGCCTCCCCTTGCCTGAGCCTTGCCTGCTTCTTTCTTGAATTTTCCAGATAGCACTCAGATGTCATCTCCCGATTCTTCCCTTTCTTCTCTCTTTGGTCTGGTCTGAGACCAAGCACTGCCTTTTTTAATTTTTTTTTTCCTTTAGAACTGATTCTTGTTTTCAACTTTTCCTCCTTTAATTGCCACTGTCTTAGGACAGAGCCTTGACCTTTGTATCTGGGTGGCGGGAGCAGGCTCCCTTGTCAGCCCTCGCCTCCTCCTGTCCCCTGTCTAGGCCATCCTGTCTGATCATTCTTTCTAATGTAGGACCTCCTAGGTATGTGTGCCCCTCTCAGGGAACTAAAGTGGTTCAATACCTTACCGCGTCAAACTCACACTCTTCTGCTTGCTTTTGTGACCTTTCTCTTAGGGCTCTTCCTTGCTGCTTATCTGATTTCTCTGGCCTCTCCACGACTGTGTGTCTGCCTTCATGTGGGCCTCTGCTTTCTCTTCCCAACTATTCCAACTTCCTTGAGCCATTGTTCATGTTCCACGTTGGTTCTTTGTAACATTAAACACTAATGTCCTCACCCGTAGCTTTATCTCTCTTCCCCTCTTCCCTGCAGATCACTCTCCTTATCATTATTTTGTTTTCCTTTTATCCCCTGTGATGCAATACCAGCCCCGAGTTCCAGTTTTATCTGTCTTTCTCATCCTTTTGTGCCTACTTCCTTCACTGCCATTTTTCTGGTTAGAGTAACTCATCCTGAGTTCTCTCTCCTGATACTTCTCTGAGATGCTGTTGTACGGTGTTCTATACTTAAGGAGCTTAGCATTAAATAATTAATGCACAATTCATCAAGGACATTTAGTCTGGAGAACACTCAGAAGGGATGTCATCGCTGCCACAAGGGTTGAAAGTCCAGCATACCTAAGGAGGAGAGATTACCTTTGTCTTTCCAGGCCCCACAGAGAAGGACATGAGTAGAGTAAATACAGCCATGTGAAGGAGCATCACAAAGGACTTTCTAGTAGAGCCTCCTGTAGGAGGGACGGGCTGCATTCCCCATCGCAAGCCTAGGCTGGATCATTTCTGGATGGGGCCCTTGTAAAGGCCATTCAGACAGTTCTTGGGGGCTCCGTGAGGCTAGTGATTCCTAGTCTCCGTGGAGTGTTAGAATCTTCTGGGGAGCACGCTAAGTACACGGAGTCTCTGTCTGTACCTTGGACGTTCAGATTGAGCAGTCTGTGAAGCCAGGCTTGGAAACTTCTGAGGCAGGTAGCTCTTTTAGTCTTTGAGATCTATGTGTCTCATTTGTTTAACAGTTTTTTCCTGAGTGCCTGCACCGTACAGCAATGTCACGTTGTGGGTTTTGCCTTCATAGGACATAGAATCGAGGAGGGGGATGCAGACAGACAGGTGAAGCCATGGGATTTCTCCTCAGATAGATGGAGACCTTGGAGGATAGGGACCATTTTTTATTTTGTATGTTTATTCGCCCCAGAGGAATGGGCACACTGGCATTCATTTTTGGGTGGCAAACTGATTAACCTGCTGTTTAGTGATTTTTTTCCCTGTTGTAAGGCTTGTTACTGTGTTCTTTATCCAATTGTTTTCATACAGTTTAATTTCTTAGTTGAAAAGGAGCCACTCTCTTTTCGATTGCTTCATGGCAGGCTCAGCCTTTAGATTTTGTTGCTTCCTCGTTACACAGTTTACAAAGGCTACTGCTTACTGAGTACCCAGTGTGCTAAGCACTTCCTGTCACACCACTGCTCATCTTTATAACAAGCCTACAAGATAGACATTAGGACTCCATGAGTGAGAGCCAAGCTGTTGAGTTCCTGTTATAAACCTTCTTACATTAACTTACATTGCAGCAGCTACTGAGTTGGGAAATTGTCTAGTGCAGTCACCTGTTGGGACTAGAGTGGTTGCAGTCATGTTTTGGCTGTATGCATAGAATATATTTTATTGTTGGAAATGACGGAAAGCCTGTCTGCATATGGTAGGGTAGCTGTGACCATCACCCTTTGTTTTAAATACTGTCCGTGCTGATGATAGAAGCTCTCCACCCATTTCTCCAATGAAGGGCTGGTCTTGCTGGTAGAATTTTTAAGCATGGTATTTAAAAAAAAAATTTTGTTTTAAACACTATTCACACTGATGATAGAAGCTCTCCACCCATTTCTCCAATGAAAGGCTAATTTGTAATTTGTTTTAAACACTATCCACACTGATGATAGAAGCTCTCCACCCATTTCTCCAATGAAAGGCTGATCTTGCTGGTAGGATTTTTAAGCATGGCATGTAGTTTATCATTTGTCTGTGTTGTGCTGCAGTGGAGAGTCAGGGACTGTTTTTTGTATCTGCAGTGATGGTCTGGATTTCCCAGAACTGGCATGGGACCCATTTAGCAGTTTCTTTTCCTGTATCTCCTGTAGGACTTTGGCCTGTCAAGGTGGCCTCCACAGTGCTCAGTTAATAATAGTCATAAATATCTTGCACTGAGCTCTACCAATGAATAGGTTCTTTGCTTAGATCATCTGATTTTATCCCCATGGAATTCCTGTGAAGTAGGTATTATCAACAGACAATAAAGCTGAGAAAGGCTATAAGTGACTTGCCCAGCTTGCAGACCCTTGCCTGTTTGCATTTTTCCGGGGACTTAGACATGGTTTGCACAGGCATTATACAATTTCTTTCGTTTCTCTCACCTCCTCCTGTTGCTGGTTTCACTAAGAAAATTGAGGTGGTAGGCGAGTGAACTTGTAGGAGATGCACAAGAGCAAGTATCTCGGACTCCTAGAGAAAATTCATGGTAAGTATATTTAATTTTCTCCCTTCCGATAGAGTCAAGCTATTGGTTGTGGTTGAATATTCTCTTTGGCCAACTGAACTTACTGAGATAAGGGAAACAACCTCATAGGAGGCTCACATCTGCTATAGAAGTTCAAGGCCCAGGGTTGCAAATGTTTCTAGTGCAGATAGCTAGACGAAATATAAATACTTATGGTTGTGGCGAAATATAAATTTTCACAGAGTTTGTAATAGCCACAGAATTATTTTCTAGTAAGAACACTTTCACTTTACTTCCCACCTGAGGGCAAGACAGGAAACATGAGAAATGTCTTTTCTTTCTTTCTCATCTTGCAGTATGGGTTCTGCTGTGAAGTTGTCATCCCGTCATTGACTTCTGCCTGTTGCCCTAAAATGATCATACTGTCATCAAGTCAGCATCTGCTTTGTTTTGAAATAAGTGTGGTTTAGGAGCCTGGAGGTATATTAGCAATATACAGATTTTTAAAGAGAGGTTAATAGAACTGAAGTTAATTGAAAATACAAAGATGGGTGTAAGGTCGGTCCTGGCAATCAGGTGTGCTTCTAGGAAACACACATTCGATTGATCAAACAGAATTGAAGTCACTTAGTAAAAGCTAATTTGGTTAACTGAGGTCATGGTGGAAAATGAAAACATTTTTACTACCTTAAGTTTTCTGTTGACCTGTGGGCTTTGTATGTTTATTGAATCCAGTATACCCTTCTTTAAACTTTATGTTCAGGTCATTTCTCCAAACCAAATATTTGAGACTTTTCTTTCATGTTAAATCACTCCTTAAATTTTCTGCTTTGGTTTATTAGATAAGGATTTTTGGTGGAGTGATAACATGGCTGGGGTGGTTTTAGCTTAATCCCCTGTTTGCTTTTATATTTAGGCTTATTATTTAATCTTAAGAACAAAGATCAATTTTAAAGAGTATTCTTAAACTTTGGTAGCTGAGCCAGGGCCATGATGTGCCCTCTAAATGGGGCATAGAGCCCTGGGGTTATTTAATGAATCCAGTTTCTGGGGCACTCATTTAGAGCAAGATGCATGAGGACCTTAGGTCTGTTTGCCATCTGGTTCTTGGTTTACCTCTGGGAAATTGTCTAGTGCAGTCACCTGTTGGGACTAGAGTATCACCTTGATAGTTCACCTTGTCTTTGGATTGTAGACTTACCATGTTTAACTGCTTTGGTTTTTTGAAAGCTACCTTTATAATAATGATATTTAACTATGATAATCCAAGTGCATTAAAGACGTGCCACATTCATACCTTGGTCCACCCACCCTCCATTAAGAGAGTCTGTTTCTAAATATTACCCGAATACTCATTCATTCAACAGACACTCACTGAGCTGTTTTGTGGCAGGCCCCTGCCGTGGGTGAGGGGCTGTGCTGAGTGTTGTGCAGATGATTTAGCAGGTCTGTTTTCAACATGCTTCCAGCTCGCTGGGGAGTCTTCGGGAAGAAGAGAGAGATGTCCAGCAGGAGACGAAGGAGATCATTTAAATGCATTGGCTTTTCTTTCCTTTTCTCTTCTTGTTGTTCTTTTTTTTTTTTTTTTTTTTTTTTTTTTAGGAAAGCACTGCACAAGGGTTTTTTTTTTTAATTTAGAAAATACCAGAAAATAAGAAGAAGAAAAAAAATCCTCCATCATTTTACCACCCAATAATAACTAACCACAATTAATGTTTCCATGTTTCCTACCTTTCAAAAATGGCTTCTGAAAACAAGCAAAAGGGGCTTGCAGGTGAAATCTGTTGGGGAGAAGGAAGAGGCCCTGGGAAGATGGCAGCATTTCCCCCCTTGGGCGTATGGCATCAGGCACAGCAGCTCTGGGGGTGGGGTGTCTGTTTTTCCTCAGGAGAAGAACATTGGGGAACAAAACCAAGAGCAGCTTTGACCTTAGGTTT
Source organism: Callorhinus ursinus (assembly GCF_003265705.2). Classification (NCBI taxonomy): domain Eukaryota; kingdom Metazoa; phylum Chordata; class Mammalia; order Carnivora; family Otariidae; genus Callorhinus; species Callorhinus ursinus. The sequence continues at coordinate 43,703,321 of NW_027397070.1, forward strand.
CTCTGTGAATAGTTTCTAAGTTGCAAGTGAGTTGTGTTCTAAAACTTTGTAAGGTGGTAGTTGGCATTTTAGATGCTTTTCTCAAACCTTAATTTTATTTTAACCTGGTGGGTATGAGTAGGTCAGAGCCTGCCCTCAAGGACAGGGTGTGAGAGCTGATTTACAAATTACAGTGTGTCCACTGTGTGCTCATGCTTTAAGGCCAGGAAGTTCACAGCAGGAGAAACAACAGAAAAAACAGAAACAGTTTCATTTTTGAGGGTCTGTTATGTACTAGTACATTTTTGGATATATTGTCTCATTTAATTTTCCCAAAGCCAACTTTTGAGGAAGGAATTTCCTTCATTTTTACAGTTTAGATTTAGAACATGGGTGCAGAGGCTAAGTTGTGTTCCTATGATACACAGTGTTTCTTGGTAAGTGGAAGTGGTACCTACGGGCTTTGGGCCCTGAGCCGTGGTTTCCGTCTTACCACTGTGACCTCAGGAGATTCTTTAATCTCTTACCTGTTTTTAAAAAAGGGGACAGTGATGATGCTTTAATTTGCAAGGTTATTGTCAAGAAGAAATGAGATGATGTATGTCACGCCCTCCCCACAGTTTGGGTTTAGTACCAATAGATGGGAGCTCTAATTATTATTATTATTATTATTATTATTATTATTAATTTCTTGTGGAGCCCAACTCAGGGCTTGAACTCATGACTTTGAGATCGAGATCAAGAGCCGGACACTCAACCTGCTGAGCCACCCAGGCGCCCTTGGGAGCACTAATGATGATGGCAGGTGTATGGCAGCAGGGACAGTGTCTGGCACGTAACAGACGCCCCACCCAGTCCAGTCTGTGTCACTACCCATCCTCCCTTCTTGCAAGCCCTCCCAGCTTCTCAGCTGTCCTGGTCTCTTTCCCTTGGGTTTTTAAAGACCCTGATGGAAAGATACATTTCATTTGGGTTATCATGGTGGGTTCTTGGAGACATAAATTTCATCTCCATTACACAGGAACATCCCATCTCATCACAGTTATCTTTAAAAGGTTATCCTGAGCATTTTTGCCCAGGCGTCAGGTGGAGGAAGGCAAGGGTGGGAAAGCTCAGAGCTCCAATGAAGGAGAGGTCAGGGGGCAGAGAGGGAGGAATCAACTTGGGTATCTTCCCAGCTTCATCTGCTCCCTGCTGGCCTCAGCAAGGACTGTGCTAAGGCAAATGTGGCTGGAATTTGTAACTGAGAAGAGGTTAAGAGGGCAGGACAGGTACTTATGTATGACATTCTTGGTTCTCCTTGCGTATTCATGCTTTTTCATTCACATATTCAATCAAGAGTTTGTTGAAGCTCTCCTGGGTTCAGGTCACTGTCAGTCTTTGGGACTCACAGGGCACATCTGTTCTCACGAAAGCAAGCCAGGCTGACAGACGGGTTTCAGACAATTACAAGTTACTTATTAAGTGGCAGGATGGAGAGAAGCTGGGGGAGCTTTGTCAGAATATGTTAAAGTTATTTTTCTGTGTTTGCTTCTCCTGTTAGACCTTGAAGGCCAGGAATTGTGTCTTTTGCAATTTTGTATTCCCAGAGCCTAATCTTACATGCATCCCTGAATAAATATGTATAAGTTCAAAGCTGGCACAAGGAGAAGATAGTTTATAAATGGTGCATTTCAACTATCTGTGTATTTGTGGAAATCTCAACCCGATAAATGGAGACATCTGATAAGGCCTTGATCTATTTTTAGAAGGCAGAAGATGGAATTTGTGGCTCACTGATTTATGCTGAGAACTTTGGGTGAAAGTGGCTTCCATTTCTTCATGATGGAAGAGTCTTCTGGCCTAGATTTTTAGAAGGAGATTTCACAAAGCTCAGAGAAAAGATATGGTACCTCCAAGGCCAGCAGAACTATAAAAAGGAGTATGGTTTCATCCAGATGGGTGGGAAGCTCCAAGAAACAAAAGTTGTGATTGTAGATTCCAAATCACACTGATAAGCAAAAATGGGGCTGGCTTCTGAGAAGGCAGCGCAGCTGTTTGGGGCCATTGCAAAAGAAGCCAGATTTTTAAAAAATAACAGCTTTATTGATATATAATTCACATACCAAATTAACCCATTGAAAATGCACAATTCACTGGTTTTTAAGATATTCACAGCTTTGTGCTACCATCACCACAGTCAGTTTGAGAACATGTTCATCACCTCAAAAAGAAACCCATGTCCTTCAGCTCTTGGGGCACCGCCCCCCCCAATCCCTTCAGACCTAAGCAAGCACTAATCTCCTTGCTGTCTATAGAGTTGCCTAATCTGGATGTTTCATGTAAATGGAATCCTATAACATGTGGTCTTTTGTGCCTGGCTTCTTTAGCATGATGTTCTCAAGGATCATGCATCTGTACTTTATTATTATGACCGAGTAATATTCCATTGTACGGTTATCTGCCATTTTGTTTATCCATCACTTGATGGACATTTGGGTTTTCACTTTTTGTGTGTTAAGAAGAATGCTGCTGGTCATGGTAAGTTTTGGTGTGCACATGTTTTCATTTCTCTTGGGTGTACACCTATTAATGGAATTGCTGACTTCGGAAGTAACTCTGTTTAACCTGCTAGACTTTTACCAAAGTAGCTGTCCCCTTCGACATTCCCACCATCGGCAGTGTGTGAAGGTTCCTGTTTGTCCACATCCTTGCCAGTGCTTGTTGCTGTGCTCTTTGGTGTTTTTATTTTAGCAGTCCTTATGGGTGTGGAGTGGGATCTCATTGTAGATTTCATTTGCAGCTCCTTAATGACTAATGATGTTGATCATCATTCATGTGCCTTTTTTTTTTTTAATTTTTGTTTATTTATTTTTGAGAGAGAGAGCATGCGAGAGCAAGAACAGGAGCAGGGGAAGCAGGGGAGAAGGGCAGAGGGACAGGGAGAATCAGACTCCCCGCTGAGCAGGGAGCCCAATCTCTGGAATCTGGGATCATGACCTGAGCCGAAGGCAGATGCTTAACCAGCTGAGCCACCCAGGTTGCCCCCATAGTTCATGTGTTTATTGGTCATTGTATATCTTCTTTGGAAAAATGTCTGTTCAGATCCTCTGCCCTCCCTCCCTCCCTCCCTCCCTCCCTCCCTCCCTTCCTTCCTCTTAAAGATTTTATTTATTTTATTTTATTTGAGAGAAAGAGAGTGCTCACGCAAGCAGGGGGTATGGGAGAGGGAGAAGCAGGCTCCCTGCTCAGCAGGGAGCCCAGTGTTGGGGCTCTATCCCAAGACCCTGGGATCATGACCTGAGCCCAAGGCAGATGCTTAACTGAGCCACCCAGGCGCCCCTCCTCTGCCCATTTTAAAATTGAGTTGTATGTTTTTTTACTGTTGAGTGTTAAGAATTGTTTATATACCCTAGATCCAAATTTTTTATCAGATCTGATTTGAAAAAATTTTCTGCTATTCTGTGGGTTGTGTTTCTACTTTCTTAGGAAGCCACATTTAAGGGGTGTATAAAAGAGACAGGGGCACATAGTAAGCATGCAAACAAAAGAACAGACTGAATGCCAACAAATGTTTAGAAAGGTTATATCTAGAATGACCCATGACTTGTAGGGAAAGATTTGAAATTACCACAATAATTTAAGAAAACTTTTTTTGTAAGTATCATACACATCAAGTGCATCGTAAAGATAGAGCTCAGTAAGTCATCAGAAAATGAATACATGTGTGTAATCACCATGCAGGGTCAAGAAAGAGAAAATGACCAGCCCCAGAAGCCTTCTCATCATGCACCTTTGCCATCACTAGCCTCCTTCTTCCCCAAAGGTAACCACTCTTCACTTCTAACCATAGATTTGTTTTTACATATTTTTGAAATTTGTAGAAATGGGATCATAAAGGGTATTTTCATTTGCGCCTGGTTTCTTTTGTTTAATTTGTAAAATGTATCCATGTGTTCTTTGTAGCTGTAGTTCTTTTTTATTGCTCTCTAGTTTTCCATTGTATGAATATACAACTATTGATATGTTCTACTCATTTGGGTTTCAATTTTTGATCTTTGGCTGTTACATCCTTTGAGGGGCACATGGACATGCATTTCTGTTGAATATATGTTTAAGAGTGGACTTGCTGTGTTATCAAGTATGTTTGGGTTCAGCTTTAATAAAGATAAGGTATATACAAATTAACGTTCAGTGTATAATACAAGATGAGGAAGAAGAATGAAGCTAGACCCACTGTTTAATCTTCAAGGAGGGAGTGCAGAGTCATTCACTCCTCCTGCTAGCTTCTCTAGCGAAGAAAGTGGTTTTCAGACAGAAGGGTAGAATACAAAAGATGCAGTAAAGTGAGAGCGTTCTCACTCAGTTAAAGTAGGTAAAAGTCTCTAGGCTGAAATGAGTTGTTTCCTAGGATACTGAAAACTCTGCATTTATTTTCGAGGAACCCAGTTGGAAACTTCAAGAAATGAGAAGGTGAGAGAAGCTCCTGAAATCAGTGTTTTGTTTTCTAAAGAAAGGGAAATGGATTAAGTTGCATGTGAATTTCTGGCAGAAATTGAGTCTAGGTTTAAACAGGTGATTTGATAACACTGAGAGAAAGAGGTAGTGGTTATCTGGACCCAGCAGGGTTTCTGTCATTCCAAAAATATTTATTGGGCTTCCAATTCCCATAGGTTCCTGGTTCTCCAGGTGCTAGAATACAAAGATGAATGTCAAGCTTCCAATTTAGGATATCAGCTTGCAGCAAGTATTCTTAGTGCATTTCCTTGCATGCATCTTTTAAATGGCTCAACTGTGGGGGAAAACAGACCCATTCTGATAAGCAAGTGATTACCAAATGTATGCAGAGTGCCTGTAAAGCTGGTTATGAGGTGCTTTGTGGCCCTGGGAAGGAGAGGGGGAGAAGAGGAAGTCTTTGAAGAGGTGACCTTGCTTCTTAAAATAGGAAGAGACCAGGGGTGAGTGGATGAGGTGGTAGGGCAGGTACCAGCTAGTATGGGTGGAAGAGCATTTCTGCTATCCTGGGTAAAGTGATTATGAAAAGCTTTCTAGAAACGGGAAGATGTGACTGGCCACTGATTGGCCTCACAGTGAAAATCTTTGCATATCATGCTGAGGAGTTGGGACTTTTATCTTACTGGGAGGAAAGAGCTCTGGAAAGATTTAAATATCCTGGGAGCAGACAGATCAGATTTGCATTTAAAAAGTTTGCTAATAACGTGGAAAATAAAAAGTACTAATCTGGACCTGGGGCCAGGGGAGCCTCTTAAAAGAGTGAAGGTAGGGAGTATGCAGGCCAGGAGGCCAAGAAAAGGAACAGATTCTAGAGGGATTTAGGAGAGACTAAAAAATAAGTCATTTTGTGCTTATCTTGTGTTCTTCTTTAAAAATAGATTTTAAGAAAGAGAGATAGGCTATTAGTTAAGGGATTGCTGTCTTTTGATTTCAACAGAATGTCTCATTTAACAAAATGCTGTCTTTATGAATGAGATGGAAAATATGAACTGGGTGTTTGGTGGGTTTTGTTGCTTGTTGGAGAAGTGTACTTTAAAAATAGTAGTTTTAATGGATTTGCCTCAGCTGGGAGGGAAGCCTTTCCTACTGTGCTGTTAGACTCTACTCTGGGTTACAACTTTTTATCTTTTTTTTTTTTTTAAAGTAGTCTCCACACCCAACATGGGGCTTGGACTCAACAATCCTGAGATCAAGAGTCACAAGCCCGAGCCAGTCAGTGGAGTGGGACTCTTGATCTCAGCCCCACAACTTTTATCTTTTACTGAAATGGTTTTATTGTCGACAGATGTCCGTGTGAAGGAAACTTAGAAAGGTAAAGGTAATGTAGTTGACAGAAGCAAGGTTTTAAAACACACACGTTGAAGGAAGTGAAATTGGGGGAGGCCAGAAATTTTTTTCTTTAATATTTGAAGTGCAATATACATTAGTACTAAGTAGATATAGAGTATATGTGTGGTATTAAAATTTCATGGGGGAGTGTAATTAAGGAAAATGTCTAAAAAAATCTCCTTAGGGAACGATAGCAACAAAAGTTTGAGTAACACTGCCTTAGAAGAATTCAAGGGTTGGGGCACCTGGCTGGCTCATTTGGAGGAGCATGGGACTCTTGATCTTGGGGCTGTGGGTTCAAGCCCACACTGGGTGTACAGATACTTAAAAATAATACAATCTTTAAAAAAAAAAAAATTCAAGGGTTGGAATGGCGAGCTAAAAACTTGCTGTAGGAAGAGGTGGAGAGACCCCTGAAAAAGTCTACATTTAGGACCAGAAACTAAAGACCTCACTCTTAAGATGTGAATACTTCTTGATTTATATGTTTATGTGGAGAAAAAAAATAGAGTTAAGTTTCTTTGTTACTTTTATTTGACCTTAAACTCAGTATGTACAAGTCCACAAGGTGGATTTTGCTAGGAAACGAGTTAATGCAGCCTTAGGCTTCATTTATAAACATAGATGTTATAGAATTTAGAGTGTTAGTGTTATACCCCTAACTGTCCAGAACCTGATCGGGAAATAGGAAAAATGGGAGTATCCAGCAGATGATTAGGCAGATGAGAGCTCTGAGAACCACGTGGAGAAGTGGGAAGCCAGCACAGAGCAGAACTGGCTTACTGTTCAGCATACCGTGGCGGCGATAAGAATTACTCCTCAGACCCACAAGCATAATTGAATTGGGCAAGGCTGTGTACTTAATAAATGAATTAAATCAGTATTTATTAAGTGCCTGCTATCGATGCTAGCTAGCGTTGTTCTAGACACTAGAGACTCAGTAGTACATACTCAGCGAAATGGAAAAAATACTTATGCTCATGGAACTTCTAGTGTGTGGAGACAGACAATAAACAAGGTAGGTTTTAAAAGATATCTAGTATGTAAAATAGACAGCATTCAGATATTGACAAGTGCTAAAGAGGAAAAATAAGGGCGGGGGCAGAAAGGATGTGAAATCCTGGGGAGCAGTGGACATGTTCATGAAACCAGGCCAGAGAAAGCCTTATTGAGAAGGTAATTAAAAACAAAACAAAACTTTATATAATAGTATAAAAAACATATAGAAGAGTGCACAAAGTACGTGTGCAGTGGGATGATTTTTTACAAAGTGAATACATTTGTGTAATGAGCACTCAGATTAAGAATAGAATATTACTAGCCCCTGGATGGCTCAGTCAGTTAAGTGTCTGCCTTCAGCTCAGGTCATGATCCCAGCGTCCTGGGATGGAGTCCTGAGTGGGGCTCCCTGCTCAGCGGGGAGTCTGCTTCTCCCTCTGCCCCTCCCCCTGTGCATGCTCTCTCACTCTTTCTTTCAAATAAATAAATACCATCCTTAAAAAAAAAAAAAAAGGAATGTTACTAGCCCCTCAGGAGGCTCAGTCACCCCTTCCCAAAGTGTTACCCCTTAACTACTAATTCCGTAACTTAGAATTTGCCTGTTTGTGAGCTTTATATTAATGCAATCATGTATAATAAAGGCTTTTGTTTCTGACTTCTTTCATTCAACATGGTGTTTGTGAGATTCATCCATGTCCTTACAGGTATTTGTAGTTCGGTCATTTTTGTTGCTGTAGAGCATTCCATTGTATGATGATACAATTGTTTCCTCTCCTTGGCAAGTGAATAGTGCTACCTTTTCTGTGTATGTGTTTTTGGTGAAGACATTCTATAGGGGATATAATTAGAAGTGGACTTGCTGGGTCATGGGGTTTGGTATATTCATTTTAGTAGACACTGAGAAACAGCTTTCCAAGGTGGCTGTCCATCAGCACCTTATGGGAGCTCCACATTCTTGGCAACACTTGGCATTGCCTGCTATTGAACTGTAGCTGTTCTGGTGGGTGATACAGGGGTTCCATCGTGGCTGTAATTTGCATTTCCCTGTGGACTAAGGCAGTTGAGGACCTTTTCATATGTTTACTGGCCATTTTGATACCACTTTTTGGGGCAGTGAAAATGTTCTGTATCTTCATTGTGGTGGTGAGAAGTGGTTGTTATGGATATGTTTTGAGAGCAGGGCTGACAGGATATGCTCACGGTGTGGACGTGTGGAGGGGGAAGGAGAAGCCAAGAATGGCATTAGGTTTTATTTTATTTTTATTTTTTGCCTGAGCCACTGGAAGGAGGGGAATTGGGATGTTGGAGATAGAGAAGGTACAGGTTACAGATATAATTTTTAAAATTTTTCGGCATTTTGAAATAAATTAATCAGTTACATGATTTCACTCATATGGAATTTAAGAAACAAAACAGAGGATCATAGGAGAAGGGAGGGAAAAATAAAATAAGACGAAATCAGAGAGGGACACAAACCACGAGAAACTCTTAACCATAGGGAACAAACTGCGGGCTGCTGGAGGGGAAGGGAGTGGGGGATGGGGTGGCTGGGGGATGGGCCTGAAGGAGGGCACGTCATGTCACCAGCACTGGTGTTGTCTGCAACTGATGACGCACTGACCTCTGCCTCTGAAACTAATAATACACTATATGTTAATAAATTGAATTTAAAGACATTAAAATTTTCAGCATTTTATGAAGAAAGGCCATTTGAATACCAAAAGAATAGAAAGGATAAAAAGCATAAATGAATAAAGAGCAGCCCTTTAAATTGGATACATTGAGCTAGCTTTACGAAATACTCATGAACAAGGTTTTTTTCTTTCCCTCATTTCTCTGAGGACCTACAGTTGCAGGTATTGTTGTGCAGACTAGCTTCGGGAATCACTCATCTGCAGTATTACATATGTATTTTTGACTTTGATACTATTAACGAGTGAGCATCATATCCATCCTTAAACCTGCAATAGATTGAGGTTAGAGTCTAAATATGAGAAAGCATAAAAAAACTTCAGAGTAGGCCATGTGTCATTTCTAGCCCAGAAATACTTCATTTCTTAAAAAAAAAGGAGAGAGAGAGCCAGATGCATCTCAAGGACACATATGGTGCACGTGTAATCATAGTAAAGCTCCATACTCATCTTAGTAACTTCCTTGCCTAGAGGCTCTATGAATTATTGTTTCTAAAATTTTGTTTGGGAGAAGCCAAGCTCTGAGTTTTCTTGAGCAAGCTGATTTGCCTCGTCCTTAGGGGAAAATATAGTTATTTTTGACTTTTGTGTATTCCCATTCTCCCCACCACCAGTGTTAAAGCTATAAGTGCGCTACAGAGTATTCGATGAAAGCAGTTCGGGGCAGCAGGAGTGGGGAGTGGTGCCGCAGTGTGCCGCAGTCAGGAAGCTGGGGTGGCTCTGAGGACCTGTGACCCGGGGTGAGGTTGGCATCAAAGTTAGAAGACTTGTCTGGAGTCTCTCTTGACGCATACTTGTGCTCTCCTTTGAATTGAATGCTCACTTGCTATTTGGCAGACCGTTGAGTCGCCTTCAGAATGGGTATCAGTGTCATTAATTGGTTTCAGAAGTGTGTAAGTGATCTTTTATATAAAAGTTTTGCCTTTGAGTATTACCTGAGAAATACTTGTGTGCGGTTTGATAGTACAGAGTAGTTTGATTATTCAGAGGTATCAGATGTCCTTTGTAAGATTCTCCTGCCATTTCAAAGAACAGTATTACTAACAACTGATTACTTTTCTCATCTTTGTCATCTGGTTTTGTGGGACTTACTGTCTTTCTACCGAGAAGAAAATTTTAACACGCATAATCACTGCTCAGCGTTTCCAGTCTGCTTTTGGTGTTAGGTCATAGGGTAATATTTTAGTTACCTCATGTGTCTGTGGTTTTAACATGATTATCTTGCCCTGAGGGACGGGTGAAAATAAGTGAAAAGTTCATCGCTGCTTTGTGAATTAAGTTGTGCCTTGGCACAGAGTGCTGATCATTTTGGCATTGCAACACAGCATTAGATCACCTTGTCTCCAGTTTGGGAATGTTCTCCAAGTGCTGCCTAACACTGCAGACTTCTCCATAAACTTGAGCTGGTATAGAAAATGATGTTTATTGTATCCTGTTCTCAAATATCTTGCCAAGTTACTGTCATCAGCCTCTTTATTGATAGAAAATTAGTTAGGCAAAAATCATTTTCTTATTCTTGCATGGGAGAGGTGATGAAATTTATGAGAAAGTACATATAAGGAAAGGTTGGAAGTGTTGATTGTGGATTTGAGCCCTGGCTGGAAACAAAGAACTCTTGACTTACAGTGGAATGTTCCCTGTGTTCCTTGCGTCTTTCAATCTGAGCTCTTGTATATGGAAATAATGAAAGGAATATGTGCTACATGAATTGGTCAGGGTTTTTGGTTACAGATACTAAGATCTGTTCTAGTTAGTGTAAATAAAAAGGGATTTATTAGGGGTGATAGGTAGCTTAGCAAATCATCAGGAGGGCTGAAGAAAGAGCCCGGAGGCCGAGTTTCTGGAAATGGTTTCCAGTACCGCACTGTGGGACTGGCCCTCCGAGGGGCTCCTGCCCTGCCTGGGTCAGGATGCTCCAAATCAGGAAGCCAGAGCCAGAAGCACGCCACATTGCCAGCAAAATGCGTGCCACACATCCTTTCACCTTGCTGCTTTTCCCACGTAACGTGACTCTGTTCTGAAGGAGTCCCATGCAGTGCGCCAGGCTGGTAGAACCTAATTCGTAAGCCTTGCCTGTACTGTAGGGCTAAGAAGGCAGGGAACGTAATTCTTCCATCCCCGGTTGGTTTATTTGCTTGCTTTTATAATTCTGCATTGGGAAGGTGGGTTTTACCCAGAAGGGAGCTGTTAACAGTGATGAGAGGAAGTGTAGATTTGGGGCCTCTCTGAATGAGATGGTCATCACAGCACCTTTTTGAAATAATACTGTGGTAAGAAGACTAATGGATTGCAAGTGACTTTGAAGGAAGCCTACTATTTAAAAACACACTTTTTAAAATTGGGGGTGGTGGTGCATAAAGAATATTTGAAACCCCAGCAGGTGCGTGCTTGTGTTAGTTTAGGATTTCTGTATTAGTCTAATGAGAGTATGTTGATAATGAAGCCAAGAAAAAATAATGTCTTTTTTTTGCAAGTTCTTTTGTTCTCTGTGAACCAGTCCAGCCCCATCCTTGAGAATCTTTTGATTTGAGAAAGTTGAGGGTTTATACGTGAGTCAGGATAAATTCATTACTGTTCTCAGAAGAATTAAAGTATATGGATCAGTGATGGTGGGTTAGCATTGTTATAATTTTTCAGATATGGTTATTTACCTAGCTTTTTTTCTGAAATGGACCTAGCCCTGGAAGGGGTTTGGAAATCACATGGTCCACTGCCCTGGTTCTGTAGTTGAGGAAATCGAAGGCCAGGGAGTGAAGGGATTTGCTCAAGGTTAGACAGCCGGTTGTTGGTGGTGGGAGGTGGGGTGGCCTGATTTCACAGCTTGCCTGGTTTTTCCCTGCCAATCCCTCTGGGAAAGCACCGGTTTCTCCCCAGTGGGATGAAGCTCCAGTGCCTCCTGGGTTCTCATACTGAGATTTAAGTCCTGGTTGGGACATCTCAGTGGGTTGTTAGTTGGATAATACCGCTGTTCTTTCTTGCGTCAAGTAATATTTGGAAATTTCTTCTTGACTTTTAAGGAAAACGGGTCACAGAAATAAGAATTTTGTTTAAACTAACACTTGGGGAAGAAAAAAACCACATAATCATGCCTAATTGAAGATGTAAGTTTCACTTGGTAAACTCAGCTGCAAAAATGAAGGGGGTTTACGCACAGTTCTCTTCTGTTTACTCTTTTGGGCTGTTCGTAAATTTGCCCGTACACTGTTGTTTTGATAAGGCATTGCTATTACATGCACAGTCAGTACAAGGTAAAAATTACTAGGAAACTTTAGTTTGACTCACTTCTCAGCTCCTTCAAGTCTTTGCTGTGAGTCTTACTCTGACCCACTTAAGATTGCAATTCACCCCATTCACGCCTCCATCTCCTTAGTCTACCATCCTGGCCTCTTTCTTTTCAGTAGCACATACTCTCTCTCACATTGTATATGTATCTCCCATGTCATATGTCTGTATGTTATGTTTACTGGTTATAAGTACGTAATATATATTATGTCTATATTATGTCCATATAGTCTCTGTGTGTCGGGTGTCTCCTCCATCAGACTACAAGCTCCATGAATGCAGACCTTTGTCAGTTTGTGTTCCCAGCACGAAGAATAAATAGTGCTTGCCCTGTAGGAGATAGTATATGAATGAATGAACTTGGCAAAAAGCAATACTCTTTAGGATTTCTACTAGTAAAATGCCAGATTCTCAATCGTAGTGTTTATTTTATTCATGAACTCACTGGGGATGGCAAAATCACCAGTTTGGCATGTAAAGAAAGTAAATTATCTTAAGGTTGTGAGTTGTGTTATAAACAGTATTCTGGAACTTCCTTGCTTATTTGGCACTAAGGAAGGAACTCGGCTTCAGGTGAAAAAAAGTCATTAAATTTTCAGATATTATCAGTGGAACAAATTCTTTAGACATTAAAATCTAGATTACTCAGTGATAAAAATGTACAGATATAGATTTGGATGGCAGCTGGTTTTAAATTTAATTGATAGAAAAGCTTTTCATTTCCAGCATTGTGGCAAATAGAGCCAGATTTCAGAGAATCAGCGTCCTGAGGCAGCAGGGGCGGGATGAGGAAGGGATCAAGGCCTGGGGAGGGTTGGAAAAACCCTTCAACAGAGTCATCCAGATGTGAAAATGCATCTGTACACCTGCTCAGAGAAGCTGGAAAACGAGACAGGGAGACCCATTTAATGCAGATAAAGTCCATAACATTCTGAAATTTTCATTTATCTAATGTGCTGGTAGCCTCCCAGTGAGTTCTGGGCCATAATGTAACTTATAAATACTCATTTTTATTATTTAAAGATGTATTTGATTTTTTAGGATTTAAGGGAAATAAAGATGATCCTTAATGTCTTAGGAAGATGTTAAGAAACCTAGAAGGTATCTTAGAAATAGGCTATGCTGGCTCTTCATGTCAGCTTAAGCCCAAATGTTAAATGACTTGCCCAACATCGCACAACTAATTCTTGGCAGAATTGGTACTAACTTTTGTCACAAATTATAACTGAAGCATCCTTAATAAGAGAAGAGTGTACAGGCCTCTCTTTGATAACCTAGGGGTGGTTTTAAATTTGTTCCAAGATTTATGTTTTATCTTAAAAGTTTTAAAAATGCATGCAGATATTCCATCCTATACAAATTGCATTCTTCTTCTTCTTTTTTTTTTTTAGAAGATTTTATTTATTTGACAGAGAGAGACAGAGCAAGAGAGGGAACACAAGCAGGGGGAGTGGGAGAGGGACAAGCAGGCTTCCCGCAGAGCAGGGAGCCCGATGTGGGGCTCGATCCCAGGACCCTGGGATCATGACCTGAGCCGAAGGCAGATGCTTAACGACTGAGCCACCCATATGCCCCATGTGCTTCTCTTTTTATGTGTATAAGCATGCATATTTTTGTGCTGATTTGTGGAATTGTCATCTGGAATTAGAGAAAATGAACAGAATGAAAGATCACCTTACGTTATTATCTTAGAAGTGTTAAATCAGAGTTTTAAAGAAAACCACAATGGGGGAATCTACTTGATTTGCTCTGAAGTTAAATATATTATAATAGAGGAAATTAATTATAGCACAGTGAAAATACCTTATTTAGAAAATATTTTCAACCTCAACTTGGGAAGAAAGGATTGCTATTTTTGTCAATTCAACTTTCGTGTACGTGAAGTAAGGCGTTATGCTTTGTGTTTTTTTGCTGGAGGTACAAGTTTGGAAGCGATGAGTTTTTTTTAAGAGAGAGAGATGGTTTTTGTATATAATTTTGTAAGTACATTTTCCCTGAAGATTAGATCATATTTTTATGGAGAAAGACAGCCAACCCCGCCCTACCCCTTTCCCCAGCAGGGAATTACTCTAAAGGTTTTGCTTCTTAATCTTTTATGTTAATCTTTTTTTTTTTTTCAACACATGGTTAAATGAGATTTTTATCCTGCAGCGGAGTTGTAGCTTGATTTTAATATGCTCCAAAAGATCGTTTCCCCTGTTGAATAAAGAGCAGAGTGTGATAGGAAGAGCACCAGGCTGCCAGTCAGGAGATTTTGACTTCATCTTATCTGTAGGATGATGCTTTTACAGCGGTAATGGGGGTATTGCAGCCTCTTCCAGCTCGGAGAGTTTATGATATGTATTTGCTCATAATGTGCTTAGTGCCTCATACCCGTATTTCCTAAAATTTCAAAGTACAGACAGGGTGCGTATTTTAAGTTTCACTGTCTCCCCACAAAGCAGCTCTCTTGGGATGAATACTTTGGGAGCCAGTGCCCTTTGCTTTAGTCCGGCCAGTGGGTTCCCCTGTGTGACTGCGATCGTTCTGTAAGGACCTGCTGGGCAGTCTCCAGTGGCTCTGCGAAGGCCCTTCTCCACTGAGCAGCATGAGCTCCGTGAGCCTCTGAGCATTTTCGAGACAGCCTCCTAAAGCGTGAGGAATTTTCAGATTGGGCTTGGAATCTTTAGGAACTGGACCATTGCTCCTTTTGAGCGGTTTGCCACTTGGAGGCCTCGTATTAATGTTGGAAGTAGCCATCTAAATTTTTATGGTCTTATATTTGCAGATTTTCCACAGATCGTAGGTGTTCATGAGAGGAGGCCTCTGGCAGAAGAGTCTACGTGATTGTTTTCCCATGCTAGTCTCATGTACCCAGGGTCTCTTTGTCCTTGAGGGTGTACCGTGGTGTGTGTGTTTTCAGTTGTCTGTATCACACTGGCTAGTTGACTAGCTCTAGGTGGATATGCAGAAATAGCCTGCAGAATTACTGGATTCATATCCCAGTCTGGCAGACTTGTATGTTTAGAAGCCCAAATACAGTATCCGTTGGCAGGCACGTCTTGGCAAACGGTGAGTGACTTGTGGGTGGGAAGAAGTGCGGCTCTGGGTGAGCTGACTGGGCTGGAAGCCCCTGCCCCACAGCCATGCTATGACTGTAGTCTGGTATCCAAGAGAGATTTGTTTGTCAGTTTTTTAGAAATCATAGCTCCAAAGTCAGAGACAGCTGTAAAGCCCTTCAATTATTTTGTGATTCAGCTCTCATTATTTTTCACATCTTCTGGATTTGAAGTTTTGAAGATTTACACTCAAATAGAGTCTGGAAGGACTAAGGTACCTGTTAAAGACTTACTTTGAGGCTGAAGAAAGCCTTTATTTTTCTTTCATTTCCCTAAGGTATGGCAGTATTAGAGCAGATGGAAGGCTGGAGTTTGAGCTTAAGTTGTGTGAAAACTTCATCAGCCAATTGGCTGACTCTTAATGGTGAGACAGGAAGAACCACCCACGTTTTCCATTTTGGATTTGAGTCACAGAAAACAGGTTTCGTGCAGAAACCATTTGGCTTCAACAAGTGTACGGAAATTTCATCTTTGATCAAATTGATGTTTTTATCTTCATTGTGCATGTATTTCAAATTAATTATTTCCCCCTTTCAATCCTTAGGTTCAGTTTTGAATGTGAATGGCAGTAAACTAATATCCAAGATTTCTGTATAAGAAGTAGATCAAAAGGACTGTACTTTCAGGTAAGGATCTCATTTTACTTTATCTTTAATAATACACAGCTGCTTTGGCAGAAGTCCGGCATGGCCCTGACCCCCTTTCCTGTGAATACAAGTATAGGTGAATTTTCTAAAATGCAGCAAATTGATTGCTCTAGACAGGTTTCCACCTGTTTGGGATTACCTAAGAGGTGTCAGTGGGGTTGGCTACTTAAAATCATTAGAGAAGCAAGATGTGATGGCAGTTAACACACACACACACACACACACACACTCATTTAAAATGGAATATAAAGTTGTATTTAAATTTTCTTTTTCTTTTAGGTGGAGGAAATCATCCTAATACCTACCACTTCCTTCCCATGATTGATCGATTGATCTATCATCTGTCTGTTTCCCATGTATTTAAAGTTTAAAGACATAGATAGTTTTCAGATTAATTTCTTTATCTCTATGGCATCCCAAGGTACTAAACAGTTGTAGCCATAAGAAGATTATAGAAAAAGCTCTGTACTTGAAATAATTTGGAATGTATAGGGCCAGTATTTAGAAATGAATTCTCTCCAGGAGGAGAGGGATCTGTGTAGACCAGAAAGAAGCAACCCCCCACCCCTCATCCAATAAAAACCATATTTACATAGAAAGTGCTGTGCTGAAGAAAGGGATTGTCGTAGTGTTTCTGTATTCAAATGAAAGCATATTTCAGAGAAGTGATATATTGCTTTTTAATCAATTACCTAGTTTTCCTAATTGGTTTTGAGGTATTGAGTCCCCCCCCCCCATATTAGCTTTTGTACCTCTTTAGGGTGGTATTTTTCAAGTTTAAAATACGTAAAACTCAATTTTAAATTATTGGCATTATTTGAAGAGTGAGTAATCCAAAAATCACGTGTCAGTAATACATTGTAGGGTGGCTCTTGTAGCAAGTTTCATTTCCTAACTGTATTACCAGTTGACAGAAATTCCTTTGCAAAACATTAACATACCAACAAAGAGAGCTCAGTAGAGAGAAACTGGCTTGGGGTTTGTAACAAGCTGCAGATGATGTGTGGACATAATTTCTTTCCAGTTCTTCCTGGGATCAGCCTTAGTCAGACTCTTTTTTTTTTGAAGATTTATTTTTATTTATTGGGGGGGAGGGGCAGAGTGAGGGGGAGAGAGAATCTTTTTAAGCAGGTTCTGCACTGAGCAGGGAGCCTGGTACAGGCCCTGAGATCACGGCCCTGAGATCTTGACCTGAGTGGAAAACAACAGTCCGACGCTTAACTGACTGAGCCACCCAGGTGCCCCGCTAGTAACTCTTTCCTCATCTCCCTGCAGGTCAGGTCTTCCCTGTGGGGTTAAATGCTGTTATGCTCTGCTTAGAATTCTTCTGGGCCTCCCTATCACCTAGAGCAGTGGTTGTCAAACTTTTGGGTCTCAGAAACCCTGCTGTTAAAATTGTTGAAGCCCCAAGAGAGCTTTGTGTTTATGTTGATTATACCTATCACTATTTACTGTATTGAAATGGAGAAAAACTTAGGACATAAGAATATATAAGCTTGCATTCCCTTAGCTGGAGAGTGATGACATCATTGATCATGAGCTTCTGGCAAACAGTGTACATTTAGGAGAGAGAGAGAGAAGGAAAAGGCGAATAGCATACTATTATTTTTACAAGTTAGGTTTATTGAGGTGTAACTTTTATACAGTTCAGGCCACCCTTTTTAGTGTACAATTCTTCTTTGGGTTTTTACAAATGCATGTGGTTGTGTAAACACAGTGAAGATATAGAACATTTCCATTGCCCCAAAATGTTCCCCTTCCCTTAGCCTTAGCGCCCTCTGACCTTTTCTCTATACTGTAGTTGTACTTTTTTTCCCCCCAGATGTCATATAAATGGAATTATACAGTCACAGCCTTTTGAATCTGGCTTCTTTCATTTAACATAATGCATTTCAGACTCATTCATGTTGTTGTCTGTATCACTAATTTGGTTTTTTTTATTGATGAGTCTTACTCCAATGTATGAATATACTGCAGTTGGTCCATCTACCAGTTGGAGAACATTTGGATTGTCCTAGCGTTAATATTAAAATAGTGTTAATCTCACAGACCCCCTGAAAGGGTCTCAAGGACCCCCTAGGAGCCCGAGCCCTCTCTCTGAGGACCTCTGCCCATCTTGAACTACTTACCTGCATGTGATGTGCCCTCTGTCTAAAATGCCAGGATCTAGCTCATGTGCAGGCCTTTTTTTTTAAATTTTTTTTTGTCTTTTTAAAGATTTACTTATTAGAGAGAGAGAGAGACTCTCAAGCAGACTCCCCATTTAGTGGGGAGCCCCACATGGGACTCGATCTCAGGACCATGAGCTCATGACTTGAGCCAAAATCAAGAGTCGGACGCTTGACCGATTGAGCCAGCCAGGCGCCCCTCTGCAGGCCTTTCTAAGCCCTCTTCCCACCATCCCCCAAGGCTGAGCCTCAAGGCTGGGCTGGTCACCACCACCTTTGTGCCTCTGTTGTGCCTTTTTCCTCGGCTCGGCGGTTATTGAGGACGTCGTAGCCTCCCAGTTTCTGGAGGGTGGTGCCTTCTCTCTCTGTCCCAAGTACATGCCCGGTGCATGGAAGATGTAGTACATGTTTGAATGAATGAAGTATGGGAGACTTTCTCATAGAACATGCGTCCCTCGTTTCAGTTCTGCAAAGTATATATAGCACAAGTGTTATTTAGTATCTTTTATTTTTATTTTTATCGGATAAGGATATCTATGGTCTTGACCAGGCTGTACCTTAGAATAACTTGGGAAGCTTTTAATAAACATACTGATGACCAAGATTGAATTCTAATCTCTGGAGATCAGGCTTGAGTATTAGTATTATTTAAAAGCATCACTGTTGAACCTGATGTGCAGCCCCCAGAGAGTCTTTGTTTAATAGAGTTTGATTTACCGTGAAGTCTTAGTGATGATATAGTTGAGACTGGAACCCTGATCCTTGATTCCTACTGGAATGCCTTTTCCTCTACGTTCCAGACTCTCATGTGAATAGAAGCACTATAGAGATTTAGAGAGTCTTGTAGATGACTGCATTTTCAATTTATGGAGGTACTGTAGTGTGAAGACCAGAACACTGAATTTAGGGTCAGGGGGGAGTATGTTCCTGTTTGACTCTGCATTTATTAACTGTGGATTAATAAATACTTGAGTCTGTTCTCACTTTTAAAATAAGGATACTACCTTAAATTCTAGAAGCGTATTATGGGGATTCAATTAGATACTATGTTTAAGGATTTTTTTTTTTTAAGTAGGCTCCATGAGCCCAGCATGGGGTTGAAGTCATGACCCTGAGATCAAGACCTGAGCTGAAATCAAGAGTTAGATGCTTAACAGACGCTCCTGTTAAAGGATTTTAAAGGATTTATTTAAGGGATTGCAAAATCCTTTTGTAAACTATAAAGTGCTTTCTAAAACTTATTTTTACTTGATTTTAGCATCGTGTATTTATTGGCTAACTTTCCTTGAGGTTCATAAATTACATAAGTAATATATAAGGGTGGTCTCACTGAAATAGTGAAATAACAGATTTATGCAGAGTAAAACTAAGAGGTCGCCGTTGGTTGCATAGTTTTGATCCTTTGTATATGAATTTAAGTGCATAAATGTGTATGCTTATGACATCCTTTTTTTTCCTTTGGTTGTATTAACATAGAGTATATTTTGTATGTTTTTTTTTTTTAATTTGACAACACGTCTTTTATCATTCCATATTAGTATATAGAAATCCTTCTCATTCTTATAGCTGTATAATTTTTTCATATATTTCCATATTGGTGGACATAGTAGCCTGTTTCTAGTCTTTTACTTTTATGAAATGCTAATGAACATTCTTAGCTCTTATTAAACCATTAGTTAATTCTTATTAAAACATTTATTCTGTTTTACAGATAGTGGGAGCTGAAGTAAATGTCTCGTGAATGAAATCTTAGACATTTTCTACTCAAGTCAGGATAGAACTTAGACTTTTTAAAAAATTGTGGTAAGGGCGCCTGGGTGGCTCAGTTGGTTAAGCAACTGCCTTCGGCTCAGGTCATGATCCTGGAGTCCTGGGATCGAGTCCCACATCGGGCTCCCTGCTCAGCGGGGAGTCTGCTTCTCCCTCTGACCCTCTTCCCTCTCATGCTCTCTTATCTCTCATTCTCTCTCTCTCTCAAATAAATAAATAAAATCTTTAAAAAAAAATAAAAAATTGTGGTAAAATATAGTAGACCTTGGAGAATTTTTTCATATGATCTTTGTAAATTTAGTTTGTTTTATTTTTGTGGTATTGTCATTTCACTATTTGGATAGACTTTGAAAGACTAGTATGTATATTTCTTAACTCCTTTAGGTGTGATTGCTCATACTTTTCCCTTGACTAACAGCAGCAGTGCAGCAAGATGTCAGTACTTACTTATGCTGGGCCCTGTGTTAGGAGCTTATTATATACATGGTACCATTTCTTCCTCTCAGTAATCCCCTGAAATTGGTTGTGTTCTCCAGGTTAAACATTCAGAAATGGAGGATCAGAGAGGTCAGATCACTTGCCCAAGGCTAGTAATGGGTCTTGGATTCAAAGGTCCTGCTTCTACCTATGATGCTAAACAGTCTGCCAGGAATTCACTGAATCAGAGATGGGACTTTTACTTGACAACATCACAGCTTACTTTGCAAATTACTGGTGTTTGTATCTGCATATTTTGCTTTTTAGTACCAGTAATAATTTAACCTTTGCAGAAATAGTCTGTGCTTTCGAGTATCCATTTTGTAGAAAGTATTTATAATAAAAGCAGTATCGTAATATAATAAAAACAAATGCTTATTGAATATAATAAGTGGTATTTTGGAGTGAAAGAGGCCACTAAATGGAGAGTTGATGTTGAATTCTGTTATTAACAGGATAACCTTGGTAAATGAATGTTGTTTCCTCAATAGTAACATAATATTGGACTAAATAGTTCACTCTATACTTCATCAGCCGCCTGTCCTAAATTATAGTAGTGTGAGTAAGAAATACTTGGGAGAACATTCTTCAGTGGTAATGTAGAATTGCGAAATGGAATTCTAGTAATGCTTCCCCTTGCCTTGAGTAATAAGTAGAATACTGCTGGAAGGGTTTGTTCATTCATGACAAATGAAAGATTAAAATGATCTATCTCTGTTGATGAAAGTACCAGAGTGTAGCCTCAAAGTTTTTTTATTTTTTAGTTAATTAATTAATTAATTATTTTTTAGAGAGGGAGAGAATGAGAGAGAGAGAGAGGCAGGCAAAGGGAGAGGGGGAGAGAATCTTAAGCTTAAGAATCTTAAGCCCCGACAGGGGGCTCGATCTCATGACCCTGAGATCATGACTTGAACCGAAATCAAGAGTCAGCTTAACTAAGCCACCTACGTGCCCCAGCCTCAAAGTTTTTTAACCACATTGAAATATATGTTCTTACAATTTTATTATAGGTATAGTTTTGAGTATTTTAAGTGGCCATGGGTGGTTATTTCTCAATAAAGATCATTATAGATGGAGTTTTAGCAAAGATACGGTTTCACATATTCTTTGTGTACTCTTAACGTCACTTTTCACTTGAATGATAAAATAAAGCTGAGGTCTAAGTGACATAGTCTGGAGTCCATGCGATGGTGGGTGTCAGCTTTTTAACCCTTACTTCGTCTCCTTAAAGCGTCTCTCCTTTTTAAGCCTTAAAATATGGTGACTGGATGGTTGAAATAGATGTTTTGCTGGACTCTTAGCCTTACAGACTGAACTCCTTATTAAGAAGTAAGAAAACATATGGCAAAGCACAGTTCAAACATCATCGTATTGTCTCATTCCTGGTTTTTAACTTATAAGCATGTTTAAAAAGAAATATTTTTGGCCAGTACCTATTTGATAATTGACTGGCAGAAGAGAATGAGTGTGCTGGTTCACCTTCCCGTGTGGATTTGTTCACTCCGAGTTAGTGTGGCACCAGAGTGGGCTTCCATCATAGGAAGCAGTTGGGTGGCAGTGACTGTTAGTTGCTCTTGATAGGCAGTAGATTCCAGTCGATAACCTAGTGCAGTCTACTCCATACAGCACACTGTAAAAATGTTCTCAGGTTCAATTTTTCCTCTTATTTGTAAATTTACTGATTTGCTTGGGTAGATCCAGAAACAACATTGTGTTTGGGGCTGCTTTCTGAGATGACACACTCCACCCTTCAGAGGAATTCATTTCTTTTTGGAATTTGGCATTTGTTATTTTTATCCCTGTTCTCTATTTAAATTTTCAGCTTTTAGAATGTAAATTCTCGAGTACATTTTGCCGCTGTGACTAAGGGGTATTATGTAAGGACCCCCTCCTTTCAGTATGTGGACATCACATTTCTTGGCCTATTATTTGTTTTGCATCTGTATCTCAGTGTAATCCTAACAAGTTCATTCAGGCAGTGGTTAAACTGAGGTTAAGTGGTATTATGGTTGTTTGGCAGGATATGGCCATAAACATGTCTCTTTAAACACAGAATAGCCTGAGGTGGCTGTAATGTTCAGTTGCATAATCACAGATCACACTTGACAAACACAGGAATGAGTACACGGGCCTCATACATCCTCAGTCAGAAATTGCCCCACAGGTTGGAGTCTACTGTAGAAACCATGTGTAGAGTTCCCTTGAGTGTTTTCTTAGATAATTACATTAATATCGTTCATTTAATTGGAATGTTTCTGATTAGATGGAACTATGAATAGTATTTCAAGGTTTCCAGAAAGCCTCCCACCTAACATCTAAAGGAATAAGTTAAAATGTTACAAATATTTTAAAAATGTGTATGTTTCTCGGAATTTTATATTTTCTCCTTTCTTTCTTCTGTCCCTTCCTGGTGTTTTTGTGACTTGAAAGCTGTTTTGCAAAACATACCCTCAGAAGTAATTCACCTTCGGGTGCCTGGGTGGCTCCATTGGTTGAGCGGCTGCCTTCGGCTCAGGTCATGATCCCGGAGTCCCGAGATTGAGTCCCACATCGGGCTCCCGGCTCAGTGGGGAGCCTGCTTCTCCCTCTGACCCTTTCCCCTCTCATGCTGTTTCTATCTCTCTCTCTCTCAAATAAATAAATAAAATCTTTAAAAAAAAAAAAAAGAAGTAATTCACCTTCTAGAGATTGGATGGGGTGGAGTTTAGAGTCATTCTATTTGAAATGACTGGTAATGTACCTATTGAGGAGGGCATCTCTGTATGAATGTGAGGAACTGGTCTTTGGAGCTCTTAGATAGTATTGGAAAATACTCCATGATACTGTGGGCAGCTGAAGAACAGAAATAAAATGCCTATTACAGTGGGTAGAAAGACCTTTTGGGCATATTATATATTTCTGAGGCTGATGTGAATATTTTCGAAAAAATGTTTTATTTCCTTAATTACCATTTGCAGTATTTATCAGGAAATTGGATATATTTGATATAGGCCTAAGTGTTTCTGTAGTCTAAATTTTTGCTAAATGTTTTTATTGAACTACTTGTTTTTCTAAAAGTAGGTATTTTAATTTTTTGTAATTGTTTATATACATTTCACGTATTTTATTCAACCTGATTTTGTCTGAAACTTGCTTAGAGAAACCAAATCCAGTTAAAAATATTTCCTTGACAGAGGCCCCAAGGTTGACACTATAGATTTTTATTTGAAATATTTTTTTTAAACTTAATTTATTTTTTAGCAAAGTAATATTATCCCTGGTTTAAATAGTAAGTAAAATTGTAATTCAGACTCGAAGAGAAAAAAATCCTGTGCTCCACCTATTTCTCTTCAGAAGCAACCATTTTCAGGTTTTTTTTAGCTGTTTCTTCTGGCATTTACTGCCATATATTTAAATAACTAATTTTTACTCCTAAGGCTCGGCTTTTCAACTCTAAGCATTATCTTTTGACTATTTCCTACAGAAGATGAGGATTTAACTTCCTGACTTTTCTTTCCCCTTCCTCCCAATTTTAAGTATAAGGCTCACTCACACCCAATGTGGGGTTTGAACTCACGACCCTGAGACCAAGAGTTGCATGGTGTACTGACTGAGCCAACTGGGCACCCCACTCCCAATGATAATTTTATCTAATTTTTGTCAAGTTATCATTTAATATTTACAGTATTATCGTTTAAATATTGCTGACTATGGCCACAGAATACTCAATGGTTACCCGCTCTTTCTCTAACTTAGAGATAGTGGTTACTTTGTTTTTAATTGGCTTTGCTTTCTATTGATAAATAATTTTGCTCTAAACATTCTGATAGAACTATAAAGACTCAAATGGTAAAGCATCTTAGGGTGTCTATCAGTTCCAGTTTTTCTCAGCGTTGTCAATCCCAGAGTTCCATGTCATGTTGGTGAATGGCTTGCTGTCCATCCGCCACAGAGCTGCCATTTTGGGACTCCTCTTTATCACCATGTTGGGTGGGGGGGGCTAGGTTGTTTTTTCTTTGATTGCTCTTCTGTTTTCTGGATTTTGTGTTGTCATCTCTGTTGATTCTCTCATTTTGGTGGGATGTACACACACCCCCCACCCCCCCAATATCCATATGCCCAAGAGTGGGATTAAAAAAAAACTTTTTTCTGGGGCGCCTGGGTGGCTCGGTCATTAAGCGTCTGCCTTCAGCTCAGGTCATGATCCCGGGATCCTAGGATTGAGCCCTGCATTGGGCTCCCTGCTCGGCGGGAAGCCTGCTTCTCCCTCTCCCACTCCCCCTGCTTGTGTTCCCTCTCTCGCTGTGTCTCTTTCTGTCAAATAAATAAATAAAATCTTTAAAAAAAAAAACCCAAAAAACTTTTTTCTAATCGTTTGCTGCTAATATATAAGAAAATACTTGACTATTTTTACATCAACTTTGTATCTCGCAGTCTCGCTAAATTCATTTATTAGTTCTAGTAGGTGTTTTGTACATTCCCTGGAATTTTGTACATAAATGATTATATGATTTGCAGATAAGTTTTACTTCTTCCTTTCAGATCTTTATCCTTTTTCTTTTTCTTGCCTTCCTGAATGGCTAGAACCTCGGGTTAGTATTGTTTAAAATGTGGTAAATAGAGACATTCTTGCTTATTCTTCATCTCAGGGGAAAAGAAGTCAGTTTTTCACCTTTGAGTGTGGTGTGGCCTTTGGTTGTTCTTCATCTGTTTGGGGAAGTTCTCGAACTCTTCCTTCTATGTGGGCAGCATTATCATGAATGGCTGTTGGATTTTGTCAAATCCAACCTTTTCTGCATCTAATCCTGATCTTGAGATTTTTCTCCTTTAGTCTGTATGTTGATTGATTTTCAGATGTTAACCAATTGTTGGGATAAACTGTACTTGCTCATAATGTACCTTCTAATACATTATTGGATTTGATTTGCTAAAACTTTGTTAAAGCTATTCATGTCTATATTTATGAGGGATACCACTCTGTCATTTTCATTTTTTGTAATGTTTTTGTCAGGTTTTAGTATTAGCATTAAGCTAACCTAATAAAATGAGTTGGGAGGTAATCCTTCCTCCTCTATTTTCTGAAAAAGTTAAAATTCCTTCTTGAATGTTTGATAGAATCTACCAGTGAAATCATCTGGAGTTGTTCTTTTTTTTGTGTGTGTGTGTGTGGAATATTTTTGATAACAGATTTCCTATCTTTAAAAGATAAAGGGCTACTTAGATTTTCTATTTCATCTTGTGACAATTTTGATAGATTACTATTTTTCAAGAAATTTGTCCATTTTATGTAGGTTGTGCTCAGTTTGTTGGCATAAAGTTACACATTATATTCTCTTACTATCTTTTTAAATCTTATAAGATCTCTGGTGGTATATATTTTTTCCATTTCTGGTACTGGTGATTTGTCTTTTTTCTGTATTTTTGATCTAACTAGAAGTCTGTCAGTTTTGACAGTCATTTTAAAGATCTGCCTTTCGGTTTTATTAATTTTCTCAGGTGTCAGTATGTTTTCTACTTCATTGACTTCTTATTATTTTCTTCCTTTTATATTGAGTTTAGTTTGCTCTGTTCTTTATGATTTCTGAAGGGAGAACTTAGGGTCATGGTGGCAGATCCTTTTTATTTTCTTATATTAAGCATTTTAAAGTTTAAAGTTTCCCTTTAAGTACTGTTTGAGCTGCATCCCACAAATTTTGATATGTTTTATTTTTGTTGCTATTTGGTTCAAATTATTTCCTGAATTTCCTTTTTAATTTTATCTTCGATCCATGAACTATTTAGAGGTGTGTTGTTCAGTTTTTGTACATTTGGAATTTTCCTAGATATCTTATTGTTACTGATTTCTAATTTAATTCTGTGTTGTCAGAGAATATACTTTTTATGATTACAATCCTTTTACATTTATTGAGACTTACTTTGTAGCACACCATATGGTCTATCTTGGTAATGTGCCATGTGCCATGTGAAGGGAATGTGTATTCTTCAGTTTTAGATTGTCTGCAAATGTCAGTTAGATCAAGGTGGCTGGTCATGTTGTTCAGACCTTCTCTGTCTTTCCTGATTTTTTTTGGTCTAATTTTATCAATTACTGAGATGGAGTGAGAACATCTCTTACTATAATCATGTCATTGTCCTTTTCTTTCCTTAATTCTATTTTTGCTTCTATTTTGAGATGTGTATACATTTGTAATTGTTATGTCTTCATGATAAATTGTTCCTTTAATAATTATAATGTTCTTTTTTCTCTGGTCATGCTTTTGTCTTAGAAGTTGGTTAGAAATTTAGAATGCTTGGGGGCTAGTGTCTGCTGTTCTCCTCTGGATGATGCGCTTGGGCCCTGCTACTTCATTGGGAGTCCCCAGGTACCAGTTTCTGTTTGTCTTTTCCTTCAGATTCATTTTTTCTAGAAGAGTCTTTCAGTCTGAGTCTGAAGGAGCTGGCTCTCTGCTGTTAACTTGATGTCTCAGGTTTTCAGTGCAGAGACTCATTCCTACCTTCAGTCAGGCATGGCCAGACCCTCTCATTAGTTGCATGCAGAATAAACCCTGTTTTCATGCTTACTAGCAACCTGCTCAGTTGTTGGGTTAGGGAATTGGTCCTTTATGCAGACCCTTAAATCCAGTTCCTTTTGTTTTCAGCCTCAGCCTTTACATAGTTTCTTAGCCTTTCTGGAATTCTGCATCATGAACAGACCTTTTATTTTAGTTGGATATTCTTCCTGGTGGCTTCTTCACTCCTATCTTCATCAGTTTCCATTATGCACTGGTTTCTCATCTTTTGGAATTTTGTAGACATCTCTAATATTCTTTTGTCTCTAATCACATTTTTCTTTTGCTGTCTTTTCCGGAGGGAATGGAAGTAAGCATGTATTCAGTCATCTACTTTTGTCCTGTTCTTTTGTCCGTGTACTTTCTAGTTTATTTACATGAAGCTTTTTAATTGACGTACATTATTGTTAAGCTGATCTTTAGTATGTAAAACACTAATTTAGTGTAACTTCTTGCAATGTATGGAAAAGAAGAAAGTGTGTGTGTGTGTGTGTGTGTGTGTGTGTGTGTGTAGGGGGTGTCTATTATATTTCAGTGATTTGAAAACTAATGTATTTCCTGCTGTGGATTTCACTTACATTGGAAAGTGTTAGTGGTGTTTACTTTCTTTGTGTTTGGTTTGGTAGACATTGAGCAGCAGTTTGTACATTTTCCATTTTATAGTTTTCCTAGTACTGTCATTTTTTTGTTGGAGGGGTCTAACAATTGTATAATATGTATAAATGATTGATTACCCTTTGAATTTTGAGAATTTATTAATTGTTGCCATATTCTTTTTTTTTTTTTTAAGATTTTATTTATTTGAGAGAGAGAGAACGGTGGGAGGAACAGAGGGAGAGGGGCAAGCATACTTGGTGCTGAGCGCAGAGCCTGATGTGGGGATTGATCTCATGACTCTGAGATCATGACCTGAGCCAAAATCAAGAGTCAGACGCTTAACTGACTGAGCCACCTAGGTACCCCAATTGTTGCTGTATTCTTTTGAGTGCCTTCTTTTTGGAAATGAACACATTATGCCTGTTACATAAAATAGATGCTTCCTTGATCTAGAGTTCAAAAGTCACTGAGTTATTGTTTTAATTTGGGTAAGTCGTTTGAATACACTGCCTTGCTTCACCTATGAATGGGAAATAGAAACTTCACAGTCTTTAAGGGTACCTTACTTTTAAGATAAAATTCAGAAAATCCTTAAAAAATTATAAAGTGGGGCATCTGTGTAAGACAGTGTATTGAATAATTAATGTGCTCTTGGGACAGTCAGGAAGTAAACTATTTGTATTTATGCCTTTTGGTAATTGAATGGTTTTTGCAAATAACTTTTAGTATAATATTCTTCATAGTGGAAAACTTGTCCTGTGCTTTGCAAAATAATGCTCATTTCACCTTTCCTGTCACAGTAAATATGTAATTAAATGTAATTATTGTTTAACCTTAGCTGAGGACCAGGAGCTGGTCCTACATGGTACTTGGCAGGTAGCATCTGTGGCCAGCCACCCATCTCCTCCCGACACCCACACCCAGCTCAGCACATCCTCTGCTATGCTCAAGGGCAGCCCAGACAGAGAGATCAGGTCCAGGTGTGGCTCCCTCCTGTCTGGCATGGCTTCCTTCCAACAGGTAGAGAAGGTGGCCAGCTCAGACACATGACATCTTCTTTTGGTTACTTGCTCTCTGCCTCCCCTTTTTGTCACTCTGGTCCTTAAACTTTAGCTCCTGTGAGAACCTGGGTTTGCAGGTTTCTTGTTGACATTACAAAGTGTGCAGATCTGTGTTGCCTTTGTTCCCGTCCGTGGGTCGGGTATAAAGGCAGGAAAAGTCATCAGACTGTGAAAGCAACAAAAATAAATCTCAGGTGTGCTCTGTGTGCCGTACCTCAGACTTGAAAGAGATGGCAAGCTACATACCTCATGTCATATCCAGCTTTAGGGAGTCATAAAAGCATGCAAAATAAAATTGTAAAAACAACAACAACAACTCATTTCATAACACTTTCATAGCCTGGTTCTAGTCCAGCATAAAGGTGGAACAGACAGCTCTCTAAATGCCCTTATTGCTAAGTGCTGTTATTTAAAAGATGCTCACGAACTTACCTCTAAATTGCTCCATGTTTGACCTGGTATTTTGGGATGCTTTCTAAAGACTCCTGTTAAGTATTGGTATTATCACTGAAGAAGTTACATGTTGAGATATCATCTGCCTCTGGCATTCCAGCTGAATATAGTTTACCTGGAGAATGGGACCATAAGAGAATAGGATGTAGGTCCACTAAGTTTTTTAGAAGGGAGGGAAGGACAAATCTAAAATCTAGAGTAATGTCAGGGACAGGTGGCCTTGATAGAGAGGCAAAGCTGTTAGCCTTGGGAAGCAAGGCAGTGATCTCAAGTAGAGTATGGATAATATGGCCGATTCACAGTGCTTTTAGATCCAGCCATGTCTGATCTCTTAATAACCGTAATACTTTCATGGTTATGGTCATATTTGAACATAAGGTCCATGGCACCTGAAGACCAAGGATCTAACTACTAGTGGCTTTGCAGCATTTATATGCTGCTCACATAAGCCTCTTAAAACATGTTCCAGATGTGAGAAAAATGGAAGTTTTCCCACTTTTAATGGGGAGAACTGGAAAAAAAGATACTAATAACTAGCTCTTACCATAACACAGTTTATATTTGGACAAAGTGTAAAGCATTTATTTGCGTGTCACTTACTTTATGGAGTTTGGAATCCTCCCCTCCCCCTCAGCTCTTGCTGAGTATATTTAGAAGCACCTAGATTATAGAGGAAATGGTAAATTTGTAGTGATTTTGTCAATTTTGGGATAATGATCAATACACTAGAAATGGTGTTTTTTAAAAATTAGAGTCGTAGCTATGAACTTTTACATTTGTTGACAAAAGGTGTAAACAACTTAAGTGCTTGAAAAATCATGTGGTTATTGGTTTTAGAAGCTCTCCTACTGCATTGCCTTTGCTCATGATCTTTTTGGTCCTAGAAATATTTAAAATAATCTTAATTTTAAGGTAGCATTATTATTGAATAGAACAATCCTACTTTGTTACTTTGTAGGGAACTGCGGTGTGATGATTTTGTAGATTTCTGATATACTTTGTGTGCTGGTCAGGTTGTACATTCTTGGTACCCTTGTCTCTGAGTGTGTTTCTGGCTTGATAACCTCACTTCTGTTTGCCTAATTCCTTCATTTTGAATCCAGTGGGATACGATGGAAAACAATTTGCATACAGGGAAGTACCACTTGAGCTATGCTTTCTTTTCTTTTTTTTTTTTTTTGCTTTGTTAAACCATATTTTTTAATAAAGGCTTTTCTTTTAGAAAAGTCACCAATACAGCATAGTACATGAAGACTATCTTTGAATTGCTTGAATAATATTTTTATTGTAAGAGGAAGCCAATCCTAGTTAACTTTTTTTTCTCTGCTAATTAAAGTTTAGGATTTTAATCAAGTTGTACTTAGCAATAGCTATGTTTTGAGTTAGGTAGGCTTTGGAGAAGAGTGGTGAGTCTCGTTTTCTAGTGTATTTTCACTAAGGACCGGGGCACCAAATATAAGAGTCCTGTGTACTTTGGTAATGACACTGTAATTATGTAAACCAAGTGGTCTGGGTGGTTCCAGGCTAGCCTTCCTTTACATGGGTGGTAGAAAGTGGTAAAACCAGACAGAATAGGCTTCAGAATCTAAGTAAGCAATGACAATGGCATTACTATTGAAACTTTGTCCCACCTTTTGTAAATATGGAACAGAAAAGCAATAATAGCCTAAACAAATTTACATTAGAACCTGTTCAGAGAATGGAGAAAGGAGAGAGATTGTTTTCCCCAGCAGTTTTTACTGTTTTTACTCCGTTTTGTCAGTTGTCAGTCACTTGAAGAACATCGTATTATTGACTTTTCTTAGGATTCCTTTACAAAGGAGCTATGTAAAATTGAACCGAGTTTCTCTCTGGGGAAGGGTTTTTATTAGGAAGAATAGCTTGGTAGATGGTACAGCAATTTTAAAAGCTCTAGTCTGTTCTTGACTTAATTAAAGGGGAGAGTATTTTAATTTGTTCAGCAGCAAACACTGAATGCCCATAAGTGAAAAGGCCTGTCAGTTCTCTGGGGAAGCAAAGATTGGGAAGGTGTAGGCCTTGCTTTTAAAGAGCTGTAGGCCTGTAGGGAAATCAGATGTGGGCATAATGGCACTGGAGTGACGAGTGCCCCAAGAGAGACCTGCAGACTGTGCTGGGAGTTCAGAGGGAGAGAGACACTCATTTCCCTAATGCGTGAGGCGAGTAGGCTCAGTGAAGCTTCATGCAGGTGGTGGAATTTAAGCAGTGTCTTGCTGGATGGGATTTGGACGTAGGAGGAGTTCTTCATATGGAGGCATGGGCAGGTGTTGGGGACAAGAACTTCAGATTTGCTGCTATGTCTAGCATGGAAAAGTAAATAGTAATAGTCATAATGATACTAATACAAGCATTTATTGAATGCCTAATTTTTCATAATTATTGTTTGTTTCAATTCATTTTCTCATAACAATAATATAATAATCCTATGAGGTAGGCAGATTGTCATCCCCATGTTACAGATGAAAAGTTGAGGTTGGTTAAGAAACTTGTATAAGGCTACATAGTTAGTAGAATTTGACCCCAGGCTGGTTCTGGAGAGCCTACCCTTACTTGCTATGTTATACTATGGGAAATGTAGAAAAGGTGGATTGGGGTCTGTATGTAGATCCTCAAATGCCCACGTAAATAATTTAATATATTGGAAGATTTTTTTTTTTTTTTGGTGATTCTGTATAGGGGTTTTAAACACATTCTCTTGTTTCTTTTAATGTGCCATGCTTTATTGCCTTTGAAAGGCCTTTCCTGTGTTGCCTTGTCAGTTTCTACTCAGTTCTCAAGTTTTGGCTTATATATCACCTTTCTGTGAGAGGCTTTCCTCAGTCACCCAGGAAGAAGGGCCCTCCTGTAGGCTCCCATGGTGCTTTGCCAGCACCTCTATCTAATACAATGTTCATCAGGTGGTAGGATCATTGTTTACTTTGTTTCTCAGCTAGACTGTGAATTATGTGAGTATTGGGATTGTGTATCCTTTTTGTATCCCTGGTGTTAGGTTCATCTTTCTTGCTGAATCAAGCTCAGATAAATCCCAACTGATTGAAAGGGAGAGTAATAAATTTTCAGACATCATACTGACTTTTTAAATTGCTTTCCTTCTGAGTTACAGGTGTTTGAATACCCAGAGAAGAGATAAATAGATGATACAATGTTTTGGTTGACTGGGTTCCTCTGAGAAAGAAGGAGAGAGATTATCAGGTTTGGGGTTGCTGGGGACAGTTTCTGGAGGGCCAGGCTCTGGGCTGGGCCCTCATCGAGGTGTAATCTTTAAGTTGGCAGAGGGAACAGGGCACGCCCTCAGAACAGCATGAACAGAGGACATAGATGGGGTCAGTTATGAAAGAACACTACCCGCCTTGACACCTGAGCCTCTCCGCTTCCTGCTACACCCACTAGGGCATTTTATAGCATAAAGAATCTCTTGAAAGCCCCAATTTTCTTTATAATCTGCCAGAAAGTTGTATGGGCCAGCAAAACATTTGCCATGTTAAACAACAAACATTTATTTCTCACAGTTCTGGAGGCTGGGAAGTCCCAAGATCAAGGTGCCCACAGATTCGTTCCTAAGGTAAGTTCCTAACACATGGAATCTGAAATTCAAACACGATGCCTTCTTGGTAGGAAAAGTGCTATTAAAAAATAGGCCCATTTGAACTAAATTATACAGTTCACCCTCCAGAAATTCCTTAAAGTCTTACAACAAGTAACCTCACATTTAGCTGGCATGTGGTCAGCCTGACTCAAGTTTTTTTTTGACTGCCTCGGACCAGTAGGGACCTTGAGATTGGGATCATGACCTGTGCTGTTGAATTCAGCCTCTTGCCCTTTATCTGGAAGCATGGTGGCTGTGATGCAAGAGCTGAAGGTGTGTAGTAGAGGCTTGGTTCATTGGGCCCACGGAGGGGAAGGTGATGAAGAACTCTCATAATGAAGGAGAGTGTTGGAATCCAGACAAAGGTGTCTTTGTTAAGAAACTCTTACTACCTACCATCGGAAACCTTTTAAAAATGCTTTTTTTTTTTTATTTGATAGAGACAGCAAGAGAGGGAACACAAGCAGGGGGAGTGGGAGAGGGAGAAGCAGGCTTCCTGTGGAGCAGGGAGCCTGATGTGGGTGGGGCTCGATCCCAGGACCCTGGGATCATGACCCGAGCCGAAGGCAGACGCTTAACCCACTGAGCCACCCAGGCACCCCTAAAAGTGCTTTTGAGACACGAGCCAAAGTAGCACAAATGATGCGAGAAAACTAGTGATGGCCCCACATTAAAAGCTTTGTCCCTCGCTAAGTTTGGATGGATAGTGGTTCTTGGGAGTGCCGAACAGGGAAGGGACTCTCTTCTCCCAAGATGTTTGAGGTCATAGCTCACCATTGTACTGCCTGATTATTCTGGGGACCGTGGGCCCTACCATGGGCAGAAGGAAGGGCCAGAGGGAAGGTCTGTCTCTTGTGTGTGCGGCCTCCATCCCATGGTCCTCTCTGTACACAGTTGCTGGTTTTAGTTTTCCTTTTCTACTGATTACTGAAGATCTTAGGGCCACAGATGTTGAAACATAAGTTTCATGGTTTTGTTCCCTGAAATATCCCCAGAGTCTAGAATAGCATTGTCAAATAGAAATATAATGTGAGCCTCTGTGTATTTAAAAATTTTTGAACTTCTAGTTGCCATGTTAAAATCAAGTACAAAGAAAGACAAGAAATTAATTTGAATAATATATATGGTTAACCTAATATCCAAAATATTATCTTCTCAACGTTTAACCTGTATAAAAAATTACTGACATATTTTACTTTCTTTTGTTCACACCAAGTCTTCAAAATCCAGTGTGTATTTTACGTTTATAGCATGTCTCAATTTGGAGTAGAGCCATTTTGAATGCCTAATAGCTACCTGTTTCTACTGCTTATGGTATTGGACATTGCAAGTCTGGAACTGTGTCTGGTCTATGGTGGAAGCCTGGCAAATATCTGTTACATGAAGGAAGAAAGAGAGGGTCCAAGGAGGGAAGGAGGAAATGGCAAAACCTAAAAGATGAGTAAACAGAGGAACACTGACTTGTCTTGGGGTGTCCTAGTGGTTTCTAACTAGAACAGCAGCTGAATGATGCTTCACATTTTTAGTTTAAGATCATTTGCAAATGTGTTATCTTACAGATATATACCTTCAACAACACTGTTTAGACAGGTCAGGTTTTACTGTCTTTAATTTATGGGTGACCTAGCTGAGGCTTAGCTAGGTTCAGTGAGTTTTTGGTTTAACCAGGATTCAAACTCAGGTCTTTTGAGTCCTAGTGCAGTACTTTATGCTCGCTACTGTGTACCTTCCCATGTGGCTTATGTTAGCTGTGCCCATACTTCCCTGTGACACTAGTTGGCTCTTAGATATGGATAGATGCTAAAAGATAGACTGAATAACTATTTTTAATACAGAGCTACTTAAAAAATAGTAAAGATCAGATCTTAAGGTTTGTTTTTAATTTAATAATCAAAGATAGGAGTGGGTACCGTAGCCAGGAAAGTTTTGTGTATGTGGCTTCTCTAGCTGTTAGGATCTTCTGAATTATAGAAGGCGCATACAAATGTGAAGCATCTTCTGAATTATAGAAGGCGCATACAAATGTGAGTGAAAAGATAGTTTATGACAAGGTATGCATACATGTGTTTGAAACTGTCCCTCTGTATAACGATCTTCTCTCTCAGATTGTCCTCTGGTAGGCATGTGTCATGATTTTCTGTTCTAGCACATGGAGAAATGTCTTGTCTCTTTCACATAGTGAAAGTGACTTCACCAGCATAATAACCCTCCAGTGGCATAAGTTATTGGATTTTGTGACTTTCTTGTTTCTTGAGCCATTAAGATGGTTGGTTTTATTGTGTTTAATGTTTTTTTTTTAAAAGATATTTATTTATTTATTTAAGAGAGTAAGAGAGAGCGCGCTCACGCGCGCATGAGCCAGGGGCAGGAGGAGGGTCAGAGGGAAAGGGAGAAGCAGGCTCCCCGCTAAGCAGGGAGCCCTATGCGATGTGGGGCTCCATCCCAGGACTCTGGGGTCATGACCTGAGCCAAAGGCAGATACTTAACCAACTGAGCCACCCAGGCGCCCTGTGCTTAATGTTTAAATAAAACCCTAAAGCAGATACTTTTGATATGATTCAGTTTGTTGTGGCTAAAAGGCTAAAAGAGAAGTGGAGGTTAATTTCTAGAGCATCAGTATGATGTTATGGAAACCTCTTTTTGGATAGAAGCCAACGTTGATCACCTTTGTATCTAAATCCTACTCTGCAGAGCATAGTGTGTAGTGAGATACCAGGGCACAGTAAGTACTTTATACAAGGTATTCAAATATTTGAGTTTGTGAGAAACAACTCTAGCTTACAGAAAACGTCAGTGTATTGAATGGAGCACTGGGTGTTATACGCAAGCAATGAGTCATGGATCGCTACATCAAAAACTAATGATGTAATGTATGGTGACTAACATAACATAATAAAATTAAAAAAAACGGCAATGTGATTTTAAGGTTTTCCCACAGTCAGAAGATACTGCAAAATATTTTGTTCACTGTTTCTCAATTTAAGATAATATACCATGAATTTGAAAATGGTAATGCAAAATTATTCAGCAAAATATATATATGCAGGTCTTTGTCATAGCAAAAGCCACCACTTAGATTTTAATTGATCCAAGCTGTAAATAAGGAAGTTAATTCTAATTTATCTTGCATATTTGGGAGATCATTCATAAGGAATTTTCTACAAAACCACAGGACTATCATTATCTACCAGGTTCGCTAAGGATTTCAGTGTAGATAGCTTCTGCACATACTTTAGCTTCTCTTTTCATAGCCTGGGGAATGCTATGAAATCATATTTTAACATAATTGAAGCTGACCCTTTCTGTGCTAGGTTGTGGACTCCAGGGGCTGGCAAAGTCACATCTGCTCTTCTTTCCTAACCAGATAGCCTAGAATCTGAATGGCTGGGGAACAGAGTTCCTCCCTGGAGAAGGTGGTGGAATCTTGAATACACTTAGTGTATAAAGGACAGAAAACTGAGGGTCTGGGACAGCAGTTTCCAGCATTGGCTCAACATCAGAATCAGCTGAGTAGCTTTAGGACCCTAAAGCTGCCCAGACCCATCTGTTTCACACCTAAGAGTTCCAGTACTACCTACGTTTCAGCTAGGATCTTAATTTCCCATTGAAGAGCTTTCTTAAATCTCTAATCGTGGTGT
The DNA here is from genome assembly GCF_003265705.2 of Callorhinus ursinus. Taxonomy (NCBI): domain Eukaryota; kingdom Metazoa; phylum Chordata; class Mammalia; order Carnivora; family Otariidae; genus Callorhinus; species Callorhinus ursinus. The sequence continues at coordinate 43,739,135 of NW_027397070.1, forward strand.
GCCATGGTTTTTTACCACCATACCTATTTATCAGTAGTGATTTCTGATGAATCTCCAAAGTATTCAGGAAGGTTTGTTTGTTTCAGAGACAGGGAAGCTTGGGTAAAGGGTGAAATAGGACAGGCTCCTCTGCAAGAAGTCCTGAGGGGAGCAGAACCCTAGAATTGGGTAAGTGATGGCACCTGGAAAGAAGGGGGCAAGCAGGCCAAAGCTGAGAGCCTGTAAGGGGAGAGAAAGAGGTGAGTCATGCAGGGAGTCTCTCTGAGATGGCTCAGGGGGCTGTGGGTTTAACTATCTGCAAACTGCATTTCTTCATAATTTGTACGTTTCCCTTTTGCCATTCTTTGTCAGAGTAAGGAAGAGACATGATTGATGACCATTGCTCAGAGAACCTTTCACTTCCATTTAGATTGTTTATAGGATAGTACTGTTTGTAGGAAGTCTGACATCTTTTGAAAGTGGTAGTTTTTCCACCACTGTTTCTATATTTTATGTTGTCTTAGATACAGAAGGGTACTTTAGACCCTCAGATTTCCAGGAGTTTGCTGGGCACAAGCTAGATGCTCATGTTTTGGAAGACTTGGTATAGTTTCCTTCTTTTATTTGGCAATGACATTATTTTGTGGCAGACTTCTTAACTTGTTAACTGTAGACTAAGGTATCTATTAATTCAAAGAGTGGACCTTTATTTAAAGATTTTATTTATTTGAGAGAGAAAAAGAGAGAGCATGCGAGCGCGTGTGAGCAGGGGGAGAGGCAGAAGGAGAGAGAATCTCAAGCAGACTCCCTGCTGAGCGGGGAACCTGCTGTGGGGCTCGATCTCACGACCCTGAGATCATGACCTGAGCCGAAACCAAGAGTTGGGTGCTCATCCAGCTGCACCACCCAGGCGCCCCGAGTGGACCTTTGTTTATAACACTGTTTAGCTGTTCTCGGAGCTCCAGCGTTCCTCCGTTTGATATGCTGACTGCAGTGTGGTGATATTGGTGTGTATTTCATTGTTCGAAGGGCCCAGCTGAGAGCGTGAAAGGGAATCGATGTTCTGTGGAGCAGTGCTGGCTTCTGATTTCCTCAATTAACCTGTAAATACAAGTCTCTTCATACCCATTATCAAGATGCAAAAAAGCAGATCAGAGAATAAATGTAATTTTTTGGGTGGGTGGGAGCATTATAATATTTCTTTAGGACTGAAATCTGTTCTCCAGCATTCCTTCTGCTTACAACATTCATGTAAATATGGCCATGAAAAAGAAAAAACAAACAGTCCAGAAACCTTTTTGGATAAAGCCTAAAGACTTAAAATGTTATTGCAGTTTCATCCTAAATGAGTTTAAAAATCCAAATATTTCCCCTACTGATTATGAAGATCTTTATTATAGAAAATTTTGGAAACTACAATAGAGTATAAAGAAGAAAATAAAGATGACCAGTAATCCCACAACTCAGCAATAACTCTTGTTAATATTTAAACTATTTCCTTTCAGGTTTTTTTTTTTTGTGTGTGTGTGTGTGTATGTGTGTGTGGGAGGGAGGTGCATACTGTTTTATATCCTTTTTATTAACTTAATATTAGGAATAATTTCCCACATAAATAACCTTTCTTCAAGAATTTAGTTTTCATTGGTTGTTTTGTTGTCCAGATATTTGCTTTGATTTTTTGGTTGAAACACCACTCAGGAATTGGCTTAGATGCTTTTATTCCTACATGATGCCTTTCCTTCACAGAGGAAGTCAAAGAAACTCCACTGAGTTTCCAGAAGGTTGATTTCAATGTTCCTATCACACTTACCATATCTTGCTCATGTAATTTTTTTGTATATACATCTAATTCTTCTGACATCTCTTGAACCCTTCCTTTGGAACAGGTACTGTGCCAGGACCTCACAATACAGTGGTAATGGAAAGGAAATAAAAGGCAAAATACTGTAAGATAGTTTTGTGCCTGCATTCAGGTTATTGGTGCCTGGGCTGGGGATACAAAGACTTTATTTAGGTAATCACACAAATAAATGTTAACTCACAATGATCATCAGGGATTTAAAGGAGAGGTAAACAGTGCTTATGAGAACAGTTCAAATGAACAAGGACAAGCAAGGTGTTTTATTTGACCACAGATTTAATATGATCCAGGCCTTGCACTTTTATAAAGGTCTGTGCAACTGAGAGATACTTTGTCCGCACAAAGAACCTGACATGGTTCAGTGCTCTGCTGTGCTTGGAGGGCACTGGGGTTCTTTGTGTTCAGCTCTGACCAACAAGAGTACGTTATAAGGAGGGGCCCGCGTTGGAGAAGGTTTTAGAAAGGATTTCAAATGAGGCCTGGTTAGGAAAGTGTAGTAAGTACTTCTGAGGAAGAGAGGATACTGGGAGGACATTTTACTTGTCCAATATGGAGCCATTTATCAAGGTGTAGAGAAGAAATTCTGGTAGTTGATGGGAAGTGAGACTGTTCTGCTGGTTCCCTTTGCATTCTAAGATTCCACACTTTTAAGATTATCTGAAGCCATTCAAGATCTGGTGGGTACCAAGAGGACCCTGAGGGTTGTTGTCAGCCTGTGCAGATTTAGATGGAGAGGAAGAGTGTCCACCCATCTCCTTGCGCAGCAGCCCCTCCCATCTCCACTTTTCAGAAGCTTGAGGACCTGAGGGAAAGCTGTGACTCCCAATGACTGGTATCTCCTGAGGACAAGCTCCTGCAGGCAAACACTGTAGGAATTCTCATAGCGCATCGGAGGAAGTCTGAAGGCGTTAACATGGCAGAAGGCCATGTTGCTTCCTCTGACTCCTCTCCCCACACTGTCACACAGCCTTGTTTGTTCCAGTGATGGGGAAATTTCTTGCGTGAGGTGACTTCTTATCCTTTGGTGCCCTTACTGTTTCTTTTTCTTAAACACTCCTTTCTCTTGCTAAATAAAAATTTTTAAATTCCTTTTTTGGGACTAGCTTGAAAGTTACCATCTGTAGAGTTTTTCTGGCTTCCTAGAGTTAGTTACTTTATAACACATACCACCTATTATAGTGTTAAAGAAATTTTTTATTTAGTTGCTTAGCTTGTTCCTTTCGGTTGTAAAGTATTTGGAATTATGTAGTCTATTTGACTTTTCAGTGCCTGAACGGCACTCCATAAATGGCACATCCAGGGTATTCAATAACTTGTGAGTGAATGAATATATATATATTTATTATTTAAGAGCGAGCATGTGTGCATGGTGGGCAGGGGCTGAGGGAGAGGGAGAGAGAATCACAGGCAGACAGCTCGCTGAGCACAGAGCCCGACGCAGGGCTCAATCTCACAACCCTGAGATCAACTGGAGTTGAAACTAAGAGTCTAACCCTTAAATGACTGTGCCACCCAGGTGCCCCCTGAGTGAATGAATTTAATTCACATTTGTTTTACCATATTGACATCTTACTGTGGCTTTGGCACTTAACATTTGTGAGATTAATAGCTGAGCTTTTTGATTGGCCAGTTAATACCTTAGAAGATCAGGAGTACAGTTTTCCTGAATCCTTTATTAAAGATGCCAGCAGAGAGGGTGTCATTATATGGTGAGGCATTCCTAGTTTCCACAAGACCACTTTGTATTTTGGGTGACCTTTTAAAACTTCTTCAGAGTAATCAAATTGACCTGAAACTAATGTAGCATTATGTGTCAGCTATACTCAAATAAAAAAAAATTTAAATTAAAAAATGGTTAAAAAAAGGTTGTCAAATTGTTGTAATCATAATCATATTTTCAAGAAGAATCACATTTTTTTTTTTAAAGAAGAACCACATCTTAATCAGGGTTCTAGGTAGTTTTTCCACAAACATTTTTGCTGTGTCACTCATTGGTTATAAGGTAGTTTTGTCATAAGAGATAAAATAATGTTAAAAAGGTCATAATGAAACATGAAAAAATTGACAAATTCATTATTTCTTCCCCATTAAGAGGTATCAGTTTTCCAAATATTAGGATATGTATTTGTACCTGGGTTTTGTATTGCACCGTGAGAATCTTCTACACTGTTGTTCATTCTTGGCATATTGTCATATGTCCCTTAATACACGGTCCAGAGTTGTGCGGGAAGTGGGGAAGAAATGCTGATGTAGTATTGTAACCAACGGGACTTTGTTGTAATTGATGTGCTGTCATTTTGTATTATAGTACAGTATGCAGTCTGGCATTACGCTTTTATTTCACCCCTCCTGTAAGCTCTGTCACAGTATTTTCTGTCAAGTTGGTATATGTGGTCATCATCCACTATTTTAAGACCACCATGGCTACTGCTGTATAGACCATTAGGAAGGCTAGGTAACATTTATATAATAAAAAATGGGAACTTTGTCCGTGGAGAAATGAAACCAAACTGACAACTAGCTTTCAATACATTAACTGTGCCAGAGGTGATTGATTCTTCAATGGAGAAATGAAACCAAACTGTCAACAAGTTGTTTTATCTTATTTATTTATATTTTTTTGTTTAAAGATTTTATTTATTTATTTGACAGAGAGAGACTGAGCACAAGCAGGGGGAGCAACAGGGAAAGGGAGAGGCAGTCTCCCACTGAGCAGAGAGCCTGACGTGGGGCTTGATTCTAGGACCCTGGGATCGTGACCCGAGCTGAAGGCAGACGCTTAACTGACTGAGCCACCCAGGCGCCCCAAGTTGTTTTATCTTAAATGAAACCAAACTGTCAACCAGTTATTTCATATTTTATAGAAATTGTCTTATGGCCAATTAGTTACGAGGTGAAGATGTAGTGAAAATGCTTGCAGCAGCAAAGATGTCTATGGCAAAGACACCTATAGTGAACGTACCAGACATGCTTTATTAGGACTAAAAAATGAGGCTAAGAGAAAATTGAAGATCATCTTTTTGGTAATTGTGGTGAAGAAGTGCTAGGCATTTATAGAAAGAGGACATTAGCATTTGGAAGTGACGGAAATCTGTACTAAGATATGTTCCAAATAAAATTGAATGTACACTGTGGGCAACTCAGGAACATACTGTTTTCTAATATGATGTAGAGCACATAGTTTGCAAAAGCTGATTTATAACTGACCATGCTTATGTGCGCAGGGATTGCTTTAGAAGGAGCTTGGTAGTTATCAGCGTCAGTAGTCTGGTTACCAGGGCTGATCAGACTGGGAAATCTGATACGCTTAAACAGAAATTTCTGAACATTGATGTCTACTGGAAAATCAGTTGTTAACAATGAGAATTGTATTTCCAAGGAGACAAAGTATAAAATACTTAGAATATCAGGAATACAATTTTCCTGAATCCTTTGTTAAAGCTGCCAGCGGAGAGGGTGTCATCCTCTCATGACAGAATCCTGTTCCCAGGTGATAGGTCACTGGGGCAGGATCAGCTTCTTCCACTGCGGCAAGCTTTGCTTCACGCCACTTTCCTTTTACAAAACACCTGTGTTAGCACCTGTTTTCGCTAACTGAAGAAATCCAAAGAGGACTTTCGCTTTTATGAAATGGCAACTGCTTCTTTGCTTTACACTGTTTCGGCTTACAAAAGGTTTCGTAGGAGTACTCTTGTATTAAGTAGCAAGGGCAGCCTGCACTATAATGTTCAGAAAGCTCCCTGAACCGTATGTGACATAAGGCTGGCAGGGTGGATAGAGTTGCTGATACTCCTATGGGTGAAGCGTAGTACTTGCCCAAGTTTTCTCTTTGTTCCTGCCAACATACCGTCCTAGATTTCTTCAGGGAGTTGTTCTACTGGGCACAAATCCTTTTTCTCATAGCTTCTGGCTGATTCCAATCAAAACAGGGTGTGCCTTCCCCTGCTATTCTAAATAGCTTCAGTTCCTCTTCACAAAATTATATTGTATTCCTTTTCAAATATTGATTCATTAACTGGAACCGTCTGCAAGGGACTATTACTTTCTAGATAGAGATTTCATAAATTGGTTTAAGTTCTTAGAATTTTGTGCTATCAGTCTCTTGTTCCATTGCTATACTCTCTGGACTTGATGATTGATACCTAGATTTTTGTTTATAAGAAAGAACTTTCTTACTTGAGAGACTTTCTCTGGTGTGACTGTCTCCCTCTACCCTAATTTGTTCTCTTATTTTCCACCTCCCCAGCTATATACATCCTTTGTAAAACGTTCATTTAAAATCAGCAGTGATTAAGATGACCTTTGTCCGAAAGCAAACTATTCAACTGCATATTTGAATTTAATGATTTTGGATTCAGGTTTGATTTAAATGATGTGGATTCATGTTGCAAAAAAACAGACATTTTAGGTATTCCTGACACTGTAGTTGAATAATATACTCAAAGCACCTTCTAAAGTTAAGATAATTTTCTCATTGACTCATTAAGAGGACTTCACCTGATGGATAAGCAATAATTAGAAAGATAATATACAAATTTTATAATTTACTTTGCTACTAATTCAAGAGGAAACTATTAGAACTTCTTTAAAATTTTTTTTACATTTTCAATTATGGATACAAAGTTTGGGGATATTAATCATGTTTTATAACTGGGCTGCACTGTATGATATGATGTTGGAAGTGTGAAAGAGAGAATACACAAGGGCATAATTATAGCCAAATGCGCACTTATATTGGTCTCTTAGAGATGGAGCTGGATAGGGCCCTTGGGAAATCTTTCTTGAAGAGAATCCTTGATGATCCATAATTTCATCAAATCAAAAAAATACAGTTGACTCTTGAACAACGTCAGGGTTGGGGTGCAGATCCCTCACACAGTTGAAAATCTGAGGATGAGTTTTTGCTTTTTTTTTTTTTTCAAGATTTTTATTTATTTATTTGACAGAGAGAGACACAGCGAGAGAGGGAACACAAGCAGGGGGAGTGGGAGAGGGAGAAGCAGGCTTCCCGCTGAGCAGGGAGCCAGATGCTGGCCTCGATCCCAGGACCCTGGGATCATGACCTGAGCTGAAGGCAGACGCTTAACGACTGAGCCACCCGGGCGCCCCTGAGTATGAGTTTTGACTTCTCAAAAACTTAACTACTAATAGCCTACTGTTGACCGGAAGCCTTGCCGTTAACATAAATAGTCAATTAACACATGTTGTATGTTACGTGTATCACATACTGTATTCTTACAATAAAGGAAGCTAGAGAAAAGAGAATATTGATAAGAAAATACATAAGAGAAAATACATTTACAGTTCTGTATTGTATTTATCGAACAAAATCTGTGTATAAGTGGACCTGCGTAGTTCAAACCCATGTTATTCAAGGATCAACTGTATACTTCAGGTATTGTCAAAAAAGTGGATTTGACATAATAGTAAAGAAAAGTATACTAATTTTGGCAAGTGTGAAATTGTCAGGCACAGAACATATGGTAGTTGTTTTGTTTTGTATTTCCTGGCATTGGCAGAGGCCCGTATCCTCTTTGAATTTTACGTAGGCCCCTGCTATGATTGTTCATTCCCTCCAACATGATATAATGAGCCAGGCCTTTGGATTGACATTTTAAAATGACTCCAGAGCTGTCCTGCTGTGGACTGCACTAGGATTCCTTTCACTGACACCCCTCCCTTGGACTTTACCCCTAAGACCCAGACTTTATGAGCACCAGGGTCATTTCCCTGGGTCCAGTGTGTGGAGAGATTTATATTAAGTACTAATTATGTGCTAGGCATTTGCTATGTACTCCACTTATGTTATTTCAGTTAAGCCTTTTTAGAACTTCAAGATTAAAGAATTAGTCTGTGCATTTCAATCATAGAGTAGTAACTTGTCCAGGGACCCACTAAAGGTAAGTCTGAAGCCTGGCTTCCCATCCAGGTCTGATGGTGGAGCCCGTGCTTTGTCCACTCTACTGTGATAACCTATGATAACCTGTATTTGGGCAAAGGAACACAGTGGCTTGGAGCACATTTCTTGCTCCCTTTCTCCTAAGCTTCCAGGATGTCTTTTGGTGTACATGAGCTAGACCACCATTATTACTGAAAATAGCTATTCATTCATCCACCAGCCATCTAGCGATTCATCCATTCATCCATGCAGCTAACAGATATTTATTGAGTACTTATTGTGTGCCAGGTGCTGTTTGAGAACCTGCAGATATGCTGGTTACCAAGCCCTCTCTGCCTTCATGAAGCTTATACCCGATTATCCAAAGACTCATTATACAGTGAGTATGGGGTGGGAGAGAGTGTTTGCTTAGACCAATGTCAGACTTCTAGGAGGCTCTCAACAAATGTGTTTCTTTTGCCCCACTTCTTTTTACCTAATTTTTATGTGCCTGGTCAAATATTGTCTCTTGTTTGTTCATTTATGGTTATACTTTGAATTGTTGACTTGGTTTTGTATGTTTTTCTCAGTTCAAGATCAGCCTGTTAATCTCTAGAAACCAACATGTTCCACAAAGAGATTGCATCTAAGTGGTCAAGTACTCTGATTTTGAATATTAAGAAGGCGGTATGGGATACAAACTTTCAGTTATGAGACGAATAGTTCTGAGGGTCTAATGTATAACACGGTGACTGTAGCTGATTAACACTGTATTGTTCAATTGAAAAGTTTTTTTAAAAAAAAGTGAATATGGGAAGTGATGTTTGTGTTAATTAATTCGATGGAGTGGATCATTTCACAGTGTATACGTATATCAAAACATCTGTTATACACTGTAAATAGCTTACAATTTTTGAGATTTATGTATTTATTTGAGAGCAATAATGAGCGTGAGTGGGGAAAGGGGCAGAAGGAGAGGGAGAGAGAGAAAATCTTGAGCAAACCCCCTGCCGAGTGTGGAGTCTGACACGGGGCTCCATCCCATGACCCATGAGATCTTGACTGGAGCGGAAACCAAGGGTTAGGCATTTAACCGACTGAGCCACCCAGGCGCCCCAGTTTTATTTGTTGATTATACCTCAAAGCTGGAAAAAGAAGGTGGTACGATAAAAATGGCATAATTTTTTTCTAAAATGTTATCTTTTTAGTTCTTGTATAGGCATTAATCCTAACTGCATTGTATATACATTTTCTTTTAAAAGTTTTATTTATTTATTTGATAGAGCGAGCGAGTGCAGGTGCACAAGTTGGGGGAGGGGCAGAGGCAGAGGGAGAAGCAGGCTCCCCGCTGAGCAAGGAGCCTGACCAGGGACTCGATCCCAGGACCCTGGGATCATGACCTGAGCCGAAGGCGGACGCCTAACCAACTGAACCACCCAGGTGCCCCTGTATATGCTGTATATGTATACTTTTATATTGTTTTCAATGTCATTGTTAATAATTTACCGTATATTGCATGTCATTTTAAAAGGTTTATTATATTTTACAGTGTGAGGTAATGAGTTAATGCCAAAACTTATTAACTGGAGCACGAAACTTAGATCCTATTTTGAAATTCATTGAGCAAATGTAATTCATTGTGGAGAGTCTTGAATTAGTTCTATTTTGGGGATGTTTCTTTTGTGGATTATCTTCGATCTTTTGATAAATTTAAACTACTTACTGACAGATTTTCAAGTGGAACTAGACTGACACATCTCAAAATGTCCGTCTAGAGCTGAGTGTTTCTTGAACTGGTCTCTGTGTAGCTAATGGATGGTTTCAGACTGTGTTGAAGATAAATATTAATAACCTCAAAGATGACTTAATGGAACTTTGATAAAAATGCTGTTTTTGAGAATAGCATAGTTGTTCATTTTATGGTGGTACACTTTCTTATTTTGACTTCGGTTCCATTTTTCCCAGGCATCACACCTAATTGTTTTACAGGCGCTGTCAGTTTTATGTCCCTGTCTCTCTCAGATTCCTTCGTTTCTCTAATCCCACTCTCCGGGTTCAGGCCCCAGTTATCTCTCACCTAGGAAGCTGCAACAGCCTTGTTACTAGTCTTTCCTCATTCCGTGCCCTTCCTCTCTCAGGCTCTCTTCCACATTACTGTTGAAGATTCTGGGAGGGAAAAGAGAAAAACATGCATATGGGTATGTGTGGGCACATGTACATAAAGGCATGTTTGTTTCTGATTATGAATGATCCCTCGAGAACCTTCCCTAGTTCCTCATTGCCTGCAGGTTGTTTGGAAACTTTGTGGGGTGGATCCAGCTTTCCACCACCAACCCCTCAGTGCTTCTCCTTGCCCTTCCTCTTGGTTCCAGCCAATGAACTACTTTCTTTGCAATTCGGTTGTTAGTGGTGCTTGGTTGACATTATTTGCCATGTATGGTATTCAGCCTTTCTTTTGTCCAGGTAGCCTTTTCAACGTAGAAGCTACAATTTCATCTTGTTTGAACACCTCACCTAGGGGCACCGTGAGGCAGTTCTACCATCGAAGCTAGCAGAGTCTGCTTTCTGTGCTTTAGAAGATGTGACCATTTCCCACATAGATTAACTTTTTTTTTCTTGAAAAGCTTCTGGTTTAAATAGAATTAAAAAACTGAAATTTAATTTTTGTTCTTTAGACTAATTTGTTGAAGATTATTATTTTCCATTGTAGGCACTATTTGAAAGTTCTGATCTAATTTTGTACTACTACGTTTTCAGGTTCATCATTAGGCTTGTAGCATTTTCTTTTGCAATAATATTTATTTGTAGCTGCATGAGGTGATGGGTGCTAACTAAAATTATTGTGCTGATCGTTTTGTAACAAAAACCTATCAAATGGTTACATTGCACACCTTAAGCTAATATAATTTTGTATGTCAATTAGATTTCAGTAAAGCTGGGAGGGGAAAACCAGACACACTCGCTCACTCTGCTAGCATACCTCTCCTTGTACAGTGAACATAACAAAAACTTCATAAGCCATTAGCAGCAACATAGATTTAAAAAAAAAAATACTCCTACTTCAGCGGCCTGATAGAATTACAAGTCATTCCAAGTTCATCTGAATGCTTCTCTGTATTTGAAGGTGAGCATTCGCACTACAAAACTCCGCATGACATTCCCTGGCCCCTAACTGACACTGTTAGGATGACGGGATTCGCTAGTCATCTTTGTAATTGCGTGGTAATCGATCCCACACGAGTTCGTGGATGCCAGAAATGGTGTTGAGGGAGGCATCTGGTTCCCTGGCTCTGAGGCCAAAGCTAGATGAGACACTGAATTGATAGGAAAGCCAGTCTGTCTCCGGTGGCTCTCAGGGAAAATTTCCATGCAGTCTTTAGAGTTTAAATGTTTCTTTGTATGTTTAATATTTAAAGTGTATCTCCATGGTTTATACTCTTTGTTTACTCACACACCATGTGCATCGCAGCCTTTTCTGTCTTTATTCTCTGTTTCTTCCCCCAGTTGCTTTTCCTCTTCTTTTTTGCCCATTGGAAACTTTCCTTGATCCCATTGAGTTGATCTTTGAAGCTTTATGTTCTTTTGCCATTTCTTGAGGTTGGACTGGCTAACACTTTGGCTTTTATTATTGCTGTTTTTACATGTCCTTCACCATGAATTGGGCTGTAAACTTCTTGAGAGGAAAGTCTGCCATTGGGATCTTTGGAACTCTGCAGCTTTTTGAAACTCAGAGCCTTATACCCAGTTGATGTTTAAGAAGTGTTTGAATTATACAGCAGAGGAAACAGTCAATAAAACTAAAAGACACCTACTGAATGGGAGAAGATATTTGTAAATGACATACCTGATAAAAGGTTAGTATCCAAAATATATGAAGAATTTACACAACTCAGCACCAAGAAAACCCCCAAATAATCCAATTAAAAAATGAGAAGACATAAGTAGACATTTCTCCAAAGAAGACATACAGATGGCCAGCAGGCACATGAAAAGATATTCAGCATCACTCATCATCAGGGAAATGCTCATCAAAACCACAATGAGATCTCAACTCACACTTGTCAGAATGACTAAAATCAAAACCACAAACAAGTGTTGGCGAGGTTGTGGAGAAAAAGGAACCCTCGTGTACTGTTGGTGGGAATGCAAACTGATACAACCACTCTGGAAAAGAGTATGGAGCTTCCTCATAAATTAAAAATAGAATTAGCATATGATCCAGTAATTCTGCTGCTGGGTATTTACCTAAAGAATATGAAAACACAAATTTGAAAAGATACATGCACCTATGTTTATTGCAGCATTATTTACAATAGCCAAGATATGAAGCAGCCCAAATGTCCATCGACTGATGAATGGATAAAGAAGTATATACATACAATGGAATGTTACTCAGTCATAAAAAAGAATGAAATCTTGCCATTTGCCATGACATAGATGGATTTAGAGAGTACAATGCTATGTGAAAGAAGTTAATCAGAGAAGACAAATACTGTATGATCTCACTTGTATGTGGAATTTAATAAACAAAACAAATAAGCAAAGGAAAAAAAAGAGAGAGAGAGAAACCAAGAAACAGACTCTTAGCTACAGAGAACAAACCGATGGTTCCCAGAGGGGAGGTAGGTGGGGGGATGGGTGAAATAGGGGATGGGGATTAAGACTGCACTTACCTTGATGAGCCCTGAGTAATATGTGGAACTGGTGAATCACTATGTTGTACACTTGAAACTAATAGAACACTGTGTTCACTATACTGGAATTAACACCTTAAAAGAAAGTGTATTTACTTAAAGTAAATACTTGTTCTTAAATACAGCAAATAATTGCACCTCAGTTAAGGGGACTTGGTTGGTGAAGTGTCATACAGCTGGGTCTTGGCTTTCATTGAGGCTGTGGCAAGTGTAACAGTCATTTTTGAGGGTGAGGAAACACGGAGCTGAAACTTTGTCATTTAGCTCTAACCAGTGTGTGGTGCTCGTAACATGTTCCTTCATGCGTTCAAGTCCTGCGTCAGCTATGAACTTCCGCTTTTCTAGTTTGTTTCGTTATTAACTGAAAGTTTCTTACATTCTAGCCAAGGGAAGAGGGGGCAGTTGATTATCTAGTTGCATTATCCACCCCATCTGTTTCCTGTATACGACAGCAATTTCTACCTCGTGCCTTTGCCCATGGGGTCAGAAGCACATACGAATGTTTTTCTGGTTCTTTCGGTGAGAAGAAAGTTAACTACTCAACTTTCTTAAGATCTCTTTGCTTTTTTCAGGCCTCAAGCTTGTCATTAATATATTCTCTTGTCACTTTAATACCAAAAATGACTTTTCTGGTGTGAAGAGTAGGTGGCACACTTTGTAAGATGTCTTGAGCCTGTGCTTTCCTGTGGGAGATTAGGACTATCTGTTCTGGAAGTATGCTATTTTGAGAGGTAAACCTCTTATTTTCATTTTAGAAATGGATTCAAGGTGTACACAGAAAACATCTCGGGATTTATGACTAGTTTGGCATCACTGCATAAATAATTTTGAATTTTTTTTGTTCCATCATATGGTAATTTTTCTGAATTCATGCTTTGCAAAGGAACAAACTAAATATTAGGAATTGTTTGGTATTCATGTCAACAGTGGCTTCCTTGGGTGGTAAAATGTCACAGGTTGGGCTGGAGGGATGTTGAGATGGTGTGGGTGTGTTTTAATCAGTAAAAGTATACTAAGAGGAAGAGTGTTGTATTGACTTACAGATATTAAACCTTATTACTCTGTTTACTTTAAAAATATTTCAAGTAGGCTAGAAAGGGTAGAGAATTATATAATGCCTTCTAGCTTCATCAAATCTTAACCTTCTGCCATATTTGTTTAAGATCATAAAACATTTTGGAAAAAGTTGAAGCTCCCCCTTTCTCCCGCCTAATCCCACAGGGTTTTCTTCTTTCAGAATACACAGTATTTGATGGCTTTGAAAGTTGATACTATATTTCTATCAGTGAGTAGTTGAGTGGTGGTTTCCATTAGGGAAATTAAATTTATGCACTTCCCACTTGCAGGTTATGATTAAACTGTTTCTGAAGAGGTTTTATGGAGGTGATGTGGGGTCAGTAAACAAGATAAGCGTATATATTTTGAAAAGTAAATTTGGTTAAATGTGGGCATTCACTTTCTGGTTAGTTGTTTATTTTAAATGACATTTTAGAGTCACTAAGTCATTTCTTCAGATTAATTGCTAATCTCAAATGCCTGGATCGTCACTAAAATGGACTTTTTTTCTGTGAAGATTTTGTACTGTAGTTTTCAAGTGTGTTTTTCTTGAGTTGCATGAACTTGGTTGGTTTTGGTAATTTTTCTCCAAGCATTTTATCCAACTTAAGGAATTCTGAATACCTGTCTCTTTTACTTACTTTGTTTTTTTGGGTAAGTATGATATAAAAATTGAAAAGCTATTTATTTTTCCTTAATGCTGTGTGATTTAATTCTGTGGCTTAGTTTTCATTGTTGTTCACCATTTGTTCAATTCTGGAGGTATGTTAAACTTGTATCACGTTTTCTAGTTGAAATTTCGTTTTGATAGGTTCCAGAGAACAGAGGGAAAAAATCTACTAAAATGTGGTTTTTTTGTGTATGTGCGTGTTTTACAAAACCTTTATGTAAGTTATGTATCATAATTAAGGAGAAACTAGGAAAACAAATTAGAAAAAGATTTGCCAGTGATCCTATCACTCATGTAATTTTTTTTGCCATCTATCTTTCTAGTTTTTTTCTGAAAAATATTTATAACATATTTTAACATAGTTTATAGTTTATCATGTACATTTTCATGTAATATTATAAATAGTGAGCTAGTAATTTATAAGTAAGTCCTAAATTATAATTACTCTAAATACTATAAGGTGGAATCTATGTAATACAGTAGTAGAAACACAGGCTTTGTTTCAGATGGACTTAGGTTTGGGTTCCTGCTTAGTTAGCTGTGTTTCCTTGGCAGTCACGTAACTACTCTGTTTCCTCAAACGAAAAAAATGTGGCTCATAATAGCCATCTTACAGGGTTATTTTAGAGATTAAATGAAATAATGAACAGCTCATTCATCCATATTGTGCCAAGAACACAGTACATATTAAACTGTTATTATTGGAGGTTACGTGACATTGAATACGAAGAGCAAGAATATTGGAAAAGGATCAATCATCTTGGGTTTGAATTCTAATGCTGTCACTTCTTAATTTGCGTTGGGCAAGATTTAGAACTTCACTGATTCCTACTTGCACTCCTTATAAAAAGGGGATAATAAAAAAAGGGGGATAATAATAGCCATCTGCTAGGATTGTTCTATCAATTATATGAGATAGAAACTATTATGTGACTGGCGTATTGTGGGCACTCAAATACTATCATTTATATACATATATGTATATATTTAAAAGATTTTATTTATTTATTTGGCAGAGAGAAAGCACAAGCGGGCGGAGCAGTGGGTAGAGGGCAAGGGAGAAGCAGGTTCCCCGCTGAGCAGAGTACCTGACATGGGGCTCGATCCCAGGACCCTGGGATCACGACCCGAGCTGAAGGCAGACGCTTAACTGACTGAGCCACCCAGGCGCCCCATCACTGTTATTAATAAGGGGAATTACTTAATTGAAAGACAGGTTTAGACATTGTCTATTTAAATTAAATCAAGGTAGAAGCTTCTAGATGACCTAGATTGTATTTTTACTTCTTATCATGCCAGTACTTGCCGTTCTTGAGGACTTCGTGAGTAGTATGCTATGACTGCTCCTTGTCCCCAAATATGGAGTCCGTAGCCATCATTAAAACAGCCTGAAAGGAAGCAGTTTTGAGAGCCCTTCAATGTGTAATGAAAAACTACCAGATATAATTGTATATACATGCTGAAATATATACCTCTCCAAGTGTTTCTCATGTATAGGCTGTAGATTGTCTGCCTCCATCCCTCTCAGCCTGCATGTCTTTTTAGCTCCCAAGAGCTTTCCCGTGTACTTTCCCTCATCTTCATATTTTCTTCTTGACTTTAATATTTAGAAGCACTAGTTCATGTTATTATTCCTCCTTTTTATGATCATGATGTACCTCTGTTAGTTGTTTATATATGTGTGCCTCAAATTTGAGAACGGTCGTGCAAAAGAAATCTTGATCATACTGTTCTCACATTCCACTCTATTTCCTTTATAATGAATGTCGCCTAGACCCTCCTTTTTATCAGTTTACATGTCATCGTTTTACATCATAGAAGCAGCACCCCTTTCAGTGACTTTCTGTGTAATTGCATGGCAGCGGTATGGGAGATGATGGGTTGGTTGGTGAACTGCTGCCCGGTGTGTGGCTTGTCTCAGTTGACTTGTCCTTGTTTGTGCTCAGGTTGCAGCCCTGTGCCTGTACCTCAGTGTGATCACTCTGTTTCCTCCTGTTGGCAGCCCTGTGCATTGACTTGGAAGCTGCTCTACTTACAAAAAATGTAAGATGGAGCTTACTTTTTCTTTACTGCACATGCGTGCGTGCAAACACACACACACTCACACTTCCCGCCTTGAAGTAAAGAGACTGCGTTTGGTTTTAGTTGGAGTCAGTAAAAGGAGACAAAATTAATAAATTCATAAATTTTGCCAGAAAGCTAAAAATTTCCGTTTTGGAGATTGGCATTCAGGGGTGTAAATATAGTCTAAAAATTTTCTAAATTGGCATTTGAAATGCTTGCTTAAAAATAAGTAACCAGAAGACATTCTTTTAATATTCTGGGATCAGGAGCCGGTAAAGGTGACTCACCTTTTGTCTGAGAGTTTTTAAAGCATGTCCAAACGGTACTTCAAGGGGAAAAACTATTCTCCTTCAAGTTTGTTAAAGAACTAACCATATTCTAATCTCACTTTAAGTTATACATTTTTAACTTATATTTTGATATACATTTTAGTTTTCATTAATAATTACTCTCATAGTAAAGACCTAGTATATTCTTATTGAATGAATGACTATTTCATGACTATTAACTGTTGATTTGTTACCAGTTTTAAATTATGTTTAGCATTTGCAAGGGCTTCCTAATAGATTCTGTCATTTGATCCTCATAATAATCTTGTGAGTTAGGCAGGAGAGGAATTTTCTCCATTTTTTAGGGAACTTAGGTAGAATTGCTCAGGTGTCTGATGACTCCAGGGTTTCAATTTAGGACTTCTAGCTTCTAATTTTATGCTTTTTGCTCAGTGCTATGCTGTTTCCCCATATTGATGTGGAAGGATTTCGGTACTTCATATTGAACAGAGTTTTGTTGAGGGCACAATTTTAAGTTTTAGGTCTTTGTGGATGAATGTAAAGACAAGATTTCTACCCTCAAGGAAGACTGTTAGTAAGTAAATAAGTAGATAAGGTAATTATTGTGCCTACAGTAATAATGATTGGTACATAGTAGGTGCCCAATGTTTACTGACTAAATGAATAAGTGAGCAATGTGATAAAAAGGGAGTAAACAGTGAGTGTAGGGTCTCATATAGATAGATTGACTGGAGAAGGTTTTTCTTTTTTTTTTTTTTAAAGATTTTTATTTATTTGACAGAGAGATAGGGAGTACAGATAGGAAGAGCGGCAGACAGAGGGAGAGGGAGAAGTGGGCTCTCCGCAGACCAGGGAGCCCAATGCGGGGCTCGATCCCCGGACCCTGGAAGGCAGACGCTTAACTGTCTGAGCCAGCCAGATGCCCCTAGAGAAGGTTTTTCTGAGGAAGTGACATCTAAGCCAGAGAAAGAGCATTTCAGACAAAAGGACAGCATATGCAAAGGTCCTGAGTCAGGAAAGAACTTGACTTATTTGAGGACACCAAAGATGGTGGTGGAGCTAGAGCATAGTAAGCTGAAGAGATAGGAGTTCAACATGATATTGAAGAGAAAAAGACCAATTATGTGGGGCCTCTTAGACTATGGTAAGAAGTTTGGCTTTTATTCTAATGTTGGGAGACAATTTTCCCTGTGTCTTGTGTTTCCGCACTGACTACTTTTGTTCTAGACTGTCTTTTTAAGCATGATTTATATAGTCAGCAGCCTTGGAAGATACCCTCCAGATCAAAGATCAGTCACACTTACTGTCTATGTAATAAGGACAATGTCTCCTTCTGGGGTAAAGTTCAGGCAGGCATACTGCCCATTATAAAAGATTTTGGTTCATTAAGCTCGGGGTTACTCTCCTGTAACACAACCCACTGCTGTGCAGGTGTTACCTGGTGGAAATTGGGATGTAAGGGACTGGCACCAAACAAGCTGTTACTCCAGGGACGCCTGGGTGGCTCAGTCGTTAAGCGTCTGCCTTTGGCTCAGGTCATGATCCCAGGGTCCTGAGATCGAGTCCTGCATCGGGCTCCCTGCTCAGCGGGGAGCCTGCTTCTCCCTCTGCCTCTGCCTGCTGCTCTGTCTACTTGTGCTCTCTCTCTCTCTGTCATATAAATAAATAAAATATTTAAAAAAGCTGGTACTCTGGCTACTGCTATTGCTGTGAGTAATGAAGTCCTTTGTCTCTGACCCACATGTCTCATGTCCTCAGTGGTATCCATACACCTGTGACAGTCTAACATATTAGCTTGGAAATTAGAGTAAAATCTTATATCTTTCACATTTCTTGACATCTCAGGATATGGAAAGCTGCTGGTAGGTTTTCAGCAGGGGAATAAAAATATGTAGTTTAACCTTTTAAAAAGTCATTTTTGACTACTCTGTGGAAAATGATCATGGGTAGAAATTAATGAGGAATCTGGGGCAGTTGCCTAGTTGAGAGAGAATAGTGGCTGGGACCAGTGTATTGCCAGTGGATATGGAGAGGAGGGAAGGATTCAGGGTGTTCTTCAGGAGGTAGAAGTTAAAGGTGTTGGCAGAATGGATGTGGGCTGTGGAAGAAAGGAATGGATAGTCAGTCTTAGGTTTTTGGCTCAAGCAAATGGGTAGATAGAAGTGACTTTTAAGTTGGAGAAGCCTCAAGATGAAGATAATTAGCTTGCAAAAGGACTTATTTCTAACTTTAATGTTTAGAGTTTCAGGGAAAGGAAGAATAAGTAGTAGTTTGTACAACTTGGGATCAAAGGACCATTGTATATACTTTTCAGGGGAAGAACATTTTTTTTGTGTGTCTTCATGAGTTGTCAGATCCATTAATGTTTAGAAATTCAAGTCTTGCAGTCCCTTGTTAAGTGGGTTGTCTCAATATCACTAAATTAGATTAGCTTGGGAGAATTTATTTATTAAATAGCCGTACTGATTTTTGCCCCAAATTCATTATCTGGGAGTTTACAAGGAAACTCTTTAATATGTTTCAGGGTTTTCCCCTTTCCAACATTAAAGTAATAATACATTTTTTTCATATTTATTTTTTAGATTCTAAATTTCTTTAAATTTTTAAAAAAGATTTATTTACTTTAGAGAGAGCATGAGCTGGGGGGGGGGGGTGGAAGGGCAGAGGGAGAGGGAGAGAGGCAGACGCCCCGCTGAGCTCAGAGCCTGCCAT
Source organism: Callorhinus ursinus (assembly GCF_003265705.2). Classification (NCBI taxonomy): domain Eukaryota; kingdom Metazoa; phylum Chordata; class Mammalia; order Carnivora; family Otariidae; genus Callorhinus; species Callorhinus ursinus. The sequence goes on from NW_027397070.1 coordinate 43,758,339, forward strand.
CTGGCTCCATCTTAAAACCCTGAGATCATGACCTGAGCCTGAAATCAGGAGTCAGATGCTCAACCAAGTGAGCCACCCAGGTGTCTCTAGATTCTAAATTTCTTTTAAAGCTGGGCTGTTGTCCCTAAATTCTCTAGGATAATTACTGCTCATCTTGTGATCATGTAAGTTTAATACAGTAGGATGTAAGAAACAAGTGCCTATGGATTAATTTATTCTTTTTGTCATATTCATTTAGAAATACCTCAGGATAACTTCTTGTCTTTCTAATACTAGATGCTGATTTCAACAGCACCTGATTGCTTTTCATAAGGGAAGTAACTAAAAAGCTGGGGGGTCGGGGGGAAAGCCTTGCCCCTGCAGAGTCCTGTTAAAAAGCTTTCTTTTTTATCTAATGAGATTTATCCTTTCGTGTGCTTCTCATGCGCTTATTGTCTTTGCAGGACCACTTTGCATTTCTTAACCTTTATGTATTGTAGACTGTTTTAGGCTCCAACATGAAGTTTGCATGAGTTTTGAATTATTTTTGCACCATCTTGCACACATCCTTTGTTTTCTTTTGTTCTGTGGTATTTGTTTTAGTCTGTGGGCTAGGTCTAGATTTTTCCTCTTTGGAAAGAAAAAGAAAGGGAAGATAGAATATTAGCAGATTTTGCAGGGGGGTTGGGGAGGAGGCTAAGTCAAAAATTACTTCTGATTCAGTTTATGCTCCACCCCCTTGGAAGTCAGTAGTGGGAAAACATACTCCATTGTAAAGACAGAGAAAGCTTGAACTAAGATCACAAAATCATTAGTGCTGATCATGAGACTTTTCTAGGTTGTATGAGTTGTTATTAATCACTAATAGACTCTGGAGGTATTTCTACCAAAAATGCAGTTAGAATGCTGTTATATCTGATGTTTTGAGAAGATAAATATGCTTTTTTCTTTTCTTCTTATGGAGATCCATCTTTTTTGGGTTTTAGCAATTTTAAACCACACCCAGGTAAGCAGAGTGGGATTTAAGCTTCCCAGGATGTCAGGTCTTTCCTTCAGAGAAGTATTATTGCTCTGCCTCAGTATCCCATTATACAAGTTCTTTCAAAGGGCTCAACATTTTGTCACTAATTTCATGTTTCATGCAGTGTGCTAAGTGATGTATAATTTCGCCCTATTTAGGCTTTGTTTGGAACTTCATGAATGGGTTGCTGGTTTTCTCTCCCTTGTTTCCTGATTTCAAAACAAAACAAAACAGTTAGTAATAAGATTTTGCCAGAGCCTTCTGAGAGGAGATTTTATTTAGTGACTTACTTGAGCCAGAATTTGTGGCCCATGGAATGTGCTAGAAACTCTCCCTAAAGGATTGGTTATATTGTTCTTGCAGTCTCAGTATGGCCCAGAGTGGTGCCTCTACCCCCTATGCAGCCCTTAGGAAGATTTTGCTCCTCCACCTCCGCCTGCCAGTTTTGCGCCTCGACTTGCCTATACCCTAAAAACAGTCTGGAAATGGTTCAGAGGCACAGAGGAATCTTAGCCTTAGAGCCATAGCTCCATCTCTTCTGCCCATCTTCTTTCTTCTGTTTGAGGAATAGCTGAGGGCACAGTAGATAGAGGATTGAGTCAGACCTGGTTTGTGTCTAAGCTCCGCCTTGTTGGTTGTGTGACCCCAGGCAACACGCTTAACCTTTCTAGGCCTCAGATCTTAAATGTAAAATTGAGACTCTGCTAATGACCTCCTGGTGGTTTAGTGAGGCATAGTTGTGTATGCCAAGGAACTTGGTTTTAGGGCGTGTAGGTTCTCACTAAGAACTAGAACACAAGTATTTTGAAGTTGTGTGTTTCCCTATGATTCTATCCTTCTGTCTCCCTCTGGAGGTGACTACTATCCTGAATTTTATGTTCAGCATTCCCTTGCTTTTAAAAATGAGTGTATCTGTAAACAGTGTATTTTTAGCTTTGCCTATTTGGACTCTGCAAAAATGGTATCCTATATAGTCTCTAATAACATTTTTGTCTGTCTGGGCTTCTCCCTTACTGGTCCCTTAGTTAGAGAGAGTGGGCTTTTTCTGATGATAGATCAGAAATTGGGGTAGCATTAGGGGACATGGGGGGCTAAGTCCAAGAAGGAAAAGTGAGGTTAAGGGAGCTACATTTACTACTGTTATAGGGAAGGGAAAGGGGAAAGCTAGAAAGACCCCATAATTGGGCAGGAATTCAGGGCATCTGTATGAACTCCTGGTCTACAATATACATAGATATAGAAAGAAATGAAGAAGGAAGGGTGTGTGCATCTATGCATGTTCTTCTGTTCTTCTGGCTAGGAGCAACAATAACCCAGTTGCAATAATCACACCCAGATCTGGGTTTCTAAGTACCATTTCCCCCCCTTGTAGAATGGTAGGAGTTATTAGACTAGAACTCGCTTTTTGGTAGCCATCATAAAATAAATAATTTGGCCAAGAATTATCACTGGACACAAATGTTGGTTGGTAGGATATTTATATAATCCGAAAGTATCCTGTCACAAGGTACTTATAAATTACAATGTAGAAAGAGTAACTTTGTAGTGGAAATCTGGCCGAGTCCCCCTAAAATCAAATGATAGAAGTTCATGTTACCTGTAAGGGGAAAAGATTAAAGTAATGTACCACCTGGTAGGATACAAGGAGGGCAACTCTCTTCTTTGGTATTCCTGCTGAAAATTCATAGCCGGAAGCTAATCATAAGAGCGTTCCTGCTGAAAATTCGTAACTGGAGGCTAATCATAAGAACGTACCAGACAAACCCAAGTTAAGGAATATGCTACAAAACTGGCCTGGAATCTTAACAGTTGTCAAGGTCATGAAAGTCAAGGAAAGTCAGGAATTCTGGATTGAAATACACTAATGAGATGTGAAAACTAAGTGCAGTGTGAGATCCTGGATGGATTGGACCCTTTTACTAATACGGATGTTACTGGGATAGTTGGAGAGTGGATTAGATTGATGGTACTATGTAATTTTGATGATTTTCAGGACCATAATTATAGTTTTGTGGAATGCCCTTATTTATAGAAACTACTGTCTAAACTCTGTAGGGTTGATAGGCTATCATGTTGGCTACTTACTCTTAAGTGGTTCTGAGAAATAAAGTTATTTGTACTAACTAGTCTCGCCTTTTTTTTTTTTTTTTTTTGGCATCGGTTGAAAACAGAACAAAAAGCCCCTCTTGTTAGTTGACTTAATAGTTAATTGTTAGCTTATCGGACAAATCATTTGTAAGGTTTATAAGAGGTTTGCTTTCTCATGCTGTCTTGTCTTGCAGCTGCCCCATAAAGTTGGCTTTCTGCCACATCTTGATTTGTCTTTTGGTGTGCTGATTTTAGAGTATTTACCATCATTTCATGGGGCACCTGGGTGGTTCAGTCCATTAAACAAATGGACGGAACTTGATCTCAGCTCAAGTTTTGATCTCAGGGTTGTGAGTTCAAGCCCCACGTTGGGCTCCACATTGGGCGTGGAGCCAACTCAAATAAAATAAAATAAAAATTACAGTATTTACCATCATTTCATTAATATGTTCTTTTCCCTGCTCGTTATTTATTGTGTCAGACTCCTCATGGAAAGTATGATTTATAGAAATAGGGCTTTTTACTGTTACAATTCAATAATACTGTATTTAATTTTGACTTTGTATGTTCTGTTCTTTTGTCCTCAATTTGCTCGTGAGCTATTCAAGCTTTCCTTCTCTCTTTCTCTTTTTATTTCACCACAATGTATCTCTCTTAGCATTGAGCATATTTCCGTAGGCTTTTAATAAAAAGTGTTGGGCTGGTTGATTGCTATCTTAGAATTTAGAGTTTCAGAAAGCATAAACAGGGTAAGGGGAATTTCATAGACAGCGTGGTGAATTCGATGCTATACTAAACCATAATCTAGGCAGTGGTGAGTGGTTAGCTCCCAGAGGTTCGGAGTAAGGGGGAGGAAGGGTAGCTAGGGGGAGAAGGTTAATTGTCAGAGCAGCCTTCCCTCTCTGAAAACATGACATGTAAGTTGTCTGTTTGGTAGAATCTGCCCTTTCCTGTGACAACAAAGAATCATGGGTCAAAGGCATTGAATGTCCACCCATACCTCTCTCTATGGTGGAACTGAAATTCATCATAGGGCTTGTTTTCCTTAGGAAGGTTGGCGGACAAACTTCTTTTAGCAGCTACACTGATTTTCATATTTCTCAGAGTGATCAAGGAAAAAAAAGCTTTTAAAAACCCAGAGTGGTAGTTACATTGCACTTAGTATACACCCACACACGCAGGCTTTTCTTCAGCATTTTGTTATTTTTTTTTTCTTGCTGCTTTTACAGTGTAGGTGGCCTTCTCTGGATTGCTTTTGACAGGAAATTGAGCAACCTTTCTTTTTTGGAACAGAATATATTTTACTGGTGAGAGGAAAAAAGTGTTTATGTTTTGAAATTCAATTATAAATTTTTATATGAAGAGTGATTTAAATCTAGAAAAATGGAGGTTGGGTTAAGTAGATTTCATATTGTGCGTTAATATTTCTGAGCCTCCCTAGTAATTTTTAGGCCTTCCCCTCTTTCTTCCTTTCCTGGAAAAAGAAAGGAAAGCCTGAAATTATTTTGCTTCATAAAATAAAAAGTACTCTCCTTGGTTCTCTTAGCCACTGAAGTGTATTAAGAAGTTGTCTTTGACCAAGTCATTAGCTTTTTGGCTTGTGTTTTAGGCTGCCTTCCCCAGTGGTCTTCTCTCTCTATAGTGGAGGAGTGATGGGCTCTACACTAGTTTCACAGACATCTTGAATCTAGAATGTATGTTAGCCCTACCTTTGGACGAGCACATTATTCAGTAAAGCTTTTTAATGATTTGGCTGGTGCAGAGGTTCCCAGAGCAGGGGTAGGGGTCCAGATGGGAGCGCCGCCTCTGACCCAGATCCAGCCTGCCCTGCCAGCACCCTGACCAGTGCTTGGGGATGTGAATGCCAGTCTGCCCCCTGCCCCGACCTCGTGCTTGTTGCCTGGGGTGATTGTGCTTGAGTTCAATTTAGGTAGTTCCTTTACACACTGGGGCTTCAGAGGAAGAAATCAAGTCTCTAATTAGAGTATAAACTCATGTGCCACATCAGGGAAATGTCCAGTCAGAATGGACTAATTCTGATGGGATCTTCTAAGTGTGTTCATATAGCGTATCCTTTCATTTGGTTTAAATGTTGCATGTTTGTTCATGTACCTAGCTAGATTCCTGGTGCACATCAGCTGTTAGGTATGTCTTCGTTATGTAATTAGGCAGTTACAGCTCATTAATTAAGCTTGATAAGACAAAGCATATGTTTTGAGTGTTACAGGTTTCCGTACTTATTTCCTTATTCTGTTGATGCAGTGTGTAGGCCAGTCATGTAAAAACTGCAGGGTTTAGTATCTGGGATACTTGACTTTATAGGTTTCTTTTCCCCACGGTTTCTTCCTGATGTTTACACCATGTGACTACAGTAGTGTAGGAAAGACCTGCTACAGGGTCTGGCCAAGCTCTGTTCTGCTGTGTTGCATAAGGTCATGGTGTGGGGACACGGTCGGCCCTCAGTAAGTCTCATTTTGAATGCAGTGAAAGTGGGTTTTGAAGTACCTGTCTGTATATTTGGCTGAATAAATGGTGGGAGTCCTACTATCTAGGGGGACACGCTGGGAAGAGGAACTTTATCCCTCTTGTCCTTCCTGGGAAAGGGGAATATCTGTGAGGGAAACTAAGTTCTGGTTCTTTTCATTTCATTCTCCTTAGCTTCCATTTTATATGTTTGGGAACAAAGTTTTAGGGGGGTTAACATAGTTTGACATACTCAGTGAAACATTAAAAAATTAGTTTCTTGGAAGACTCTTAAGGACATGTATACAGAGGAGATACCATGATCACTCTGGCTTATTTTAATATTTTTAGAATGGGTTCATGTACTGCATATTATTAATATGGGGCATGCATGTATATTCCTTGAAGGTAACGATAAGCTTACCATTCATAGGAAATGTTCGTATCTGTAGTGGGAGCTTATAACCTATCTGAAATGACCAGTGTGAGAATTGTACAATTTCTAAATGATCAGAATTGTTATTTGCTTTGAAACAGGGTTTCTCAACCTCACCGCTGTTGACCTTTGGGACTGGATCATTCTTTGTAGCGGAGGGCTGTCCTGTGCAGTGTAGGATGGGTTAGCAGCATCCCTGGCTTCTGTCCATTAAATGCTGGTAGCATACCTCCTCCCCCTGTTGTGACAACCAAAAATATTTCCAGACGTTGCAAGATATTCCCTGGAGTACAAAGTCACCCCCCTCTTAAGAACCAGTGGTTCGAAACAGTGGTTCCCATAGGCATGGGACAGGCTCACTACATCAAAATCACTTTATTGGAGGCCTTTGTACACATTCAGGTTCCTGAGTTTCTCCTCAGACTTCGTGACAGATGATGGGCTGAGGCCCTCCATCACAAGCTGCGTGGAGACTGAATAACTGGGTTTAAGAATCTGTTTAAGCAGGAGTGCCTGTTGGTTGGCGTACATGTAAATGTGCATTGAACTACACACAAAGAGATTACCCATTAAAGAGGGCTTTAGAGGTAGAGTATATCCTTTCACAGTTATGATTTGATTTGTAATTGATTTCCCCCCCTTAATATTGTGAGGTACAATTGTATGTATTTCAGCATTCGAAAATAACCTTATGATACTAAAGTTCATAACTATTTTAATCTAGGTTTTGAGAGAATACCTCAAGTTGGACTCAAAAGCAAGATTTGGTGCTAACTTTGAAGTGGAAGAAGGTGAGTTGGTGGATTTGTCACAAAGTCCTGTCGGGAGAAGGGAATGGCACTCAGACGCTTGTGCTCAGCAGACCTGCTCTGTGCAGGGAGATTTGGATTGACCGCATGTGGACCCTCTGTTTTTTCCTCACTGGTTTTTCCTCCTTCTTTGTTTTACTGCTGAGAGGCAGAAACAGAATTGGAGAGGAAGGGAAGCTCCTGTGCAATTTTTACTCTGATTTCTGAATTCAGCATTGTTGTCTTTACAGTTAAAATAGTTCAGGGTTTTTTTCTGGCTACTTAAATTAATAATAAGAATGTTTTCGTTACCTACTTGTGTCCCATTCCATAGTAAATACGTTTCAAAAAATCTACGTGTTTCTTAAAATTTGTTGGGAGTCAACACGAGTTGACACCTCAACTCGTGTCAACTGTGGTGTGTTAGTGGACAATTGGGAATAGCAGGCTTATCCTGAAAAACGGAGAGATGGTTGGATGATGTACTTACTGCCTGACATTTACCGATGTGGGTGTTACCCCTGGTCTCAGAGTGGTTCCCCCTGGTTTTTACTCCCAGGTAGAAACCCAGGCCCACCTAAGCCTATTCTAATGTTTCAGTGGACATTTCTCAGACGTTTTAATCAGTTGTAAAACGGTATATTCGTATTGAGAAAAGTAACAGCTTCATTCAGATTGGGAGAGACATTCCCACAAGCTTCAAGTGCTATAATATGTTAAACTCCTAAATTCAGATAAAACAAGTCATTTGGGATGTGTAGGTTTCTTTGGTTTTGTTGAAACAAAGACCTGGAGATTTTTCTTACCTGCTGCTTCGTTAGAAGCAGAAGCAAATCAGCTCTTCTGGAGCACCACAGCCTACCAAGGACGGTGAAGGTTATCTGAGCATCTCCCTGTAGTAAACCTTTGTGCAGAGCCTAGGGCTTCTTTTTCCGAAGCCCGTGGGTAATTGGAGCAGTGCTTTCAAAGTGGCTGGCTGTCTCTGACCTTCCTTGAATTTCAGTAAGAGGAATTGAGGAATTCTTATCTCTGACAGTGTTTTTAAAGTACATTAGGACACTTTACTGGTAGCATTTATTTGATCAAACCCAGCATCGTTCTTCAACAGAGTGAAATCCAGGAAGGATTTTTAGGTCTCTGTAATTTGTAGCCATTTGAAAAGCCCGAGTCTTTTATTGGCAACACAATTGAAAAACTGTCTTTGAGAACAGTAGCATCTTCGGAACCATCAAGAATTGCTTAGCGGTGGAAAAACTGTCTTTGAGAATGTAGCATCTTCGGAACCATCAAGAATTGCTTAGCGGTGCAGCAAGCAGCCTGCAGGCATGCCCCATGACGGTAGGTCGGGTACTTTCAGAAGGAAGAGAAATCAGGCCCTGGTATGGAGTGCCCTCTAGCCTTCACCTTAGTCTTGGAAGTTGTTTTTCAAGAGTCACCTTTTTCCCCTCCACAGTGCCTGTATACAATAGAAACACGCACCTTCTGTGCAGCCCCTGTGTGTCTGACGGTATTTTAAACACTTAAAGAAGGATCAGCTCCTGATTGAACTTGAGTATGACAGTTGTTAGCAGAAGCCTTAAGTTCTAGGATTACTGTAAGGCCAAGCTTGTTTAGCTTTTGTATTGTAGCGGCTCCACCTTGTCTTTTGAATTTTGTTCAGCTTAACAACCTGAACACCTGAGCACTTAAAACACGCCTTTTAATGCTGATACTATCTGGTGGTGCTAGGATAGTCTATCTGTCAGGTCAGGTGGGAGATTCTTCTCATAAGCATTCCTACTAGCTTGGGTCTGCTCAGATAGACAAGGGAGGCTTCATTGAGCAGTTTTCCAGACCTGTTAGTGGCATGACTCTTTCTTGGGCTTCTAAATGTACACTTCCTTTCTAAAGACTCTCTCTCCACTTCAGGGATATCCGAATCAATTCCCTTCTTCAGAAGAAAACAGAAATCCAAAAGGCCAAACCAAACCAAACAAACCCACAAAACCTTATATTTTTAGGCAGTCCTATGTAGATCTTATTAAATCCATCATTTTTATACGTTTTTATCTGTTTATTTTTTGAGTAACATTGTTCTAGAATACAAAATCGAATTGAGAAAGCATACTTCTTTTCCTTCCCTTAAAAAAAATCATATGGCTATATTCTTCCAAAATCCCCAGTGAGAAAGACAGAGTGCTGTTAATTGATGATAATCTCTGACTAAATTATTTGCTTTCACACATTGAAACACTTGAATAATTTTCCAAGTATTGTAATTTTGCATTGAATTTTCCCTTTCTTGTGTAGACAGCTATGTGCTCATAGGTCAATGAGATGTTGTTTAAATTTTTCTCTTATTTCAATTTGGTTATTGCATCCCAGGCTTCTGCTTTTAATGGGAGAGTAGCTGAGGAAATTTTAAAAAGCTCTGCACGTCTTTCTTTTCTTGAAAATGAAATAAAAGAATAACTGATCACATTTGCATAGACTGTTTGCTGATATGATACATAAAAACATGCTTCTTACTGTTTCATGGGAAGTCCCCAACGATTTAGTAAGCATAAAAAGAAAAGGAAAAAAATACGTGTTGGTGTATTCTCCTAGACTTCTCTTGGTCTTATATGTGGCAGTAGCAAGAAACCTAACAATCGTTATGCCTTACATTGGCCATCTAGACAGTAGGGTGACTGTAGCAGATTCAGAGGTGAGTTGAAAAGTGGTACCTCCTCCCTGGCTGCTCAGCCTCATGTCTACTGATGCACCTGCTTTCTTTTTCCTGCCCATCATCCTAACAAACTATGTCTTCCTTAAAACTGAAGCGAACAGTTTCCTCATTAGAGGTAGTCCAGTGACAGACAACAGATTAATTAATAAAGGACTTTGAATATGCGAACTCTGAGAAGAATGAATATGTGAACTCTGAGAAGAACTCACATGCTTACCTCGAGCACACTTGTGAGATTCTTTGGATCAGCCTACATTGAAGTCTCCCTGTGGCACTGAGAGTACAAAAGGGAGACAACTTTTTAGGATAAATACTAGATGAAATTTTATTAACTAAATGCGGACTATGATATAATAGGAAAATATTAAAATTTTATAGTAGCAAAGGGATGATTGCAGAGTTTTCCTTTCATCTTTGGCCATGACTAATGGGAATGGAGTTTGGCATGCCTTGTGGTCACTTCAGAATTATTTCACTATGCTTATTTATTATTCAGAGCCTCCTTCTTTATTCTTAAAAAAGAAAATTCTTTGAAATCCTTTGGCCTAGGAAATATTTTTGCCAGCCTCTAGAACTGTGGTATGACCCCTTCACATTTACTAATGATATCACGCCCCTTTTCTCTGGAGTAGGGACAGCTTGTTCTCACTGAAGTGTTACCCTTAGTTCTCCTAAACAGGAGAGCACAACTGTCCACATCAGATAAAGAGTTCCCTCTTCGAAACGCGTTCCAGTGACAAATAGAACAGATGCTAATAGGAATTGAATTAAGTTGTCTTTGGAAGACTGCCTTACTTCTTGGTACCTGGTCCTTATTTTGGGCCCTGGATTTGTATGGATATGGTTTTTTTATACTGGTACCATGTTACCTAGTCAGTTTCTCAAACCATTTTTTTTCTAGTTGACTGTCTTAGTAAATTAAAAATTTGCTAATAAGAGTGGATTTGAGCAAGTATCTAAAGTAAAGAACCAGAAAAGAGAGAAGCAAGAACATGAACATTGAATGGATGTGGGTGGAAGTCAGGGTGGGAATGGTGCAGACCTCTGCCACTACCTGCCTTAAAAGGTTGGGTAGGTAAAGAAATTTTGAAGACTTGGCTTCTGGGAGCAGATCACAGCGTGGAACTAGACATGAAACTTGTGGGGAGTTGCATTTTCCAGTTCTTCACAATATACCTTTCCCAAAGGGTTTGGGAAACTGTTTGTGGTGGGGGTTTTATTTTACAACCGAGGCTTTATTTTAATGTTTGTCAATACCTAAGCGTATTTTATATATAAAAGGAAGTTGTAAATATCTTCACAAGTATTTGAGGGGCTTTCATCAATTAAGGCCATGGTGGATGAAGTCTTCCATTTAGGGAAGTGCAGTATGCCATGTTTTGGTGGTTTTACTGCACCTGGGAGGATGCCTTTATTGTACCTTTTTGGAAATGATTTTTAAGCAAGAGATTATAGAGATGAATGTCCTATGCTTGAAGAAAGCTACTGCGCCTACCTGCACCGAACATGCCAAGGCCCCCAGTGAGTGGATGATAAAGAAGATGTGAGAGAGGTGTGGTCACGTAACCTTTCCACATGGCACCAGTCTCTTCAGAGCTAGGGATGTTTCCTGAACCATTGTTTGTCCCAGCACATGGCTGGCTCTGTGTTCTTGCCATGATGGTGCCCTTAATAAAAATGCACTGATGCACTGCTACTCTAGATGAGTCTTCAGTAGGTTAAGTAATGAAATGGTTGCTGAAGAGTTAATGGACTTTAACCCCCCACCCCCACAAGTTTTTTTTTTTTTTTTTTTTTAAAGTCTGTAACTTAATTCAGTAACTGGGCTTTTTTTTTTTTTTTTTTGCTACTGACTGATGTTTCCCCCTCAGTCAATTGGAAAACAGATGGTTTGAGAAATTGTTGAGGTAACATTTGTTGGGTATTGGTCTTTGTATAGGGACCTCTGGGTATGTCTTAGCCTTAAAGCCTTTGTAGTTACAAGAAGTAAGATATTCTACTTCTGTAGCCACTTGTCTCCCCTCTGGATTTATTAGTGGAGGAGTTAATTCAATTAAGTAAACAACTATTTAACACCTGGTTGATGTTGACCAGGATAGATATATAAAAAAACCAATGCCTCTTGTAATCAAGTTGTATTTCTAGAGGAGGAGATAAGACATAATTAAAAATTGCCGTAACAAATGACCAAATGTAATAAAGCCTTTTGTGGAAATACAAGTAAAATGCATTGAGGTGTCTGTAGAGGGAGAATTAAATCTATGGACATGGCATCATTGGAACTGGGCATTGAAAGATCCATCCATCCATCCGTCCATTGTCTACCCACCTATCCATCCACTAAAAGGTAACATTTGTTTCTTCAGGTAACCGAAGTAATTCCTATTTATTGTAAAATCTGGATGTTCCTAAAAGGTGTACAGATCAAAATAAAAATCACCCAGTTCAAAGCAGATCACTCAGTCCCCACCATTCAGAGGTAGCTCTCCCTATTAGCATTTTTGCTTTTTATTTGTGAAAAATTTTAAACATACACAAAAGTAGAGAGAAGAGCATAATGAGCCCCCATGTACCCATCATCTAGCTTTAACAATTACATTTTGCCATTCTTGTTACATTGATCATCTTCTTGCTTTTGTGAGGTTTTTTTTTTTCAGTTTTAAAGCACAACTTAGATATTATATCATTTTACTTGTAAATACTTCAGTAAATATTTTTAACAGATAATGACTTCTAAAAAGTCACAATATCATAATAATTATCAATAAATTAACAATTATTCTTTAATATTACTAGCCAGTCCTATAATCACCAGCTTATGTTCAGTGTCTTTCATTGTCTCAAAATTGTGATTTTACAATTTAGTTTGTTGGACTCAGGATCCAAGCACGATAACACATTGCATTTGTCTCTTTTAAGTCTTTCTTAATCTGTAACATTTTCCCTTCCCCCTCTCTTTTCATGCAATTTATTGTAGAAGAAACTAGGTCATTTGTTTTTTTAGGATTGCTAACATCTTAATAGTTTTCTTTCATTTTCATTCTTTGTGACCATGTATATATTTTAAAAGCAAAATTGGAATCCTGTGCATGCTGTTTTGTAAGCTGTTTTTATACTTAGTGCTATAAGGAGGATGTTTTCCTATTGTTTACTTTTCTAGAATTTATTTTATGTTAAATCATGTCATTATAGTAACTAAAAATGAGAGAGATGCATTTGGTTATATTTAAAGTATATCTTACATTAATGATAGGTATTTCAGCAACAAATTGCTTATTCCTTCCCTCCCTCCCTTCCTCCTTCCTTTCTTCCATCCTTCCTCCTTCCTCCCTCCTCCCTCCCTTCTTCCTCTCTTTTCTTTTCCACTCTGGCAGCTAGCTGTTATGGGTAGATAGAACATTGGTGATGCAGTTCCCGGAATCGAGAATGTATTTCAAATTCTGTGAGCCACGTAGATAGAGGGTTGTTTGAAAGCCAGGCTGATGGTACGCTGCCAGGGTTGAAAATAGAGGAGTTCAGTGGTTCCCATCCAGGGCCTGATTTTCTGGAGAGTCCACTACGAGAAGGGGACCCTTATCATTGTTATCATAAGCTGACCTTTGTTAAAAAGTTAAGTTTGCATTCTCACAAAGGCCACTGGTGGGAAAGGACTCTTAAGTAGTTAAAAGGGAGCATGCCTGTTTTAGTTGAGATGTTAATGTAATCTTTTCATTTTTAAACATTTATTTATTTTAGAGAGAGAGAGAGAGAGAGAGAGAGAGGAGAGGAGAGAGAGAGGGAGAGAATCTCAAGCAGACTCTCTGCTTAGCCCAATACGGGGCTCGATCTCAGGACCCTGAGGTCATGACCTGAGCCGAAATCAAGAGTCAGACCTTACCTGACTGAGCTACCCAGGCACCCCCTTTTTCACCTTATTCTTTAATCCAGAGTCACCTAATAACCCTGTAAAGTCCTTGAAAGATGTTTTTAAAATTAATTTTAATAAGAGTAACAAATGAGTCTGCTTATGAGGTTTTCTCCTTACCTCCCCCTTCCTGTTTTTCTACTAGCTCTCCAGAGCTAAATGCTTTGTTGATGTGGTGTTTATATTTTCACTTCTAATATGAAGGTTGTTTTTGTGCTTTAAAACTTCATATAATTTGTATTGTATTGAATATCAGTAACTTTTTGTCATTCGGGTACGTGCTTTGGAGATCTCTGTTACTTCATATAAACCTAGTTTGTCCTTTTCAACAGCTGCCTATTGTTATGTAGACTCATCATGGGAATATAGCATGGTTTTTCTGCCATTCTCCTGTTGCTGAATTCCTAGGTGGTTTTCAGTAGTCCCTGGTTACAAATAAGGTGCAAAGAATATCCTTGTCCTTGGCTCTGTGCCCTTGGGCCAAGGGCATGTTTCTCTCGGCGGTTGTCAGGCCAGGGGATATTGTAATAGATACTCCCAAATTGTTTTACCAGAGTGACTCCCATTAGCAGAGGGAGTTTATCTAGAAAAAGGTTCTCAAATTCCACATATTTATCTAGAGAAATGGGATCGTTCACGAGCTAAAATCTAAGAACTGACTTGTGGTTTACAAATAAGTAGACCTTACTAACTTCTAATATTTGTCTTTGAAATTTTTTTTTAAAGATTTTATTTATTTATTTGATAGAGAGCACAGATAGGCAGAATGGCAGGCAGAGGGAGAGGGAAGAAGCAGGCTCTCTGCTGAGCAGGGAGCCCGATGTGGGACTCAATCCCAGGACCCTGAGACATGACCCGAGCCGAAGGCAGCTGCTTAACCGACTGAGCCACCCAGGCGCACCTGAAACTGTTTTTATTATTATCATCATCATCATTATATTTAGTGCTGGGCATGGAGCCTTTATGTGGGGCTTGAACTCACAACTCTGAGATCAAGACCTGAGCTGAGATCAAGAGTCAGATACTCAACTGACTGAGCCACCAAGGCGCCCTGAAGTTTTCTTTTTATAAAAGACTAGTTTTATTTATTGGGCTACATTTTCCTGCCAGATGTGAATTTATTTATATGTAGAGAATTCTGCAATTAAATGATCAACAAGTAAATTATTATAATCGCCACCACGCTCTCGTGTAAAAATAACACCTAGTTTTAGAATCTGTGCACTGGGGGCAGAACTCGGTGTGGGGGTTGTATTAAGTGTCTCCGAAGTCTGGAAGGCCTCCTCCGTGAACCGCTACTCTCTGTTGTAATGGCTGAGGAATGTGTTGTGTCTTCAGCGTGGCCCCTACCACAGGCCTTGGGAATACATAACGCAATGGGGGCCTCTGCCGGGGCAGGCATAGGCACACCGCCTGGTCCTTTGGTTTCCCGTAAGGAACATTCTTCACGGTAAAGAGTGGGATTTGCCTTTTTCCTTTCCCTTGCATGGTTGTCTGGCAAGTCAGGGAAGATAGACACAGTGCCTCGTTCCTTCAGTCTCTTGAGAAAAGAATGTAATAATTGTTTTATCTGTTGGTTATGTTCAGGAACTCTGGGTTTTGAAGTTGTCAGTCTTAAAATGCGACTTCTTTCTCCACAAGAGTTATCACACAATATTCCTTTTAATTTCCAAAACCCTTTAACCAAGGCCTCGTGGGGATTCTGAGCCTTGCCCTTTGCATCTGTCAGCTGGGGCTGGTGAGCCATGCACCTCGCACGCCTGCCGCGTTCCGGGGGCCCGCGCCATGTGCCTCTTAGCTAGCAGGCTCCAGCTGCACAGGCCAGAGAAGCCTTGTGGGCCGGTCTTCTCCTGTAACAGATGAGGAGATGGAGTTATGACTAACATAACCTGTGCCACACATCAGGTCACTGTGCGGCGCTGCCTCTCGAGCAGCCACAGGGGCAGCTTTAACGCATGTCTTTTTATTTTTTTTTTTATGTCTGGAATTTGTCTTTCTCCTTGCCATCTGTCAGTCACCTTTCCCTCCTTTGAAACATGTTCAAGTTCATTTCCTCAGGAAGGCATTGCTGGCTCATCCTACAGATGGATATATCCGTATCCTCATCTACTGAAGTAGATCTTTCCTGTGGAAATTTGAACTTATTTGTATGTTTCTTGGAAAACTCTTCTCTATCCCTATGTTATTTATAAAAGACCTTACCCCATAAAATGCTGGTTATTTAGGGAAAAGGAACTTTAGAAGAAAACCATTATTTATTAGCAGCACAATGTTATTTCTGTGTATTGAAAGGGAAAATTTAAATTAACAGAGGTAAACTCTCAGTGTTAGCTTTTAATCACCTTTCAAGCCAGTAGGTCAAGGTTGAGGCTTATGTTAAATAAATTAGAATAAAAACTATCCACTGATAAATCACATATCTTTGCATATTCCTATATGCCTGCAACTTTCCCCAGTGTTCTCTTTTTTCCATGCTGTGAAAAGTGGTAAACAAAATAAAAATATCAAGTAGCAGTATATACTGTTACAGAGGGGCGCCTGGGTGGCTCAGTCAGTTAAACTCTTAAGCGTCTGCCTTCGGTTCAGGTCATGATCTTGGGGTCCTGGGATCCAGCCCTGCATTGGGCTCTCAGCTCAGCGGGAAGTCTGCTTCTCCCTCTCCCTCTGATCGCTTTCGCTCTCTCTCAGATAAATAAAATCTTAAAAAAAAAAGATAACTCACACAAGTTAGATGTAGACTAGTACATAATAGATCTTTGAAAAGCTTATGTAATCCTAAAAGAACGAATGCACAATCGAGTGGATGTTGCACTGTACAGCATACACAATTTAATTTCAGCACAGTTCAGTAAATCCTTGTCCCATTCATTTGAGAACACTTACATGTGCCTTCGGTTTGTAATCAAATGTTATTTTGTTTCTTTTGTGTTGGGCCACTCCAGAAATAGGAAGGAAGTTTAACATGTGGCCCCTTCCCCCGGTACATACAAATGCCTGTTTTGGGTGTGTTTGTATGAAAAGACTCCCAGGTCTTCGTTTATATTCGGGATGTGAAGGAAAAGAGATGTAATCGACTTTTAGACCTGGAAGGAGCCTTAGTTGCCATCTGTGTGTTTTATAGATGGAAAATGGGTGTTCACAGAGATCAGAAGTGTTGCCCAACTTATATTACTTTATGGTGTTGGTCCTAGGCTCAGTGGAGTTTGTGGAGATGGCATGGGGCAGCGGTATCGGTGTTTTGGGGAGAAACTCAGTAGTATTTCTTTGCCCATTCAGGGACCTCAGTATTAACTATGTTATTTATCTTTTGCATTTTGAATATTTAGAAAATTAGGTATCGAAGGGGCTTGAGGCTAGAATTTTTTCTTTGGACATTCTTAAGCATGCTACCCCAAGTTTTTTCCTGAGAAGACATCAGAGAAAACCAAAACTTTGTCTGAATTGGAGTTTTATCATTTTTCTTAAATTGCAAAATAAGTAGTTTTTCCTTGAAAAGCATTTTAATAGCCTTTGGGTAAAACATTTCAGAAAATGCAAGGCAGCACCACACTTTCACCTTCTTAAGTGCTGACTTTAATTATGCCTAACTTCTACTGTAAGGACTGTGTCTTCTTTATTCTGTTCCCTACAGCTCTCAGCACAGAGCTGTATTTGCCTCTATTTCCCTAGCCGAATCCTTGGTGAGAATTACTTACCTTTCTTTTCTCTTCGGTGTCATTGTGAACTAAGGACCAAAGGAAATCCCTAGAAGGATTGTTGGATATTTGAAATACAGAATTTCTTACTGATCAAAAATTGGATCACTGGACCAGAACCTAGGAATTTTGACTCGCATTTGTTGAATCCTTACCACGTGACAAAGATTCTCCAGATTCTTTGAGTACAGAGATGAGTTGACATGGCCCCTACCTTTAAGGACCAAAAATCTGGTAGGTGAGGCAGGTGGGTATTTAGGTGCAACAACTGAAGAATTAGAAGTGTTGAAGCCACGTATCTGCCCTTGATGTGTCTCGTTAGCAGTATGTAGAAGGATATGAATACCATGGAAGATAATAAATTTAATCACAAAATTATTAGGTTTTTTTTAAATTAAACTTTGTGTTTTAAATAGTCAATACATGCCTATAGAGTAAAATCCAAAAGGTTATACAGTGAACCTAAATGGCATAGATTTTATTCAGATTTCATGAGTTGTTCTACTAATGCCCTTTTTCTTTTCCAGGATCCAATCTAGAAATGTCATATTGCATTTAGTATGTATGCTTTTTAAAGTTTATTTTTACACAAATTGTAGCATACCGCACTATGCTTTCATTCTGTTCCATTCCAGTTTATGGGTGTACTTTATTATCCAGTCTCTTAATAATGGACTTTAAATTGTTTCTGATCTTTTCGATATTATTAACAATGCCTCTGTGGCTGTCCTTGAACTTGAGAGTGTACAGGTTTATACAGAGGGATTTCCAGGTTAAAGAATATGTATCTTCGTATCTGTGATAGGTATTGCCAAACCGCCCTCCATGGGCATTATACAAGCTTACACTCCCATTAGCAATGTATGCCTTTCTCCTTCTTCCTGCCAGTGGCATGTGATTAAACCTTTTAATCTTTGCCAATTTCATAGCTGAAAAAGGGAATCTCTTTGTCGTTTTCCTTTGCATTTCTCATTATAAATGAGGTTGTATGTACTGTTGTGTGTTTAAGAGCAGTTTTTCTTTCTGTGAATTAATTGACTTTTGTGATCCTTTGTCCATTTGTCTGAGATAAGCTCTTTAAGTAAAAAGAGAAGTTATCCTACTAGGTGTATGTTTTGTCATTTATGGTAACTCATGATGTATAAATTTATTATGTTTGGATAATCAAATTTATTTATGTTTTACTATATGGGATTTGGGTTTCATGTCCTCCTTAGAAAGGTCTTATGCTTTCAGAAGTATGAAAAATGTCTCCCACTTTCTTTTAATATTTTTTTTTTTTTTTTAATGTTTAAATTTTTTTACCAATTTTGGATTTTTTTTTTTTTTTTTTTTTTTGGTGTGAGTTGGTATCCCATTCTCTTTTCCATGTGGCTGCATAGTTGTGCCAAAACCATTATAGAGTAATTATTTTTTCTGCACGGATTTTAAATGTCACATTTTATCTTTTAGCAAGCTCTCGAAAGTATTTTTAGAATTTTTATTTTATCTTTTGATTTGATGGTCTATTCATGAACCAGTTTCATGCTTTTAAAATTATTAGGTATTTATAACACATTTAGGCAAGTTTTAAGCCTTGGTCTCCTTTATTACTCTTCTTTTTTGTAATTACTCTCATTATTTTTGTTCCTTTATTTTTCCGTATGAACTTGATTCTGAATTTCCAAAAGAATATCCTGTAAATCTTAGTGGGAATGTGATACCTTTCTGTATTAATTTAGATTTTTTGTTAAAGCATTGATCTTCTGGGAATTTGTTTTATATGGCTCAAATATTTCTCATCTTCTGTTTTTTTTTAAAATATTTAATTTTCAAGAGATTTATCACTGATAATATAAAGGGCAGTCATTAATAATCTTACCTTCCTATCCCAATGAATTTATTGTTTCCATAGCTCACCTTCCATTTCCCCTCTGCTTTTGGTGATGCTGAGTCATGTTTTTGGGTCTTTATTACTTTATATTCTGTTATTGGCACAGTGCCATGGATCCAGAAGGTAAATGTTTAAAAAACTCACCCATACTGCGGTGGGACCCTCACTAGAAAGTGGCTTTGGAGTATCTATTAAGATTTAGCATGTGTGCCTGCGTGTGCTGTAACCCTGCAGGTGCATTACTCAGCATCTTCCCTAATGACATGTGCGTCGCATCGGTGAGGGTGAGGAATGGACTCCAAAGGCAATGGCAGGCTCCTTTCTGTAGCACCCCGTATCACCCTCATTATCTCCTTTTCTTTCAGCCATTAAATTTTGTTGAAGATGTGAAATTTGGAGAATGAGTTCATAGCCCACGCTGAGCACTTTTAATTTGATTCTCTACTTTCCTTTTTAGTTAAAAAAAAAAAAAAAAGAATCTCTTCAACATAGTCATCCTTTAGAGAAACATGTCAGAATCAGTGGAATATTTTTTTTCTCTCAAACTGCTTAAATTATCACCTATATCTTCCCTCAATTTTGATCATTTTCCCTTTCCTTGTCAAAAATCACCGTGTATGATTTTCCACATCATATAAGCCAGTCACCATCATGAGCCACAGTTCCTGATTGCACTGCCCGTGGTCATTGTGTTGAGGACAGAAATACTCTCAGTTCCCTGTGTGTGGCTCTCCTCCTCCTGTTCCCATTCTTGCTCGTTTAGCATAAGGAATCCTATTCTCAAAGATAAGGTGGTCTCCACCCACTTCAGCACCCTTTTATCTCCTCTTTGTTCTTTTTGGGAGTGCAGCCTCTTCGTCCCCATTTTCGATCTCAGATCTATGCCCCCATATCTTTGAAATCTTTATTTCTATACCAGAGGATTCCTTCATTCAGCAAACATTTATGCACAGTGTGGTGGTGGGGGGGTCATGATTGCTTCAGTACCCAATAGACCTGAACCAAGATTGCATCAGAAGACAGGAAATTGTTTAGTGCAGAGTCCTCGGCAAATAACCCCTTCATTGTCTCAGCAGCACGCTGAAGGGAGAAGGGAGAGAACCATCTGGTAGCCTGGGAATCCAGGGCAGCAGGGAGATAGAATGGGAGTGTTTAAGGCACACTGCATGGGTGCCCAGGGCTTGGGTCACGCTCCCACGTGCTTCTCTCTGCAGCGTGCCTGCCTCCCTTTTGGACCAGTTGGAAAGCCGTGGGCTGGTTACTATGGGAATTGATGGGTGCTTCTGGCAGTGAGAGAAGGAAAGTTCTTGGAATTGATACAAAAATCCTAGGAGAGCAGGGTTTCCCCCCTTTTGGCTTCCCTGCTCACTGTTCTTGGATTGGATGAACAAACTTGATTTTAGCTTGGGGAGAGCATTTCCAAAGCTCACCTCTGGCATCCTAACAAGAGGTTGGGGGGTCCTCTCCCAGGCAGACTTCACAGAGGACAGGGCAACACAAAGGCTCGCCAGTTTGCCCGACGAGTTTGTTTTCGCAGTTGGCTCCTCACGCTTCAGGGAGCTCAGAATGAAATTCAAGCTTCTGTTTCTTTTTACACTGTCAGGGAATGTGCCACAGACAAGGAGAGGGGAAGTCAATATTTAATTCCGGAATCACGACCTTCCCTCCTTCTTCACTACCATTACCCCTCACCAGAAGTGGGGGGGGCACATTCAGTGTTTGTTACAGGTTTGCTGATTCTGAAATGTCAGAGATAGAAAACAGATGTTTTAATGAAGTGATACCCACATTGGAAAATAGCGAGTTCAAAATATATTTTATAAGTCAACTTTCATTAATCTGATTAATCAATAATTTAAAAAAGCTCTACCATTGTGTGTGCTAGTTTATTTTTATAATTACTCATGAATATGGAATGTAAAGCATTGATTTGTTTTTCTAAGAAAAGTATTTGGCTTGAGGAGAGAAGAATATTAAAGTATCATGAACATCAGAAAGTTCAAAAAGACAGAGTTTTCCTCCCTGACATTTTTGTTTCGGTTCGCTGTTTTCTGTTGTTTCTGATTCTTTTAACCATGAATGAAAACCTTACTCAGGGAAAAGCTTTTCTTTTGATTTTGAGAGATTTTGTTGAATTCCTCCTGTAGGTGGTAGAATGTTGTCTAGATCTATTCAGACCTTGACTTTGGGGTCTTAGAGCTGATGAATCACTTGGCAGAGCAATCATGCGATGTTAGATTACCTCATGATTTGGATGATGTAGTTCTAGAAGCTTTAGCTTTTTAATTCATTTAATTCCCCTTTCTGTGGTAGGGAGGAGGGGCTGGAAAGGAAGGCCAGTCCCATAAGGCCTTGTTCTCCTTGAGCTTCAGATCAGGGGAGTAAGATGACTAGAAAAGAAAAGTATATAGAGGAGAGTGTGGTGCTTTGTGTTGGAGATGAACTGATGCACTGTGGTGGTGACTGCAAAATTAAGCGCCCTTGCTGGGGAAGCCCCAGAGGCCTTCCTAGAGGCAGCCGCTGTCTAATAAATAAGTCACAAATATTACAGTTTGAATTGGGTCTGAAAGAATAAGCAGCATCTCAGCAGGTGTTTTCCTTTGTTTCTTTGCCTCAGAATCTCTCAGGGTCCCCATTTTTATGGGTGTGCTTCGCCTTATACCTATGAAGCACTTCACACCTAAAAATACTTTCTAGTTTATGTATTTATCAGAGTGCCAGACAGTCTAGACTTGGGCTGTAAATGTGCCACTGGATGGAGGAGACAGGTGACTCCCATGTGATACTGTGACAGAAGGGAGCACAGCGTGTGGTGGGAGCCCCAAGAGAGCAGGGCTGCTAACCCTGAGGACGGTGGGGGCGCCGGGGCCCTGGGCATGGGAGTCCGAGCTGTGCAGTGGCTTCTTGACACTTGGTATTCCACCAGATAGTGGGAGCTCCTCCCGGTTGACCAGTGAGAAAGCTAAGACTTGTGGTGGGTCAGTTCCTTTTGCAGGGTCAGTCCGTCCGCAGTTGTTAGCATTGAGACTTGAACCCATGGTAGCAGTGTTGCCCAGAAACCCCTAAACCTTGCAGAGTCGTTCTTGTAACCCCCTGTGTTGTTCAGAGTGAGGCAAATCCCTGCTCGCGGCGCAACTTGTATGCGGCAGAGTTGAGATTTCAATGATGTTTTTTCCCAAAGCACATACCTTTCCAGGTAGAGAGCCCACCCTGTGGAAATTCAGCAGAAGGGGCACTAACAGAGGCTTGGGGAAGAGGTGGCCCTTCAATTAGGACAATAGGGTGCATGTAATTTGTAATTAATAGGCAGTTTATCAGTGGGCACTGAATGCAGATGGAATATATGAGAGAAGGTGTGGAAAGAAGTAAAGTGACGGGTGTGTTATGTACGAGAGGATAGTTCACAGTTTGCCTGGAATTGACTGGTGGAGTGGGATGGGGGAAATGAGTTGAAAAATCAGTTTGAAACTCAC
Organism: Callorhinus ursinus; assembly: GCF_003265705.2. Taxonomy (NCBI): domain Eukaryota; kingdom Metazoa; phylum Chordata; class Mammalia; order Carnivora; family Otariidae; genus Callorhinus; species Callorhinus ursinus. The sequence continues at coordinate 43,780,766 of NW_027397070.1, forward strand.
TCGTCTAGGACTTGGAGTGTCTAGTTAGAGAATTTGGACCCTTTTTATCTAGTTATTGAGAAACCCTTGATGGTTTTGGGCAGGTGAAGGTGGCCGATAGGATTTCTTTTTCATATTTCATATTAATTTCATATTTCATATGAAATTAAATATTTCATATTTAATTTTTAACTTATTTATATCTTTGAATGAAATTGAAATTTTTTCTAAATTTTTTAAAAGATGGGGCAAGGACAGTTAAGATTCAGTAGGAAAAAAATAGAAGGTTTACTCTCTAGGAAAGATCATGAAAGCTAGTTGTTTTGTGGACTATAATTCTGATTATATGAATTTTCAGAATCTTGTCAGCCTGGTGAGTTCATGGCTGTGAGATGTGTGGAAACATGGTATTGGTGTAGATCTATTTGAATAGTGGAATGTCTATGACTTATTTTATATATATAGCCACTAAGTCTGCCCCAGATGGAGGTTATTTATGAGCCCATTTCAGATCCAAGGTCCTGCAGGGGGACCTTTTCCCATGGCATATAGGCTGGTAAGCAGTTAGACAGCAGCTCTGTGTGGCCTTTCCTGGGCTGGCTTCCTTTGTCCCAGGAGAGAGCCAGCTCCAGCCAGACCTCTGGTGGCCACTGTCCTTGAATCATTGGCCAGAAATTCCCAAAGCATTCTGCTTGAACTTTTAGCCAGCCAAATTATTTATAAAAAGACAGCCACCATACTGCTATTTGGAGAGGATTATAATTTTATCCCTCTTAATAAAAAATTTCTCATTTGTTGGTAATCATTGGAAGGAGAAGATGTGTTGCACATTTTCTCTTTGAGCCCAGAGGTGGTGGCGGCGCGGAAGGATGCTGTCTATACAACTCCGGCGGCTGGGTGCTGTGTTCGTCTTTTCAGCATTGTCTCTCCGGGGCTGAAGGGAGTGTGTGGGACACAGTGAGTCTGCACACATGCTTGTTGAGTGAAAGTTGTGGGAATCTGGGGTAATTGTTCCTGTGGAGTAGCTATTGTAGTTGATGGAAAAACTGGTTGCGTTTTTAATTCAGATGCTCTTCTCCCCGTTCTAGAGGTTCTGTTAGAGATAAAGATTTTTAAATACCTTTTGATACGTTGTTTCAGAATGTTAATAACACTTTAAAATTCTTTTAAGAGAAAATAACCAAATAGAACAGGAGCAACTAAAAATACCAAATCCTGTAGGCTAATTTAAAAACTACAGAAGGTGTATTCCTGGCATGCTATCCCATTTAGAGTAGGGTCACTACTCTAAATTAATACATCTCCTTTCTAGCCAGAATTTCATTCTCCTTGGCTCAGAGCCCACAGTATAGATGCAACTACAAGGTTTGCCAGAGCACGGAACAGTAATAAGATTTTTTTATCCCTGGCAACTTGGAATTTATTTTTGTAATTCTAGTAATTAATTATGGAAAAATGTTATTAACATTTAATGGAAAGTTGAAATAAATATGTATAAATATTAAATGACTTGTTTTCTGATAGAGTGATAGCAAAATACGAAGAAAAGGTGATTATTTGAAGATTCGATCATCCTAATAGAGCCTTTGTTTCTCTGACTCCTTACATTTTCTTCTAGATGATATAGCATCATAATATTGCATGTTGCCCACTGAAGAGATTGTTGGAATATCCTTGGGGCATCATTCATCTGGGAGCCAGCTTATAGTAAAAAATCCTGAGATTTAATTTTTATACTATAAGAAATTTCACAGTGGTCGTTCTGTCTCTGAAAATATTTAGACTTTCATAATTCTGTTTTATAATTTTGCAGCCCAATATCTAGTGTGAAGGAGGTAATTGATAACATTATACATAAGGCCTTAGTGGTATTCTGGATGCTGCCTGCTGTTGTTAATACTTTTTTTTTTTAAGATTTATTTATTTGAGAGAGAGGGAGGGAGAGCGTGAGTGGTGTGAGGGGCAGAGGGAAAGAATCTTCAAGCAGACTCCCTGCTGAGAGTGGAGCTGGATGCGGGGCTCCATCTCATGACCCATGAGATCATGACCTGATTCAAAATCAAGGGTTGGATGCTTAACCAACTGAGCCACCCAGGCACCCCTGTTTTTAATATTCTTTATAAGGACATTATCTTTTAGGCTAATCAGTATATCAGTTTTGAAAACTGGTCAAATTTAATCATTGATAAAGAATTTTACCTTTTTATACTTGTTGTAGTTTTTTGTAATCCTTCTGATGAGCTTTTGAATGAGTAAAGATGAAATTGATTTTCAAACAGAAGCCACATGCCAAAGTGACACAGAGGATGTTGCCGATATTTAATATACTTGAGGTGATTTATGCAACAGAACCCTTGGAAGACCAACAAATATACTTGCAGGAGCCCTTCCTTGGGACTCTCTATTAAGACTCAATGATTTTTCCTGATGGTTACAATCTTGTTATGCTAAGCAGGGTAAGTAGAATAATTTCTATGTAGAATTTAGATTTTTAAGACCAAACTGAGCTCAGAATATTAAATGGCACATTCACATATCTGTAGTTACAGTTGCAGCAACCCGTCTTAGGAAGGAAAGGGGGTCAAGAGGGACCACTTCCATGCAGTAGTGCCACACTGTCCCAATGATGACTCACTCTTGTCCTCCTGTGGCAGAAAATAGCTTGCACCAGGACCCCTCCCCCAACCCGTGAGCTCTAGGAGTCCATCTCTCGGCACCTGGCGAGGTGGGAGGGAAGAGAAGAGCCTAGAGTTACACTTTTTATCTCTTGGACCCACAGGAGATAAATAACGTGAAATCCAGACAGTCTTGGACATATTTTCCTTTGGTTATCAGTTCCTGCCCAGGCAATCCTATTATAGTCATTAAAACAAAACAGAACAAGACATTTTTGAAGGTTAGATGTCAGTGGTGTTACAAAGTTCTGGTTTTGTGTGTATGTGTGTGTGTGTGTGTTCAGATACTCTGAACTGGGGCTCTAGTTTCTGCGTATACTTAGCCAGGTGCATCAGGGACAGAGCCAGGTAATTCATGTTTCTGAAAGTAATACCCATGGGCTCCTGTTAGGTGTCCAGAGCCTTTACAAATGGTGGGGAGCTATGGCCCTTTTCAGCCATCTGTGGACACAAAGAATGACTTCATTTACTTCAGTGGGACTAGTATAGAACTCTCCATCAAATTAGAATTCATTCTGAAGTGTGCCATTTAGTACTTTTCCTTGGGGTTATAGGAGAATGTTTTGAAATCAGAGCAACTTCAGAAGACATAAGTCTAAAAAAAGTCCCAGACTCTCCTGAGTGTAGTTCTTAGAATGGGGAAAGAATATGCCCCAAGCTTCTCAGTGCCTGAGACTGTTTCCCATCCACTGTTCCCAGGTTGGTATTTCTTTGACTCATCCTGGGAGATAAGGAGATGTGATTTTTTTTTTTTTTTTTTTTTTTTGCCCTTGGTCCATGTACTGTGCCAGACTGTGAGAAACAAGGCTGACCTCGTTTTCTCTGGTTCCTGGAGAAGTGTATTGACATTAGGCATCGTTGAGCCAGACCCTGGAGGTGTGTGCCGCCCGCTCCTTCTTCGCGACTCTAGACTTTACCCCCACATGCTGTCGAGTTACAGAGTTTCTATAATGTGAGGGGATTGTGAACGATGCCCATAGCTTTGGGAGACTTTGAAGAAGGTGATGATGGTCCTTGCCACTAAAGCCTGGAATGGGGAGCTGCCTACACTTGTTCTGTGCCCGTAAGAGCCAGTTCTAAACATGGAGGCACCTCCACCCCAGGGCCTGTTGGCGCCCAGAGTTAGAAGGCTGAGCGAAAGCTAGCGGATGCCAGATTTAAGTATAAAATACTTGTGATGGGAACTTTAAAAATGGGTTCATATTCTACTTGGGGAGAGAAAACTTGTTCATATGAAATAATGATGGCTAGTGGAAGGCAACATACAATCTCATTGCTTCATTGATAGTTTTTATTTATTACAAGGTTAGAAAGAAAATCTGTGTACCAAGCTGAAAATATGAGTAGGAACTTTTGACTTCTGATGTCTGAATGCGGGGGCCGAATGCGGGGGGCGGGGGTGGGAGGTAGGTTAGAGAAACTCTGTTCTTTAAAAAGTGTGACCTCCTCCATGTTCCCTGATACGTAGAGGATTCTCAGTTGCCTGGTGCTTTGATGAGAGTCTAGGATTAGAATCAAGTTACAGTCTTCCCCCCCTTTGGAGAAAATATTTGTTGATCATTGCCTACCCTATGTATTAAGGAAGATAAAAAGTTTTCCCTTATCTCTTGTTTTCTTGAGATGAGAGGAGAGAAGTTATCAGCCTGAAGCTGAAGCTGAATCCTGTTTATCTACACTGATTACTGTTTCTTTCTTGGGAAATTTGTTTTAAAACCAAATTAGGTTTTAGCCTGGCTGAATCTGTCCATACTCAGCTGTGAATGGGAGAGACTGACAGTCTCTCTCTGATTGGTTGTGCTGGTGGTTAATCAACTAAACGCATATGTGCTAGCTATATGGAGATATGCATTTGATACTAATATTAGTATAATTATCTCTTACTTTAATGTAAAACACTGATGAGTGTAAAAATCTCTGACATCTGTTGATGACAGATATTTCTTATCTGAATTTCTATTGCAAAACACATTTTCCCTCCCAGTTATTGTAGTTGTTGTGCCAAACAAAATAACTAAAATAGGTATCAGGTAACTTACGAGAATTTTCAGTTGAAATCAAATAGTTTTCTGTGCCTTTTTGTCTGTTTTAAAGACTTCCTCTTTGTTGATTAGGTAAGTCATGGGTGCTAATTTTAGATAATTTGGAAAATAGAAGGGGACAAGAAAATAAATCCCCATTTATGTTCTCATATGAATATTTTCTTAATTAAAATATTCAAATGATATCTGAAAGAGCATTTGCCAGTTAATGAGCTGAGTAGATCCTACAGTTAGAGATGGCATGTATTTAGAAAATTTCACAGGACTAGGGTAGTCTCTTTGGGGTTTGTGAGCTACAAAACTGAGCACAAGATGAAAATGGTGCCAGAAGCTTTTGTGTATGTGTGTTTGAAGTTGTGGAAGCCAGAATTAGAAACTTCACCTTCTGTTAACTTTTACAATTAATATTGTAGTGAAAGGAAACTTTGTAAGACGTAATGAAATAAAGAATAAAGCTTGAAAATCACTTTGTTCAGAAGTTCACAGCTGAGATAAAATGCAGCTTAGATCCTCTGCACCGTGGTGCCTTGCGGTGCCCCCAGTGAGCCTGCGAGTGCCGTGGTGTAGTCGGCTTTCTCAGCACTTGGGGATTGCCTTTAAAATTGATGTAAAAAAAAAAAAAAAAGAGAGAGAGAGTGACGTCAAATACTTTCCTCAGAGTTCTGACTATTCTGCCAGTGCAAGGCTCCAGGGATGGTATTTGGTGTCACCAGGTAGTGGAGAGTTTACCATGCTCTTAATTTTTTTTTTCTTCATTAGAGTGATGTCCAGAATATTCATTTTATACCCATAGTTATTTGACTTAGGCCTCATTGTGAAAGTTCCTTTTTCTCCAAGGTGTGTGGAGGCCCCTTGGTCAGTGACAGAGTGCGTATGACACTAGCTTTGCGTTCTCTGGCTAAAGGTGCTTTCTTGCGGCCCGCAGGACAGCCCTGGGAGGAGGAGGAGGGTGCAGCAGGTAGCCTCGGCCCATTTTACACGTGAGGAAGCAGAGGGGTTTGTCTAATGCCCTTTGACTACGCATGGCAACTGCCATTCTTCTTTCTCTTTGTGCTCTTTCCTTTTTTACTTGGTTACCTTTCCACTGATAATAACAGCAGCCACACTGGTGATTATAATAAGAATCAGAGCTGACTTTTATTGATCAGTTGCCACGTGCCAGGCAGTGTTCTGTGTGCTTTTACGTGTATTGATTCTCACCTCACTCCCAGGGAGTAGGTGTTACCTTCTTTTTAGAGATAAAGAAACTGAGGTACAGAGAGGATAAGGAAATTGCCCAAGGTTTGTAACACTTATGTGATAATTATTGCGAATCTCAAATGAAAATATGTGAAATTCTAAGCAGGTTCTAAGCTCTCAGTAAGTGATAGTAGTTATGATGATTAGAGCGTGTATCCAGTTATTTCTACTTATATGTCTCATCTTCATTATCCATTGAGTTCATCGAGGGCAGTGGATGTGTCTTACTGGCTGCTATAGCCCCAGGGCTTGGTCCAAACTTAGCACCTTGCTGATATTCCTGCTGAGTGATCCTTCCAATGTGTGGACCGTATTTCTCTCAGATCTTAAGCCTATTTTTTAATCTTAACAATATGTATATGGTGTGTATGGTGTGACTGTGTTCTGGGGTTTAGGACTTGATACCAGTTTTGCTTTCTGTCATCTCATTGATCACCTGGTTAATCAAATCATCATGCTTAATCTGCATAGATTGGTGATATATTGAACCCAGAGGGCCTAATACTCCAGCCATCTGCTTCCTTGTCCCCCATTGCCCCAGGGGCACGTCTCCCTGGGACTGGTTGTGTTCTGAGGTATTGACACACTTGAAATGGCCTTTGTGCTAACTCTAGCCACTGGAATTCTGTATTTTGAAGAGTTGAACATTTAAAACAAGTATAACATGAATTTTCTAGTTGAGATAAAGAGAACTTTCCAAAATTGGCTGAAAGAAGTGGAATTCGGGAAGTTGAAAATGTTTTTGCATTAGGATGTTCTGTTTCCTTTGAACTGTAGCCAAGAGACTCTTCATAATAGCCTGCATTTAAAATCCAATTGTAAAAAAAAAAAAAGTGACAACACATTGTGGCTGTTTACTTGTCTTGTTTGTTGTTAGGATGGGAGAACAGGCTAGTACTATCCGTGGGGTGTTTACTCTTTGAGTCAGCCTATTCCAAGGTAGGAGTGTTTCTGGTGGAGTCAAGATTGAGTGACTTTCTCCGTGGTTGAAGCCAAAGGGACCCCAACAAAGCTGCTGCTGTTTTGATCCTGGGGTTTTGATCTTCTTTGGTTTGCTAAAGCCCTGTTTTAAATTGCCCTTAGTAAGCAAGACACTACCTTGCAGGAAGGAATCAGGAAATTTAGATTCTAATTGTGGTTTCAATTCTGTAACTCATTGTGGATGATTTGATTGGCTGGAAGAGAAAACTCAACCTGGCTTTTGTTTTTGTCTCTGAACAAATGGAAGTTAGTTCTCTTAAGGAAGGGTAATTGAGATAATGGCTAAAATTCTACCTGGTGAGTAACTTACTCCTATGTTCCTAGGGAGTAGAATTTAACCTTTGTAGGTCTCTAGGGTATAATGAACATTAGACCTGAGGCTACACTTCTGGGAACAGGAAAGTCTCTAGGTCCTTATTTTTGTTCAGATATAGAGTACCTGGAAGTCACGGTGATTTTTTTTTTTTTTAAGATTTTATTCATTTATTTATTTGAAAGAGAGAGAGAGAGACAGCGAGGGAGGGAACATAAGCAGGGGGAGTGGGAGAGGGAGAAGCAGGCCTCCCGCTGAGCAGGGAGCCCGATGCGGGGCTTGATCCCAGGACCCCGAGATCACGACCCGAGCCAAAGGCAGATGCCCAACGCCCTGAGCCACGCAGGCACCCCGTCACGGTGATTTTAATAGCAAACCAGGAAATACCAATATATCAGTTCCATCTTAGGAACTGTGAATGACTTTATTAGTAGAAAATGACCACGTATGTGAAGTCAAGTCAGAAGCACTGGCTGGCTCAGGTTTGAAGGTGAGGTGGAGAGCTGTCTCAACTGAGCATGACTTTTTTGTGTCTTTGTGGGGGTGCCAGTTTCCTGCTGCTCGCCTTTCCTTCCTTGTTCTGCTGTATATGCTTTGTTGAAAAACCCTCTGTCAGATGCCAGAAGATTGATGAAAAGTATATGGGAGAGAATCTTAAAACTGAGAAAGTTTTCTTTCGCCAATTTAATTTGTTTCGCGAACAGGGAAGAAAACGTCTGTTGTCTTATTTTTATCAGGGGACCGTATTTCTCTCAGATCTTAAGCTTATTTTTTAATCTTAACGATATGTGTTCACTGTAAATAACGTAAGCAATAAAAGAAAACTTAAAAAATAAGGTAAAAATCAAAGAATGAAGTAAAAATCACCCAAGGCCTAAACCTAGCAATGTATTTTAACGTTTTGTTAAATACCCTTATATAATTTTTTCATACACATGTAATATAAAATACATATATACCACTTCTTATTTGGTTTTATATTCTATTATATTTCTGTTTGGGGACTTTATGGATTTTTTGGTCAGTCCTGTACTGATGTCAGTAGGTTTATTTCTCAGGGTACCCACATATAGAGAGAGAGTATTTTCTCCAAGACTTTGTACCCATTTATGTGAAATGCTCTAAAATCTTTGTAAGGAGAGGCTATTAACTAAGCAAAACTTCAGAGAAATTATTTATTCTGGATGGCTAAGTTTTTCATGTAGTGAAGTGTAAACTAATGATTACTAAGATTTCTTAAACAATATTAATGAAAAAATTTCCAGAGTTCTTGTACACTTTTAGCATATTTGAATGTATACTTTGGCCCTGGGGATTTATTTCTAGGAATTTGTCTTCATGAAGTAGAGAACATGTACAACGTATCTGTACCATGGCATTCACGGCAACACTGCTTATGAAGGCGGACATTTGGAAATGATGTGCAGTAATTTATGGCTGTATTCAATACTGTATATACAACAATGCATCCATAAAAATTCACATCCTAAAATATTTGAGAGAAGGGAAAATAATCATGGTGTAATAAGAGAAAAATGCATGTTAGGAATTGTACACAATGCCAACTTTATGAAGAAAAAACACTCTATTTTTCCAAATATATTTGTGTATTTTTATGCTTACATAAAATACATAGATACATGCACTCATGAATACCTGATTTTTTCTTATAAATAAAAAGTGTAATATGCATATAGAAAAGCACACAGACTAAGCATTTTACCATTGATCAACGTTTGCAAACTCAGCACACATGTATAACCATTACCTAAATTAAAAATTAGAATATTAGAAAATTAGAATTAGAATATTATCAAATTCCAGAAGCTCCCTCATGTTTTCTCCCATTTCATTACCCTTCCTCACCCCAATAAAAGGAAAAGTAACCATGGGCTAGATGTGTCTGGTTTTGAACTTTATAAAAATGGAATAATGCGGCAATATACTGCTTAGTCTGGCTTCTTTTGCTCAATATTATATTTGTGTGTATAACAGCTCTGCTCTCCCCATGTAGTATTCTGACATGTAACTATACTGCAATTTATTTATTTACTACTGAACATCTGTTTTTTTTTGTTTTGTTTCTGGTTTGTGTGTGTGTGTGTGTGTGTGTGTGTGTGTGTGTGTGTGTGTGTGTTTTTCCATTTTTGCTATTATAAAATGCAATGCTGTTATGAGCCTCGCTGTATTTGTTTTTGGGGTACCTACGTGTACACTTCTGTTGGGCATCTGTACCTAGGAGTGGGTTACTGAGGTTGGATATGTGTTTGCTCATTTTTAGGAAATAACACAGAACCTTTTAATGTAGTTGTACCAGTTCACTGTTGCTAACAGTGTTGGAGAGTTCCAGTGGCTCCACATCTTCACCAACACTTATTTTTGGTTTTTACTTTTAGCCATTCTAGTGCGTATGGACTGGTATCCATTGTTGTTTAGATTGCGTTTTCCTGAGGACTAGGGAGAAAATTGCACTTTGATTTGAATCAGTTCCCTTCTGAGGAAATCTTATGTTACTAAACCTTGTGCTAATCAGCTTCATTTCAACAGGAACAGAACCTGTGATCTTCCTCTGGCACTGAGGGTGTGTTGTATGTACTCCAGGTTCTTTAATTTCTAGACCCAACATTGATTCTGCTGCATCATTTAAGTGGGGCAGTCCCTAATAGATACAACTTGTCATGCATCCAAATTTTGCTGCTTGATGATCCAATTTATGTGACTTTCTATTCTGTATTGAGTGAATGTTTGAAATTGTGAAATATTTCAAGTTACCTATTCATTTCACATCATGACTGATTAAAATGTTGGCCAAAGAATTCAATTTAAGAAATCCAAAAAGAAAAACTTTGTGGCTTTAGTGCACTGATTTTCTTTAGACCAGTATATTAAGAATGACTCATCCTATTTTATTCAGAGTAACTTTTAAAAGAATCTTACTCCACAGTGGAAAATTGCAAGTAAATTTAATGCAGGGGGAAAGTGCATTTGGGACTTAAGGCTGGGTCTAATTGCTACATGGAATATTTGGAGAAGAATGGTAATCCTTCCTAGCTTTTAGTATTAATTTTTTTTGGATTATGAAACTAAGAGATCCTTGAGTCATCAAATTACTGGTCTTAGAATAGAGAGACTTCAAGGTAGAACTTCAGCCTGCCATCTTGAAGTAACACTGATATTGAGCAAGTCTTGTGTAGCCAGGCTGGATGCCAGGCATTGTCATCCGTGTTTTCTCATTTAACCCTCACCAATAGTGCGAGACGGGGAATGTTATACTTATTTCAGATATGAGGAAGTTGAGGTTGAAAAAGTCTAATGGAGGCCACATCATGATTGAGGGTGAGTGGAAATTTCCTAACTCTGATTTTACGATTATGTGATGGAAAATTATAGTATTTAGGGCCTTTGGTTTAAATTGAACAACTCTGTCGATTCTTTAGATGTCCTGGGGGCACCAGTAATGTATAAAAATGGAGTGGTAGTGTTTAAATCTCAGTTGAAGGCCAGGTAGGATATTTTATGGAGAGAGTTGTTCTTCTAGCTTCATTCTTTCTCATACTGTGTCAAGGTTTTCAAGCAATCATCCTGATTAAAGACACATTTTTCAGTAAATATAATATCACCAGCGGCAGTGGTGAAGTTAGGGAAATTTATGGTTGAGCTTCAATCTTAAAGGAACAAAAGCATACGTTTGTTAATGTTTATTTTGAACCCTGCAGCTCCTGCAGGGCTCTTTGTCCTAGGTAAATCATATATGAATCTGCTCCCAAGGAACCAGAGTTTTTTATGGATGTGTAGGAAGGCAACCTTAATATGAGGTAGAAAGGGAAACTGGTAGGAGATAGTTCGTTGCGGGCAAAGTGCCACAGGCATTCATAGCAAAAGACAACTTTCAGCTGAAGCCTATCAAGAAATGATCTCTGGAGAAGGTTGTCTTGGAACTACCCTTGAAGGGTAAGGAGAATATGGGTACCTAGAAATTGGTATCTGGTTGGGGCAAAGCCTCTAGAGAGTTTATCTTTTTATAACTCTGAATAAATTATGCTAATTAAATGAGTACTGTAAATAAAATTTAAGAAATTTACCCTATCAACAGAAAATGGTATGTGTTGTAAACCATAACGTTTAGGATGAAGATCAGGCAAAGCCCCTTTTACTTTTGGCTCTGGCCTCGTCTGCTTAGCGTTAGCCCCAGTTACTACCTTTTTCTGCCCTTTCACTCTGGAGGTTCGGAAATGGGTGCTGCGTGAGACAGGACATCCTGGGCCATGCCTCTTTACACTTTTCGTAGATGCACTTTCCCTGCAGGGATTGCCCTTGTTATCATGTAAATATTTGGCAGAGCCTGCCACAGAGTAAGAACTTGTTGGTCCTTCATGAGTGGAGCACAAATGAAGAATTAAATGAAATAGAATGTTGTGCCTTTTTACTAAGTTCATATTTTTATCGTGCACAGGTACTTGCTTGGTTAGTCACAGCCTGTCCCAGAAAGTCATTGTAGTGTAACTGCATCAAGCTGGCTTACAAACAAGAGGAACTGAGTGTGCAGGTTTGTGACTTTACGTGGAAACGGTTTTACCCGTGGCTATGATTGTATGTGTGCCGTTGTTTGGTCCCGTGAATGATTGCCTGTAATGGTTGATTCCAAATGATTGATTTTGTTTTTTCCCTCATTCCTTTTCTTAGTTTTTGGACCAGAAGGAAAGGAGAACTTATTCCTACTGCCTCTACTGCTAGTTTAAAGTTTAAAATTCTCTTGGCTTCCCACAATGTTGTTGGGACAATGGGAAAAAATTCCTAAACTAGAAATCTTTAATTGCCATTTTTTTGTGTGATGAAATTTGGTTCTTTTACTTTACAGCCTTTTAGTAATTCCAAATTCTTACTGAGGAAATTTTAAGTTAACTCTAACAATAATAGTTAACCATTATTGAATAATTTGTACTTAGAAATTTGCTAGACTTTTGCCTCCATGATCTCATATAATATAGCTCTACATCATCCTGTGAGATATTGACCGACATCTTCATGTTACCTGTAAGGCTAAACGATTTTGGCAAGGTCTCATCACTCATATGTGGCCGAGCTGGGATTTGAACCCCATATCTGCCTGCTTCGGTGCCTGAGCTACTGTGTTGAATTGTTCTTCCCTGTTTTTTTCTGTGTATTTATGCTTCTCTCCTCACATATTATGGTGATAGGATGTATCCCTGTTTTAGCTTAAAATAACATACTTTTAGTTATCACTAATCCTTTATGTAACAATATTTGTTGATTTCACATCTTTGCTACTCTGGTCAAAACTCTTTCATTTACTGTGGTGTTAAAGGTACTTAGAAATCGTGTGGTTTTTTTCTCCCCCTTCACAGCTAAAAAGGGAATTATTTAGTTTTCACATGTGGTATCCTTTTTTTAACTGGCAGTTTAGTCCAAACAGGTTGTAACACTCCTCTGAGACAGAGACAGAACCCTGGAGTCTAGATACTTGTTTTGCTAATTTGCGTGAAATGCGTGTCAAGTCACTGTGTGGTGTAACTGTGCCAGAGCACAGTGCGTGGTTAGCAACAGAGCACCCCTTGTACACACGCGGGCACATCGCAGAGAGAAGGGTAAACCCAGTGACAAAATACAGGTGCACATTCATAACATGTTTAGATTCGCAGTAGAAAAACTTGCCATAAAACCATAAGAGAGACTCTTACAAACTGCAGGTTGCTTGAGGGGAGGTGGGCGGGAGTGGGCTAGGTGGGTGACGGGCAGTAAGGAGAGCACTTGTGATGAGCACTGGTGCTGTATGTAAGTGATGAATCACTGAGCTCTACTCCTGAAACTGATGTGACACTATTTGTGAACTGGAATTTAAATAAAAACTTGAAACATAAAAAAAAACACCCTTGCAATAAGTGTCAAAAATTCTTATTGTTACAAGAACGTCTACATTTTAAAAACATAAAAACATAACTATCAATTTCATGTCCTGTAATGCTACAGTGGGTAACTGTTTATTATGTATTGGTCTGCCAGTGCTTGTGGGATAGGGTGGTATGCTTTACCAATCGAACATGTCTAGACAGAACCAAATGTATAATTATATAAAATCACAGTTCAGGGATTATGGTTGAAAAACTTTAATAATTATTGGCAACCATGTACCATTTTGTATTACTTTACATCCTTATTTTCTTGGCCTATTGCTGTAAAGGCGTTAAAGTTTATTTTTAGGCAGAACAGAAAGTGTCTAAAGTGTGATATGATATGAATCTAGTTTTTTAAGTAAAATATATTTTCCATGCAAATACATAGGTTTCTTGATTTGGATAATTGAATAAACCTAAATAAGAATTAATTGCTTCCAGCATTAAATTTGGGTAGAAGCTTTTTTGAAACCAGTGTAATAGGACAACAAAACTGCCACTTTAAATCCAGATTTCTTTTAAATGTGCATAGACTGGTGCTGTGTACAATGTGTTTTTTATGAGTTCAGACTGTCCTGGCATCTGTCTAGTTTTTATTTCCTGTCTTCTCCCTCAAGTAGTCTTCTAGGCAGTCTTAACTGCTAACCCTTTATTCTTCACAGGAGGGAAATTTCCAGCATCTCTTCTTCCGCTATTGAGCTGTCCCCTCCAACGCAGGCTGTTACAAACAAGCTACAGTGAACATTTTATTATTGAGTGTAGGAGTTCCTTATAGAGCCTACATACCAGTCCTTCTTTTTTAGATTTGTATTTTGCCATGATTTCCCCCAAGTTTTTTTTTAATGAACTTTTGATAATCAAAAGTTCTAAATAGGATTAAATCTAATGTGTCCATTTAAAAAAATGGTTATTACTTTCTGTGTCTTTGGAGGCCTTTGCCTACCCCCTCCCCCCAATCCTGAAATTTCTTCTGGAAAGCTTCATGGTTTTAGCTTATGTTTAGGTCTGTGATGCATCTTGAATTCACTTTTTTGACATGCTATCTTATTGATATTCAGTCTTTAAGAGAGATATTACCTCTATTTTATAAATGAGGATTTTGGCAACCTGAGAATTTGGCACTCTAGCCGTGGTGCTTAATAGTAAGTTTGATTTATAATTTTATTTTTTAAATTTTTTATTTTCTTTAAAGATTTTATTTATTTGACAGAGAGAGATACAGCGAGAGAGGGAACACAAGCAGGGGGAGTGGAAGAGGGAGAAGCAGGCTTTCTGCCGAGCAGGGAGCCTGATGCGGGGCTCGATCCCAGGACCCTGGGATTAGGACCTGAGCCGAAGGCAGACGCTTAATGACTGAGTCACCCAGGCGCCCCTGATTTATAATTTTAGAACCTTTTGTGGATGATCATAATGAAGCTATATTGTAGGTCATGTCTGTATGTATCATTTTGCTCAGAACTTTTTTTGAGACGTATCTTCATTGTCACAAAAACATTGTTACTGACGAACGAATGTTCTTTTGGTGACTGGGTTCATTCCTATAATGAAACCAGTGATGTTAAATGCGGAACAAGACTGCAACCTTGATGTGCATGTATTTCATCAGGGAGAGATACTGTGTTTATGTACAAATGTCCGATGAAGCTGCTTGGTGTGATTTGTCTGTTAAGAGAATCATCTTGTGATAAGAAATTGAAGTGAAACAGGGGTGCTGGGTGGCTCAGTGGGTTCAGTATCTGACTCCTGGTTTCAGCTCAGGTCATGATCTCAGGGTCGTGAGAGTGCTGGGTGGGGAGTCTGCTTGAGATTCTCTCCTTTTGCCCCTGCCCCCCTCGCAGGTGTGCTCTCTCCAAAATAGATAAATCTTAAAAAAAAAAGAAATTGAAGTGAAACAATCAACATGATTCAGTTGTTTAACCTGGCCTAATTAATTGTTTTTACTAGCTATAGTATGGGGCTCAACTCTGCTGTCAGGTTTTAGTTGTCTCAGGGTAATCCCTTATTCCTACCATTTAAGACCTCTCCTCTGACACTGGTCACTAATACCCACATCCAAGGCTCAAGAGAATGTTCTGCAGTTGATGTGTCATGGAGGATATATGTTTTGGGTGTTTCCTAGGTGTTAGCTGTGCTGCAAGCATTATCTTTTCACAAGTCTCCTTATAAGCAGAAGTAAAGAAAGATGTTCACAGTACACACTTGGGGGTGGCATGTGGGGGAACACACTCTAGTTCTCTAGGAGAGCTTCAGAGTGGTGATTTCTTCTAAGTCCTTTCATGTGCCTGGGATGTGAAGGTGAGCAGGACAGGGGGAAGCAAATGTTACTCTTAAAGGAAGCTTCGCTTCGTCATTGGGCTGCCATCCATTAGAATGTATGATTAAGCTCATTTGAAGCTTGCTGTTTACTGGGGAGAAAGGCTGCTCTTTATTTTGAGCTGAGCAGATTGAGCATAACGGAGACTGTTCAGACACATCACTTATGGGCACTCAGATTCCACTGCAAAACTGGTGTTGCCCTTGCTGCTGATCGGGCTTGTGTCTGTGTAAATAGCAAGGGCAACTGGCCAGGTTCACGGCACCCTTTTAGAGTGGCCTTCTCACTAAGGAAACATTAGCTTCAGCTGATAACTCTCAAAGAAACTAGGACAGTTCTCAGGCTGCTCTTTATTTGTACAGATAAACAATGGGTGTTAATGGAGCCATGCTGAAAGCAACAGTAAAAAAAAAGCCACTATGTTTTAATTGTATCCTCTTAGCAAGGTTATGTTAATTTTTTAATCTAAAAATTATGACTAAAGTAGAGATTTGTATGCATTATGAACCAAATTAAATACATTTTCTTAAATAATATTTGTTTTGCATAATGTTTGCTACTCTTTCTGATTAAAATGGATGTTTATAGTCTCAAGCATGTTGACCAATTAGTTTTTACGAGCTGTTCTATATTGTGCACAGGAACCAAACTTAATGGACTTGTTTATTTGTTTGTTTGGTATATTTTGAGAACAGTTTTCTCTTTCGTACTTGTTCTTTCCATTTTTTTTTTTAAAGATTTTATTTATTTATTCATGAGAGACAGAGAGAGAGAGAGAGAGAGAGAGAGAGAGGCAGAGGGAGAAGCAGGCTCCCAAGGAGCAGGGAGCCCGATGCGGGACTCGATCCCAGGACCCCGGGACCACGACCTGAGCCGAAGGCAGACGCTTAACCATCTGAGCCACCCAGGCACCCTGTTCTTTCCATTTTGATTGAATGAAGTTTTACTGAATGCTTTTCATCTATGAATCGGTTACTGATGTATGTAGTAGTTAATAATTTTAAGGATATAAGTGAAACTGGCTTTGTCTTATAAAATGGACAAGGTTTTAGAACATTTCTACAGAAAAATTTTCTGACTGCTTGGAACAACGCTTTTAATTGTCATGTGAAACCAGCCATTGATTTCATTGCCATCTCTGTGTCTAGATTTATGTCAGCATTAATTACAGTCAGTAGGGGATTCTTTTGAGTCAACACTGTGTGTGGGCATTTCCAGATGCACCATTGGATGCTGCTATGTTTAAGTGAGTGTTGACTATTATTTATAGGTAAAGAACTCTCTTGTCTTTGTAGATATTAGGTTATCTGAATCAAGTAATATTTGCTTAGCTATTTATATGTTAATATATTTAAAAAGAAATTTCTCTATGAGGAGGCATTAATCATTCACTGTTTGTTTGATCAGATGATGACACTGACATTCTCTATTGTATAACCATAAACTAGCTTGTCATGTTTAATGCCAAGAGCAGATGCACTTCCTAGTGTAAACAGCATGCAAATCCCCAAATCTAAATGCATTCTTTAGGAGCATATTAAAGTCTTTGTATTTTTTGTGATTTAAAAAAGTAATTGTGGATTGCTTTGTGTCGAATTAAAAAAAATGTGATTGCTGCCACAGCTTAAAAACTGAAGAAGCAAAATCTGGCCCATATGCTTTCAATAAATGTGTTATTCTTAGAGACTATGTCATGCATAGAGGTTTAGTGCATTAAGTCTGGAAACAGACTTCCTGGATTCAAATCTTACCTGTACCACTTACCAGCTTTGTGATGTTGGGTAAGTTACTTAATCTCTGTGCTTCAGTTTCCTGCTTTGTAAAATAGTAATAACAGCAATAATAGTATGTACCTCATAGGGTTGTTAGGAGGATGATATAAGTTAACATAAATAAAGTGTTTAGGGCAGTGCCTGGCACATCTAAGGACAAATGAGCAAGACTGCAAAGGGTGAAATAGGTAGATATGTGTGTTACAGGGGCTTCTCCTACAATCAGTTCCATTTCCTTTTTTTTTTTTTTAATGATTTATTTGTCTGAGAGAGAAAGAAAGAGAGAGAGCCTGCACAGGTGGAGGCAGAGGGAGAGGGGGAGAGAGAGAACCTCAAGCAGACTCCCTGCTAAACCTAGAGCCTGACCTGGGGCTTGATCCCATGACCCTGAGAGCGAGACCTGAGCTGAAATCAAGAGTCAGACGCTTAACCGACTGAGCTACCCAGGTGCCCCTTCAATTCTTTTAAAATAAGTCTGTGATGTCCTGATCAGTCAATGATATTTATAGGATGACTTTCATGATAAGTATTATTTTAGGTTTTCTGGGGGATACAAAAGGAGTAAAAGGCACAATTCCTACCTTGAAAGCTTGCATCATATTTAAATAGGTACCCAAAAGGAGATAAATACAAATGAGTGTTACATAAATGAAAAAGTGTGAATCTTCAGTAAAAACAGAGGGGATGAAGAAGTATAAAAGGTGAATTTTGACCTTGGAGCATGGGAAATGTAAAATCCCATCACAAAAAAAGTCTCAGCTTTGTGTCTATGAGACCCACATAACTTTATGGAAGCTCATGATGTTCATTGTTCTCTTGCAGAAGTAGTCATTTGTCTTAGATGTGTTCCCCTGTTTTTGTTTAAATGTCTCCTTTGTTTTCATCTGTAGCTCTTGTTACTCTTGAGTAAAAATGGAGTACTCCAGCCTAGAGCGCCCTGGCTCGCCAGGTCTTCTAACGTTTTCAGGCCGTTGTGGTTTGCGTTGATTCTCGAGTGCTCTGGAATGCCCATCTCTCTCATCTCAACCTCTCAGGCCCTCCCCCAGCCTCAGTTCCAAGATACCTCCTCCAACCGCCTGAACTGAGCCCCAGTTTCCACTTAGTACTTAGTTGTTATGCTGGGTTGTGTTTGTGGGGGGCTAAATATACGTGAAACCTCCTTGCAAATTATGAACTACATACGGCACAGCTGTAAGGGCAACATTGCCATGTTTTTCTGGCATTATTTTTTGACCTGTTGTGTATTTATCCTGTCATCCCTCCACAGGTGTCCCCCCCTCCCCGCCCACCGGCCTCTGCCACGTTAACTGAGGGCTGCCAGGAGCCAGAAGTTTTATGTTAATGCATGCTAGCTTCCTGTGCAGCACCCCACCCCGCCCCAGTCAAGGCATAGGGAGCTGTGATGAAGGAACGAGTGAACTTAAGGATGCTTTGCAAGGTCTCGCACCTCTGCTAGGTGGGTAACGTGGACGTGGCTGCAGCTCTCACAAGAGGCTGTGTACTTAGTGTGGGCAAAAGAACAAGGGCTTCCATATTGAAAGACTGGTGCAGGTAGGACTTTACTTCATTGTGACATTGACCCCTCCCCTTTGGCCCCTTTGACCATTCACATTATCATGTGAAAAATGAGGATGTGATGTTTACTCTGTGGGGTGGTGTTGATGAGGAGATGAGATGTTTGTGGAAAACCATTTGTTAACGTCAAAGTGCCTATTGGTTGTAGGCATAAAAACACATGTTGGGCAGAACTCGCTGCGCGCTGGAAGAGTTCACATATCGTGCTCAGCCCTAGCCAGGAGGTTGAGGTGGTTAGGTGAGTAGGAGGTGGGGGGTTGGGGAGGTAACATGGGGCTTCCTGACCTTGACTGCCTCAGTGGTTGTGGTCCTGAGCTGGTAACAGTAGCTGGGGGTGCCTGGCAGGCCCCTTACGGGGTGTCAGGGGAGCCCAACAAAGTGATACCATAAGCTTTGTAAACACCAGAGTATTCACATTGGGACAGGGATAAAGTCTGTGAGGTACTAACATTACTTCATACCTGTGGGAACTTTACCTTGGGGGGCTTTCTAGTGTGGGGGGTGTGGAGGTGAGCTTAGTAGTAGCATTTTATGAAGAACCTTTGGACAAAAAAAATATGAAGCCAAATGACAAGTACCAAATTAGAGACACCCAGCTACTCTCTCTCTCTCTCTCTCTCTCTCTCTGTACTGGAAGTTCACAGTAGATTCTAATAGGGAAGGGCTTGTAAAAGTAGAGAGAAGTCAGCAACAATAGCTTCCTGCAGTGACTTTGGGATTTTGAATCCAGGCAGCTAGACTTAGAGTTTCTGTCTGCTCTGTATTGTTCGCTGGCTCTTCAGGAGTCTCCAGACTAGGCATGGGCTTTCAAGTGGCTGTGCAGTTGGGGACATTGCAAGAAACCTCTTACATACCCCAGAATGAAAAAAATAAACATCTCTGATTTTAACCATTTTGTTCTCCAAATACTTGCGAGAAATAAGTTGCATATAAACAAAAGGAGAAGCGATGCCAAGGGTGATGGTTTGGTGGAGCTGCTTGTAGGTCATTAGACATTTACATTAGGAGCTGTGCTCTCGTGATGTCATAAATTTTGTTAAGTTTTTTTGGACCTTAAGGTTCACAGCTGTAAAGTGAGGGTGTTGGAGTAGTAGTCCATTGTCATGCCCAAACTGTGAATATAGTGTATTTCAAAGGGGTTGGAAAATTTTCTCCTGGTCTTCTAATTATACATGGAAAATTTCCTAGAGGAGTCTGTAAGTTTTTAGGAGCTCTTTTCACTCAACAATGTTTATTAAGGACTTAACTGTGTATCTGAGACGACTTTGGGGTTGGAGATAGATCCGTGAAATAAGGCAGGGTCCCTGCCCTGTAGACGCTTACATTTTAAGGAGAAGGAATAAATCCACAAACACATGAAGAGGTGCTAGGAATTACTATTACATTGGATGTGGAGTTACAAATGGGAAAAGTCATGGGCAGCAGCCTCTTTGCTTGAGTGGTGGTGGTGGTGGTTACTGGTCTGGAGAGTGGAGCAGGTCTGCGGGGTGAGGAATTCTGCTCTTTGACATGCATCCAGAGTTTTAAATTTGAGAGTCTTCACTTTATACATGGTATTTGAAGCTTTGAGACTGGATGAGCTCAACTGATGACTGGATTTAGAAAGAAAGGCAAGAGATGGGGACCAAGCCTAGGCTCTGTTGGAGGTTGGTTGGAGGAGGTGGGTAGGAGAGAGAACTTGTTTGGCTGCTCTTGGCTTCCATTTGGCAAGTCTGTTAAACACTAACAAGTGCTCTGGCTCTTCCTCTGAGTTCAGGGACTGCCTGTGTCTGTGGAAGTTTACACTGCACCTACACACACACACCACATTTAAAAAATGCCTTTTAACACAGTACCGAGTACTTGCAAAGGGCTGGGAGGTGAGAGCCCTCTTTGGTGACTTCCGTCTCCCTCACCAGCTCGCCCTGCCAAGCCCGTGCGTGCAGGCAGCCACTCTGTAGACTCTCACGTCTTTCTAGATAAGCTGAGTTGAATGTTGATCAAGAGTTGGTTTCATTTATAACAAAAGCCAGTTTTTGTTAGTAGTACTTGTTACTGTGTAATTACATGATTGAGATTTTATGTAATATGATTAAATATTAGGTTTCTACAAAAATATGCTAAATACTTTTGAAAGCTTCCAAAGGCAGGCCTCCAAAAAGAATGTTCTTAAGTGAGGTATGGTCGTGGCAACTGCAAAGGACTGGGGGAGTAATTAAATGTCCGTAAGGATTCTCAGCTTGTTTCCTGACATGCTTTGAGTTTGTATTCCATTCTAATAAAAGAGGGAGAGTGGGAGTTGTGGGTGATGGTTTTTGTTCGTGGTTTGTGTAAGAATGACTAGCCTGCAGTCAGTCTGGAGACCGATTATTCATGGAAGAGATGTTCACTCTTCATCAGGAAATTGGTAAAAGAATGTATATTTCAAATTAGATGGCTAAGCTCTGTGTGTGTGTGTGTGTGTGTGTTTATGGTTCTCTGCCTTTTCAGTTTCTAAATCAGTTATCATCCTATTACCTTTGTTAAGTAGCATTTTACTGTGTAGACTTTTGAAAAGCAGTTTGACAGTATGTGTCCAAAGCCTTCGCAGTGATTATGTCCTGCCTTACCACTTCTAGGACTTTATTCTGGCAAAACTTCTTTTTTTTTAATTCATAAAAATTTATGTTCAGGCATGTTGATCACTGTAATACTTGTAACATAAAAATTAGGTGCAACCTTCTGTCCCATAATGCAAAATGGCTGGTGACCCATGTACATAGAAGATGGTTATAGGGCTAAGTGGGCACAGGATAGTGTGAAATTACAGAAGATACAAAATATTTTACATAACCTCTTAAAAACTATACCACAGTATTAAGAGTTTACCCCTGGGTGGTAGGACGGTGGGTGACTTGAATTTATTTTTTTATACTTAGTTTAAATTTTGTAATTTTCCACTTGTGTTATTTCTGTAATTATATAGTAACTTTATTATAGCAGTGGATGGTTTGAAACTTTACAAAGAGACCTTTTGAACTTGGTTGCTTTTGAACAGGACTTACTAAGAGAGAACATGAATAAAAACAGTAAGATTACTTTTAGTCTTTAAAATAATCATCATTTATAATTAAAAATATAAACAAAGAAAATTGCCTTTATTGTTACATTAAGTACATACATATATAAGTAAATTTACTGTTCATCTGTATAATAATGAAAGTCACTATAATATATAATTAACATGTTAGTATTTATAAATCTAGAAGTAAAATTGCTTTTAATCTTGTTAATCATTTGTAATAGTTATTAATCTTTATAATGACCAAGACAGGTGAACAAAATAGAATTTTCCTCCTTTTGGAAATAAAGAAACAGAGTCTCAGAAAGGGTCATTTCCCCTGCCCCAAGTCACACGGCTGGTAATGGCAGGTTTTGAACCCAGATTCTGTGATTCTGAATCTACTGGTCTTACTGCTCCTGGCACTGCGTTCCAGTCTTTTCTCCAGCAGAGTCAGGTATGGAAAGAAGGAGTCATGGGAATCTGGCTTAAAAGTCCTGAACTGAGGAACTACTTGTGGATAGATGAAGGTTAAATAAGCTGGGTGAGGTATAAGTCTCTGAAACAGGAACTTGGGGAGCACGCGGCTGGCTCAGTTGGTGGAACACGCGACTCTTGATCTTGGGGTCGTGAGTTTGAGCCCCATGTCGGGGTATAGAGTTCACTTAAAGGAACAAGAACTTGAGAGCAGAAATGCTCTCAGAAGGAGCCTCGGTTTATGTTTTCCAGAACGGGTGCATATGTTGGAGAGCAGGAACAAAGTAGTAGAGCTGTTATTAAATCATTCTAAGAAATAAACTAAAATTTCCTAACATTCAGTGTGGGGATCAAAGCTGGGACCCTTGCGTGAATCCTGTGGCAGGTGGAAAGGGTCCTGTTTGGGGCACAGCTGTCCTGGGGCTTGTTTGTGTGGGCCTCCATGGTGCAGAGGGTGCAGAGGGGCGGGCGGCCTTCCTCTCTTGTTTGCGGTCAGCCTGTTGTCACTTGCCATGTTTGTTCAGTAGGCTTACAGGTTATGTTAATCTGTGTTAATTAAAGCAGCAGCTACAAAATTGACACCTGGCTTAAAAAGATTCCTACAAAGAACCATAGGTTGAAGGTAATGTTGATGATGCTAACACAAATGAGCTGTGAAAAATTGGCAGAGCTGAGACTTCTCTCAGTACAAGCTATTATCAACTATGAAATTAGCTGAAGAGTGAATTTTGTCTAAGAAAATTCTGTTCTCCTCTGTGGGCTGCTGCTGCAGTTACAAAACCCCTCCCAAGTGGAGGAGGTGTTGCTGACGGCCACTCCCAGGAGCACCCCATGTGCTTCAGGGACAGTGGGTGACACCCACTGGGGCTATGGCCCTTGTCACTAGTCCAGTTTCTTCTTTGATGCTTTCTAGTCAGCATTTACTGAGTACCAGGCACCGGGCTAGCATGATGAAGAAGACAAAGCCTTTCAGGAGCTCACAGTCCAGAAAGGTCTCATTCTTATGCTAACATCATAGACTGAGAATTGTTTAGTTGTAGGGGATTCCCCTAGTATCTCACCCAACCCTGTTACTGTTTAGGTTAGGACTTCTCTGCCACGCACTGCATGCCAGTGGCATGCTGTCAGTACCTAGGAGCCATCGAAATTTCTCCCCTGATTTGGTAGCATCACAAAATGGCATCCAGGTTTTTCTTTCTTCATTTGGCTGTTTACAATTATGTTCTCAGTCCTGATTTTATAACTTGCGTTTTTGCCAGGAGGCATTGCTAATGTATTCCAGCCTGAAAAAAAAAAATCCTCAAACTTCAGGCTCTAAATGTCCACAAGAGCCAAACTATGGAAAGATGCAAGATGTCCATCGACAGATGAATGGATAAAGAAGATGTGGTGTATACATACAATGGAATATTATGTAGCCATCAAAAGGAATGAGATCTTGCCATTTGCAACGATGTGGATGGAACTGGAGGGTATTATGCTAAGCAAAATAAGTCAATCAGAGAAAGACATGTATCATATGACCTCACTGATAGGAGGAATTTTTAACCTCAGGAAACAAACTGAGGGTTGCTGGAGTGGTGGGGGTGGGAGGGATGGGGTGGCTGGGTGATAGATATCGGGGAGAGTATGTGCTATGGTGAGCGCTGTGAATTGTGCAAGACTGTTGAATCACAGACCTGTACCTCTGAAATAAATAATACAATATATGTTAAAAAAAAAAAGGAAGGGAAAAATGAACAGGGGGAAATCAGGAGGGAGACGAACCATGAGAGACTGTGGAGTCTTGAGAAACAAACTGAGGGTTCTAGAGGGGAGGGGGGTGGGGGGATGGGTTAGCCTGGTGATGGGTATTAAAGAGGGCACATTCTGCATGGAGCACTGGGTGTTAGATGCAAACAGTGAATCATGGAATACTACATCAAAAACTAATGATGTAATGTATGGTGATTAACATGACATAATAAAATAAAATTTTAAAAAAATTAAAAAAACTTCAGGCTCTAAATCATATAAAATGAATGAGTTTTCTTTAAAAAAAATTGTGTGTGTGTGAAGTTCTGTGTATTGATTTTATTTTGAATGCAAAGTATCTTTGCTGGCTAAGACTAAGAGAAATAATAGCATTTGAGGCAGCAGAAAGGAGAGCATGGCCGTGACGGCTCACTTGACATCACTTTCCACTCCTGACATCGAACAAAAGGCAGCGTCCCTGTGTGTGCATCAAGGGTTCAGTCATTTATGGTCAGTGGAGTATTTTTCAGTATGTAAAGAACCCCAAGAAGTTCTCACTTTCTAAAATATAATGTAATATGTACTTCAGGCTTGAAATAGTATAATCAGAGTTGGCTTATTAAACGTTCATCTGTTCCTCTGCACTGTTCTCAAGTAAATTAAACAGATCAAGGAGGAGTCTCTCCCATTTAAAAATATCCAGGCTCTCCTTATGTTTGTGTTTTAATTATTTTTGTAATAATTGGTGAGAGCAGTGTTATCTGAAAGTTTAGTGTATATGTTATCCCCGCCCCCCTTTGGTGGTGATGGTGGGTATTAGATCAAAAAGTAGGGTTTCCTCAAGAGTATTAATAATGAAAACATAATGGTCGTAAGCCATAACTTACGGCAAATTATCTTAGGAGTAGAAGAAAGGGAACTCAGCTATTTTAATGTTTCAGTAGAGGGAACCTTTGAAAAGTAGAGAAAAATAGAAAGGAAAAGAAACTATCTATAGCTTCATCGTTAAAATAAAAATTCTATTTCAAGAATACTTTTCAAGTAACAGTTTTGATTACCTTACACTATTTATTGCATGGCCAGTGCATGCTCGAAAAGGAAAGGCGTATCACTGAAAGTGGCATGGGTGACATCTGCATTACTCTTTGAACGGTTATTGTTTTTCTTTGAAATAGGCGAAAATGACTCCATAAGAAATGCTTTGAGGAAATGGAAGACCAACCTCTTTTGACAGAAATAGTACAGAGCTGTGTCTTCGAATATGATTTTATCAGAGTATTTTAGCCCTGGGTTGGATCATTTCAGTTTAGCATTGGTGGATGAGAGCTGTTCCTCTCTTCGCTCACTTCGTTGGGTAGAGCAGCAGTTCCAAGGTGAGGTGCATGAAAATTAGGGACAGGCGCGGGCATAGTGGAGGCACTCGCCGATTGTGGTGGACGTGCAGGTGCTCTCGGTGAACCTGGTTTTCTTGACCTTTTCCTTCAGATCTGTACTTTTCGAGCTTTAAAACAAACCCTGTGTGCATTGAGTGGGCTAGAGATGGGATGAGTAGTAGTGGATGCACTTTGGATGGCTTCGAGATCATGCATCCGGTTCTCTGATGATTCACCTGCTTTGTAACATCAGCAACTCAAAAGCCAGATGTCTATATGACTAGAACTGTTGGTTGTCTTGAATATTGGTTTTCTTGCTGTTGAAGAGTCCTATTTTTTGTGATTGAGCAGTTAACTTTGGGAAGAAACAGTTTTGTGGTGTCTTTTAAAATGTTTTATAAATAGGGGCTCCTGGGTGGCTCAGTCGTTTAGCGTCTGCCTTCGGCTCAGGTCATGGTTCCAGGGTCCTGGGATTGAGCCCCACATCGGGCTCCCTGCTCGGCGGGAGGCCTGCTTCTCCCTCTCCCACTTCCCCCTGCTTGTGTTCTCTCTCTTGCTGTGTCTCTCTCTGGCAAATAAATAAAATCTTTAATACTTAATACTACATGTTCCATTGTCTTTAAAACCCATTTCTGTGGCAATACAATTAGTTACACAATTTAGTTATGCAAGATATTATTGTAAATTTGAGGTATTTTTATGTTGGATAAAAGATTAACATGGTTTAAAATTGCCTTTTTTTTTTTTGCTATACAGTTCTGTGAGTTTTAACACGTGTAGATTTGTGTAACCATCCCACAACTGTTTCATCCCCTCAGAAAGTGTTCTCATGCTGCATTCTCTCCCACCCTCCAATCCTGGCAACCACTGATGTGTTCTCCATCTCTATAGCTTGGTCTTTGTAGAAATGTTGTTTAAATGGAAAGATGTAGTGTGTAATCTTTTGAAGTGGATTTCTTTCATTCAGTGTCATCCTAGTTGTGGGTATTGATAGCATGTTCCTTTGAATCCCTGAGTAGGATTCTGTTGTGTGGAAGTATTACAGTGTGTTTGTCCATTAATCCATTGAAGAATATTTGTGTTGTTCTAATTTGTGGGTATTACAAGTAAAGCTAACTGAACCTTTGTGTACATGTCTTTACATGAACACATGCTTTCCTTTCTCTGGGTAAATACTTGGGAGTAGAAGGCTGGATTATGTGGTAGGTGTACATTTAACTTTTTAAGGAAATGTCAAATCATTTTCTAGAGTAAACTATCAATTTGTATTCCGTCAAGCAATGAACGAGAGTTTCAAGTGCTTGACATCCTTGTCAACATTTGATATTGTCAGTATTTGTTATTTTAGCCATTCTAATAGATGTGAAGTGGTATCTCATTGTGGTTTTAATCTGCATTTCCCTAAAGGCTAATGATATTGAACATTTTTTCGTGTGCTTATCTGCAGCCATCTGTATATACCCTTTTTGGTGAAGTGTCTGTTCAAGTCTTTTTTTTTTTAATTTAAAAAAATTTTTTGATCGAAGTATAGTTGACATACAGTATTATTAGTTTCAGGTGTACAACATAGTGATTCAATGATTATATGCTTTACGAAATGCCACGATAAGTGTAGATTACAGTATCATTGACTGTATTCCCCATGCTGTACTTTTCATCCCCATGACTTATTTATGTTGTAACTAAGTTTGTCCCTCTTAACCCTCTTCACCTGTTGTGACCCCCCATGCTTCCGTCTGGCAACCACCAGTTTGTTCTCTGTATTTATGAGTCTGTTCTGTTTTTGTTGTTGTTGCCGTATGTTTGTTTTTAGGTTCCACATACGAGTGAGATCATATGGTATCTGTCTTTCTCTGACTTATTTTATTTGGCATTATACCCTCTAGGGCCATCTGTCTTGTCTCAAGTGGCAAGATTCCATTCTTTTTTGTGGCTAATAGTCCATTCTGTATATTTACCACATTTTCATTATCCATTCATTATCAGTGGACACTTTGGGTTTTTCCATAACTTAGCTATTATAAGTAATGCTTCAGTAAACATGGTGGTGCATATGTCTTTTTGAATTAGTGTTTTTGTTTTCTTTGGGTAAATACCCAGAAGTAGAATTCCTGGATCATGTGGTATTTCTACTTTTACTTTTTTGAGGAACTTCTGTACTAGTCTCCTCAGTGGCTGCACCAATTTACATTCCCACCAACAGTGCATGAGGGTTCCCTTTCCTCCACATCCTCACCGACACTTGTTATTTCTTGTCTTCTTGATACTAGCCATTCTGACTGCTGGGAGATACTCATTGTGGTTTTGATTTGTGTCTCCCTGATGATGAGTGATGTTGAGCAATGTTTCATGTGTCTGTTGGCCATCTGCGTGTCTTCTTTGGAAAAGTGTCTGTTCAGGTCCTCTGTCCATGTATTTTTTTTTTTAAGAGATTTTCCTTTTTTTTTAAGATTTTATTTATTTGACAGACACAGTGCGAGAGGGAACACGAGCAGGGGGAGTGGGAGATGGAGAAGCAGGCTTCCCACCGAGCAGGGAGCCCGATGCGGGGCTCGATCCCAGGACCCTGGGATCATGACCTGAGCTGAAGGCAGACACTTAACTGACTGAGACACCCAGGCACCCCCTCTGCCCATGTTTTAATCGGATTGCTTGCTTTTCAGTGTCAAGTTATAGGAGTTTTTTAAATATATATTTTGGATATTAAACTTTTTGTCAGATATGATTTTACAAAAATCTCCTGTTCAGTAGGTTGACTTTTCATTTTGTTGATGATTTCCTTTGCTGTGCAAAAGCCTTTTAGTTTGATGTGGTCCCAATCATTCATTTTTGCTCTAGTTTCTGTTAACGGAGGAAATAGTTCCAGGAAAATATTGCTAAGGCCAATGTTCAAGAGTTTACTGCCTATATTTTCTTTTAGGATTTCACATTTAGATCTTTCATCCTTTTGAGTTTATTTTTGTGTATGGTATAAGAAAGTGGTCCAGTTTCATTCTTTTGCATGTAGCTCTGCAGTGTTCTCAGTGCCACTTATTGAAGAGATGGTCTTTTCCCCACTGTCTATTCCTGCCTCCTTTGTGGTGGATTAAGGTTTATTTCTGAACTCTGTATTCTAATTCATTGATCCATGTGTCTGTTTTTGTGCCAGTACTATACTGTTTTGATTATAATTTTGTAGTATAATTTGAAATCTGGAATTGTAATACCTCCAGCTTTGTTCTTCCTCAAAATTGCTTTGGCTATTTGGGGTCTTTTAGGGTTCCATATAAATTTTAGAATTACTTATTCTAGTTCTGTGAAAAATACTATTGGTATTTTGATAAGGATTGCATTGAATCTGTAGATTACTTTGGGTAGTTTTGTAATTTTAACAATATTCTTCCAATCCATGAGCATGGTATATCTTTGTATTTACTTGTGTTGTCTTCAGTTTCTTTCATCACTGTCTTATAGTTTTCAGAGTATAGGTCTTTCACTTCCTTGGTTACACTTATTCCAAGTATTTTATTTTATTTTTGGGGGCAGTTATAAATGGGACTGTTTTCTTAATTTCTCTTCCTGCTAGTCTTTTTATTAGTGTATAGAAACACAACACATTTCTGTATATTAATTTTGTATCCTTCAATTTTACTGGATTCATTTATTCTAATAGTTTTTTGGTGGAGTCTTTGGGGTTTTCTGTATATAGTACCTTGTCATCTGCAAGTAGTGAAAGTTTTACTTCTTCCTTACCAGTTTGAATGTCTTTTATTTCTTTTTCTTATCTGATTGCTGCAGTTAGGACTTTCAGTACTGTGTTGAATAAAAGGAGCAGAAGTGGACATCCTTTTCTTATTCTTGATCTTAGTGGAAAAGGTTTTAGCTTTTCACCATTGAGTATGATGTGGGTTTGTCATATATAGTCTTTATTATGTTGAAGTATGTTCCCTCTAAACCCACTTTGTTGAGACTTTTATCATGAATGATTTTGAATTTTGTTAAATGCTTTTACTCCATCTGTTGAGATGATTATGTGGTTTTTATCCTTCATTTTGTTATTGTGGTGTGTCATGTTGATTGATTTGCAGATATTGAACCATCTGTGCACTGCTGAGATAAATCTTACCTGATCATGGTGAATGAGTCTTTTAGTGTATTCTTGAGTTTGGTTTTGTTAATATTTGTTGAGGATTTTTGCATCTATGTTCATCAGAGACATTGGTCTTTAATTTTATTTTTTTGTAGTGTCTTTGTCTGGTTTTGGTATCAGGGTAATGCTGGTCTCTTAGAATGAATGTGGAAGCATTCTTTCCTCTTCTGTTTTTGGGAATAGTTTGAGAAGAATGGGTATTAATATTCTTTAAATGTTTGGTAGAATTCGTCTGTGAATCCATCTGGTCCTTAATTTTTGTTTGTTGGGAATTTTTTGATTACTGATTCAATTTTGTTACTAATAATCAGTCTGTTCGGATTTTCTATTTCTTGTTTCAATCTTGGAAGTTTTTTTGGTTGTTTTTGTTTTTTTAGGAACTTATCCATTTCTTCTAGGTTGTCTAATTTGTTAGTGTATAACTTTTTGTAGTAGTCTCTTAGAAATCCTTTGTATTTCTGTGGCATTTGTTGTAACTTCTCTTTCATTTCTGCTTTTATTTGAGTCCTTCCTCTCTTGCTGTCTTTTTTTGTGAGTCTGGCTAAAGATTTATCAGTTTTTTATTTATCTTTTCAAAGAACCAGCTCTTAGTTTCATTGATCTTTTCTACTGTTTTTTAAGTATCTCTTTTATTTGTTTTCAAGTGTTTTGCCTGTTTTTACTTCAGTTGTTTCTTTTCTTGGTTTAGTTTTCATTTTTTAAAAAACATACTCTGGATAAAAATTCTTTGTTGCCTATGTGATTTGCAAATATTTTTCCTAGTGTGTACCTTATTTTTTCATTCTGTAGGCAATTTTTTCTTAGAGCAAGAATTTTTAAATTTGGAAGTGTGGTTTATCTTTATTGTCTTTTTAATGGCTCGTGCTTTGGGGATGTCCAGGTTTAACTTCACATCCTGAAGATTTTCCTTTCTTTTCTTCTAAAAGGTTTATAGTTTTACATTTTATGCTTAGATCCATATGATGTATTTTAAATTTATAGTTATATAAGATCTGAGGTTTAGGTCAAGGTCGGATGTCTAATTGTTTCAACACTGTTGAAAAGATAGTCTTTTCTCCATTGAATTGCCTTTACATCTTGGCCCCAAATCAGTTGGCTGTCTTTGTGTGGGTCAGTTTCTCCAGCTCTTCCTGTTTCTCCAAAGTTCCCTTTTTTAGTCCTCCAGACACAAAGATGGGGCTTTAGAATGGGGCAGTGGGTTTCCTGTGACTGTCTCCATTCTGGACCAAGGGGAAGGAAGACAGCAAAAGAGCAGCAGACTTACATCATGAGAGCATAGCTCCTCTGCTCAGTGAGGAAGAAAGGTTACTTTCCCTCAAGGGTTTAGGTGACTGTTTCCCTCTACCCACTACCACCTTGTGATTACCTTGGGCTGGGAAGCTAGAACATAGAGAAATAAAAAAGAAGAACAGTGAGGAATTTCCCCTACTCTCCAGGGTGTTAGGAATCCCTTTTCCTGCTTCTTAAGCTAGAACTTGGAGTATTTCTGGATTTTCCCTCTCTGCCTTTATCCAGGTGTGTGGCTGCCTTGATTCCAGGCTGGGAGATTTTGGAGGGAAAAATGGGGAAATTCATCACTGGTTTGGTCATACTTTGAGTTTTACTCTTCTTCCCCCATCAGCCTGCTGTGGTCATTTATTTTCCAGAGCCAGCTCTCAAATACTT
This sequence comes from Callorhinus ursinus, assembly GCF_003265705.2. Classification (NCBI taxonomy): domain Eukaryota; kingdom Metazoa; phylum Chordata; class Mammalia; order Carnivora; family Otariidae; genus Callorhinus; species Callorhinus ursinus. The sequence continues at coordinate 43,811,962 of NW_027397070.1, forward strand.
GTTTCAGATACTCTGTCCAGGTGGCTGCATGAGGTGGGGAGGCTGGATGGAGTGTGCTTCTTTCATCTTACCTGGAACCAGTCCCCCCCATGTTTTTTTTTTTTAATGTTTCATTTATTTATTCGTGAGAATCAGAGAGAGCGCACGCAAGAGAGAGGCAGAGGCAGAGGGAGAAGCAGGCTTCCTGCTGAGCAGGGACCCCGATGCGGGACTCTATCCCAGGACCCTGGGATCATGACCTGAGCCAAAGGCAGACGCTTAACCATCTGAGCCACCCGGGCGCCCCCCCGCCCATGTTGTTTTTAAATACAAAACTTGGAGTACTGTTTTGGGTGGGTTATGTAAACCTTAAAATAGTAGGTATTATGTGGACAATTGTTTCTCATAGACTTTTTTTTTTTTTTTAAGTCATAGTATCTTGGCTGAATTGATTTATTTACATTTTTAAATATGAGAATAGAGTGGAAACCTTTCAGTTTTGTGGATATCCTGTATTGAGATTACAGTGGGATTTTTCTCTTGCTCCTCCTCCCTACTAAAAAATGAGCAATTGAAGGCAAACATTTTAGTACTGTATTGCAAATTTACATTTAGAACTTTGTGATTTTAGGCTCACTACTGCACCCGGATGCACCTGGGAAGCCAGTAGCCATTCACTATTCTGTTTATGTTGTAATTCTTATCTTTTGTGATACCAAGAATTGTCTGACTTTGTACCCTCAATATCCAGTATTGAGTTGCCTCTGAGATGTGAGTTGACACATCTTCATTTTGAACCCCTTGTTAAACTTTGAGAGAAATCAGAGGACTTAGGGTAAGTCCAAAAAAGAGTGGCTAATTATTAGCGTATTCATTCTCTTCTGACTTTAAAAAAATGTGGACTAAATATAATTATCCAAACAGCTGGTAAAAAGCAAATATAGCTCCAGGGGCTCCTAGTGGAAACAACTACATGGTCTAGAAATTAGCTAATTTAAGTAATTATTTATCAGTAGAAATCCATTAAAAATTAGGGAGAAATCAACTGTAGGTGATCATAAATCTCTTGACATCAACCTCAGGAGGCCCTGGTAATGGGAGCACAGCAGGTTATAGGAGCAGACAATTAGAAAGGCCAATTTTAAGGTAATTAAGAATGACTCCTTTGGCATTAAAATTATAGAAAGTGACAGTAATATATGAAGAGGGAAGATAGTTTCATAATCCTGTGATATACCCTTTATAGATACATCACAGGGGTTATTGTTACTGGTGTTTTTATGCTTTTTGGCATCTATTTTACACAAAGTGATCGAGTCTTTGAGGAGTATTCCATTGGCTTGCCTAGTGTTACCATGTTTTTCCTATTTAAAAGTATAACGATTGTGATCATTTATGGAGCTCTGTAGCAGACTCTGTCCTGAGCACCCTCCATTGTTATCCCATGTCTTCCTCACCAGAGCCTTGTAAGACTGGTCCTGATTGACAGGAAAGGGAATGGCCCTGGGGGTGGTGCGTAAGAGCTGAGGATTGAATTCATGTGGTCTGGCTCTAGAGCTTTGCTTTACTTTTAGCCTTTTAGCTATAAGATTACTGAGTTGCATGGGGGAAGATTCTCAGAAGGAAGGGGATTGAGAAGTCCAAATTAAATACTAAAAATTAAATTAATTTTATAAAAGTAAAGAATATTTGGACTAGGTATGTAGGAGCTTCATAAACCATGTCCTGGGTTTAGTGATTATCCAGCTTAAACCAAAGAAAATGGGAACAGTCTTGGTTTTATGATTCATTCTGTCATCAGAACATTTCTTCTGCCAATTTGCCCCATGTCAGCTTGGTGCAAGTAACCACTTTTTCTCACCACCCTCTTTCTGAGTACATCTCGCTCAGTAGAACTATGCCACAGTGAGCTTCATTAACTTGGTGCCAGGGGATTGCATCTAAAGGAAGACTCAGACGGGTTGAGGTTCATGGAAATAGGAACTTGGCAGTTTTTTCATATGGGTAATTCAGGGTCCTAATACACTTAATCTTTTAAGCTTCCCAAGTGATAGCAGGAAATGAGTCTTTATTAGTGTTCAAAAGAGATGACTCCTCTCTGACTTTCCTTCTTGTGACCCAAATGAATTAAAGTGCTCTTAAACCAGTTGGTTGATTTTATACTTCTAAGAGAGAATAAGACCCTTAAGGAATTGAGGAATGGTGTTAACATCCTGTCCAGATGGATATTTGTGCCTGGATGTTCGTGTTTATCACATTTTTCTTTGTGAATCTACAGACAGCAGCCAACTCAGTCAGCCAGACAACTTGTGTGGTATCCTTCCTTCCTGTGAACAATTTTGGCTGATAGCTAAGCATAGATAAGGTCTTTTCTTGATGCCTACAGAGCTGCTTTGCTGTCTTTTTGGTAAGTGACTTCATAGTTCTAGGCCAAGGGCATACTAAAATCATTGGGGGGAAAAAGTCTTAAAAGGTCAGAATTTGAGGGCTATCAAAATTTTATTCTTTGCCTAACTCTAAATACTTGTTGTCAGTAGTTTAACCTCATTTCATAGACAAATGACGAGTGTTTGAGATTCAGTTTTTATTTCTATTCCTAACAGTTGATCCTAAGTAGAGGCATTTAAGTATGGAACTGGTAGTGAGGAATGTGCTCAGTGGTATCTTGAGGTGAAGTTGCACAGTTCTCTCTCTGAAGATGTCTCCAGATTTCACCTTTCATTCACATGGCACCATACTTAGTGACCACTTAAAACCAGACCACTTTATTCTGTTCTTCTGGAGCCACTGGTATTGTTAGGACAGTACATAGAAACAAAATGTCTACAGAAACCAAGGAAGACCCAGCTTCATTGTTATGTCTTAGAAAAATCTTATAACACCCTAGATGAGCTTAAAATATGAATTCTAACTCTGTAGCCTTATTCTTGCTCACCTGGGTACTCGTTGGCCATCCCATTCTGCCCCTGCACCCTGCTCAGTTTCCACATTGCCACCATAATTTCTGTGCCACAAAGTATGTCTAACCATGTTCCTCTCCTGCTTGAAACATTTCCAAGGCTCCTTACAGCCTGTGGGAGAAAGTCCAGTAACTGACACATTGTAGGTGCCATCCTCAGTGTGTGTGAATGTGTGGCCTTCCAGACCTCTGATGGGAACCTGGGCAACCATGTCATCTGCCAGGCCTGCTTTGAACTTCGTCCTTCTGGCCCACCTGGCAGTCTCTCACCTCAGGGTGCTTGCGCCGTTCCCTTTCAGTGCCTCCCTTAACACCTCCTGGTTCTGGAAGATTTTACTCAAGGGGTTTCTTCTTCTGACACCCCCTGTTGGGAGGTGTGCCCTGCTCCTGCACTCCTGTGGCCCTCTGTATTTCCCCGACTTGTTGCCTATCACTAGATTGTATTTGTCTGTTGATGTGAGGGTGCTGTGAATTCCTTGAGAGCAGGGCGCCCCCTCAAGCCTGCTCCAGTAACTGACACATTGTAGATAACCATGCTCAGTGTGTGTGAATGCCTGAATGATAGAGTTGCCTTTCCAGCTCCGGAGTTCCCAGCCCTGAGAATGTTTCAGGGAGGAGCTGAGAGGACTCTGTTACTCAGAATTTAGTCTAGCTCTCATTTTATTTTTTATTTGACTTGATGCTTTTAGTTAGCTTTTTAAAAAAAAAGTGTTTATCTTTCATCTTTGACAACCAAATAAATAAAACCTTTTTAGTAATTAGCATCATATTAATAGCTACAAAATGCCTAATACGTATGTTAGCACTGATTTTTCTAACAATGCTAGGAGGGGAGTGACGGCACTATTTTCATTTTATAGTTGTAGGAACTGAGGCCAGGGAGAGGTAAATTAGTCTGCCCAAGGTTTTACCTATGGTTCGTAACTTATTAGAACCAGGATTCAAATCTAGGTTTAAATCTGGACACTACGTACATTTCACTGTCCCATGTCGCCCATAAAGAAAGCTGACGTTTGTGTAGTAATTTAACACACAGCAGGAGGTCCACGGTTGTCAGGCAGTGCTGAACTGACAGCAGGCTTACTGTTAGTTTGGTGATCCTCTTTGAAGTAGAAAGGAATAATCTTTTTAAAAAGGTGAACAGAGATAAAAACAGAAGTAGAATTATTTTCTGTTTAGTTTCTCCATTTGGGTTTTGTTTCTAGCTTTAAACAAAACCTATCCATTGAGTTAAAATGAAGAAGGTGATCCTGACCTTTCTTTTCTATAGTCTGTAAGTTTCTGGTTCTCCCCAAAGACAGGAGCGCCCCCCACCCCTGCCCCACCAGCTGTGTGGAATTACTGTCTTTATGTTAGGCATCATCCTTTGTACATAATACCTTAGCTATTTTGATGGTAGGGGCTGGAGGAAGGAATGCAGTAGCATTTCCACAAAAATGTAAGAAAATAATGTATCTTCTATCAGACAAGTTATAAACAACTGTACTTCTTAAACATAAAATGATGGTGTGAAAGGAGAATAAAAATGCTATTGCATTGAAATCCCAGTGTGGTTCAAGTGACAGTGACAACTAGGGGGAGGTCAGATCATAGATCTCCAAATGACGCTCACCTAACAATTCACCTGGCTTGTAAAGCGCACAGCAAAGCTCTTTGTGAGCAGGTTGCCTTGTGCTGAGTTCCCGTTATGTAATGCACCGCCTGCGCCCTCCGCTGCCCCCCCCCCCCCGCCGACCCCAGCACAGGGCCCTGCATGCCTGCTCTCCCGGCCCCACTTGCTCCCCAGTTCAGCTCCCAGAGTGGGTCAGATGTTTCAAGAACGGGATGTCTTCTGTGTCTAAAGGAAAAAATTGGAAAAGATGTATTATGATTTAAAAGGCTGTTTAGTAATGATGTGGATGTGTGATTTAGATGACAAACACAGTGAATCATAAAATAATACGTTTTAATACTGTGAAACTTTTTGAAACTGCGTTTTGCCAAATCTTACCATATATACTTCAAATATTTTCTAGCATCTGCAAGGAAAGTTGTGTTTGACTAGTAAGAACATGGATCTGATTCAGCATGGTTGATTTCTCATGTAAAATTTCTCATGTAAAACAGCACCGTTTGGGAGTGGTGATTCTACCAAGTCATCCGGGAGGGACTTAGGCTGCTCTGGCATCCTAAGCAGCATAAGGCCATCATCCACAAAACCACGGGACACTGCTGGAGCTCTAGCCAAGCTATCTGCAGGAGGAGGGGAAAAGTGGCAAAAGGAACTTTCTGGAATCTCCACCCACTGACTTCTTGAAACTCCTTGGCGACCACTGTCTTCAAGGGAGGCTCAACTGTGGTGTTTAGGTGGGCACATTGCCAGCCTAAATAAAGTCAGATTTCTATGACTAAAGAAGAAGGGGAGGGTGGTGGACATTAGGTTTGAAAGAGTTGACTCTGCCACCAAATATGAAGTTTATTTTTTAAGTCATGAATCTGCCTAACCATCTTTTCAGAGTTTAAAGGGAACTGTATTATGTAAGGATATTTTAAGGAAATATTTCAGTTTTAGGAAGGTTTTTTTTTTCCAGTCTGCTGCTGTGCTTTTTTGTAAATGTTCTTTTATTTCTCTCAAATAAATAATCTTTTTAAAATTATAAATATTAATAATCTGGACTTAAAAATAGAGCAGGATTGATATTATTACATGCTTCAGAATAAAACATTCTTTCATGCTTCTCCTAAAGGCACATGTTTTAGAAATATCTGCAAAAAATCGTGAGGTCTTTCTCACTGAGCCCCTTCTTTAGATGTAATGTGTGACAGCTCTGTCCATCAGGTGGTAAAAACTGTTTTGGGTGTCTGTCTTCACAATCTGGTACCAAAGTTGGCTATGCTCCTCTAAAGGTCCTGAGGTCTTTCTTAGCTCTGGAGTTTTCTGCTTGGTAAATTCTCTGCATGAAAAGTTCTGCTTATACCTTTCAACCCAGGAACATTCTCTTCATCCTCCAGGCTGCACTTCACTGCTTAGCTTTTCCTCCTACCTGCCCCCTACCCTCTGCGCCCCATGACCTCCTAACTGGTACGGTGGCTTAGGTGCTCCTGCTGAGTGTTCTCTGGGTCTCTGCTGCCCATGTCACAGAGGGAAGCTCCAATAGTGATAGTGTAGAGTCCATGAGGTAGTCCGTAGGGCGCTCCTCCGAATGGTGCCCTGCCCCCTTCAGGAAGCACACATTGTGTAGATCCATTTTTCACATTGTATTGTAATCGCTTCTGTGCTTTCCTCCTGCTTTTCTGGATGACCTATTCCTTCAGGAGAGTTGCCATATTCTGTTCGCTAGTTATTCCTGGCACCCTGTACAGTGTGTGGTGGATAGTAGGTGCTCAGTGAAGGTCATGAGTGAGTGAGTGGAGTGAGGGACAGGGGAAAGGAAGACAGGAGCTCTCCAGCATCCGCTTTCATCCCACTCAGCCGCAGAAACTTGCGGGAGAGGGGTTCCTGCATCTGGGAGGTGCACCTGAACTGCGCAGGGAGCCAACTTCCCCACCGCTCTTTGTCTTGGTGAATGATCTTGGCCCTCTTGCAGATACCATGGCATAGTTCTGAAACATAACTAAAGGACCACCTTTGAGAGAGACTCCTGAGTTTAGCAGGTCTGGATTCATTTGCTTCACTTATTGAGTATCTGCCTTGTGCTGGGTTCTAGAGCTGCAAAAGTAAGGGTAGTCCTTGCCTTTAAGTTCTTTTAAGATAATGAGGACACACACACACACACACACACACACACACATACACACACATGGGCTATAGTGTATAAGTGCTTAAGTGAAGGATTAAAGGTATGAACAGAGAAGGGACTTGTGAGTCTTACGTTTTTTTCTTTAAAGATTTTTATTTATTTGAGAGAGCGAGAATGAGAGATAGAGAGCACGAGAGGGAAGAGGGTCAGAGGGAGAAGCAGACTCCCTGCTGAGCAGGGAGCCCGATGCGGGACTCGATCCCGGGACTCCAGGATCATGACCTGAGCCGAAGGCAGTCACTTAACCAACTGAACCACCCAGGCGCCCACATTTTTTTTCTTTTTTCTTTAAGAACATTAAGTTCTCATGTGGCAGGTAAGTACTGTATTGTTCCCTAAGCCCTGTTCTTTCCGAGATTTTATAAGCCTGTTTATGTTCACATGTACCAGACACCAGGCTCTTGCTGGCAGAATGAGGCAAAAGCAGCACCAGAGGTGACTAGATGGCCGCTGTAGGGCAAGGATCTTTGACTGCTCCTGCCCTGCTTGCGGCAAACAATGAAAAACACGCTGCTCAGACCTTGTCTTCAGGTTCTTGGCGATCGTCCTTAAGGTGATTGCTTGATAGAAGATAGCTCCTGGGAGCACCACATTCACGTGCACTCACCTGGCTGCAAAGGAGCTCTCAAAGGTGGTCCTTTAGTTAGACGCCTTGCTTCTCTGATCAGCGGGGGTTCCGTTAGGAGCAAGAGGAGAGTGGGTTTGGGTAGTAACAAGCAGCTGTCAGCCACGTGGCAGCTCAAGAAATGTTCTTTGGTGAATAAATGAGTCAGGCCTGGCCAAATCAGGGCCTTTGGTGCAGATCCTAAGCATTTACTTTTCATGGTCTGTAGTTTTTGAATCTTAAAATCAGATTGGTCTTTCAGATACCTAGCAAATGAAATACTTGGATTTGCCCTGCCCTCTGAATCGCAAAGTTGGCTTATCTTTGGGCATGGCGGCCCCGGCCAGAATTGAAGGCTAATCAGAAGAGACAAATTTTGTGTTTGACATGTACATGTGGCCATGTCCAGTATTTTACTTTTATTCTTGATTTGTAATAGTTTCTTTATGGATTTTACTGAATTATGTTATCTATAGAAATAGATAATTTATGTAATTTTATATTTACAGACATTTTTATGTTTATGGACAATTTGCAGTCTGTTACTGATGTTTCAGAGATTTATATGTCTTACTTTTTCAGCTCTGTCCTGGGGCAGTTTCCTCATGTGGATACTGAGGTTGGTAGGGTGTGGTTTCCTAAGTGATAGCTAGTGCCAGTCTTACACTATGTGATGTCCTTGAAGTAGAACTTTTACAAAAATTGTGGAAGTTCTGAGTACTTTGAGACTTCCTCAGAATTGAGGATAACAACTTCCAAAATTATCATCAATTGGTGCTGTAATTATTTAACTGATGTTATGAAAGGATATTGATGGTTTTCTTTTATCTTTCAGTTTGTGAACATAAAAGCAACAGAAAACTGTCTTTATTGTCACTGAGACTATTTTGGTCATTATGGCCCTGTGAACTTGTACTTTCTAAAAAGAAATGTTCTGTGAGGAACCTTAAAAATAGGTTTTTGTTGGCTTCTTCTTTGGGATGATATTCATGTACTCTGTGCACCATTGAAAATATGCTCTAATACTTCATTCTGTTGTGCTGAGCAATCGGAAATTGGTTTCCCCAAACTCTCTAAATATGAAGAATGGCCTGCTTTTATTAGTTATGTGAAGAAGTAAACCCCAGGGACCCTCAGCTGCAGGATGGCTCTCTCTTCACAGCTGCTGCTCTTCCTTTGTGGATGATGCCAGTTGCTAAGAGAAGGCTTTGTCTGTTGCGTATAAAATGAACTTTGTTTGGACCTCCCTCGAGCAACTGGAACTGCGTATGAGTCCAGCTGGACATTCCTCAGCAGATGATAATTTAAATGCAGGTCAAATTTAGAACGCAACTTATATTAGTTTAAAAATAGGCACTGCCTTTAGAAAGCTGACCTCTGGTACATTTAGGGCTTGAGGATCTGATAGGGTATTTCTTGTAATTCCCACAGCTCTGTTTCAGACTCTGAAAGGCAGTACACAGGCTAGATGAATCCAGTGTCTTTGTAACTTGGGACCCCTGTCTTCATGCCATACATCCGTTTCTTCCAGTGAATTCATGGCAAGATGAGAGACTATGCATCATAGAATAGAATCTGATTTCTGTACATTTTATTGGATGTTTTATTGACTAGGCCAGGCTGGAGAACATAGAAAATCTAGGAGGTTAATTTTAAGGTAATAATAAGATAGCTTCTTTTGTTTGTAGCTCAAAGTTTAGCAAGTGATGTAAGTTAACGTTCATCACATGCAAATGAATAATCAGTCATCAAAATATGGAGTAATTCTTTCACATCTCATTTAGCACACCCAAATCTAAGGTTTAGGTAAGGTGTGTTCAACAGAAAAGTTAATGGGGTAAGGTTGAGGGTGTGAAGAAGTTTATAACCAGCCTTTTAATTATCAGAGCAGAAAGCATATATTGAGCTTGCATGGATGTATGAATTACTGCCTAAAATTTTGTCCCAGATTGAAACAAAATGGTAAGCTTAAAGTTCTAGATACTTGAATTATTTAGACTTCATTTAAAAAAGTCACCCTTAAGGACAGTTCCCCCCTCCCCCCTTCATGATTTAAAAAGGTAAAACATTTCTTTTTACCCAGTAAAATCTGTCTTCATTTCTGGATACTACTTTTCTTGTAGTCTTAATGGTTATCATCTTTACTAACATCTATTTTTTTTTAAAGATTTTATTTATTAGAGAGAATGAGAGAGAAAGCATGAGAGCGGGGAGGGTCAGAGGGAGAAGCAGACTCCCTGCCGAGCAGGGAGCCCGATGCGGGACTCGATCCCGAGACTCCAGGATCATGACCTGAGCCGAAGGCAGTCGCCTAACCAACTGAGCCACCCAGGCGCCCCTTTACTAACATCTTTATGTAAGCTTTATTGAGGCTTTTACCCTTTTAAACAGAGTCAGTGTTTAATATTGAGTCTCTTTGGTACATTTAGCAACACAGAGTTACATATTGTGATCCTCCTTTGTCTGTAATGTAATTTTTTACATGAAAAGAAATGTCTTTTAAGAAGCTTGCTTTTTGTTTATAAGAAGTCAGAGTGTATTGTATATACTCTGTGTATGTGTATGTGTGTGGTTCATGTTATAATAATTGATGTGTTTCCGACAGAGGTCTACTGTGCATTGCATAGGTCATGTTTGGAAATCTCCCATGATTACCCTGCCATACTACTAGGATAGAAATGTCATACACTGACATGGTGTGAAACATTTGTGGAAGTATATACACATTTTTTTCTTTGTTGTATACCCATTTGGGTAAAAGCAAAATACTTGCAGTAGTCATTTTTCATCATAATATAAAAGCTGAAGCTGTAAAAAGTAGAATTTCCTTCAAAAGAGGCAGCCTTAGATATTAAGTAGCTATATTATAAAGAACCATTTTTAAAGTTAGAGTTTTAATAGGAATGAAGATTCCTGTTCCTGATAATGGAAGGTTTGTTCCTTTAACTTAAAAGTAATATTTATAATATCTTAATTTTTTTATACTGCTCTGTAGCTTGCTGAGTGCTTAAGTAGTTAACACCCTTTTTTGTTTGTTTGTTTTGTTTTAAAGATTTTATTTATGTATTTGACAGAGAAACACAGGGAGAGAGGGAACACAAGCAGGGGGAGTGGGAGAGGGAGAAGCAGGCTTCCCGCGGAGCTCCATCCCAGAACCCTGGGATCATGACCTGAGCGGAAGGCAGAGGCTTAACGACTGAGCCACCCAGGCGCCCCAACACCCTTTTGATCCTCAGAGTCATCCTCTCAAATAGGGTATTCACATTTAAAAACAAAAAGAAACCAAATCCACATATTAGGTACATTTCTAACTGATTGCAAAGGAAGTGTTAACTACAAGTAGATTGTCAGCAGTCTCTAATCAGTCCGGGGTTTGTTTTCCCCAGTAAGACCTTTACTGTAACAGAAAATTCAAGCAAAACTAAGTGTGGCTCTTAGAGGCAGAGCTTTCTCAAGGTGCAGTTCTCTGGAGTTTAAATTACAGTTGTTCCCATTGCTGGTGATCATCATTCATTCATGGTTTTCCCTTGAGTCTCTTCTGTGTGCCAGGAATCATCCTAGGCCCTGGGGACATTGTATTTCTGTGCTTGACATGGTACTTGTCTTCAACAAATTTATTCCTTAGTGGAAGAGACGTGAACAAGTAGTGTGGTCACACAATTCAGTACATACATGGAAACTGTAATAAGTGCTCTAGAAACAATGGAACTCTGTCTTCCAGTAGTATGAAGGAGCAGCCTGATGGTTTATTACACACACACACACACACACACACACACACACACACACAACACAACACACACAACACACAACACACACAGCGAGAGGTGGGGGTGTGCAGGCTACATTTTTAGCAGATTGTACACGAAAGCCAGTTATTTGAAAATATGAGGTTGTGCCTGATTCCCTGATTTAGTTCAGGGTGTGTGTAGGTTAAAGGTGAGGAAGAAGATCGGGGGTCGGAAGGAGAAAGTACTGACAAAGATGGGTGGGAATTAGCCAGACTGGGACTTGGGAAGTAGGAAAATGTTTCAGACGAACCCCCACCCCTGACAAGAAAGCTGAGTGTATTTGACAAGCTTAAAGTTAGTGTGGCCAGAGCAAAGTAATTGGGGAGACGGGTCTTGCCTTCAAGTTGGAAAGATTTGCTGGGTTATCATGCAGGGGCTTTTAGACCGCATCAAGGATTTTTAATTTTATCCCCAGTGTAATGAGAAGCCACTGGATGGCTTCAGGCAAGGGTGTATTGTGTTTTTATAAAGGGTTGCAGTGTGCAGACTGTATTCGAAAGTAGAGTGTAGAGGCAGGGAAGTTAGTTTGCAGTCTGTTACTAATGTTACTCTGGGTTGACTGCATTTTTTTTTCTTTCCCGGATTAGAGCTGGACTTTTTAGTTTTTGCATTTTGGATGAGCTTTTGTTCCCCTAATAGAGCATAGGCTCCTTGAGGTCCTCTGGTTTGGTCTTTTTCCCTGCTCTGTGCCCATAACTTTGAGCAGAGTTTGACACAGAGGAAGTGCTTAGTAAAGATTTCTGAACTGACCAACTGATAGCCTGAGAAGAATGTGCTTCTGTTTCCTGCTCATCTAAGTCTGTCAGCATCTTCTCCTCTGTCACCCGGTGGTCCGACTATAAGTAGACCCGTCTAATGGTGAGGGGCCATGGCAGCCAGGTTGGCACAGACTCTTGTCCTTGACAACAAGGTCTCTTTCTGCATACTTAGGGGAATATTGGCTAGTACCAGAGCTGAAATGCAAAGAAGGTATATTAGCTCAGATTTTGGTGCTAGCCGCCCGATGCCATAGCTACAAGAAGGGCTTGGCAGTCTGGAGCCAGGGTGAATTGCTTGGAGTTTTAAGGGGGAGGTCAAGCGTGCCAGAACATTGGAATGTGGTGTAGTGGTTTCATTAGTTCCGAAGTTTTAAATCTCAGTATAACCGTGTTTTTTCCAACAATATTAACAGATCAACTTAATGCTTTATTAAGAAAAAAAGAAGAAGAAACAAGAGGTGGGATTTGAGGCTGCACTGTCAGTATGTAATCAAGGTTCCTTTTTTTTTTTTTTTTTTTTTTTAGAATAGATCTTTGACTTTGAAACAGCTTGGCAGATAAAACCATTTAATAGTGTGAACATCCAGTGGGGCAGATAGCAGTTTTGTTTTTGGATAGAGCATGTTTATCTAAATGCTGAGTATAAATGATTTTTGTTCTCTGGTTCAGACTTGTAGACTGGGTGACAGGACCAGACTTGTGCATTCACTCTTTAATGATGTAGAAGTTCAAGTGTGAAAGAAGCATTTGAGGAACCAATTCAGTCTTTGCTCTTGTGGTCAGGAATTGTGGGTGAATGCTCAAGTGTGCTTTTCCTCTGCCTTTCATTCACCAAGGTTGGTTACTTGCACTATAAATGAGTCTGTAAGTGACTTTAATTGTAAAGTTTGAGATAAATTTCTTCCTTTTCTCTTTGAGGGAAGTGAATAGCATTTTCATACAATTATCTCCTTTTTTGTTGCCCTGAGAGGCAAGGTCTGGAATCCCTCTTCCTTCTGTACTGTTCCCTAATTTCCAACTCAGTTCTCATCAGAGGAGCACATCGATGATGGCTGCCCTTCCAGCCCTCCCTTCAAAAACAGTCAGTGGTGTCAGTGGGTAGGTCTCAGGTACTGTTCTGGTGCTGTGTTATGAACAATACAGTTGGCATTTTTTTGTGCATGGGACTAGAGACTAGTGAAATAATTAAATTGATTGACCAGTGTGACTGAGGACACCATCATTATTTCTCTCCAAGGACATAGTATTGACAAATGAAGGGGAGCATTTTGTTATAAGAGTCACTGTGAAAGTAACCCTCATCAAAATTTTTAACTGGAGCTCATACTGGAAACTGGAATTATTGCTTCCCGTGTAACAAACAGTGGAACAAGAGTTATGCCTGTTATGTCAGAAGTGAAGCTGATGTTATAAAGCCCCTATAATTTTGTTCAAATGGATTAAGAAAATCTATCTACACTTGGAGAATATATCAGACAGTTTAAGAAGAGTAAGTTTTGGTTCAACACATATATTCTTTTGTTAGTCTTTAAGTTGATGTATTTAGTGTGTTGTTTGTGTTTGTTAATTTTACTGAAGAACTTTTGTACTCCTGATCACCGATAATGTTGACAAGACAGGCTAAGGGAAATAAACCCATAGTTTAATATTTACCACACAAATGGCACATTGGCTCTTGTTTTTAAACATGAGTTGTCTCGTTGGGTGGTGTGTGTGAGGTAGGAGTATTGGAAATCTAGAAAATTGAGGCTTTGAAAGGTATCGGTTTCAGGTTTTCCTTTCTAATTGGTATACCTTTAATGTTTTTGCTTGTGTTTTTTTGCTGTACTGTGCTAGCTAGAACCTCCAGTCGAACATTCAGAAGTGATGAAAAATGGACATCCTTATCTTGTTCCTGATGTTGGGGGAAAGCTTTCAGTCTTTTACCATTAAGGATGATATTACCTGTAGGTTTTGTGCAAATACCCTTTATCAGATTGAGGATGTTCCCTTCTATTTCTAGTTTGCTGAGGGCTTTTTTTTTTTTTTAAATCATGAATGGGTGTTGAATTTTTCTATATATTGATATGACCATACCTTTTGTTCTTTACTATATTAATATACTGTATTAAATTAATTTTCAGATATTGTGTTATTGATTTTCAAATGTTAAAACTAACTTGTGTTCCTGGGGTGAATCCTATTTTGTGATAGTATCTAATCCTTTTTATTGTTGCTGGATATGATTTACTCATTCAGAGTTTTTTGTGTGTAATATTCATGAGGGATATTGATTTGTTTTCCTTTTTTGTAATTTCTTTTCATTGCTTTAGTATCAGGATAGTATTGAATTCATAGAATGAGTTGAGAAGTGTGCTCTATTTCCTGTAAGAGTTTGTGAAGAATTGGCATTATTATTTATAAATATGTGATAGAATTCAGCAGGGAAGCCATCTGGGCCTGGGGTTTTCTTTGTGACAAGATTTTTAATTTGCCAGTTTAATTTCTTGTTTTAAGTCTATTCAGATTTCCTGCTTCATGAATCAGTTTTGTTAATTTATGTCTTTCTAGGAATTTGTCCATTTCATCTAAATTGTCTAATTGGGTGGCATACAGTTTTTCATAATTATTCTGTAGGGTCAATAGTGATGCCTCCTCTTTCATTCCTGATTTTGGTAATTGGTGTCTTTTTCTTTTTTTCTTGGTCAGTCTAAAAATTTTGTCAACTTCATTGACCTTTTTAAATTAAAAGAACCAAAGTTGGTTTCATTGTTTTTTCCCTGTTGTTTTTCTGTTTTCATTTTCATTGATTTTTGCTCTGAACTCTAATTCTCTCCCATTTGCTTGCTTTGGATTTAGTTTACTCTTTATCTAGTTTCTTAAAGTGGAAATGAATTGAGATCTTTCTTGTTTCCTAATGGCTATAAAATTCTGAGAACTATTTTAGCTACATCCTATAAATTTTAACATGTTGGGTTTTTTTTGTTTTCATTCAATTCAAAATACTTCTTAATTTTGCTTACAGTTTTTTTCTTTGACCCATCGTTGTTTAGAATTACTGTTTAATTTCCGAGTATTTGGAGATTCCTAAATTTCTTTTGGTTGTTGATTTAATTTTTGGAGTTCCATATTTTGTATTATTTCAATACTTAAATATGTGACATAACAAATGGTCTAATCTTGAGCCTTGAAAAGAACGTGTAATCTGTTGTCAGGTGGAGTACTTTATAGATGTCAGTTAGGTCAGTATGGTTATTAGTGCTGTTTAGGTGTTCCTATCCTTGCTGATTTTTTGTGTAGTTGAAGCCATTTCGAGTCAAGTGTTGAGGTCTCCAGTTAACTGTTGAATTGTCTTTTCCTTTCATTTGTTTTGGGGCTCTGTTTTTAGATTACACAAACATTTATAATTATTATATTTCCCTGATTACATAACCCTTTTATTGTTTTATTGTTTTAAACTATTCCCCCATTTTTGTCTTAAAGTCGACATTGTTTGATAATAGTATGGCTGCTCCTGCTCTCTTACGGTTACTGTTTCTGGTATATGTTTTTCTGTCTTTGAAGGTGATCAGAACCAATCATGTGTCAATCAATATGAGAATGTTACTGTGTGATCCTATTACACATTTTTTCAAACCTGCCGCGTTTTGTTTATATCCATGATAGTGATGCCTTCTTAAAGTAAAGGAGAACCCTCCTAAAAGTAGCACACAGTTGTAAACTATCATACCTGTGTACAGTTCTGTAAAAGTTAACACCTATTTAGATTTCTGTAACTTCTACCACAGTCAGGATGCAGAACAGTTTCCTAACCCACCCCATCCCCAGCCCTCTCATGCTATTCCTTCATAGTTCCCTCTCTTCCCACGCACATCTCCTAGCAATTATTGATCTATGCTCCATTCCTGTAGTTTTGTCTTTTTGAAGACATCATTTCACCTCATGAATCAGATCATCATATAGAGTCGTACAGTGTTTAACCCTTTGAGACTGGCTTGCTTCATTTAGCATGCCTTCAAGATTCATCTGAGGTGTTGTGTATATCTGTAGTTTGTTCCCATTTATTGCTCAGTATTCTGTTGTGTGGATGACCCAGTTTGCTTATACATTCACCCACTGAAGGACACTTGGGCTTTTTCCAGTTTGGGTAATTGAATATTTGTGTTCAGGTTTTTCTGTAAATGTAAGTTTTCATTTCTCTTAGGTAGATACCCAGGTATGTAATTTCTGGGTCATAGGCTAAGTGTATATTTAACTTCATAAGAAACCGTCAAACCATTTTCAAGAGTGGTTGTATCATTTTGCATTTCCACCAGTGATGTTTGAGTGTTCCACTTGCTTCCCATCCTCGCTACCACATGGCATGCCAGTATTCTTCATTTCAGCCATTCTAATAGGTGTGTAGCAGTCCTTCATCATAGTTTCAACTAGCATTTCCTGGTGGCGAATGATGCTTTAAATTTTCTATATTAACCATTTCTGAGAAAAATTATTTTAAGTACACTGAATATAATCTCTTCTTGATAACAGAGGTCATTATTATGGCCTATCATTATTATATGGGTTTGGAATTACCAGTAAGCTTTCACGCACTGCTGGGTGGTGTTAAGACTGCTTCTGTCTCTTCTAGGCTTTACTTTTCTGCCCTTGGTGTGCCTGATTCTGGCCCAGCAGTCCCATTTCCCATTCCCTTTCTGGTTTATGGCTTTTATGAAATGATCATGAATAAACCTGTTAGAATTGTGTTTGAAAAACAATAGTAAAGTGCCTCTCTAAATGCCACAGGAGCTCCTCTTCTCCAAGTTAAAGTAACTAAACTCGGTAACATCTGTTTAGTGCTTCTGATGCTGGGGCCACGAAATGGATAGGAGGGGTCAGTGGATTTAAATTCATATGCACTCACCACTGAATAAACAATGTAACTTGCAAAACATTATGCTGTTTTTCAGAAGTAATGTGGGTGCTGCTGAGCAACCTTGGATTCATTTTAATAGTTTTGTTTTTCAGTGTAATTTCTCTACCACGTCTTTTGCTTCTTTCCTTTTTCTTGCCCATTGTGGGGTGAGTAGAGTTTGTCTTCTGGAGCCTTCCTGATTTAGGTTTTGCTCTTCGTGATTATCCAGGACAGGATGAAGTATTTCTTTTAGTTGAGTTCAGTTCAGTTTAGTGTTTTTTTTTTTTTTTTTTTTAGTTAGGATACTTGTAAGCTCTTTGACTTCTTCAAGTGAGAGAGTCTTAATGCATTATTATTAACAACAATGTAAACTTAACTAAAAATGACAAGAAAAAGTGTGTTCTCCAAGTCATTGTTGCATAAGTGACATTTTTAAATCTGCAGGGTTGATTCTTTTCTCATATTCATCATATTCATCATATTCATCATGTCATTTTGATGCATTTGTTATAAATAAACTCGATGAGTAGCTTGGTGGTTTAGTACATAAATTATAAAACTAGACAAGGAAACAGTTCCTATATATGTACTTTTTATAAGCACAATGTCTGCCTGTGTGTTCTTGATCAGATTCTTACCTAAGTCTCCGAAGTACAAAAGCTTTGCATGCCTCATACCGTCAAGCAAGTTCTTGTTCAGAGGATGTATAATTATATCATAATACGATAATTTGTTATGCAGATTATCATGTCTTAAATTATCAATCTACCAGCTTTATTTTCCTAGGTTATTTTTGATTCTCAGATGTGAAGTAAGATAGTAATTCCTTTATGTCAACAGAAATTATCTAAGCAAAAGCACAAGAAAAAGGTTGTTGATGATCAGCACACTAATTTCAGTTTTGAGATATTCAGCAGTGTTATTTATTGAAGGGGCCCTTTTTATCACATTTATTTCAATCCCCAAATTCCTTCATGATATTCAAGTAAAACTTATCTTTAAGAACCACTGTTCCAAATTGTTTGAATGAGAGTAGACATTTAAAATAAATGTTCCTGACTAGGGTGGTGATCATTAATATGGATGTGCTCCACCAGAAAGCAGGGGTACAGTTCCTGCTTTCAGGAATCACTTCACAGTAGAATGACCCAGAGTTTTGTTTTGTTTTGTTTTGTTTTGCTTTACTGAACAATTATCTACACTTAGTTTGTTAGAAATTAAAATCTTTGTATAAACTTGTTTAAAGTGATTAACTTTATGTTAGGAACATGCCAATATATTAATTGAAAGTCTGAATGTTCTGTTTTCACATTTTACAATTCCATTGAGATTAACCATAAAGGAATAAATTGAAAAATTGAACTACATTAAAATTAAAGATTTCTTTTCATCAAAAAAAATTCTTAAGACAATGAAAAAGCAAGCCACACAGTGGGGGAAGATATTTGAAATATATATATATTTACTATATTGGAGATATATATATATCTCCAACAGAAGACTCATATACAGAATGTATAAAGAACTATAAACCAATGAAAGTCAAGCCATCCATTCTGTCTTACCTTCCCCCTGCCAAAGATAGAAGACTTGAATAGATAGTTCACAAAAGAAGATACTAACTTGGCAATAGGCCTTTTAAGAGGTTCTCAAAATCAGAAAGAAATGAAAATTAAAACCATAATGATGTAATATTATATTCTCACAAGGATGACAAATGGAAAAGCCTGATAATTCCAAGTGTAGAGCAACTGGAATGCACACACACTTCTAGTGGGAGTATCAGTACAATCTTTGGTCCAGCAGAACCAACGGAAACTCATGCCTGTGTGCCCCAAAGAATATGTTTAAAAATATTCATAGCATTATTTATACTAATGCCAAACTAGAAAAAATGAAAATGTTCTCAGTAGTAAATGGGGAAACACTCTGTGGTACGTTCATCTAATAGTACCAATGCTTCCTGTTACAACATAGATGAACTTCACCGGGTTGTGTGAAAAAAAGACAGTATGCTCTATGACCTTATTTATATAAATTGCTTGCCAACCTTGTACTTTCCTTGAAACATAAAGTAGCTGGTTCATAAGTAGGTAGAACCAGTCTGAGGTACTAGAAGTCATATGGTTGCTGGCTTTGGATGTTACTGATGACCTATGAGGGTGGCCTCTGAGGTGTTAGCAATGCTCTTTTTTGATTGAATAGTAGTTACATAGGTGGGTTCACTTTGTGAAAATTCTGAAAGGTGTACACTTTTGTATACTTATATATATGTTTCAATTTTTATAAAGGTTTACTTTAAAAAATCCATTTACCCCTTTTTTTTTATCTGCATATTGCATTCTGACATGGAAATGGTAATTAGAATTCATTCGTGTTAGCCATAATTTGTTCCTAAAAACTTTTTTTCCTTCAAGGACTGATGCTTTTAAAAAAAAAAAATTTTTTTTATTTATTTGTCAGAGGGAAAGAGAGAACATAAGCAGGGAGAGTGGCAGGCAGGCAGGTAGAGGCAGAGGCAGAGGCAGAGGGAGAAGCAGGCTTCCTGCGGAGCAGGGAGCCCGATGCAGGGCTCCATCCCAGGACCCTGGGATCAGGACCTGAGCTGAAGGCTGACACTCAACCGAGTAAGCCACCCAGGCGTCCAAGGACTGATGCTTTTATTTGGCTATTTTGGTTTTTACTCTTTCTTTGGGTTCCTGGACCTAATTCCACTGGGAGGGGAGTAGTTCCCCACACCACTAAGCAATTCTGTGGACATCAGCTGGGTGTCTTACAGTTCAGCCTCATTCTGATACCTCTGTACCCGGACTACGTAGACTGGGTTTGATTAATTTGCTATAGTGGCACACAGAACTCAGGAAACCCCCTTACTAACTAGATGACCCGTTTCTTACAAAGAACATGACAGGATACTAATCAACAGCCGGATGAAGAGATGCCAAGGGGGAAGTATGGGGATGGGGTGTGGAACCTGCCGGCCTCTAGCCATGCCGCCGTCCCCAAAGCTCCACGTCTTCACCAGCCAGAAGCGCCCCAAACCCCGTCCTTCCGGATTTTTATGGAGGTTTCGTTAGAGGCATGCTTGATAGCCATTGGCCATTCTCTTGCCCTTCTCCCTCCCTGGATGTTGTGGGGTGGGACTGAAAGTCCCAGTCCTCTACTTGGTTGGCTCCACTGGCTACCAGCCCCCATCCTTCACTGCATTACAAAAGACACCTCATGAACACAATGTAAGAGACACCCTTAAGCTCTCATCCAGTAGGAAACTCCAAAGATTTGGGAGCTGTGAACCAAGAACCTTGGAAAAAGACCAAAAATATATCAGAAATATATATTTGGTTATCTGAGTGACCAAATACATACTCTCATTTCTTACAAATCACAATATTGTACTATTATAAGGATTATTGTGTAGTCTGAATATTTTAAAGGGCCAGAAAGAAAATTTCTTGGCTCTTAGGTTAGGAATAAACTAGTGGGTTTATTAAATATGAAAACCTGTCAATGTTTAAAAAACGTTACAGAAAACTAAAATGAGGTGTTGATAAAGTCTTATTACTGGTGATCCTGTTAGTCCAGAGAGAATATTTTTCACTTGGAGTAATGCAGATCTAGGTATGGTCTAATATACTTCTTGGTTAATATAATTTTATCGTCTTTGTGTTCTCATAAAATTCCTCTAGCACTTACCATATTCTGTCATATGTTAAAGTTATTTATATTTTTTCTACTGTATATTCTAATTTTCTTGAGGGCAGGAACTGTTTATTTCTTCTAACATAATGCATTGCTTATATTAAATAATCAGAAAATGTTTTTTTAAAAAAGAATAAAAACAAATTAGCAAGTAAAAAAAAAGGAAGAAAACGTTGATTGCATTTTATAGAAGACAGTTGATAAAATCCTGAAAGTATGGAATTCTGCATATTCCCCTTTACATAAGACAAAATTAGCTGTAATTTCTTGATGATATGATGATCATGTAACATCTGTTCTGGCTGATGGTCTTGAAATTTTATAGTCATGATGCCTGTGGTCTCCATTGAAGAAATGTGCTTAATATATGTCAGCACGGTGAACTTGGTCTAAGTTTATCCTCAAATGGTGTAAGTAATATTATTTAAAAACTGGAAGATCTGGAGTTGTTACATTTGATAGTGTAGGAAAGTGCTTTGTAAATTAACACAGTTAATCATAGTTAATAATAGTTAACTAGAGGGTGAGGAAGGAATTTTCTGGCATGCTACCTATTTTGGCATTGATGCTGGACCCATGTTTATATTCAGAATCACTTTAAAATATTTTATGAGACAATCACCTGCTTAACATAAGTTGATTGTGCTGAAGGGACATTTTAAGATGCTAATTTCATTGACTTGATTATCTTGTATGTTTCCAGTTGTATAGGCAGGGGTATAATAAAGGTATTGGCTGGCAAGATTGGTTTCCTCATTTGTATGAAACATTAAAGAATTTGTGGTGCATGCCAGTTTGGAGTGGTTAATTGTTGTAATTACGGTAATTTCCAAAGGTGTTTAATGTCGATATTTCATTAAGTATTTTTCTTTATACTTTTTCTTTCCAGAGAACCCATTTATTGAGGTTAAAACACCAATGAAATTGCCATTAAAATTTGTTTATATATATATGTGTGTGTGTGTGCGTGTGTACACACACACGCACACACACACACACACATGCATATACATACACACAGTTGATCCTTGAACAGCTCAAGGGCTAGGGGTGCCAACCCTCCTTACAGCTGAAAAAATCCACATATAATTTTTGACTCCCCCAGAATGTAACTACTAATAGCCTACTGTTGACTAGAAGCCTTACTGAGAACATAAACAGTCAACACATAGTTTGTATGTTACATGTATAAAAACTATTTTTACCACAGAGTAACCAAATGTTATTTTTTTTTAAATTTATTTATTTATTTGACAGAGAGAGAGACAGCGAGAGAGGGAATACAAGCAGGGGGAGTGGGAGAGGGAGAAGCAGGCTTCCCGCTGAGCAGGGAGCCCGAAGCAGGGCTCGATCCCAGGACGCTGGGATCATGACCTGAGCCGAAGGCAGACACTTAACGACTGAGCCACCCAGGCGCCCCCAGAAAAAAATGTTATTGAGCAAATCATCAGGAAGAGAAAATACATTTACAGTACTGTACTAGGTTTATCGAAAAAAATCCATGTGTAAGTGGACCTGTGCAGTTCAAACCCATATTGTTTGGGGGTTGACTATATATACTTATTTATTTTAGTAAACCCTTTATTTTGGAATAACTTTGGATCTACAGAAAACTTGCAGAGTTGTGAATATGTACTTTAAATTGTCCTGCATGATAGTTCCTTAATTAGTATTTCTATGAAAGTTTAATATTTTTAATAAAGATGCACTTGCCTCTGATTTTTGTCCAGTGGAAGAGTATTTGGTTTTAAAGTATATGTTTACATGAAAGTAGGCTGGTTCTAGTCCTTTTTTCTTAAATGCCACTCTCCCTCTGCTGTGAAATGGCTATCACTTACATGGAGAGCTGTGAAACATAAATGTGTGTATGTGTGATTTATGTGCTACATTTATGAGCATGAATAAACTTTATTGAATCAGGACCATGGGGATCATTTAATTATAGATAGAATCAGAAATCTGCCTGGCCAAATGTTCACAGTTTTATATTTTTATAAAATAAAGTAGCTTAAAATTGCATTTGCCAAGATTTATTTCCCTTTCCTCACTTCTATTGTAATTGTCTGGTAACCTGAGAGAAGGGTTTGTGAGGACAGAGGGATACCACATTTTATTGAATTGAAGATATTTTCAATTTATAAGACACATCATTTTTTTATGTCTCATTATGTCACATTATTTTATCTGTCATCAAGGGAAAAAAACCCACAGCCTTTTAAAACTATGATACAGTGCTAAGATGGCACCGATGATAAGATAGGTCACGATTTCAATGATGTTAAAATGAAGACAAATGTGAATTTTAGATCTGTGCAAGACACTCATCATCACTCTCACGCAATTATTTTATTTGGGGTGTAACTTAGGACCTCTAGCTTTTTTAGAAATCAGTATGAGAATCATTTGAAATGTGTGGCTTTTATGTGCAAATCCTGTTGGAGACATGTTCTAATGTGTCTCTTATTCTAAGAAGATAGGAATATTTTCACTAGAGTATTACCTCTGGAAACAAGCGGAGTGCTTTCCGGGGGGGGGCGAGAAGAAAAAGCCACGCTCCGCTCCATGTAACTCAAGTCCTTTACAATGTGGCCTCCAGGAGTGGTTCCATTATGTTCTTCTCTCCTGAAATTTTAATTTTTCTCTTTACTGATTATTCACTCTCCTAGGTTGTAACCTAAAAACACTTGGTTCAACCCCGATCCTTCCCCAGACTACTCTCACCTTTCTGTTTTCTCCCGGACCACCATCCGCTTCTTTCCCAGCATTGCCCGAGTCATAGGCACTCTTTCTCACCTCCGTTATTTATACCTCGGTGCTCTGCAGAAGATTTATGTCTCTGCTGTTTGACTGAAACTGCTTTCTCGAGGTCCCTAGTAGCCTTCTGGTTTCCTAAAACTGGTAACCTCTTTTTAGTGCATTTGTTCAAACTCCTCTTTACGGCTCTCTCGCATTTGGCTTTCTCCGGCTCTCTCCTTCACACACGGGCTGCAGTTTCTGTCTGTGTGCCAATTTTATAATCCCATGGTGCCAGATTTGCTTCCTATTTCATCTACTGTATTATTAAAAGAATACTGAAACACGAGAAAAAGTGCTCCATAAATCTATCACTCTAGTGTATTATTAATTATTTCCACATTTTGAATATTTCCATCCTTGGCTTGAGCACATGCAAACCCTCTTTTATTTTATTTTTTTACCTCGTTGTAATCTTGGTAGGCATATTGGGTTTTTTTGGGTTTTTTTTTTAGGCATATTGTTTTATTGTCTACCTTCACGTGATATCAATTATCTTCTAGGGGTCCACATTGTCTTCCTTATTGTTACATTATAGGACAGTAAATTAGAGATTATAGTGTTGATGCACTGTAATTTTTTATATAGTATTTTTATTGTTGGACAATTGACTCCTCTCCAGATTCTTTGTGCTTTGTTTAAAAAACATTGTAGCAGAGCATATATCCATTCATATAACCTTTTGCTTCTGCTTTATTATTGACGTAAGATCCATTTCCAGGAGTACCATTGGTGACAAGGGTGATGAGCATTTTGCTAAACATTACCTATTTTTAAAGGTGTTACCCCAATTTACAATGCCACAAGCAGTTTTAATTCAGGCTTACTAGTATCAAAGATACACGAATTATTTTCCTAATGTAGGAAGGAAAGCTTTTCCCTTCTTCCATTCTAGGTTCTTTGGCTTTTCTAACAATTTAATTCTTTTTTTTTTTTTAAGATTTTATTTCTTTATTTGACAGAGAGAGACACAGCGAGAGAGGGAACACAAGCAGGGGGAGTGGGAGAGGGAGAAGCAGACCTCCCGCCAAGCAGGAGCCTGATGCGGGGCTCCATCCCAGGACCCTGGGATCATGACCTGAGCCGAAGGCAGACGCTTAACGACTGAGCCACCCAGGCGCCCCTCTAACAATTTAATTCTATTTAAGACAGATTAACAGGAGAAAAACAAAGTTAATTTCATATGTATGGAAGTCCCAAAGATATGAGAAGCTCCTCAGCAGTCAGGCAATTGAGGCTTACAGTCCGTTCTTACGAGTTAAGGGGTAGGGGACACGGGTCTAGGTCCCTAAGGGAGGGAAGACAAATCCCAGGAAGACTAGAAGAGCAGATGTTTGGTGAACAAATGCTTGCCAGGCCATGCAGGTACAACTTTTTCATATAAAAAGTTATCTTTGATGTTAGTTGTCTTCCTGGTACAGGCCCTCTATCTAAATTCTTTTAGGCAGTTAAGGGAGAGGTAAAAGCAAAACAAAACAAAACACCTCTTTCTGAGTCTGTAGGCCTTGATTGCCTTCAGCTCAAAATAATTCACATTAAGGGAGCCAAAATGGATTCTGCTGCACTTCAGGCTCACCTTTGAAACTTCCCTGAGAACTCTCACAGTTCAGAGGTTGAGCTGGTAGATTGCTCCATCTCGTTGGGTCAGCCTTTTAGTCCTGACAATAGGTCAGGTCAGTTAAACTCATGTCAGGAAAACAGTCGGGTATTCAGTAAGAAGCAGTTTTGTGGAAACAAAGGAAAAAGATGTGGTTAACTGGAGGAGACGGTAATCCCAGTTTCCGAGTTCTGAGAGTAGCCAGTTTAGATTTCTAGATGTTGGGCTTGAAGCGTCTTCAGATACAGCAAGGGGAGGCAGTGCCAATTTGGTATAGATTTTCCTGGTTTGCAGTTGAAATGTCTCTGGTGATCTCTCTGAGTGTCCTACACAGCAAGAGGCATGGTGACTTTCTGTACATGAACTGTTATGGTGATTTCTCTATGGTTTATATCAAGTTGACCCACTTTAGTTTGCAGGCTTCAGGAAAAGAGCAGTGTTAGTTTTTAGTGATTCCAAGTCAGAAGTGTGAGAGAAAAATTGGAATTGTTAGTTTGGAGAGTTACTGTAGCCAAATACTGGAGGAAACTAGAATAATTCAAGATCTAGTCCATTTTATAGGTAGCAAACAGAACCTTAAAAACCATGAACAGTGCTAGAATTTAATACCCACAAAGGTGTATTACTGAAACATAATTTTTCTCTCTACAATCACCTTCTATTTATCAAGAGTAAATCTAATTTGTTTGCATTAAACTTAAAGATTTATATTTGTCCATGAGAAGTAATCTCATGGAGGCTGTGGAATAGATTGGGCAAGGGAGCCTTTATAGAAGTTTGTATTTTAAAAAGCATGCCCCACCCACGTTTTTCTCCTTCATCTTAGGAGATTGTGGGCTGTGTTTTAGTTATCTACTGGGGTGTTTACATTTTTTTAAAATTTTTATTTTTTTAAAGATTTTATTTATTTATTTGACAGAGAAAGACAGTGAGAGAGGGAACACAAGCAGGGGGAGTGGGAGAGGGAGAAGCAGGCTTCCACTGAGCAGGGAGCCCGATGTGGGACTCGATTCCAGGACCCTGGGATCATGACCTGAGCCGAAGGCAGAGGCTTAATGACTGAGCCACCCAGGCACGCTGGGGTGTTTACATTTTATTTTATTTTATTTTTTTTTTAGTTTTAGTTATCTACTGGGGTGTTTACATTTTTTTTTAAATTTTTATTTTTTTAAAGATTTTATTTATTTATTTGACAGAGAGAGAGATAGCGAGAGCAGGAACACAAGCAGGGGGAGTGGGAGAGGGAGAAGCAGGCTCCCCGCTGAGCAGGGAGCCCCAAAAGGGGCTGGAGCCCAGGACCTTCAGATCATGACCTGAACCGAAGGCAGCCGCTTAACCGACTGAGCCACCCAGGCACCCCATACATTTTAAAAGACAATGTAAAAGTTAAACTTTCTTGGGACAGAGAAAGAATTTACATTTTCGCCTAGTTTGGGATACATTTGTCTTTTATCAGAAGCCTAGAGTAATTACTATTTAAGTTTTTACTTTTCCTCACATGCAGGACAATTGTACTTCCAGTGTCTTCATTTTATGCACCATCTGCTAATGTCTGAGGGCAAACAGGAAAGGATCTGAGTGGGTTTTGAGTTCTCTTGGAGCTAAGCTTTTGGTTCTCTCAAGATGCAGGTTGCAAATTAAGAATTATGGATCTTAACCCCTTTTCTCTTGCTTTCCTGCAAGAGTATCTTCAAAGGATTGGATAGCTACTTCTATTGCAATAGTTCAAGGTTGACTAGCCTAGCTAAGCATGTTATTTTGAATTTGTCTTTTTAAACTAGGGAGAAATTGCCCTACTAAGATAGAGATTAAAAGATTCCTGTGTTCTGGAGCTTCAGGGTCTAGTGAAATATACCTTTGAAAAGTCCATAAAGTGTTCAGGAGAGGCCTTCAGATGCCCTCCTTTCTGTGTGCACAATTGAACCTTAAACCAGTTCACCTCAGAGAGGAAATCCTCTACTCCTCTACTAATGTTTCTATTAGCCCCTGAATATCAGCCCTCAGCTGAGAGGTTTCTTGGTCATTTGCAGGAGGCCTGGAGAATTTTGGGCCATCTGTTTTTTTGTGAAGTTCCCTCCATCTGCCCCAGGGGGCCCTGGCTTGTCTGGTAACTACAGTAGAATCGTGGGTGGGAAGAACACTTCTTAGCAGCAAAACAAGGTCCTTGTGAGTGGAACTGTGAATGGCCATTCACCTTTTAAATTTCTTTTAAATTTGGTAGGATCTTCTGAAAGTGGAGTTAGATGGGCTTTATGATTTAAAAGATGTTGCTATCCATGGGACATGAATTCTTTGTGGTCGGGGGGATCTAGGATATATCCATAAAGGATATTACATAAGAAGGCCTGAAGCTGGCAGAGCCTGATCATAGAGTGAGCCTTACTGCAGTGTGGGTGCTTCTGCTAAATTCACTTCCTGGCTTGGAGCATTCCCGTGGGTAACCTGTATATCGTGGGCCTCGAGATTAGGCTGGAGTGCTCTTTGTAAATCTTGTAGGGAAAGGGAAGCTAAAACAGGCACCTGGGTGTTGAAGGGATTTTTCTGAGGAGGGTGGAAGGGTTTGGGAGCTGAGGGAATTTGCTGAGGAGATGGGGCTGGATTTTAAGAGAGAGGATTTATGTTGGATGTGGGTGCCAGTTTTTGTACTAGGTCTAATTTCTGTTCTTTCATCTTATTAAGGCAGACTTTAAAGTTAGCCATTATATTCCTTTGTGTTCTCTTATTTGTCTTTCTGTAGGATAAGAGTGGTCTAAAAAATTTTTTTTCTTTCACAGATAGCCAGTTCAATATGGCCATCACCTGGCCATTGACAAGTAGGATCTTATATTAATCTCAGTAGTGATACAAACCATTAAAACTTTTTATGGCTTGTGGAAACAAGAGGTGTCCCAAAAGAGGGTGCAAAAGATGCAGCCCTTACCATATCCAGAGAGTTCTTTCCTAGAGTTAGCCTAGGAAAGAGAAGACCTTCTTTGTCACAGGCAGTAAGAATGGTATAGTGGAAGAAATGAGACCTGGGAATCTGCGACATGGGGCAGGCATTATCAGAATGGGACTTGTCTAGCACTAATAGGACAGTGAAGGTTGAGAAGACAAAGGCCCCTTACCGACCAGGGCCCCGTATGACAAACCCCTAAAACCTGGCATGGCCGGACAAAAAGGATGCTGCTTGTGATTTTGTGTCTTGGAATCCTAGTCTGTTTCACTGGTCACCAGTTGCACATCAGTACCTGCACCTTTTGGATGGTGGAGACCAGAGAAAACATTCTCACTGGTCACAAAGCCAAGCTCCCTTAGAGCAAGACAAAAGGAAAACCTTAGCTGGTTTTTACATGTGGTACCCACAGCGAAGTTTGGCTAAACAGACCCCGGTCTGGTGAGAACTGTGAACTCACCAGCCTGTGAGGCTGACTTGAACAACGGGCCTGTAGGACCTATGCCTGCATTCTGCCCTGTGGTTTTTCTGCTTAGGACAAACAATGCAAAAGACAGAGATAAAAGAAACCAGTGATCATCTCTGAGAGGAAGGGGATCAAAAGAAAGTAAGAGTCCTCATAACAAATCATTGCTGGAGTTGCTATACCCAAGGAACTGACTCACACAGAATTCATATTTTCTCCTGCTGATTTGAATTTAAGAAAAAAAAATTCGTAACCACTCTCACTTCCATATGACCCTGCAGACAGAGACCCAGGGGACTGGTGTGGTAAGAATTCTTACTTTCTGGGCGCCTGGGTGGCTCAGTCGTTAAGCGTCTGCCTTCGGCTCAGGTCATGATCCCAGGGTCCTGGGATCGAGCCCGCATGGGGCTCCCTGTTCCGCGGGAAGCCTGCTTCTCCCTCTGCCACTCCCCCTGCTTGTGTTCCCTCTCTCCTGTGTCTCTCTCTGTCAAACAAATAAATAAATCTTAAAAATAAAAAAAAAGAATTCTTACTTTCTGTGGGATCCTGTCAGCTTCAGCAGCCCCAGAATATGTGTAATGTCCAGCCAGTGGACATTGGGTGCCGAAACTGCAGTGGAGGAAGTTTTTTGCTTTTACCTAGGTTCTTTGGCTGGTCTAATAATTAAAGTGACATAAGACAGACGAACTGGAGAAAAACAAATTTAATTTTGTATGTTTAAGAGCCCTGAGTATATGAGAGAGTCCCTGGCTTTCGGAATTGGGGCTTATGTTCCGTTCTTAGGAGCTAAGGAGAAGGGAACAGGGGTCTAGGGTCCTCAAGGGAGGGAAGACAAATCTCAGGAAGATGTGAAGAGCAAATATTTGGTAAACAAATGTTTGCCAGGCCACGCAGATAAGTCTTTCTGATATAAAACATTTGCTGTTAGCTCTCTTCCTAGTACAGGGCCTGTATTGAAATTCTTTTAGGTAGTTAAGGGATAGGTGAAAAAAACAAACAAAAAGACAACAACAGAAAAAACCCCCAACTCTTCCTGAGTTTGTAGGCTTTGATTGCTTTCATTCACATGGCAAAGTGGCATGTGTTGGGATCACATATTCGCTTCCCTTCACTAGTTATAAGTATACAAACGGTTACATGGGTAATTTGATACTTCTAAAATGATGACTACTTCATTTTTGCTTAATGTGTATTTCTTGATTGTTAATTAGGGTGCACACTTCCACATATATTTAATATTGAATTTGTATTTTTTTAAAATTTATGTCGGTGTTTTATATCCCATTTCTCTATCTCGTAATCTAGTACAAAAGACGTAACAGAGATACCTATCTTAGACTGTAGAATTTCCAAATTGTCATCTTTTTAAACCATATGTGCAGAGGTATTCCTGCTTATTCACAGTCTGGTGGCTTTTGCCAGTGTGGATGCTTTAAATTTTTACAACTCATCTAATGTGAAATGGACTTTTTCTCTCCTCATTATATAGAAATTTGCAGGAAAATGTAGCAACTTTCCCCCTGTGTTAACTGAACAGTTTTATTTAGTAGTACAAGTTATTCTCTTACATGGAAAATTTTGTTGTTGAATTGTGCCTAATATTTTTTTTCTGCCTTCGCTTTTCTTTTGGAAATTTTTTAACAGGTAAGATAAAACTTAAGTTATTTAGATACCCTACGATAATTCTGGCCAATGAAAAATGGCTTTTGAGAACTTCGTGATAGTATTGACATTGACAGTAATTCAGAGACACATCCTTCTGTTTCTATCTTAACCAATTGCTAAGTAGTCTAGTTTCCCAGGTAGCTTAAGTTGATTTTGTTGTAGATTTTGATTGATGCTGTTTGTTGATTTTGTAATTAAATAAGTTACCTTATGGGGGACTCTGATCTCTCTCTGCAGTGCTAGTGTCACAACTGTGTGAATTTTTGCTGTAATCTGTGCACCATCCACATAGTTAAATCCTTGAATATCTTACTCCTTGAACTTACCTTTCACTTATTGTTACCTTTCTTTTACGGTCTTGAATTATGCGTATTTCCTAGAGTTCCATCCATGATTGCTGTCTTCTTTTATATATTCTCTTTTGTGAGCTCTGCCCTCTTCCATTTAACCTATTTCAAACCCACCTTAAACCACATCTCAAGCCCTGCCTCCCATGAATAGCCAGAGACCCGTATTTTCAACTCCTTTCTGGACTCTGCTTCTATAGCAGATTTGCAAGCTTAAGTGCCTGGCCAACAATGTCAATGAGTAAAAGTAGGCCTCAGGGTAAGAAAAAATATTTTTCTACACTAAGAAAAACAACAGAGTAAGTGGAGTGATAAGTGGCCGTTGACATAGGCTCGGGGTCAGGAAGACAGAGTTGGGGACAGTGTGGAGGGGAGACCCCATGCAGGCTGTTTAACTCCAGCCATTTAATGTTATGTGGGAATGTGAGCCCAAGGTTACCAGATCTCCCAGTTTTTTGGTTTGTTTGTTTGTTTGTTTTTTAAGAAAAGCTGTAAATGAGGATTTGCTTGTTAAACAGCTGAATTTTAAAGGATGGGTTGAATTTTTTGAAACACTGTGTGGGCCAAAAAAAATATGCCTATGGACCAAGTTCAGTATATAGGCTCCTAGTTTATAAGCTCGCTCTGTAAAGGCACTTTATGTGTTCTGTGTTATTATCAAGCACTCCCCTGTCCATCTCCCATTCTTCTCTTCTGTCTCTGTTCATCTAATGGGAGAACCACCCACCCAGTTATTTAAGTGAGGAACTTCCAAATCATCACTGACACCTTCTTACCTCATTGCTTTTTTATTTTGGAGAGAGACCTGGGTCAAGGGAAAAGTTTTTTATGAATGAAGGGAGATTTGGACTTGGAAATAGGTAGAAGGAACGAAGCCAAAGGGAAAGGATAATGGGCAGAGCCCGGGATGTCCACTGGGGGTGGATTCCGGGGTGTAGAATCCAGCTGCAGGACCTACATGATCTGCTGTGATCTACCCTTCATTACTTTTATTTCCCAATGATCTTATTTTAACCAAAAACAATTATTTTCTATTTTTATGTGTGCAGATACTGTATTTCCTTGAATTTCTTGAAGAGATTTATTATCCTTTTAGAAACATGTTCTTTTTAACTCTTTTTTTCTTTGGCATTCTTGAATTTGATGTTTCTTTCCATGTTGCAGATTTTTCTGGAGAGGATTGTGATTGTGTAGGGGAGGTAAAACTTTACCCTCTTAGGCTCTCTGGCTAGGTCTGAGAATTAAGTTGCCATAAGACAAATTAGAAAAGCATACAATTTTTTTTCTTTTTGAAACATGTACACGGGAGCTTTAGCAGGAAAATGAAGACCTGAAGAACCACTGGGGCCTAAGCGTTTCTGTATTAGGTTGAATGAAGAGAGCGATTGTGGAAAAGAAACTAAAATGTATGGGGAGGCTAAAGTAAGATAATAGGCTTTATTTTAAAAAGATTTGTTTGTACAGATTCTTCTCAGCCTCTACTTCCTATCTGGTGATCAGAATGTCCTTTTCTTCCAGGCACAGGAGTGGGAGTTTTCATATGGGAGTTTTATCTCCTGTTCTCAGGAAGAAAAGGGGGAGGTCAGTGTGCCTTTCTTGCACTTGTGGTTTTTTTAAGTCAAAAAAGTCAGTATACCAAATCGAAATGTTTTGAGGTGTCATGTTTTAAACTCCTTTGGTTGTTTATCATAGATTTATTTGTAGTAAGTGATAGAGCCAAAAGGTTGAATTCAGCATTTGTCATAGAGTTTCTGTTTACCTGATTGTGCGTGTGGGCTCTGATTTACAGGAGCCATGGTGAGTGGGGCAAGCCATAATGGTAGGGTGAGTTTTCCATAAGATGTGTGGGTTACTTGTCTTCTGAGTGCAGGTAAGCTTCATTATTAGTTATGTGGAACATTGTCTAGCTTCTCTTAGGTGTAGAATCCAGCTGCAGGACCTGCATGATCTGCTGTGATCTACCCTTCATTACTTTTATTTCCCAAAGGTCCAAAGGATCACTGTGGGTGTTTCCATGGCTTTAATCCAGGGGCTAATACCACCCAATACATTTTCATGGAGAAGGGGCCGATGCCAGTGTCACATTCTTTAATGACCTGCCTCACCATCCAAGGTATATTTTTGCTGACACTTGTTTGTTAGGTTTTCCTGTAGTCTTCTGGGAACATTTATTTGAAGGTCCATCCTCTTATTTTTAAGGTGTCTATCAGTTCTGTTGAATTCCATTTTCAGTCTGCTTTAGTATTCTTTCTATTTCTTAGAATTTGTCCCCACTCTGATCTGCCAGTGCCATCTGTACTGGGATTTCCTGTAATTTCTATGCATTTATTTATTTCTTTTAATATTTCTTACAAAATTTGAGATGGGAGGAAGGTCAAAAGGTAAATTTGTAAGTTATTAGCAGTTTTGAACCAGAAATCTTCTCTTTTTATACAGTTTCACCTTTCTGTTTCGGCTCATGCTGTTTTCCTTCAGTCCCCTCTCTGTGAACAGACCACAAATGTAGTTTGCCATTTACTTTTGATATGTCTATGGCATTGCTCATAAGGTTCTTGGGCTTGGAAGGTTTTTGCCCTGTCATTCCGCCTGGGAAGGAAGTACTATTAGGGAAACTTACGGCTCAGTAGTAGCCCAGCCTCAAGCCTAGGTTCAAAACTGGGATCCAGTACCACTTAGTAGCCATGTCACCTTGTAGAATCATATCTTTAGCTTCCCCGACCCCCTGAGAATTGTGGACAGCAGTAGTATCTGCCCCTTAATGGTGTTGTGAACATTTAGATGGGCTAGACAAGGTCAGACACCTGCAACATAGTAAGTCCTGAAATACTGTTAGCTGAATTAAAAAGGTCAGCTGAATAAGTTCTGACCTTGACAGCTCTGCTGTGGTGCGACCTTCTCTGTTTTGCCCAATTTCCTTCCTGCTCTCCTGCCCCTTCCCCAGACCCCAGGTTGGAACTCCCATTTCCCTGTTCTGGCTGCAGCATTTTGTCATACTGATACTGTGGTGCTCTTCTCGCAAGTCTGCTTCTATTTTAGTTGGTGGGGAGCGTCTCAGTCACTGGGTTTTTGTGGTCTTGTTTGCCTAGGTAAACTGAATTAAAATAAGGTATTTTTTTCTTTGTATGACCAAAAGCTTTAAAACTTACAGCGGGATTCTCATTTTGCCCAGCGTTATCAATCAAGACTCTCTAGAGAAACAGAATCAGTAGGAATACACACATATGCACATATGTGTGTACATATTATACATATACATAAAATATATTTTCCCCAAGTTTGATTGAGAAATAATGGACATACATCACTGTATAAGTTTAAGGCTCACAGCATGGTGGTTGATTTACATATACTGTGAAATGATTGCCATAACAGGGTACCTAACGCCCATTTTCTCATGTAGGTAACAGTCAAAAGAAAAGAAAGAAAAAAAGGGAAAAAATGTTTTTCCTTGTGATGAGAACTCTTAGGATTTACTCTCTGAATAACCTCCCCATATATCATGCAGAGGTTTTATCTGTAGTCATCATGTTGTATATTTCAGCCCTAGTACTTATGTATCTTATAACAGGAAGATTGGAAGATTGTACGTTTTGACCACTTTCCTCCAATTCCCCCTCCCCCACCCTCTGCCTCTGATAACCATAAGTCTGATTTCTTTTTCTATGAATTTGGTTTTGTTTTGTTTTGTTTTAGATCTCACATATAGTATTTGTCTTTGTCTTTCTCTGACTTATTTCACTTAGCATAATGCCTTCAAGGTCCATCCATGTTATCGCATATGATTGGATTTCTTCTTTTTTTGTGGCTGAGTAATATTCCATTGTAGATAAACTGCAGTTTGTTCATCCATTCATCCAGAGAGGGACACTTAGGTTTATTTTAAAGAAGTGGCTTATGCGTTTGTGTGGGCTATAGGTCTGAAATCTGTAGGGCAGACCGACAGGCTGAAAACTCGGGCAGAAGTTAATGCTGACGGTTTGAGGAATTCCTTCGTCTTTAGGAAACTTCAGTGTTTGGGAATAACGCCTTCAGCTAATTGGATGAGGCCTTCCCACATTATCAGGGATAATCTCCTTTACTTAAAGTCATTTGGTTGTAGCTGTTCATCACATCTACAAAATACCTTCACAGCAAAACCTAAATTAGTGTTTGATTAAATAACTGAGCACTATCTAGTCAAATTAACATAGGAAACCATCACACCTAATGTAGGCTTAACCAGTGTAGAAAGATACCATGTGATTGGTTAAGCATTCTATAAGTAGATTTGAGGCCACCCATGCTGAGGTCATCAAACATCTGATTGAATAGTTATGCTGCAAGTTCTTAACAGTTCTGTTTTTAGTGGTAGTGGAGCATGTATGGTGATGATGAGGTCTGTGCATGTTTATCCAGATTATTGGAGAAGGCTGTTCTTTCATTTTGAGTAGTTATAAATATGACATTTATGATTTGAGCCCGTTTCCTTCATGCTTATTTTTAGTGAAAAGATCTGTATATTGGCTGAATTTCAGAAGAACCTGGTTATTTAGAATTCAGGCCAAATGCACAGTTGTTACTGTAGAGAGGAAAGCAAACATTGCCTTCCGATTATTCAGTGTTCTCTAAAGGAAAGAATGACAAATTCGTGTCAACATTATGGCTTAATAAATTAAGTGACTGGTAGACTGATACACTTAGGGCGTACCCTTGAGAATGAAAGTGAATGCTTTCCCCAGCCTGCTGCTAGTGTGTGCCCCTGTATTTTGTTTTGTCTCTTACCCCCGTAATTGCTTCTTACATAAGGAAAGATTGTTACCTCTGCTTAAAATAGAAATCTCCTCTATGGGCTGTGGAATTGCTCTTTTTAAAATAACGCCATTAGGGGCGCCTGGGTGGCTCAGTTGGTTAAGCGACTGCCTTCGGCTCAGGTCATGATCCTGGAGTCCCGGGATCGAGTTCCGCATCGGGCTCCCTGCTCGGCGGGGAGTCTGCTTCTCCCTCTGACCCTCCCCCCTCTCATGTTCTCTCTCTCTCTCATTCTCGCTCTCTCAAATAAATAAATAAAATCTTTAAAAAAAAATAAAATAACGCCATTAGAAAGCAAACAAAATGAATTAGAGGTGAATCAGGTAGAACTGTCACTTGATGTCTCTATTTGACTTACGACTTGTTTTAAAGATTTTGTACATATTCCTACCCATATAAAATATGGACCATAAGTCTAAGTTCTGAACACTATTTATGACATTTAAAATCAAGAAAAATATATTATATCGTCAATGCCAAATTTAAATATGTAGTTTATGATTTTTTCCACATTGTTAAAATATGTTAACCTTACCGTGTAAAGTAACTTTTGCTTTGAAGGTGGTTCCTTAGGGGTGCACCTCACTTGAACCTCCCGGCCAGGTCACCTTAGCAAATGGTGGGTGACACCAGTGTTGATCACTATTAGAGGTTTAATGCTACAGCTCTGAGCAGTTGTGTTTGTACAGATGTTTTGTTTCTAATCTCATGGTATTGATTTGAAAAGTTATTTATTTTTGGAGAAAGTTATATTGTTGCAATACATATTTTTAAATGAATCAGGAGTCTAATTGATATGAGTCTAAGAGTAACAATCTCCTCCGTCCTAGTAGCGGACTGACAGAATAACGGCGTTTTTTTGGTCTTTTCTTTATATATTTTTTCTTTTGAAAAACCACAGTGTGGATGATGCCTTTCAAGTGTTTTAATTGCACTTTGGGAAATAAGTATCCTCTTCTTTAAGTAACAAACGAGATGTACAGTTTTTGTTTTGTTTAATCTAATGTTTGCCATGGGCTCAATATTGTGTTCAAAGCTATAGAGAATTATGTTATTATCTCTTGGAGGACTTAATGGTCTATGTCTTGGAAACATCCGCAATACCGAGCATAAAACCATAGGAGGCTTTTAATGACTATTAAGTGGTAGTGACCCAGCCTTTAGTGAGCTTGTAATCTAATTCGTTAAAATTTTGTCATTAAAATTTTGTATGTAACTAATTCCTTGTTGTACAAATATTTAGGGAGATTGTCCCCTTGAATTTTTCCACACTCATGCATTTAGCATCAGAGTTCACTGATTTTGCTGTAAACAAAACCACATTTTATTTTCCTGTTCTACTGTTGGAATTTGGGTTGGTTGCACTTCGTGTGGTTAAGAACAATTGTATTTGTCTCTGGGTGACAGTTCTGCTGGTGACCATAAACTCAGGAGTGGATTGTTGGCCAGTAAGATATACCCATGCTTGACTGTTTTCCAAAAGTGATTGTACCATTGTACAACTCCCACCTGAGAGTCTGAACGTTTGCCCTGCTCCGCATCTGTGCCACACGCTTGACATTGTCTGATCGTTAAAGTTAGTCAAGTTGATGGATGTGTAAACGTGCTTTTTATTTGTTTCCCTAATTACTAAAGGAATATCATTTTATGTATGTAAGGACCTTTTATATTTTCTTTTATAACTTTTGTCCATTTTTCTCTTGGATTATCTTTCTTAGAAATTCATAAAAGAGGGCACCTGGGTGGCGCAGTTGGTTAAGCGACTGCCTTCGGCTCAGGTCATGATCCTGGAGTCCCAGGATCGAGTCCCGCATCGGGCTCCCTGCTCAGCATGGAGTCTGCTTCTCCCTCTGACCCTCCCCCCTCTCATGTGCTCGCTCTCTCTCTCATTCTCTCTTTCAAATAAATAAAATCCTTTAAAAAAAAAGAACATTCTAGATACTTATTGTTTTGTTGGTTATACATTTTTCTCATTTGTGGTTTAGCCTTTTTTATGGTGACTTTTAGTGAACAGAAGTTTTTTATTTTAATGTAGAATGAATTTATTTTTCTTTATGGTTATTCTCTTTTATGTTGCTAACCTATTCTGAAGCCATAAAATATTCTTTTATTGTCTACTAAAAGTTTTATAATCCTGCCTTTTATATGCAAGTCTTTAGTTAAATTAGAATTGATTTTTCTATAGAGAGTAGAATAGATATTCAATTTAATTTTTCCCCCACATGAATGGACATATGTGCAAGAACCAGTATTAAATAAGTCAACCTTTCTGTATTAATCTACAATTCCTGCTGTGTTGAAACTGATAGTTTGTAGGGTAAGTGCCTCACCACCATCTTCTTCTTAGGGAATATCTTGATTCTTCTTGAGCCTTTGACTTTTCATGTAAACTTTATATATTATCACCTTGTCTTGTGCCTTGAAAAGTCCTGTGGATGTAGATGTGTGTGTGTGTGTGTGTGTGTGTGTGTGCGCGCGCGCGCGCACACGTGTGTGTAGGGATAAGCACATATACATGTATATTTCCCACCTCTGTCACTATAAGTGTGTCTCGGAGTATTCCCCACTGGCAATGAACACATCTAGCACTTGGATTTTGATTTCTAAATTCCACTTTCTGATAAAAGGAACCAGGGTTCCTTGGCTCATTTCAAGGAAAGAAAGTACAAAATGAGACTGAAACATCTATTTTCAGGAAGTAAGGAGATGCTCAGAGAGTGTTAGGGTCACATGAAAATGACCTGGAAGCCATCTTGAAGGGGTTTCCACTGGCCAGATCTGGGACGGGTTGGGCTACAAAATAAATAATGGTAGTAGTATATTATAAGAAAGAATAACAGTGTAGGCATACCTCATTTCATTGTGCTTTATTTTATTAGTATTCACAGATCATGTGTTTTCTACAAATTGAAAGTTTGTGGCAGCCCTGTTTGAGCAAGCCTTTCGGCTCCCTTTTTCCAACTGCATTGGCTCACTTCATGTCTCTCTGGCACATTTTGGAAATTCTCACAATATTTCAAACTTTTTCATTATTATTACATTTGTTATGGTGCTCTGTGATCAGGATAATTGTAACTGATAGAATTGTTTTGGGCCTCATAAATCCTGCCCATATAAGATGATGAACTTAACCGATAAATGTTTGTGTGTTCTGACTGCTCCACTGACCAGCCCATACCCATCGCTGTCCTTCTCTTCGGGCCTCCCTACTCCTGGAGACACAACACTTTGACATTAGACTAATTAATAACCTTGCAATGGCCTCTAAGTGTTCAAGTGAAAGGAAGAGAGGCGTGTCTCTCACTTTACATAAAAAACTAGAAATGATTACATTTAGTGAAGAAGGCATGTGGAAAGCTGAGATAGGCCAAAAGCTAGGCTTCTTGTGCCAAAAAGCCAAGCTGTAAGTGCAAGGGAAAAGTTCTTGAAGGAAATTAAAAGTGCTACTTCGGTGGACACAAGAATGATAAGACAATGAAACAGCCTTGCTGCTGATGTGAAGAAACTTTTAGTGGTCTGGATAGAAGATCAAACCAGGCACAACATTTCCTTAAGCCAAAGCCTAATCCAGAGCAAGGCCCTAACTCTTCAATTTTATAAAGCCTGCGACAGGTGAGGAAGCTGCAGAAGAAAAGTCTGAAGCTAGCAGAGGTTGGGTCACGACGGTAAAGGAAAGAAACCGTCCCCACATCAAAGTGCAAGGTGAAGCAGCAAGTGCAGATGGAGAAGCTGCAGCAAGTTATGCAGAAGATCCAGCTAAGATCATTCATGAAGGTGGCTGCACTTAACAACAGATTTTCAGTGTGGAGTAAACAGCCTTCTATTGGAAGAAGATGCCATCTGGGACTTTCATAGCTAGAGAGGAGAAGTCATCGCCTGGCTTCAAAGCCTCAAAGGCCAGGCTGACTCCCTTGTTAGGGGCTAACACAGCTGGTGACTTTCAGTGGAAGCCAGTGCTTATTGACCATTCTAAAAATCTTAGGTCCCTTCAGAATGATGCTAAATTTACTTTGCCTGTGTTCTCTAAATGGAACAACAAAGCCTAGATGACAGCACATCTGTTTACAACATGGTTTACAGAGTATTTTAAGCCCACTGTTGAAAACTGCTCAGAAAAAAAAGTTTCCTTTCAAAATATAACTACTCAAAGACAGTGCACCTGGTCACCCAAAAGCTCTGATGGAGATGGACAACAAGGTTAATGGTTTCATGCCTGCTAACACAACATCCATTGTGCAACCCATGGATCAAGGAGTCATTTCAACTTTCAGGTCTTACTATTTAAGAAATGTGTTCATAAGGGCTATAGCTGCCACACAGATTGTGGTTCCTCTGATGGATCTCGGCAAAGTAAATTGAAAACCTTCTAGAAAGGATTCACCATTCTAGACGCCATTAAGAACATTCATGTTTCATGGGAAGAGGTCAAAATACATTAATTAACAGGCATTTTGAAGAAGTTGATTCCAGCCTTCAGGGATGACTCTGAGGGGTTCAAGACTTCAGTGGAGGACGTAACTGCAGATGTGGTGGAAACAGCAAGAGAACTGGAATTAGAAGTAGAGCCTGAAGATGGGACTGAATTGTTGCGATCTTGTGATAAAACTTTAACTGCTGAGGAACTGCTGCTTATGGATGAGCAAAGAAAGTGGTTTCTTGAGATGAAATCTACTTCTGGTGGAGATCTGGGAAGATTGTTGGAATGACGGCAAAGGATTTAGACTATTACATGAACTTAGTTGATAAAACAGGGCAGGATATGAGAAGATTGACTCCAGTTTTGAAAGAAGTTCTGCCATGGGTGAAATGCTGTTGTTCGTGAAAGGAAGAGTCCCATCGATGCAGCAGACCTCATTGTTGTCTTATTTTAAGAAATTGCCACAGCCACCCTAACCTTCAGCAGCCAACACCCTGATCAGTCAGCAGCCATCAACATCAAGACAAGGCCCTTATCAGCAAGATTACGACTCGCTGAAAACTCAAATGATGGTTAGCATTTTTCAATAAAGTATTTTTAAATTTAACATATATTGGGGGGTTTTTTAGACATAATGCTATTGTATACTTATTAGACTATTGTAGTGTAAACATAATTTTTTTTCCTGGGAAACCAAAAAATTTATTTGATTTGGTTTATTGCAATATTTGTTGCCTTGTCGTGGTCTGGAACTGAACCCACAGTTTCTCCAAGGTATGCCTGTATCTATCACCACCTGTTGAAATATACATATTAAAAAACATGGTATCTCTGATTTGAGTTCAACACCACAGAGATCATTCTGGCCTTTCTTCTTTCTTTCTTTGTTTTGTCTCTAGCCTCAGTCTATAGTCAAGACAGTGGTCTCCAAAGAGGCTAGGTTAGTTTTTCCCCCTACATTCCCTTAAGCGTGGTTATGTTGTGCATTTATAATGCAGTCCATTTGTCATTGATTGTGTTTCATTTTGAATTACCCCCACATACTGGTTGATTTTAATTATTTACTTTTCTTGATTTTGTGAAGCATTACTATGTTTATGAAACTAGACAAGAAGGTGTATTTGGAGACCCGTCCCTCCCCTCTATTCCTTGTATTCCACTTTCACCCCCTGATTTCTACCCTAGTGGCTTTGTAATGTCTGTAGAATAAAATTCCAACTTAGTATAAATGACAGGTTCCTCTGCCATCTCAGGCTTGTCTTGTCCTTGCCCACCGTGTTCTGGCTGCTGCAGATTTCTTGTTACTCCTCAGGTATGACTGGCTCGTTCCTGCCTTTGCACATTCTCTCCCTCGGCCTAGAATGATGCTCTGCTCCTTCTTCTTACCTTGCTCACCTTTAGTCATTCAAAACCCATTTCAGCTCTCGCCTGCTATGTATGGGAAGACTTCCTTTCCTCAGCATTTCTCCCCACTCCTCCTCCATAATAATTCTCTCCTGTTAATTTCTCTCTCCATAGCACTTGTGAATATTGTGTAACTGTTATGACATTTAACTTACATTCTTGATGCATAGGCTTGTCAGCTTCTTTATAACTGTGAGCTCCTTAAAGACAGGAACTTTATATTTGTGTTTCCAGCATCTAGTTCAATTTCTTGCACATACCAGTTAATGCAGTAAATGCAGTATAGTGAATGGATATCACTTTTTTTCACGTTTTCTTTATTCCTTTGCTCTTAATTTCACTCATGATATAAGCACCTGCAAAGAGAATGTGAATCCTTATGATATGCCCATGATCTTGTTGTTCATGGCATCTTTGTATTCTCTGCCTCTCCCAATGTATTTGGGCATAACCCTGGTAATTTAATGGCTTCCTCTGATCCCTGAGATGTTACATATCTAATTAAATTTTAGACATGGTGTGGATGGTTAAGATGAAGTCAAGGTATACAGACTGTTTTAAGTATGCAGACCTAGGAGGTCAAGACTCTTTTATCTGTCAGGTTTGCTTCCTCAACTTGAAAAGCTGGAAGAAATTGTACTGGAAACAAATCTGTTTTTTTTTTTAATTTTTTTATTTTTTTTATGTTATGTTACTCACCATACAGTACATCATTAGTTTTTGATGGAGTGTTCCATGATTCATTGTTTGTGTATAACACCCAGTGCTCCATGCAGTACATGCCCTCCTTAATACCCATCACTGGGCTAACCCATCCCCCCCCCCGAA
Organism: Callorhinus ursinus; assembly: GCF_003265705.2. Taxonomy (NCBI): domain Eukaryota; kingdom Metazoa; phylum Chordata; class Mammalia; order Carnivora; family Otariidae; genus Callorhinus; species Callorhinus ursinus. The sequence continues at coordinate 43,853,644 of NW_027397070.1, forward strand.
ACCCTCAGTTTGTTTCCCGGCATCCATAGTCTCTCATGGTTCATCTCCCCCTCTGATTCCCCCCTTCATTTTTCCCTTCATTCTCCTAATGTCCTCCAGGTTATTCCTTATATTCCACATATAAGTGAAGCCACATGATAATCGTCTTTCTCTGCTTGAGTTATTTCACTTAGCATAATCCCCTCCAGTTCGATCCATGTCGATGCAAATGGTGAGTATTCATCCTTTCTGATGGCTGAGTAATATTCCATTGTATATATGGACCACATCTTCTTTATCCATTTGTCTGTTGAAGGGCATCTTGGCTCCTTCCACAGTTTGGCTATTGTGAACATTGCTGCTATGAACATTGGGGTGCATGTGCCCCTTCTTTTCACTACATCTGTGTCTTTGGGGTAAGTACATAGGGTAGCTCTATTTTTAACTTTTAAGGAACCTCCATACTGTTTTCCAAAGTGACCGTACCAACTTGCATTCCCACCAACAATGTAAGAGGGTTCCCCTTTCTCCACATCCTCTCCAACATTTGTTGTTTCCTGTTTTGTTAATTTTTGCCATTCTAACTGGTGTAAGTGGTATCTCAGTGTGGTTTTGATTTGAATTTCCCTGATGGCTTATGATGGTGAACATTTTTTCATGTGTCTGTTAGCCATTTGTATGTCTTCTTTGGAAAAGTGTCTGTTCATGTCTTCTGCCCATTTTTTGACCTGATTTATTTGTTTTTTGGGTGTTGAGTTTGAGAAGTTCTTTACAGATCTTGGATCCCAGCCCTTTATCTGTTGTGTCATTTGCAAACATCTCCCATTCTGTGGATTGCCTTTTTATTTTGTTGACCGCTTCCTTTGCTGTGCAGAAGCTTTTTATCTTGATGAAGTCCCAAAAGTTCATTTTCCCTTTTGTTTCACTTGCCTTTGGAGAGGTGTCTTGAAAGAAGTTGCTGTGGCTGATGTCGAAGAGGTTACTTGCCTATGTTCTCCTCTAGGATTTTGATGGATTCCTGTCTCACATTGAGGTCTTTCATCCATTTAGAATTTATCTTTGTGTATGGTATAAGAGTGGTTGGGAAACAAATCTATTCAACAGTGTTTTAAGAGCCCTAGTTAGCTTTTAAAATGTCGTGATTTTTGTCCGAAGGGCACGTTCAGTGACCTTCCAAACTGTGTTTCTAAGTTGCTCATGTGACTTTTATTCTGTGTATAGATTATCCAGCAGATGATATGAAAACGTGGGGCTTATTTCCACCAGTTTCTTCATCCACCATCTGTTACTCTCCTTCCTCCCTCTGGATTGCATTCCCTTCCTGCCACTACTGTGTGTTCTGTCTAATCACAGTTCATTCTCCACAGCCCTACCTGGAACTCAGAGCAAAGGTTTGGTTGCAGGCAGATATCACACTAGATAGGGGGAGCTTTAGGATCATGCCTTGCAGGGGCTCAAGGCTTGCTGCTGCTCAGAGTAGTTGATGTCCAGGGAGCCTGGGCTTGGAGAAAGCATCCACTTGTACTACTGGCCTGTATTCTTTATTTATATAAAAAAAATACTAAAATATTTTACTTCTTATTTAAGTGTAACACATACAAAGATAAGTAAATTGTAAGTGAGCCCTTTGATGAGTTTTCCCAAATTGAACATGATCATGAAACTACCACTCAGATCAGGGAATCCAGTGTTACTAGCACACCAGAATTCCCTGTCCACCCCTTTCTGCTATCTTCTTACCCCTGCTCCCACCGCAAAGGTAACTATTATCCTGATTTACACAGGTTTACCTATTTTTGAACTTCATAAAATGGATCGTATAGTGTATTCTGTCATGTGTCCGGCTTCTTTGTCTCAACATTATGTTTGTGAGATTCATCTGTGTTGTTGTATTAGTTAAGATTCATTTATATTTATTACCGTATAGCAGGCAAATTACAGCATGTGGGTTGGCTGTTTTTGTAAATAAAGTTTTATTGGCACAGCAGCCATACCCATTTATTTACATATCATCTATGTAAACGTACTCCACATGCAAAGTTGAGTAGTTGCAACAGGGCTCAGTGACTCTTTGGTCCAAAAAACCAAAAATATTAATTGTTTAACTCTTGCAGAAAAAGCTCACTGACCCTTGCTGTATAATATTTCATTGTCAGTACTCGACAATTTATTTGTCACTGAGTTTTGGCCGTTACAATTAATGCTTGACTGTTACTGTGTGTGTCTTTGGGGCTACACATGTGCATTCCTGGTAGGCATTGCCCTGGGAGTGGAATGGTTGAGCTACATTGTAAGTTTATGTTCTGCTTTATTAGGTTCTGCTCAGCTGTTTTCTAGTTCACAGCCCCACCAGCAGTGCATGAGAGCTGAATTGCTGTACATCCTAAGACTTGGTATTGTCAGAGTTCAGTTTTAGCCATCTTAATCAGTAGGTAATTCTATCTCATTGTGGCTTTATTTTGTAGTAAGGGTAACAAATGAGGTTGAGTACCTTTTCATATGCTTAGTGACCATTTGGGTTACTTGTTTAGGTGGCCTTTTTATTGTTTTATCAGAGTTCTTTATATATTCTGAACGAGTCCTTTGATGGATATACATATTGCAAATACCTTCTTCCATTCTGAGACTTGCACTGTTATTCTTTTAATGGTGTTTTTATTTCTGTGAACCTGAAGATGATCAGAATATGCCACCCCAAAACATGCCACTTGGAACAAGGATTATTTTGAGTGAGGGAAATTGAGAAATAGCAGATGTAGGAAGAGTTCTCTTTCCTCCCACTTCCTGCCTGAAAATTGGGGCATAGATTTCCATTTGTAAAGGTGCATCCCGTCTCCATACCAGGAAGAGAAGAACCATTCTTATCACTGGAGAAACTTGGGTCTGCATAATCTTACCAAAGGGTCCTATCTACCATAGATTTCCTGGTCATCTTTCCACAGTTTATCATCCTTAGGAGCCCCAATCCCCTTTTCCTGTCTAGTCACTTCTGCACAATTTATTGCCCCTTATTAAGATGGTATTTAAGCCCCTGGGTGGAACTGCTTTTTTGGGTTTTTACTTGTTTTCTGTAACATCCCCATGGGTGTAAAAATATTAACATCAATAGAGAAACATATACCTTTTCTTCTGTTAATTTGTCCTTGTCAGTTTAATTAGCAGGCCCCTATAAACTGAATGTGAGAAGGTAGAGAAAAAGTTCTTTACTTCTAAAAGTTTCTACAAAACTAACTAATGCCTACAACATTGGCGAACCGTGCATACACCGAGGAAGGTGAAGTTGGACATGGTGTTTGTAGATATGTGGACAGTACCTATCTTCAGCCTTGTCAGGGCAGACCATCCCCAGGAAATATCGTAGCAGAGATCGATTTTTATGTCAAGTCCTTCTTAATTCAAGTGTGATTTGGTATGTTGTTATTTGTCCTAAGGTCTGAATAGAGACAGAGTTCTCATCTTTCACTTTGGAACATTCAAAACCTTTCCAGGGTCTTGGAGTCCCTAGTTCTGTGGGTGTGTTTCTTTAGTGTTTCACGGTGTTCTGAACATTGGAAGTTTTAATAAACATGCAGTACCAAATGTCGGAATCCACTGCATGTATTTGTGCTGAGATCTATTCCCTCGTATCCCTGAATTTAGAAATTTAGCAATTGAAGCTGATTTATCTAATTTGCAGTGGTTTGAACAGGGTAGATGGGTTTTCTAGGGGACAGGCTACATGATTTTTGAGGTCCATTTAATAATTGTGTTTTTGTTTCAGTTTTACAAATAGCAGTCCAGGGCAAGGCAGTATTAGTTGATTAAAATGTATTTAAGGGGGCGCCTGGGTGGCTCAGTCGGTTGGGCGACTGCCTTCGGCTCAGGTCATGGTCCTGGAGTCCCGGGGTCAAGTCCCGTATCGGGCTCCCTGCTCGGCAGGGAGTCTGCTTCTCCCTCTGACCCTCCTCCCTCTCATGTGCTCTCTCTCTGTCTCATTCTCTCTCTCAAACAAATAAATAAAATCTTTAAAAAAAATTAAAAAATAAAATGTATTTAGTTTATTTGACAATAGATGCAGACGATTTGAACTTGAAGATATTTAGAGATACTCTAATACTACAGATGTTTTCTCCTTTTTTAAAGGTTTTATTTATTGGAGAGAGAGAGAGAGAGAGTGCAGGGGGAGGAGCAGAAGGACAAGCAAATTCTCTGCTGAGCCCAAAGCCTGATGCAGGGCTGGATCCTGACCCCAGTACCCTGAGATATGACCGAACCGAACTCAGACACTGAACCCGCCGAGCCACCCCGGTGCCCCTGTTTTCTCTAACTTCTAATTTAAATGCAGCTGCCTGGGGTGCCTGGGTGGCTCAGTCGTTGAGCGTCTGCCTTCGGCTCAGGTCATGATTCCAGGGTCCTGGGATCGAGCCCCACATCAGCTCCCTGCTCAGCGGGGAGCCTGCTTCTCCCCTCCCCCACTCCCCTTGCTCGTGGTCCCTTTCTCTGTCAAATAAATAAATAAAATCTTAAAAAAAAAATGTAGCTGCCTACTTTCAAAAGCCTGGTTTGCCTCTTTCAGAAAAAACAAAACTTTTTTTTTTGCAACTATTTTCTTTTAACGAAATTTCTTGTGCACTTAGCTATTTTTTTCTGTTTTTAAACTTTTTAAAAACTATTTTATATTTTTCTTTTCAGGTTATTCACTATGAATATGGCTGCTATTATTTAAATTTCTGCAGCCATGGCACAAGAATATAGTAAGTACTATCCTATACTTCCTGTGACCTACCTGCTTTAAAATGTGTTGACTTTGTGTCTTTAAGTTTCTCATTGGAGCAGTGGAAATACAGAAACAAAGTTTTTAAAAATCTGCCTTTCTCAAAGGGATCAATTCATTTGGTCACCTACTTTTTGAGTCTGTAGCTTTATATAGAAATTCATCATGACCGTGATTAATTTCACCTTCGGATAAACACGGTGTTGCTCAGCCCATTCCCAGTCAGTACCAGCAGAGCGGACATTGGGATTGGATCCATATCACACATCCCACCCGTCTCCCTTATAGGAGCTCCAGGGTCGGCCCTGGTTAGGGGCAAGCCCATCCCTGCTTTGTGCACGACGGACTCCTCAGGGGCAAAGCATCGGCCGTGCCGGGCGTTATCTGGGCAGAAGGATGGTTTCGGGAGCGTCCCATTATCCTGTCCTAGCCCATGAGACGCGAAGGCAGGTCTGCCAGGAGCTTCTGGCAGAAGTCTTCTCAGACTTGAAACAGGCCTGCAGGAAGGGCCTCTCTCTTCCTCTGGATGCTGCTCGGTGCTGGCAGATCTGCGGTGGCTGCAGCCTGAGCAAGAAGCCACACAGGGCCGAGGACAGAGAAGTAAGCCCTGAGGCCTCCAGAAGTCCTCGCTTTTGAGCCAACGCATTTCCTTTTTGTTTAAGCCAGTTTACGATGGGAGCCAAAACATCCTAAGTGATTCACTTAATCTTCATGTTATTTTTAGTAATCCATTAGTTTCTCCCTGGGGAATGTGGGAGTAATTGCAAAGCAAGGCAAAATAATACCGTTAAATTAAACTGGCAGGGTGTGCTGGTGTTGACTGGCACCCTCTTCGCTCTTAACAGTTAACTGATAGAGTGATTTAGTATTCAAAGACAGGAGAATAAAATATATTGCTTTCACTCTCTCTCTTTTCCCTCCGGAAGGTTTTACCTTTTAATCAACCTGCTTGGGCTGTGAACTCTGAAAAGGGTCTTGGCCTTACCCGCCTGAGAACCACCAGCTCTTTGTCTAGGTGTATATTTGGCAGTATGGACCTGTTCTTTGTGTTTTCTTAGAACAGTCTGTGCCCAGGCTTCTGATGCCCCGTTTGCTTTTGTCCTTCAAAAATTAATATGAATATTTCAAACATAAAAGCAATGGAATAAGGAATAATACAAATACCCATATGTACTCTCCCTACAATACACTAGAGAAATCGAATGTTTACCAGTTCTATGGAACAGTAAAAAATCCAGGGTAATGCCCCCTAACAGGCAGCGCCCGTCTCTACCTCTGAGGAACCGCTATCCTGATATTATTCCTAATTTTTCCCATGCATTTGTCTGTGCTTTTATCACATTTGTGTAGTATGATTTTCCATATGCTTTTTAACTTCAGGTAAATGTAGATACTATATGTACTTGTTCTTTAAAATCACAGAGGAGGGACGCCTGGGTGGCTCAGTCATTAGGCGTCTGCCTTGGGCTCCGGTCATGTTCCCAGGGTCCTGGGATCGAGCCCCACATCGGGCTCCCTGCTTGGCGGGAAGCCTGCTTCTCCCTCTCCCACTCCCCCTGCTTGTGTTCCCTCTCTCACTATGTCTGTTTCTGTCGAATAAATAAAATCTTAAAAAAAAAAAATCACAGAGGATTGAGAATAGGTTCAGGATCACAGAAAGAGGCCATAAATTTGTTCTGAGACACTAGACATCCCAGTGATCTATACTAAATGGGTTAGACTTTAAATTGTTGATTTTAATCAACATGTGGACAGCTTTTTATCTTATTCTCGGAATCGGTGTCTGGTCTGCTAGTGAGTTCCCTTTCTTCACCTGCGTCTGCCCTCCTGTGCAGGCTTGGCTTGTGTTTAAGTAGCTCGAGTCATCCTGTGCTCAGAATGCATGCTTTTGGCAGACTTCACTAAGTCTGCATTTTCCTGCCATCACACCTACAAGGTTTCCTTTTGTGCATTCTAAACCATCAGTTTGTTCCTTGTACTGTGGCTGCAGTTCCAGAGAAGCCGTCCGCTCCTATGACCAGATTGGGACCTCAGTCACTGGCGCTGGGTCATTACTTCCTTTCATGCCCTAGCTTAGAGTCTTGGAGATCATTTTGTATCGTTCTTGTCAGAAATAGATCTCAGGTCATTTAACTTCTGCAACCAAATAACTCCTTCTGTTGCTCTTGGAGGATTCATATTACCCTTTGTTCTTGTTTGGAATGTGGCCTCCACAGAACTAAATAGTCATTTCCATTCAGGGATCATTAATCCTTTCAACTTGGGGACATAATTACTGATAAAGTATCAGAGAAAGATTTATGACAATCAGAAGAGAATTTCTTTCTTTTTATTTTTTTCCAGGATGTTATTTTTGTTTAAATGTTTGACATGTGGGAGAAAGAAGTAACCTCAAAAGGTATTTTCCCCTTAATTCATACATATTGTATACATGTTACAGGAAGGAAAAATAACATTTTTTGTTGAAATCAAATTGGGGTTTTTATGCTGTGTGCATGCATTTTTCTGTTGTTAAAAGAATGGGTCCTCCTTTTAATTTTATTTAAATGTAACTGTCTTTAGCTTTCTTTCCCCCAATGTGGACCCAGGATCTTAAATTAAAATGTTGCCAGTGTAAGAAGATTATAGCCATCAGTGGAAACGCCCAATCAATGAGGCCCTTGTGAAGAGAGCTACTCTCCCATTGGAAGATGACCAGAATTCAAAGATAGCGGGCACCTTGTTATACATCAGGCCAAATATAAACATAAGAAGTGCAGATATTTACATTTTAATCCCGTAGTGTGATTTATGTGCATTTTCTTATTTTAAAAAAATTTAATGGTATAGATGCTTTTCAATGGAAGAAGCCTATTGAAATTTTTCTTTGAGAAATCAGTACTGTGAACAAACTGCTTTTGTTTTGTGTGTGTGTATGTGTGTGTGTGTAATGGTATCTTCTTATTTATTTTTTTATGTAAAGGGATTGGTAGGCTTGGCTTGATTTTGTACCTCAAAATGAAATGGTGTCTTTGTGGGGGATGGTCCATGGGGCTGAGAGGACTGCTAGACAGTGACTCAGACCTGTAATTAGGTCTTGCTCTCCGCACCCTTGTTGACTCGAAAGCACTGACCATAGACCATTTAGTGTGGGAAAGCAGTACATGAATCATCGCAATTGGCACAGATTATCTGGAATGCTACTAAATGTTTTCTGTTCTTTATTCTGATTGAGGGAATGAGAAAGGGAGACTTGTTCTTGGAGTTTGAAAAGTACTCTAGAGGATACATACACCTTTGGGGAAATGGATTTCTTCCCTAGATAGAACGGAAAGCTGTTGAATATTCGATATTTGTAAAACAGTTTTGGTTTTGTGGGTTTGCTTTAGAATAGTCCTCCAAGCTCTGTGTCCTTACTTTTGGTGAACTCTTGCCTGTCTGTCTTTCATGAAGGGGAATCCTGGAGCCTCGGCTTAACCTCCACACCACAACTGGGGTTGGGGGGAATCCTAGAGGTTGATGTCGTGTTTTTTAGTTTCCTTCTAACTTGTCCCACTCCTCCAAATCTCTCATATCTAGGACAGAATTTTGTTATCCTTTTTTCTTCCCTTTCTCAAAATGAAGGGTCAGCCAACTTGTTGAGACCTACTAGGTGACTGGCCATGAAGCCAGTGAAAGTTGTTTTCTATCTTCACTAACTAATAAGTGTAGTTTGTTTCAACTTATTTTGTAGCAGAAAGTTGAAAATAATCGTGTTCATTCTAAAGGGGCAGACATTTATAAGTCATTTAGGTTAAAGATAAGAAGAAGACATTATATAGAAAGTAAGCCCTTTAATTTTTTTTCCTTTGGGTTTTCTCTGATGGTGCCTTAGGGGTCTTGCCCAGTGCTTGCTACCTCACTGCGTCTGCTCTAAAGAGAAAAAGACAAGCAGATTTGTCTAATCCATAGCAAAAAGACCAGATTTTCAACTTGTAATGTGAGTTGACCTTTTGATACATGGATAAATCTTTATTTTCATTTTGGAATATATGGGAGTGGGCATCTCATAGGAATGCATCTTTTGACAGGAAGTAGAAGAAAGCCACCGTTCACCGGGTACCTCCTGTTTTGTGTCTGTGGGTATCTGTGCACAAGCATGTGAGTTTGGTTGTTTCCGTTCATCTAGGGCATTGCTCCTTGTTAGACATCGCCGCATTCATTTTGGAGTTGTTGAAAATCAGGTGTTCAAATTATAAAATTATTATTAGCACTTATGCTGAATTAAGTTGGTAGATTTTAGAGTGAGTTTCTAAGAAACTGGTGAAGTATTTCATGAATACCCTTGAAAAAATTCTGTATTAATGTGGTTAAACTTTTTTCCCTAATATAAATCACAAAGACCTTCATATTTGTAATTTAGGTTATGTTTATGAAGAATGCCTGTTCATGAAGAACTGTGATCCTGTTTGTCACGAGGACTTGTTTAGTACCCAATTAACCTTTCACTTAATCTCTTTCTGACATTAGGAGCCAAGAGACCATGCCTCAGTACCAAATACAAATCACCCAACCTTATTACCCTTAGTTTGCATATTGTGTAAATAATTGGACCATTAGCCAATACATAAACAGAGGGGGCATGAAAGGTATATCTCTAGTGGGAATTTAACATCACTTTAAGGTTTCCAGATTACTTTCTGTAAATTAATTCTTCCGTGGCAGTCAGTACCTCTTGTTTAATGGGTGCAGTGATTTTTAAAACCTCAGTCAAGAATTCCAAAGTTCTTAATGAATATAAAAATACCTAAAGGAGTTTTATGTTTGATTCTGTCCCATCCCTTCAAGAGCAAATGCCTTCTAACTTTGTGCAAATGAGAAATCTCAGTGCTCTGAGTGAACGCTGATCCCTGATGAACACTTCCTATCTCTCTCTCTCTCTCTTTTTTTTTTTAATTCTCAGACTAATTAAATAGAATTAGTCTAGTCTGTAGGGTTAGGTGCCCCTTCTGTAATCTGGAGAACTCTGCTAAACTGTGTGTGGAGATAGACCAGCTGTTTCTATTTTTGTCTGGATATTTGACCCCATCCCTAAAATTTGATAATGTACCCCCTGTACTACATTAAAGCTTCATTTAAAGATGGAGGTACCAATGGATCTCCATGCTCTACAAGTGTATAGAGCTTGTTGGTTGTAAAGATTTAGACCAAGGCCCAGCATTAATTGCTGCTATAATTTGATCTTTGACTTGTATTTTGATGATCATTTGCAGTAACATCCATTCAGTTGTATTTTTCAGAACATGAAGAAAATCTCATTTAATACTGTCTCCCAGCATATTTAAAAAATAACTTTAATAAAAATAATACATCCTTATGAAAATGTAAAAAGAGATAAACATAAAGATGAAAACGAAAATGAGAACCATGTAGAATTGCACCATCTACAAGTAGCTGTTATTAACATTGGCTAATAATGTGTTCTCACCACAGAGCACACCATTAAAACAGTGATAAATCCCTCACCCCAGTTACGAATAAAGGACTGACGGAAGGTGGTGGCACCCAGAAACTCTGAAATACCTACATATGGTACGTGTTAAACCTAATATCATCTAAATTGCTGCCATTGTTTATTTCCACAGGTTGTCATCATGTCATCATAGGGTAAGGAGATAGTCTCTTTAAAGAGAAGCTGGACTGGGGCCTGTACTGGTTGCCTTTTGTTACCATCCATTTTTAGGTAGAGATTTTCATGAGTAGGGCATATTTCTTGTTTTTCTTTTTTAAGTGAAGGAGTATTGTGAAATAAGCTGCTTTATATAAAGAGCAGAAGAATAGTATGCTTTTAAAAGAAATACATTCTGCTCCCCTGATAGAAAGATAGGAGAGAAAAGTCAAGCAACTGAAGGCTGTATGTGGTAATTCTCCAGGGATAAATGAATGTCAGAGTCTCTCCTGGGCTTGCTTGCTTTTTTTTGTTTTTTTTTTTAATAACGACATATCTGTACCCTGCCTCATCTCTCCACTCCCTTCCCTGTCCCGTACCAGCTTCCCACAACTGAGCAGCACACTGCAAATCCGTGGAGTTCTGCATTGACTCGGACCTCTGATTATCCCACTTCAGGCTTCGGTTTACCATAACTTGGGTGATTGTCTGGTTTTCAAATCATCACACCACAAAAACTCAAGCAACAGACGTCTCCCTGGATTGATTGTATTTGTCCTTTGTGGTGTTGTGATGGTTTCTGAGCATTTGTTCGCTGGCTTCCTTTTCGGAGGCCCAGAATAACGTGGTATGCTACAGCCCTCTTGGCTTCCAGGGGACTGCTTTCAAGTGTCCTTAACTGAGGCCTTCTCTGTGAGCAGGGATGCGCTCCAACCCGTTGGCCAGTAGTGACCCCCACAGTTGCTTGTCCTGAAGTCATTGTGGTGTAAACAGAACAAATGATGAGAGCTTTGTCCTCTGTCCTCTCTTCCAAGTAGAGAGTGTAAAAGTTGTTTTAGAGGACGTCTGCATTTTGTGGTATCATTCAGTTTTGGCGCTGCGTCTGGTGAAATGTTAGCCTGAGATTCTTTGGGAGGCTCCACCCCTGGAACTGAATGAGGAGTTTTTGAATGAGTGTTAATGCTGAAGCTGTTAACATTAGTGAGAATGTTCTTTGTTACACAGCAGCAGCTTGCTGATTTCACTTTTGCCATTGCAGTGCCTTCCACTGAGAGACCACGGAATTATATTAGGCAAATAGTGCCAGGTTTTACATTACTTGATAAGTTTGTATTACTGGAAAACACTCAAACTTAGGTTCACTGATGTCACATGTGTTTTTAGTTTTAAGCATCAAATTGAGATCATTGTATTTTAGTGGTTGAAGAAAGCAGATTTTCATTTGTTTTTAAAAGTCATTAATAAATAATAATCCTATCTTTTCTACCAGTTTTACCTGTGGGACATTTAGATACCGCATGATGATGTTCAGTAGTACTGAACCGTTGTCTTTTTTTTTCTTTTTTAAGATTTTATTTATTTATTTGTCAGAGAGTGAGCAAGCACAAGCAGGGGGAGCGGCAGGCAGAGGGAGAAGCAGGCTCCCCGCTGAGCAAGGAGCCCGATAACGGGCTCATCCCAGGACCCTGGGATTACCACCTGAGCCAAAGGCAGACACTCAACTGACTGAGCCACCCAGGCATCCCTGAACCATTGTCTTTTTATCCACAATGTTGGGATTGTGTATCAGTTGATTTTCTTGGATAGCATGCATTAGATTTATTTCAGGCAACTCTTCTCAGCCCCAGTGCTAATGCCATAAATAAATAAAGAACCTTCCCCATTTGTTTATTTGCTACTTGTACTCTTAACAAGTTACAAGACTGTCAGTGGGTTCCTGATTTTATTAAGTTTACTACTCCACAGAAAGACAACTTGATGAGTTTTTTGTTTTTGGGTATGATTCCAATGTAATCTCTTTTTGGAAAGGATTTGGATAAGTCATTTTCAGTCTGTCTCCCAATCTTCTTGTTCCTTAGAGTGGGATTTTTCCTTCTTCACTTCTTTCTTGTTTTCCGATGAGATCGAGAGATGGGGATAGGGTTGGGGGAGAGGTTGAGATAGATAGGTTTGACTTTTTCTAAGTGGAGGATGAGAATAAAATTGAGTTCAAGTAAAGAATGAAGTGGTGGACACGATCTGGGAAAAAAAATAGCGAGTGAAGAGTTCAGGTGAGGAATTTGTAGTCTAAAAAGTAAAAGACCAAAGGGAATTTACTAACTCTGCCATTATTCCATCAACTGTTTATTTCTGTTGACTTAATTTGCACCAGGTAGCCACTATTTCCTGACCAGGGTCTGAGGACAGCTTTTCAGCAAAGTTAACTTGTCAGTGGTGGGGTTTTTTTTTTTTCCTTCCCCCATAGTAGATGCTCAGTTAATAGAAAGTTTGACTTGCTGACTTAGGAAAAAATAGTCCTTAAAATAGCCATTCTGATTTGCTACTAGATGAGTTCCTCCCTCATTAATTCTGTGAGGAGGCGAGGAAATAAGTGGAACTTTTTTTTTTTAATTGACTCTTCCTCCCTACTGTTACTAGGATTTTTCTTTTTTTCTCTAGAGGAATGAAAAGTGTGAGAAGTTATTCAGGTTTCCAGATAAGAGGGTACACTGTTGTCTAGTTCCAGAAAGGTGATTTCCAGCCATTCTTATATTTCACTGTCCTCTGTAAATTGGTTGAATTAAAATTTTGTTCTGAAATCTTGTCACATTCTTTTTTGAGTTCTTGGAGTCCCCTAGAGGTGGTGTGAAACTACAGCTCAGAATCACTGGATTAGGGATAATCCCTGGGCCAGAAAGGCAGTTAATCTGTCAAGTCTGGAGGAATGCTCTCTGGATGCTGGAATGTTTCTCTTCTGCCTTTTCTAGTTGCTGGGTCGGATCTCTGTCCTCATCACCAGCTCTTTAAACTTCATTGTCAAGTTCACTCTTTTCCTAATGTTACAAAATAGAGGCAGGGTCATGGTGCTTTTTGGAGGAGTTTCTGTCTGTTTTCTGCTATTTCTGGATAGAAAAGGCAAAGTAGGCCCATTCTTCTAGGTTTCAATGCTTGAAAAACAGCGGAGATGAAGGAGAAAGTAAGAAGGAAGCAAAGAAAGTCTGGTTTCTTAAATAGTCTTTGTTTTGCAGACTCCTTTTTTGGTCATGATTATTGAATGTAGTGTACCACTGACTGCAGGCACTGGGTGTTTGAAATCTGGAAGAACACCATGATCTATGGGCCCAGCACAGAACACCATGATCTATAAGATAGTTTCTCAGTTACTGTTTCTCAGCTGTTCTTCAGCACAAGAGAAGATGCAATTGTTTCAATTTTGTTAGTTGTTTTCCTCTAAGGGCAGAGGAGATCGTTGTTTTTCTGTGAGCTTCTTAAGGCCATGTGGTCTGTGACGCTGGGATGTTCCTTGTAGTCCCGCATAGACTTGGCCCATTTTCCCAAACGAGATAATGATGGATACAGAAATACTCTCTAGTAAACTGTAAAGTGTCATAAATAGGAGAAGTATCATAAATAGTCCCCACTATTATTCTCTGCTAGAGTGTGTGACTATAGATATTCTATTCAGTTCGTGATCTTCCATCTGAGCACTGGCTACTTTTGATAGTCCTGTCTCCAGGGAATAGCTAGTTCTTGATGACACCATTTTGTATCTGCCTGGACCTTTTGCAGAAGAAAATGATTTGCATGTTGAACAAATGTTGTAGTGTATATTGCATTAGAACGAGTTTCTGACATTTCACAATATTTACGAATACAGGAGTCACTGCCCTTCGTATCTGGCAGTAATTGTCTGTTGGCAATGACCATGAAGTCCCTGGCCATGTGAGGGTCTCAGTCTCCTCGCTCATCGGGGGGGCTGCTTCTCTGGCAGACGGGCTGGTTGCCTTGGTTGAGCTTTCGTACGGAATACTGCTTTTTGTTTTGGCTTAGCTCTTTGCCCTCAGGCTTTTCAGTTGGTACCTGTCCATGGGAATGACTGCTCTGACTTAGAGATGTGTGACCTGGTCTACAGAAAGTATAACTCGCAAGGACAATGAAGAGGGGGGAGAAAGACATTTGCTTCTTCTGTCTCCCACTCGTGCAGATACTGTCTGATCAAGTGCCTCCTTCCGTGGGAGGGGCCACGCCACCTCTGCAGGCAGGACGAGAGGTGCTCCTGCACTGGCAGCGACCGCCTCACCAGAAATGCTTCCCTGGCTTTCGTAGTGAATCTGTGCTGACTCTCTGGGAGCTCTAAAAATCCTGTCTGGTAGGGATTTGACATTCGTGGTAGCTGGCTGATGGTTTACATCCACAGGCCTCTCGGAATTATTTCCAAACAGTAATCGCCGGCTCTTCACGGCTTGTTTCACTGAGGGGAGGAGATGGGCCGATGATGGGTACGTATTTTAAGACTGCCTGATTCGAGGGACGTTGTAGGTTCTTTCCTTTCCAATATACAGATCTTCCTCGACTTAGGAGGGGTTCCATCTCAATAAACCCATCCTACGTGAAAATCGCGTTAAGTCAAAAATGCATTTAATACGCCTGACCTACTGAACATCAGAGCTCAACCTTGCTAGCCTACCTTAAAGGTGCTCAGAACGTGTACATTAGCTTGAAGTTGGGCCACTTACATCATCCAACATAAAGCCTGTTTTTCAATAAAGTGTTTGAGATCTCATGTAGTTTGTTGAGCTGTGTACTGAGAGTGAAAAAGCAGAAGGGTTGTTTGGGTGCGGAATGGTGGTCAGTGTGCTGGTTGTTTACCCTCGTGATCGGGCGGCTGACCGGGAGCTGCGGCTGGCGGTAACTGCCCAGCATCAGGAGAGAGCATCTTAACACATGTCACTAGCCCGGGAAAAGATCAAAATTCAAAATTCCAAGGATGCTTACCATTGCTTTTGCACCACTGTAAAGTCAAAAAATTGCTAAGTTGAACGATCATATGTTGGGGACGGTCTGTATATTGAAAGGCTGTGATAAAGTTGATTCATAGACCTTGTTTTTAGGCATTTGGGGTTTTTTAAAGGACAGTATTATAGCTGGGCTGACAAAAAAGTTACCAGCTACCTTGGAAGTGATGTCTTGGCTGAATAGGAAAAAGAAGATAGCAGTGGAAACACTTGATTGACCCTGATGAGAACATTTTAAACTCTTGATAGCATAGAAGTCTCCTCCTTCAAAAGAGAGATGATATTTAAACTTAATTAGTGAGGCATTTTAAATTGGAATTAGGGTGAAATCAAGAGTACTCAAAGGTACAGAGAAAGGAAAGTCCAAGTTGTAACTTCCACAGCAATCAGACTTGTGTATGCTACAGAGAAGCAATTTCTTGTCTCCACCTCTAGTCTGTATATATAATTCACTACCCCACATGAGGTGAATTAGCTCTTTTATTGGGCCATTTATTAAATGTTAAGTTCCATCTATTGGTGAGTAAATCAACCTAGAGAGCATGTTCCATACTGAGAATGTTAGGCTAACCTAAGGATTCTCGTGTTTATTAGTCTGTGATATCTTCATCTTAAGGAAAGTAAATACAGGCCTAACTGCATAGTTATATGTTACAAGTAGCAAAACAAGTCACTTGAAGGGCAGGGAACAGATGGGTCCTTGCATATTTCTTTCTCTGAAAGATAATCCATGTTGACACAATGCATGCTTTATTCCAACAAGAGAGATTCCAGCCATTTGCCGGATATTCTCTCATTCCTTAGGCAAGTTGCGTGGCGGCTGCGCAGTGGTACCTCGAGGTTCTCCTTTCATACCTTTTCCATTGGTTGGCACAGAGGAACTCCGCGCACCTGGGGACTGACTGCTGCGGTTGGAGAGACGGAGAGACAGAGGCAGCTTCAGGGCAAGCCTACCTCCCAGCTCCCCAGCTCCTTCATTTCTCTGTTCTCCATGCTTCACCCCATGCTCTGTGAGGCCCTGCTCCTCTCCACAAGTGACCCCTTCATCCCGTCCATCCCATAGTCCTCTCACCTTCCAGACGTGGACCCTTAGTCATGCCCTTCCATCTCTTCCCGCTCATCCCTTTGCCTGTCAACCGCCTCCCGCCCTTTCTCTGTCCAGCGCTCATCTTCCCACCTGTCACAGGTCTCATCCTCCCTCGTTTCCAGCACAGCGGAGACGAGCGTGGGGGAGGAGAGGGTTACGTCATCACCCTTCGACCTTTTGTCTTCCAGATTTTTGTTTTTTATTTTTTGAGGTATAATATACATGCAATAAAATGCATAGATCTTAAGTGTTAAGATTTGGGTTGTGTCTAGTTATTGGCTGTTATGAATAACGCTATAGGCATCCTTATGAAGTCATTTTTCTGGGCATATATTTTCATTTCTCTTGGGTAAATGCCTAGGAGTAGAATAGTTAGATCATGGAGTAGATGTATGTTTTGCTATATAAGAAACCACCAAACTGTTTTTCCCAAAGTGGTTGTGCCATTTTATACCAGCAATTTATGAGGTGCTAATTGCCCCACATTCTTATCAGTGTTTGGTATTGTCAGGTTTTGTTTTTCATTTTAGCCATTTCTGGTGGGCTGAGTGTGAAATAGTATCTCATTGTGATTTTAGTTTGTTCTTTCCTGAAGTCTAATAATTTTGGGGATCTTTTCATGTGCTTCTTGGCCGCTTACATACTTTTACTTTTTTTTTTTTTTTGGCAGAGTACCTTTTTCAGGTGTTGACTTTTTCTAAAGTATTATTGAATTATCTTTTAGTTCTTTATTTACAAGATTTTAAATATATATTAAAATACATACTATATATATTTAAGTAGTAAAGATACACATAAACAGACACACTTACGGTGTTTCTTGATGAGAAGTAGGTTTTATTTCAATTTATTGTTTTTCATGGCCAGTGCTTTACTGTGTGTTATTTGAGAAATCCTTGCCTGTCCAATATTGGCAATATATTTTCCTGTATTTACTTAAAGATGCTTTAGAGTTTTATCTTTTACATTTAGCTTGATAACCTAGCTTTAATCTTTTTGGTATATGAAATAAGGTAATTGTTGAGGTGACATTTTTTCCCCTCATATATATATCTAGTACCATTTATTAAAAGACATTTCTATTAACTGAGCTGGTATTTTGGTTGAAAATCAATTGCCCATATATGTGTGAGTCTATTCCTGGACTCTGTTCTGTTTCACTGGTCTGTGGTCTGTTCTTAAGGCAGTTACCCGCTGTCTTGAATGTTGTAGCTTTATAATAAGTTTTGAAATGAAATAGTGAAGTCTTCCAACTTTGTTCTTATTTTTATAATTGTTTTAACTATTATAGATTCTTTGCATTTCCATGTAAATTTTAGAATCAACTTGCCTTTTTTTCCCCATAAAGCTTGCTAGATTTTTTTTTTTTTCAAGTAATTTCTATATCTAACATGGGGCTGGAACTCACAACCCGAAGATCAAGCATCCTATGCTGTACTGATTGAGCCAGCCAGGTGCCCCTAAAGCTTTCTAGATTTCATTGAACCTAATTTTCAGTTTGTGGAGAATAGACATTTTGGTAATACTAAGTCTTCTCATCCACAAACCTCTCCACTTAATTTCTCTGAGCATTTTGTAGTTTTCAATGTAGAGGTTTCTCACATCTTCCACTTGGTATGTGAGGTTTTTTTTTTTATGCTTCTGTAATTGGTGTTTCTAAGTTTCATTTCCAATTGTTCACTTGCTGTTTGTATATTGACCTGCAAAACTCCTAAATTCTCTTGCTAGTTCTAATGTTGTGTGTGTGTGTGTTTTGTAGGGTTATTGACATATATGATCCTAGGTGTCTGTGAATCATGACACTTTTACTGCTTCCTTTTTAGACCTTTTTAAAGATTTATACCTTTTGCAAAGATTTGCTTTTCTTGGCCTTACTGAACTAGCTAGAACATTCAGTGTAAGGCTCACTAGAAGTGGTAAGAGTGGAATCTTTGCCTCGTTTGTGATCTCAGGAGAAAAGTATTCAATGTTTCCCTGCTCAGGTTATACCTAAATTTTTTTCCCAGTGGCTGAGGCCTGTAATTCTTTGATCTCCGAACTAACTTCCAGGTGTGGAGTTCTCAGTCTGCACGTTCCTGGGCTTTCCTTCATTTGTGACATTTGTGCTGCATTACCCTCACTCTTCTCTTTGTTTTCTGCCTCAGTTCCCCCAAAGTGGCTCTCCTCCCCCCCCTTCTCCTTTTCTTCTTCATTCTCCTACCTCCCTGAAACAGCTTCTTCTCTTTCACTGGCTTTTCTTCTCCTCGTTCATTTATTCTTCTGTCAAATATTTATTGAGCAGGTACAGTATGGCTGACTGTGCTGGTGTCTGGAGCTAGCCACATTGAGGAGACCTGGTCTCTGCCCCGAAAGAGCCCACCCTAAAAGTGAGCTCTGAAAGAACGAATGGCTCCTTGGAATCCCTCGGCAGGGATGGGCCTCTCACTTGGTCTGGAGTTGAGAGAGAAGGCCTCCTCCGAGGGGACTGCACTGCTTTCCCCCTCTTTTTTGTGCAGTCACCCGAGAGGAGAGGTGGTTCTTGTTCCTCTGCATGCGGTCACACCTTTCTCGGTCGTGTCCATCCCCACGCAGTTTGCACGTCCAGCCAGGAGCACAGGTGTTGGAATTACTGTGCTGCTTCCTGCTTTGCGTCCTCTGTGGCTTTATGAAAAGAGCTAGTCTGGTAGTTCTTTAGCACCTGATGGTAGTAATGTGCTTTTTATCTTCAGAGACTGTAGAATTTTATATGCATCAGAAACAATGTTTTTGAATAAATGAACTCATTGAAAACCTTTTTTGTTTATTTGTATCTTGTATTTTATTGCTAGATAGATTTTTTAATTAATTGAATTATGAAAATGATTTGGGAGTGTATTAACTTTCCAGGACAATTTTTTTTTTTTTTTTGTCAGAATGTTCCCGTGCAGGACTCCTTTACCTCTGAGCTACTGGACAGTAGGATGGCTCCCTGGCTTGTTACTGTTGGCAGAGCTGACTCTGTCTTTCCTTGATTAGCAAATGTTCATGAGCTACACTTTTTCACGATTCCTGCCTAGGGTTTTCATTCTGTTTCTTTATCCAAACAATGTCTGTTTCTTTTCCTTTGTTTGTCAGAATGCTTCTCTTACTAAAAAGCTCTGCTTCTCTTTGTAGAGCCATAATGATGCCACCGAACACACTTCTTAAAGGAGGTACCAACTAAGGATTAATGTATTTTCAGATCATTAAATTAAAAAGCCATGAATAGTGTCTTAATGCTAATGGAATAGATACATGAAGCATTGTTTAGTGATTAGACTGGCATGAAGGTGAAGCAATTAAATGCGTTAAATATATACAAATTGAATTACCTATTTTTTCTTTCAGGCAAAAGTATGCTACTGAGTATCCAGTAAACGTGTCTGCATAGCTTTACTGCACTTAAGCATCATGTCAGAAGTCTGTAAACCCAATTATGTAAAGTCCATTATCAGCATTTTATTCACTGAGTTTCTGTCATTTACAAAATTTAAATTACTTTGAAAGATAAAGAACTTATCTTTTATTACCAGTGGATTTTTTTTTATATCCTTATAGAGAGGAATGTGCTGATTATAGAAGGTATTTATGTATCAGATAAAAATCATTGTATATGGATGTGTGTTTTATTGTGATTTTTAAGTGCCCTAAAAATGCAGTTATCAACATATAGTCAACCGGAGAAGCAGTGTTTTAAATATAATTTACACTAGAATGTAAACATTTCTAATACTCTTAATTAAAAATAAAATAAATTTGGTATTCAGTATAAAAGTGAAGTGAAAAGACATGATTAGACAGTGAGATATTGCTTAAACTATTTGACCAGGAGCAATTATTGAGCCTTACTCCTCAGAGGTTGTATTATTCTTGTATTATTGTATACTTGTTCTTGTTTTTAAACTCAGGTCTGTTTTTTTCTGTTCTTTTTCTTAATATATGATTAAAAATTCTTCACCTTGGAGTGCCCGAGCATCTGCCTTCGGCTCGGGTCATGATCTCAGGGTCCTGGGATTGAGCCCTCTGTCGGCCTCCCTGCTCTCGGGGGAGCCTGCTTCTGCCCCTCCCTCTGCGCCTCTCCCTGCTCTTTCTTTCTCTCTCTCAAATAAATAAATAAAATCTTAAAAAAAAAAAAGCTTCACCTTTATTATACCTAATAAGAGTTCACAGTGATTCAGTCTGAGTGTTTTTCAGTGCTGGAGAAAGATTTGGAAAGTCCTTCTGAAGGGCAGTCATGGTGGCTCCCTTGGCCTTACAGAGGAGAGGGCCTCACAATGGAGGGGCCATTTATCAGTAGATTGGGGATTTTGTAGGCATAATTTGTTTTCATCGATTACTTCTGTCTCAATCCTACCTTTTCAATGATCTTACCATCTTTTAGGCAGAGCCTTCTTTGCGAGAGATCATCTCCCCCCCCCCCCCCCCCCCCCGTTATGTCCTGAGTCCTGTTCTCCCTAGGCAAGCGCCCTCACAGGGAAGGGGCTGTCCCACAGGGAAGCCAGATAATTCTGCTCTAGCCCTTCCAAGCCATAGGACCTCTTTTGATTATTTCTGATGTTTTATTTATCCTTTTATTCTCTCTGCCCAGATTGTCCAGATAGAGTTGGATCTGACAAGGTCAGCCACAAACCTGTGGTATTTTCAATCACAAGTTGGCCAATCGGGAGGTTTCTGTTTAGTTACTTGAACTAGGTCACCAGACACATTGTGTTAATCCCGTAGTTTAAATGGGCCATCTGTTGAGTCACCCTAGTAATTGTTCCCTTTTTGAATGCCACTGTACCCAAGTTAAGCTTCAGCCGAGGGTGTTAGGAGTCTTTTCAAAGAGACTAATGCACTGAACCGTGGGCCCCTCTCGACTGAAACTTGCCCTTGGAGAGTTTCTGTTGTCTACTTACTTGCTTCTGTATTCCTTTTCCTCAATCGTGAGGTTTTTTGTTTTTTTTTTAATTGTGAGAGTTTGGGATTGTAAAAGTTGAAGGTCATGCTTGTTGAGGATAATTAGAAAGAGGGAGAAGTGGGATTGGGAGTAGGAAAAAGAGGCCAAACGCTCGTCAGCAGCAATAGTGGATTTCTTTGCTGGGAAGCTTTGGGAAAGGCTCGGGAGAGGATGGGCAAGAAGCCTGTTCTGTACCTTTGGGCTTTTCTGTGACTCGGGAGAGGAGCTCAGAAGGGTAGGATGGGGGAGGTCGGAGCGGAGGGTTTTAGCGGAAATGGCTTGCCCGAAACGTCTGAAAATGTGCATTTTACTTTGTGTTTTCTGATTTTCTGGGGAGATCTGGAAAATAAGAGTCGAAAACATGGAGTGTGAAGTCTGGAAGGCAGTGGCCATGTAGGCGGAGAACTGGACTATAAACAGGTTATCCGTGAAAAAAATACCAGCTCCATCCTGTGGCCTCTTCTCTCCTCTCCCGAGGAGACGTCATCTCGTTTTGTGACTTTCGCTGCCATCCACGTCCCTCGGTGATACCCACTTCTCTATGTCTGGCTCAGACTTGCTTCAGATTTGCATTTTCGGCACCCTCCCCGATATCTCCACATAGATGTCCAGTGGGCAACACAAAACTCCTGATTTGTATGTCAAGTGAGCAGCTTATCAAGGTTTCTCAGGACTCTCTTGGCTTTAACACCTTCTGGGGAAACCTCTCAGTCGCGGGCAGACCAGCGTGGCTGGCCATCCTACATGTAGTCCTTACACCTGCTTCTCTGCCACTCCGAATTTCTCAGGAGACTCATCCACCCAGAACCGTCCATCTATCTGGACCCTGAAGAGTTACCCTTGATTCGTCGAGTTCTACATCTGCACAGTGTCATGTGGATTTCCGACGTCTAATCTCGCAGCATGCCTTGTCGTCTCTACCTAGAAACACCCATCTTCTCCACTTCTCTCCATTTCTGCTGATCCCACCATAATGTACACCATATGCATCTCATGCCGGTTCATGTCACGAGACAAGGGCGTGGAGCCCTGCAACCACTTACCAAGGCCTCCAAGCTTCTTTACGGAATGATGCCATCTGTCTCTCCTACCCCAAGTCGCCCCTCTCCCCTCCAGCCATACTGGCTCTCTTTACTTTGGACATGCTAAATCTGTTCATATTTTAGGGTCTTTCCACTTGCTCTTCCTTCTGCCTGGAATGTCCTTCCTTTGTTGTTGTTGTTGTCATTCTTGTTGTTTTTTAAAGACTTGTTTATTTATTTTAGACAGGGGGGATAAGAGGGGCTCAATCCCTCGATCTCAATCCTGTGATCACAACCCAAGCTGAAACCAAGAGTCAGACACCCAGCTGACTGTGCTACCCAGGCACTCCTTCCTGGAGTGTCCTTCCTTTGGGTAGCAGATTCCTTCTTGACATTTAGGTCTTCTCATCTTAAATGGCTTATTCACAGAGAGGCCTTCCTTGACCAACAAACTGATGAGAGTAGCCAGCCAGCCGTCTTGACCATATTATTTTTTAATTTTATTTTTCTGGATGGCACTTTTTACTCTGTGACCTTCATATTATTTATTGATTGGCTTGTTCTGCTCTTCCATACTCGAATGTTAGCTCTATGAGTGAGGCTTTGCCCCTGTGTTCACCAGCCTATCCTCAGGTCTTAGAACAGTTCACAGAGTAGGTAGGTATTCAGGAAATGTCGTTAAAGAATAAACTTCATCACCTCAAGACATTTAATTAAAACTTTGAGGGAAAGAAGATTTTGAAAGATTTTTTAGCAAGCAAGGATCAGTAAGTGGAAATTGAGGGTATCTGTCATTGCTGCTACAAAATGTATAGAATATCGTTGATGTAATTTCATTTAATGACATCATCCTTTGCTTTAACTAACAAGTTAAAATTCTTTCAGAACCTTTTCTGGATTATTTGCAAATATATTTCCCTGTGTCCTATATTTCTTTTCAGTGCGTAAGTCCTTCAGTGGCAAACTCCCCTCTGATAGCAGTTTGAGTGACTGTACCCCTGAGAGGAAACGTAGAACCATCGTGTACACCAGTGTGTAGGCAGTGCAGAGAGCCTGGGAGCCTTCCTCACCTGTTTGACCTAAGGGACTAGGCTTAGAACTTGGGTGATTATAAATCGTTGCATTTCTGTGTTAAAGATACTTCTAAATCAGGGTCGGAACCTCTGGACCCCGGCACTTGAGGCCAGATGATTCTTTGTTATAGAGGCTGTCTTAGGTGGAGGATGTTAGCAGTCGCCCTTGGCCTCTGCTCAGTGGGTTTCTGTAGCACTGCTCCCCCGTTGTAACCACAGATGTCTCCAGATCCTGCCAAATGGCCCCTTGGGGACAAAACTGAAACCCACTCTTCGAAACAGCCCTGTGTTTTCTTTTATATTCTTTACTTTGGGAAATTACTATGCAAAAAAAAAAAAAAAATCAAGTCGATGGCTGATTTGGGGGCGGGGGGAGGAGGGAATGTAGCAGATTTTTAAAAAGCTATTATAAAGAAAGATTCTTCATCTTACATCATTACTAAGTTATAAGAATCTATTTTCAACTTAGTATGCCTCTGTAATTCCACGCTAAGCTTTGCGTTAAAAACCCTAAAATATTCTGAGGGAATTTGTTCTTTCAGTGTTTCTATATTTTTCGCCTGCTCCCATCACCATGGAGCTAAACGCTTTGAGAGACATGTTAGGTTAAAAACAGTAATGACAGAAGAGGAAAAAATGTGTTTCTTCTGCTTCATTTTTCCTTCTCTCCAATTCTTCTTGACCCCTCAGTCAACTGAATGGGATCTTTAATTTGAATGTTCTTAAATTGGGCATCAGGGTAGGTTTAGAAAGGCATGTTTTTCAGAGTGTTTCCCCCCCCCCACCTCCCGGAAAATGTTCACATCAGAATTTGAGCAGACCTATGAATTAATGATATTCTGAGATAGGGGAAAGTGTACCAGAACTGTGTAGGGAAGGAGTCTTTTCCCTTGGCCTGCACCCATTCTATAGATTTATGTACAACAGCGATTACATTGAATTGCTTAGGACTCTTTTCCATCATATAGAATTTTTTTTTTTACATGTGGAAAGCAAATATCAAAATGTGTGTTGCTTGTTTTTAGTGTAGAACTGATTCTTTGAATAAATGCAGTTCTTACCAGCTTTCTTAAACTAAGAACTTAGCACAGTATTGTATGTGAAGCATTAAGTACTCTGAGATAATCTATTAATAGAAGAATTTGAGTTTCTAATCTCCTTCGTTAATAGTGGAGATGTTACAGATTGTTGGATGTCACATGCTGGAATCAATCATTTCTTATCCACAAGAAACAAACGATGGCTCTGGTTGGCCTTTGTAGTTTTCAGGTTAGGGTTTTTATTTGAAATTCCTGCCCTCACCTAGTTACATACTTTGAACCCTGACCTGTCTGAGTAGAACATTCTGCTCAGTACTTTCACATGTACCAAGGATTAATATCAAATGGGGGGAAATTCTTTTTCCCTAATATTTATGAACAGTGGCATCTTCTGTGAGTTTCTAGGAACATGTACTGATACATTGTTTCTGTTCAGCAAAGGTGGTTTATAGAGTTTTTCTGTTTAAATACTGCATTTTTCCCAAACAAATTAATGTCTTTTAATAGCAGTTAGTAAGCCAGTGGTGATTTCACTGTGCTGAAACCTTCACACATTAATTTCAGGATGCGTAGATGCCTCATTTGTTTTTTAAACAGTATTACCGCTTCCTTTTGCATGAATGAAGACATGGTATTGAATTTAAGAGGGGGTGACTCTTAAACTATGGAATTTAAACATCAGACTTAAAAATAACTGCAAAGATTAAAAAACAGGAAGTTTAAAAACTTGTATCTGGTTTTGTGCTATGGGCTAGTGAGAAAAGACTGTGTTTCTCTATTTCCTGAAGTCTTTAGCTTCTTATCAGTTACCCCCAGGACAAAACGTAAGGAGACATTCTTTGCATTCTTGAGTAAAACTCCTCCCCCCACCTTCTGTATGAATCCTGGTGTGTTCTTTTCTTTGTTCATTTGTGTATTGATCAGAACAAAGATAACAATTCACAAATTACAACATGCTCTGATTTTATTAAAAAAAATATTTTTGGCAAGTTTTTGGTTGTTTTCTTTCTTGTTCCCCTTGCCCGCAGGACCCAGACTACCCTGCTTTTTACCCATTGTGAGTATGAACATACATGCAGAAAAGTTACTCTCCCTCTGACCTTTTTAGTATTGCTACTCCGTTTGCAAGTAAAAATAGACACACCCACCCACAGACATGTATATTTACATATGTATGTATATGTGTATGTGTGTTCATTTTTCTATGTTAATGTTTTTCCTTTAGTTTTCAGTTTAAGCAACAGATACTATGTGCCTAGTGCAGTTCTGGGAGTGTGATGAGCTGGTAGAGACCCTATCTTCTTTAGAGACTATGAAAAACCTCAAGTACAGGGTAGCCTGCAGCATAGGGAAGGGTAGACAGTCACTTACTGACGTTACCAACCCTGAAATCTTGCTTATTGTGTTCTCTTATACGTGGATGTGCTGTTGGTATGAGGATTTTGCCTTCTTTCCGTTGTTGAGATCATATTACACATGTAATTTTTTAAATTTAAACTTAACATCATGTTGTGTTCTCTCATGTAGTTAAACACTTTGAACATAATTGTAATGAGTATATAATACTGTGTTTGTGGACCTTTCATAATTTCTTTTTTTTTTTTTTAAAGATGTTATTTATTTATTTGACAGAGAGAGACACAGCGAAAGAGGGAACACAAGCAGGGGGAGTGGGAGAGGGAGAAGCAGGCTTCCCGCGGAGCAGGAGCCCGATGCGGGGCTCGATCCCAGGACCCTGGGACCATGACCTGAGCAGAAGGCAGACGCTCAACCGACTGAGCCACCCAGGCGCCCCCATAATTGCTTTAGTTTGGGGACGTTTAGGTTGCTTATAGTTCTTTCAATTTTTTATTTTATTTTTTTATTTTATTTTTCATCATGCTAAGTGTACTCTTTAATCTATATCCCCTATTTCTCCCTCCTTCCCTCCCACCCACCCACTTCCCCTCTGGTAACCACCAGTTTGTTCTCTGTAGTTAAGAGTCTGTTTCTTAGTTTGTCTCTCTCTCTTTTTTTTCTTTTCCCTTTGCTTGTTTTGTTTCTTAAATTCCACATGAGTGAGATCATATGGTGTTTGTCTTTCTCTGACTGACTTATTTCACTCAGGATTGTCCTCTCTAGCTCCATCCATGTCATTGCAAATGGTAAGAATTCATTCCTTTTTTATGGCTGAGTAATATTCCATCGTGTGAGCGTATGAGTGAGTGTGTGTGTATACATATCTTCTTTATCCATTCCTCTATCGATGGATACTTGGGCTGCTTCCATAGTTTGGCTATCGTAAATAATGCTGCTATAAACATAGGGGTGCATGTATCCCTTTCAATTAGTGTTTTTGTATTTTTTGGCTAAGTATCCAGTAGTGTGATTACTGGAGTGTAAGGTAGCTATTTTTAATTTTTTGAGGAACCTCCATACTGTTTTCCATTGTGGCTGCACCAGTTTGCTTTTCCACCAACAGTGCACGAGGGTTCCTTTTTCTCCACATCCTCGTCAGCACTTGTTTCTTGTGTTTTTGATGTTAGGCATTCTGACAGGTATGAGGTTATATCTCATTGTGGTTTTGATCTGCATTTCCCTGATGGTCAGTGATGTTGGGCATCTTTTTGTATGTCTTTTGGCCATCTATATGTTTTCTGCCCGCTTTTTTTGAAAGATTTTATTTATTAGAGAGAGAGAGAAAGAGAGCACATGTGCATGTGCCCACAGGAGAGGGACAGAGAGAGAGGAAGAGAGAGAATCTCAAGCACACTCCCCGCTGAGCACGGAGCCCCATGAAGGGCTCAGTCGCATGACCCTGAGATCATGACCTGAGCCGCAATCAAGAGTCGTAGGTTCAACCGAATGAGCCACCCAGGTGCGCTCCCTGCTCATTTTAAAATTGGTTTATTTGTTTTTTGGGTATTGAGTTGTATCAGTTCTTTATATATTTTGGATACTAATCTTTTATTGGATATGTCATTTGCAAATATCCTCTCCCATTCAGTAGGTTGCCTTTTAGTTTCCTTTATTGTTTCCTTTTTTATTTTAATGTAGTCCCAATAGTTTTTTTTTGCTTTTATTTCCTTGCCTCCGGAGACTTTTCTAGAAAAAGGTTGCAATGCCCCATGTCAGAGATTACTGCCTGTCCTTTCTTCAAGGATTTTTATGGTTTTAAGTCTCACATTTAGGTCTTTAATCCATTTTGAGTTTATTTTTGTGTATGGTGTAATAAAGTGGTCTAGTTTCATTCTTTTGCTTGTTGCTGTCCAGACAGTTTTCCCAGCACCATTTGTGGAAGAGACTTTTCCCATTGCATAGTCATTCCCCCTTTGTTAAAGATTAATTGAACATATAATTGTGGGTCTATTTGTGGATTTTCTGTTGTATTCTATTGATCTGTGTGTCTATTTTTATGCCAGTACCATACTGTTTTAAATACTACTGCTTTGTAATGTAACTTGAAATCTGGAATTGTGATACCACCAGTTTTGTTTTTCTTTTTCAAGATTGCTTTGGCTGTTTGAGGTCTTTTGTGGTTCCATATACTTCTTTCTATTGTAAATAATGCTGTCATGAACATTTTTTCCATTAGAATGTGTCTTTTGGATTATTTCCTTAAGAAATTTTCAGGAATAAAATAGCTGGGTAAGGGCGCCTGGGTGGCTCAGTTGGTTAAGCGACTGCCTTCGGCTCAGGTCATGATCCTGGAGTCCCGGGATTGAGTCCGCTTCTCCCTCTGACACTCCCTCCTCTCACGTGCTCTCTCTCTCTCTCATTCTCTCTCTCGAATAAATAAATAAATAAAATCTTAAAAAAAAATAGCTGGGTAAAAGTATGTAAACATTTTATAAAGGCTCTTAGTACATATTTCAAAAAGTTTTTTTTTCCTAAACTATTTTTCACTCCTCCCAGTAGCCAGTGAGCACATTTTGTAAAAAAAAAAAAATAAAAAACAAAACAATCCCCGCCCCCCAAAACCTCTTCATTTCTATTTATTACTGAAGAGAAATATTTTTTAAATGTTTAGCCAATTCTTTATTGTTTTCTCCTTTGTTAATTGCCTGTTACCACTTCTTTTCCTAGTTTTCTTTTGGAGTCTTAGTATCTTATCTTGATTTACAAGGACTCTTTATAGATGTTCAGTATGTAAACCTGTATTGTATTTGTTGTACTTTTCTTGCTGATTTTCGGTTTGCCTATTAATACACAGATGTCTTCAAGTTTTATGTAACCAAATGTATCAGCCTTTCATTTCTGATTTCTTTCATTACTTCTTTACACAGAATATCTTTCTCTATTATATATCATTTTCCCCCCTGCCATTTTATTATATTTTTAGTTAAGTTCTTTACAGTCATTGATTTCATAAGAAAGGAGGTCTGCTGTTTGTGAACTGGGAGGACATTGCTGCCAGTGAGGGCTACTGTGGGTTGTGTCTCTCTGCTTCTCTGCACAGAGGGGACCTCTGAAGCTATTTGTTACGTTCTGACTCGGGTTCTCAATATGGGAGTGCCTGTTTAATTCCTATGAGTGGTTCTATTAAACTTGGGCCCTTGTGGAGGTACTGTATTGTATACAAGGAATGAAAATGAACAAAGTAAAATAAAATTAAACTAAAGTCATGATCGACTCCTACTTGAGTTCATACTTGTTTTAAGAGGCCCAGCAATGAAGGTTTGGCTCCTGTCAGGTGTAACTGATAGAAAGAAACCTATTTCACTTTTCCATGGTGGGACTACTGTAACATTAGGCTTGAGCTGACTGCCAGGTAGAATGTAAAATCTTATTTCTGGCTTATTTTATGATGTAAGCTACTGATTTTCTAATTTGTACAAGTTCAGTTTTTAAAAAATATGTAACTCATCTGAAATGAAAATACTTCCAATTTGCTGGAAAATGAATACTGCTGTACTATATTGTAGGTAATTATTAAAAGTATTGGTTTGTGACATATTGTTACCTTTTATGATTTTTAAGCCAAATGCCCACTTTTAGAATTAAGATCATTGGTTGCATTCCAGTGCAATAGGTCAAAAAAAATACTGAATTCAAAGCCTAAGTACTGTATGTTGCTTTTATGTCATGTTTACTTGTTTATTTTTTATTATCTCTCCCACTAAATGTAAACATTTTTAGGGCAGTGACTAAAGCACATAACAGTGCCTCAGGTATTTGTTGGATAATAGATATTTGCAAATGAATACCAGGGCACAGACTGAAAAAATAGAGGGAAAAGCAATACTTTTGCTTGAATGTCCAGAATGTACCAAGCATTGCACTAGATACTCACTGTTCTCATGACTATATAGAGTGCCTTGCTTTTCTGATGATGAACCTGCTTTTTACCTTTTCTGTTGATTTTCTGGATTCATTATGAGCAGTAGGTTGTTAGGAGACAGTAGGGAACTGGACATGTGGAGAGTGCCCAACGGTTTGAAGGTGGGCACTTCTGTTCTGAGAGAAAGTGTGTCAGGAGCCTCAACGAATCACTTCCTGTGCTTCCATTTTAACTGACTGTAATCAGCAGTGGTGTGGAAGGCTGGTCAGAGCTGGTGGGTGCTGTGGAATTGGCATCCACACACACATAGGGGATTGCTCATGAAGGTTTAGTTTATGAATCTAAATAATCTAAGTCACCTGCTTTATTTTCTGAAGCATTTTAAATGTATGCAAGGTAGCAGCAGATGCCAACATTTTCATTTCACTGCAACTTCACTTTTTGTTGAGAAAGGCAAAGCAAGATAAAAAAGTATTAAAAAAGTTTTTCTTAATGTGCACTGTTCATGGATTTTTTTTTTTTTCCAGTGACAGCGGACTCCCCCAAGAATAATTATATACCAGGAAATAACCCAGTCCTGGATTGTGTCAGAACATCATGAAAGATCATGGTGCCATCATTCAGGACCGTAATAATCTTATAGAGATAGCCATGTGAAATACCGTAACCTTTGAATTTCTCTGACAAATTAATGTAGAGCAATCATTTGGTTACTGTAATCATTTGATTACAATCACCTTGATTTTTTAAATAAAAAAATTTGGACCTCATCCCTGATTCTCAGTACAATACTTTGAGCCTGATTCACCTTTACAGACAATACAAAGTTTTCCACATTTTTTCATACCATATGTAAAATTTAATTTTGGGGATTTCCAAAAGCAGGTTTCTAACTGTTGAAAAATAAGAAGCCAACTCCCATTTAAAGTAGGAAAGAATTACGTAAATTTATTTTCTGTGTGAAGATTCATACCATTTTCCTGAGCAAGATTTGATGTGGAGTCCTTTTCTTGGCTAATCATTAAAATACAGGCTGGCTCTCTCTTTTTCGCCGCCATCCTGCTCTGCGTGGCTGGCTGCTTCTCGCCATGTCTCTCACAAGACTTTCAGAATCAAGCGATTCCTGGCCAAGAAACAAAAGCAGAATCGTCCCATTCCCCAGTGGATTCGGATGAAAACTGGTAATAAGATCAGGTACAACTCCAAAAGGAGGCACTGGAGAAGAACCAAGCTGGGTCTGTAAGGTGTCACACGTCATGAGATGACACACCTAATTGGCATACATATTTAATTAAGCTGCGTGAAGATCATGTGTTCTATCATTCTGTAAACATCCTTCCTACCTGGCCGTAGACTTGTCTTATCATGGAAATGATTTTTCTCTCTGACTATGCCTCTGCACCAGTAGGTTGGTTCAGTAATAAATGTGAGACCTCTCGGCTCTACTACTGTTGTGTTTCTGATTTGCGAAGTACTGAATTCCCCACCTGTCAGATCGTGCACAGCACTGTCAGAACTTCCTGCAGTGATAGAAATGTCCCTTGACAACCAAGTATGTCAAGTGTGGCTAGGGGGTGCCTGGGTGGCTCAGTGCCTTAGGCCCAGGTCATGATCTTAGGGTCCTGGGATCGGGCTCCCCACTGAGCAGGGTATCTGCTTGCCCCTCCCCTGGCTCGAGCTCTCTCTTCTCAAATAAATAAAATCTTTAAAATAAATAAATAAATAAATAAAAACAAAATATAGGCTGAAAGAAGGAGACTTCTTTATTAACACCCCAAATTAATACTTCACGTGTAAGATTTTTCATATATTTTCTAGTGGACTCTAATTACTGTAGGAGCTAAATTTAGAGAAATATCTTAAAAATCCTGTTAAAATCTTCCATTTGTTTGTTTCATTTCTTTATTCTACCTACAACCTCTTGTTTAAATACCTTTGACCAAAATAGCTTTTGGTAAAAACTAAATGGCAAGTATTTATAAATAGAAATCACCTTTATGCAGATTTGTTTCTTGTATCAGTTAGGAATGTGATCTGCTTCAAGCATTAGAAAATCACTCTAGGGACACCTGGGTGGCTCAGTTGGTTAAGCGACTGCCTTCGGCTCAGGTCATGATCCTGGAGTCCTGGGATCGAGTCCCACATCGGGCTCCCTGCTCAGCGGGGAGTCTGCTTCTCCCTCTGACCCTACCCCCCTCGTTCTCTCTCTCTCTCATTCTCTCTCTCAAATAAATAAAATCTTTAGGAAAAAAAAATCACTCTAGTGGTTTAAGCAAAGCGAAGTTTATTTTCTCGATAAAGTCAACACTTCTCAGGTCTGCCGTACATGCTCAGGGACGCCATGAAGGCACCCTGGATTTTGTCCTTCATTCCATGAGTGTCTTTTCTCAGGCTGGCCTTTGTTAATGTAAGATGCCTGTTGTTCTTCTGGCTTCCTGTACTTCCAGGAGGAAGAAGGTGTGGTAGGCAAAGGGCATGCTAGCCAAATCTGTTTGGCTGCCGGCGTCTGCTTACTTCTAATTGGTCAGAACTGGATTAGGTAGTTACCCCGAGACTGGTCACTAGCCAGGGGGCCCCAGAGTCTGTGATTGATTTAGAGAATTCCTGCTTTCTCCCCTGGGGCTAGGATAGAGGATGACTACCAGGGTGCTCCATGGCTGCCTGAACAGACTGAGAATCTATCCTTAGGGAAGACTTGGGAGGGATAAATTTGAGGCAGGTAATGGACAGTGTCTGTCATACCTGCTGGAATCAGTACAATATATACTAGGTAAGTTTAGAAACCCTGTGCATTTTCAATTCCCTGGACCCCTTGATTTCTGGGAATAAATTATAGATAATTTTTCAAAATTTCATTTCAGATATTCTTACCTAGTCACAGCCTGTCATTTTCATGGATGACTCGGATATTAGGACAGCAAATGCTATGTTTTAAGTTTAATATTATATCATGTTTCCCTTGTAGTATTAGGCCATTTAAAAAAATCCTTTGGGGGAAAAAAAATCCTTTGGTGTCTTAATTTACATAACCATATTCCAGTTACACATTTAGTTTACTTTCATTTTGTGCTATTAGTAATGCTTTCATTTACATCTTTATTTGTATAGATTGATTTTTAATGTTACGGATTATTTTCTTTAAAAATCCCCACATTTTAATGGCTTTTAAAAAGCATTTGGCTAATTGCATCCTCATAGCAGTGTACTAAGGAATTAGTTTGAATTTCGTTTTTGTTTGTTATGGTGGTAGAGTGAAACATTTTCTTTCATATTTTCTTGTGAATAGGCTCTTCCTGTTCTTTTTCAGTTTGTTATTTTCCTAAATAACAAAATACATTTTTTACATTGTAAAATTATAGAGTGCACTTCAGAACATTTGTCAGCCAAGTGCTGTCATCTCACAAACAACTACAAATACTTTCTGAACAATTTGTATAAGCTGTTTATATAAGTGATTATATATTTTATTCATAATACATATACTATTCATTTGGTTCAGTCTATGTGCCTGATAATGTTAGACCCCAGGAATATTATGGTCACTATAACAGCTATCATGTCCATGGTATCAAAAAAATAATGGTACATTTGCCTCATTTTTTTCTAATATTTGTGTCATTTCATTTTAGATCATAGTGAATCATCCAATTTCCAATAATAATTTATGGGTTTTTTTTTTTGTTGTCTAAGGTAAGTACCTTTTCCAAAAATAGAAGCCATTCATATAGAATTCTTACATAGAATTTTATTAAATTCCTACTTTGTGTCTTCTAAGTGATCTTATACTTTTGTTCTTGTCTTAGTTATTTATGTGAAATACCAACAGATTTAATAATATTGCCTAAAATTTCATTTGTGTATGTTGATAATGTATGTAAAGTTTTCATTACAGTGCTTGGCAAATAGTAATTTCTCAATAAATAAAATGCAAGAGTTTAGTTTTCTTTTCTCTAATATCTTGAGTGTTGAAATTGGAACCCTGTTTAACTTAGAATTGATTAGATAACCTGCCAGCTTTTATTTTACTTTATGGTTTGTATTTTGCATGTATTTTTTCCTATGCATATGGAATATATAATGCATGATCTCTTAATTAAGAAATCAAAATTTTTTCAAGTTAGAAAGAATTTCCAGCTATTTCTGTATCTCGTATTTGGAAGCATTTTATTGATAATTTTTTGTTTCTTCTTTTTTGGTTTTCTTTTGCTATTCTAATTCTTTATACTGTTCTATTGGCCTTTTTTGGGTATTCTAATTCTTTATACTGTTAGTTTTAATAGGAAATCACCTGTCTCCTTGCTTATTCATTTTCAGATGTTTAAAAATATTCACTGGTTTATATATGTATATTCTAATCTACAAATTTCTTCTCTTTTATTTTTCCTTATACGATTTCTAGGGACATAAAGATTTTATTATTTTTATCAAAGAATCATGTTTTTAGACATATTTATTTTATCATTGTATGTTTATAGCTTATTAAATTTTACTTTCTTTCTTTACATTTTCCTGTACTTTTCTGAAGGTTATGAGTTGAAGTCTCAGTTTATCGTTTATATTAAAAGTTATAGATTTATCTCTATATGATTTTGACTTAATCCAATAGGTGAGAAATTCTGCTTTTCAGCTTTTAGGAATTCTCATAGTTCTTTATTTTTTAAAATTTCTTTTAGAGGTGGGGGGAGCATGTGAGCATGCAAGCAGGGGGCGGGGCAAAGAGCGAGGGAGAGAGAAAATCTTAAGCAGACTCTACTTGCGGAGCAGAGCCCAATGGGGGGCCCTCTCACGACCCTGAGATCATGACCTGAGCTGAAATCAAGAGTCAGATGCTTAACTGACTGAGCCACCCAGGCACCCCTCAGTTCTCAGGAATTCTGAACAATGTCTTCTCATGTTTCAGTTTGTTCTTATATGTAGTTATTATTTTGTTTTTATTGGACATGTCTAAAAATTAAACTTTGATCCAAGTATATAGACTCTGTTTTTAAAAATAATCCAAGTTTTGGGGCGCCTGGGTGGCTCCAGTTGGTTAAGCGTCTGCCTTCGGCTCAGGTCATGATCCCAGGGTCCTGGGATCGAGCCCTGCATCAGGCTCCTTGCTTGGCGGGGAGCCTGCTTCTCCCTCTCCTTCTGCCTGCCGCTCACCCTGCTTGTGCTCGCTCGCTTTCTCCCTCTGTGTCAAATAAGTAAATAAAATCTTAAAAAAAAAAAATCATCTAAGTTTGGGTTTTTTAAATACTGTTAGCTCAGTTTATATATACATACCATAGACAGTGAACTGACTAGAAAGGTAATTCTATTTTTAGAACATGGAAGTGAGGCTAACTTTATTTGTTTCACGAATTTCATCCTTCCTTGTGTCTTGTCGTTACTGTGCACGCCGGATCTGTATGACACTGTGACTACCTTACTCCCTTTCCTCATGCTCTTGGCAGAAATGTCCATGCCTCACTTTATGTCTTCCCCGGCCTTGTTTAGAACTGAGATTCCCAGCACTCATTCTCTCTTCTACTTTATTCTTCACAGTGCTTTGCAGCATGTCAAAAATATTATTTCTTTTTTGTCTGTCTCTCTCCCTAGACTAACTCAAAGGAAGGCAAAGAATTTTGTCACTTTCATTCAGTGCTGTAGCCTGGGTGCCAAGAAAAATACCTGGTATAGAGTAGACACACAATAAATACTTGTCTAATCAATAACTGAATGTGATTATTTTCACTTGATTTCTCCTTTTATGTTTCAGTTTTTTCCTTGATTTTGTTTGTTATGACTTGACATAAAATATCATATTTTATTATAGATGTTTCTTTTATCATAGCACCAGCTTGATGTTTTTATTTTCAACTTGATATCTAATAGCTTTGCCTCCTTTGTTGTTTTTTTAATCCAGTTTTGTAAAATACCACCTTTAAAACTTTCTGTCTTCTTTGGGCTTACACATTCTGGAAACATGTTGGGAATTTTTGTTTTGTTTTATTACAAATTGGGGTTCTTTCTATAAGTTGAAGTAATTTGCTTTCATTTTCATATTTATATTACTCGCTTTTTTTTAAATCTGAGAACCTGTATGGTACTTTTAAAAACTTTGACCCCCTCAAGAATTATAATCAATTCGTTTTGATATTTGGACCATAATTTGTTTCCTTTTATATATACCTTCATGTGAGTTGGAACATAATCTCTGGACCAAACCATTTCTCATGACCTATTTGTGTGTTATATCCATGTTCTTGATCCCATCATAATTACTCTGTATACCTCACAATGCAGTATAGGTTTTGATTGATTCCTCACTGCTTTAGCACCTCTTCCTTTTTTACTGAACCGCTGTCTCCAAGCTTTACATCCCAGCTGCCTCCTGTTTTACCTTCAGGAGCAAGCTCACCCTTTTCTCCATGAAGCCTTCCCTCTGCAAATCTTACATACTTCTCCTGGGCCTTGTTACCACACTCTTGTGTCTTCTAATGCAGTGTGCCTTCCTTGGTCCCTGATACACACTAAGTGCTGAATAAATATTGCTATCTGTATTTTTTACATTATTATTTTTTTATTATTTATACCACATCCTGTTCCCAGACAGGAGGTGAGGGAGCAGGATGGCTAGTTACCTGTATTTTTTCTTCTTCCTCTTTAATGCGGTTTTGTTTTGTAACTTACAAGGTAGTTGCACCTTTTTGTTCTCTCTTCTCTAGACCCACTTTTCTTTGGCTTCATGTGAATAAATGATGTACTTTTATGAGCTTTTTTTTTTTTCAAATGCATGAAGGCCTGCTTTGTTCCAACATGTACTCCAATTAGAAATATGAGCAATAGTTCTTTCCCTTCCTTGTTGTCGTCAGTTTTTAAATTTTTTTTTAA
Organism: Callorhinus ursinus; assembly: GCF_003265705.2. Lineage (NCBI taxonomy): Eukaryota > Metazoa > Chordata > Mammalia > Carnivora > Otariidae > Callorhinus > Callorhinus ursinus. The sequence continues at coordinate 43,890,050 of NW_027397070.1, forward strand.
GTAATCTCTACACCCAACGTGGGGCTCTAACTCAAGACCCTGAGATCAAGGGTCATGTGCTCTACCAACTGAGCCAACCAAGAGCCCCACAGCTTTTTATCAGTACTTTTCAATACCCCAGTTCCTGACTGAAAAGGTACCTTTCTGTCATTTCCTTTCATCCTCTGAATCATGCCCCTCCATTTCTCTCTGTAGAGAGAGTACTTGGGTTTCACATCATCAAACTGGCAAAAATTAAAAGCTGTTGGAGAGAATGTGGAGAAATGGGCCCTCTCTTGAAGAACATTAGTGCTTTTCTATTTGTTTATATTTTCTCTTTTGGAGTTTCTATTTGGAAATTATCATTTTTATTCTCGTGTATTTCATTTTCATATATACCCTAATGTCTTTCATTCACTTTATTTCTCTGACAATTTTCCCTTCACATTATTGTCCAATTTTTGTTTTACTTGTACCACACAACTTTTTCAGTTGGGTCGGGGTTTCATTTTTGTCGGTTTTCTAATTAAGTCACTAGGTCTTGGACGCCTAGTCTTAAACGAGACTTTTTAAAATTCATTTCCTGTATGTTCTCTCAATTAGAAAGATCCTGAATTTGGTTTTGGGAAGGAGGTGGGTAACCCTGACTAGCGGTTTCATTGAAGGTTAGATCTTTCGTTGATTTTATTATCAAGTCCAAACTAATAGCATTAAAAATGCTTTTGAAAGTATAATCCATCTCTTTTCTCTACCAAAATCATACCAAAGGTAATATAAGAACAAAACCCAAAGTGTACTCCTTGCCATATGCTTTAGTGAAGATAATGGGCTGTATGGAGCAGTGTCATGTTTGTTAGCTGACAAATCCTTTACCATTGCACAAATACCCATATATGGTAAGATTTATTCCTTCTTTAAATATTCTGGCATGTTTTCATGACTTTCTTACTGATCTCTCATTACTTTTAATAAAAATTATGGGGTGTATGTTATTTTCTTGCATATTACTTCCAAAGTAATTGTGTTTTTTTAAAACTACTTTATAGCAAATATTTATAAGGAAATCCTTCCTTCCAAAAAATCAGCTATTTCAACTAACTAAATCAACTCTTTCATTTCCCTTGTATTTGAAGCCCTTGTGTTTTTGCATATACAAATATATGTTTCCAAAGTAGAATATAGTGTATCTGTTTTTCTACTCAATATTGTATCTTAAATTTAAGCCATGTTAGCCACTAGACAACTCAATAAGGCAACAAAAAGGAAAAAATATCATTTTGCAAAAAATTAAAGAGAATCATTAGATTTTTATACTAATAAGAGTTTAGTAAGATTCCTGGATATGAAATAAATTAAAAGTCAGTAGCTTTTTAGTATACTGGCAACACTGTATTAGAAAATATGATTACATGAATGATCCTAACCTGAATAAGAAAGTACTATAATGTACCTGATAATAAATATAACAAATGATAAGCAGGGACGCCTGGGTGGCTCAGTCGTTAAGCGTCTGCCTTTGGCTCACGTCCTGATCCCAGGGTCCTGGGATCAAGTCCCACGTCAGGCTCCTTGCTCATCAGGGAGCCTGCTTCTCCCTCTGCCTGCTGCGCTCCCCCTGCTTGTGCTCTCTCTCTCTCTCTCTCTCTGACAAATAAATAAAATCTTAAAAAAAAAACACAAAAAACAAATGATAAGCAATGACCTTTGGATTAAAAGGTCTTAAAGATGATCTAAATAAATAGGAGCTATATATGTTATGAATGGGAAGACTCAATATTACAAAGAATTTAAAGTTTTCTAAGTTAACTTATAAATTTAATGCAATTTGAAAACAAAACAAAATGAGAGTTTGCCATGAAACTTGACAAGAATACTAAAATTAATTGAAGAAGAAAATTAATGGGGTCAGCAGGGTTTCTTATAACATTATGATATTTGAATTGGTTTGGCACTGGCAGATAGAAAAACATACCATCTTAAACAGGGAAACCATAAGAAACCTCCACATACAAGAGGACTTGTATTTGGCATAGTATTAGAAATCAGTATGGAAGGATCAGGCAAAAAATAATGGTAGGACAGAATTGTAGAATTAAAAATATATTCCTATAAACAAATTTTGTATGAATTAAAGACTACATTTTTTTTTTTAAGATTTTTATTTGAGACAGAGAGAGAGAGAGCGCGAGGGGGGGTTTGACCCCAGGACCCTGGGATCATGACCTGAGCCGAAGGCAGATGCCCAACCGACTGAGCTGCCCAGGCGTCCCAAAGACTACATTTTAAAGAGAGACTTTTTGGGGTGCCTGGCTGGCTCATTCGGTAGACCATGCGACTCTTGATCTCAGGGTGGTGAGTTTTAGCCCCATGTTGGGCATGGAGCCTACTTAAAAAAAAAAAAAAAGAGGAACTTTGCAACTTTTAGAAGAATATATAGGGAAACATCTGCGTGGTGTTGGAGATTGGAAGAATTAAAAAAAATTTTTTTTTGAAATCCAGCACGGGACTTAGACTCATGACCCCGCTGTCAAGATTTAGATGCTCTTACTGACTGAACCAGCCAGGTGTCCCAGAAGGATTCTTTTTGAGCAAGATACAAAAAACCCAAAATATAAAGGGGAAGAGTGATAAATTTGTGTTAAAAATTTTAAATGTGTATATGAGAAAATACATCTTAAACAAAGGTAAAAGGAAAAAAATATATGATAATACATTCAGATACATATGAAGGATCTCAGGAAGGATCAATCCATAGCATGTAAAGAAATCCTACAAGTCCATAACAAAAGTGGACAAAACATAAGTAAGATCAGTTCATTTAAATGAATTAAAATTCTTACTAGTTATCAGGGAAATACCAGTCAGTGAAAGCAACAAGGTAACATTTTTATACCATCATACTGGTATTTAAATTTAAAGGCAAAGATGGTGGAGCAAGTGATGTCCTATATGTTACTGTTGGATTATAAAATTGTTTCAAGCACTTTAGAGAGCAGTTTGATGTATCTAATAATGTTGAAAGATGCTCCAACTCCAGGTTTCAGCAGTTCCCTTTCTAGAATCCTTTAGAGAGACTTTCACACATCTTTCCAAAGAAGATATGAAAACAGCAGTCGTTCTTTCATTATTTGTAATAGCAAAAAATTAGAAGCAACATAGATTTCACTCAATAAAATCTAACATATACAAAGAATGGAAAACATACAGAAGTTAGTATAAAGGCTCTTTCTTTTTGTATCAACATGAATAAATCTTTAAAAACAAGTTTTGTGTGAAAAATAGTTGTAAAAGGATGAGTTCCAAATGATACCATCTCAGTAGATTTCATAAATACACAAAATACTTATGGGAAGAGTGCATAGCATCTTTGGGAGAGAAGTTTCTTCAGAGAAGCTGAGAGGAATGGGATTGATATTTTAGCTGTATTTGTAACATTTTATTTCTTTGTAATCTGAAGCAAATTTGGCAGAATATTGACATTTATTAAATCCAGATGATGGGTAATAGGTATCTCTATGTTTTTGCATGTTTCAAATATTTCATAATTGAAGGTTTTCAGTTTAGAATAATAGCATCACAGTCCCCAGTTAAACATGTCAGATTGAACATACGCCACAGTTACTTCCTTCCCCTCCTTAAGTCCTATCCCTTATTAAAGAAATATAAAAAGACATAAATATACAAAGACAAGAGAAAATTAGGAGCAGATTAGAATTGTCAACACAGTTTTGGTCAGCAGAGAGGGTTGGATGTTTTATAACTAATTTAATGATCTGGACAGAGCTGAGAGTGAATGCCTTTATAGAGGGGTACTAGGGAATGTTGACCTTGTACAACCCCAGAATTGGAGGGCCCAGGTTGCTGGGAAGATTGGAGAGTTGGGACCAGTTGTAGGTAGATACTGGGTTCCCTTCCCTAACCTGGTGTAATCATAAAGCCCCAGAAAGCAGGAAAAAGTATTTGAAACATTTTTTGCTGAGCGTGGTTCTTGGAATGCTGAATGCTAGGCAGGAAATGGAACCATTCTTCTCTAGAGAACCTGGTGAATGACCTAAAATGACCTGTCCACACCTGGCATTTGTGGGTTCCCCAGTATAAAGGGAAAACCCTCTGTCTAATTTAAACTGGAAAAGAATTTATGGAAATAATATTTAGTGACTTGTGGAATCACTGGGAAGGCTGCAGAACTAGGTTTGGAAAATGGGTGAGAACCAGGGAGGCCAAGTGGCTGAGAGGACACTGAGTCACACAGAAAGCCAGTGTGGTGCTGCCCTGAACACTGCATGTCCAGCTTTGTGTTGCCACCATGGGCACTTTACTGAGGGCACTACTACACACCATAGGCACAACGCTATCCCCACTTCCCATGTAAATGGATTCACTGCCCCCTTGCTCTCTCCAGGTAACTACATTTCAATTCAGAGTTAAAGATGTGCATATCTCATTGGCTGAGGGGCAGGTTGTATGTCTGCATCCTGTGTGTAAGAATGTCTGGTTAAGTGACAATGTGGCACTTGTAGCTCCTATTGTGGAAGATAGGCTCTCTGTATAAGGCAAGGAATTTCCCTGGATATAGGAAGAGAGTCCCAAGACTAAACAGATACTAGACGATCAGAATTATATTTTTCCCTATGTTCAGTTTCCACAACTAAGGCAACTGGGTACCTAACCAGTCAGTCCTCTGTAGGAAGGTTAACGTAGTAACCAACAAGCCCTGCTTCCACACGGGGTTGCAGTCTTCCCATTTAATGCCTGGATATTAAATATAAAAGGATGGCTAATGTTAGCAGACATATAAGCAAAAGCCTTCCAATTGAGGAAGACAGTGATCACAACAAACAGAAGAAAAGTCTGTGTAGGGAAAACATAGACTGAGTGTGAAGAAGAAGCTTTAAAAATTAGTTTAACATTAGTGGGGATGAGACAGAGTATTGCAGTTACGAAATAAGAATATGATTTTTTTTTAATGGAAGAAATAATCCTTGAACACAAAATTTTTTTCAGAATTGAATCTAAGAGTCAGTATGAAACATTTAATAGTATGGTTAGAAAATGAAGGTAAAAACATTCTCCCCAGTACCTGAAAGAAAAAGAATTGGGTGGTGGGAGAGAAGAAATAAGCAACTATTCAGGAGATTTAGTATCAAATAAATAGAACTTTCAAAATGAAAGAGAAAAGGAAGGAGGGTAATTATTAAAAAAAGAAAAGAAAGAAAATTTCACTTAAATTAAAGAGATATGTTTTTATATTAAAAAGCTTACTGGGTGTCCAATACGAGGATTATAAAAAGACTCACAGAAAGGCTACTCCAGTATTTGAAAAGATCTTAAAAGCTTCCTGAAAACAATAGCAACAACAACATGTAACATATAAAAGAATAGGAATCAGAATATCACTGGACTTTTCAGTTCCAACAATGGAAGCTAGAAGATAATGAAATAATACCTTTAAAATTCCAATGGTAAATGTTTTCCTACCCAGAGTTCTATACCCAGCCAAATTGTCAGTTTAAGGCTAGACATGCCAAGTCTCAAAGCTTGTACATATGTACTTCTTCTTAGGCAGTTGCTGAATGAAGATAATGGTCATCAAAATGAGGGAGTAAACTTAGGAATGAGGAAGATGTGAGATCTGGGAAGCATGGGACCCATCAGAGGAGAGGAGGGAAGGAACTGTCATGATGATAATGATGGATGCTTCTGAGAATGCCAGTGCAATAGACCTAATGATCAGTCAGGTCAGACGGCAGGAGTGTAAGGATGGAGAGCTCAGGGAGAGGGAGTTCCAGGAAAGAGAAATGGAATTGATAGGGCACTTGTTGTTTTTAACCATATGGAAGAGTAATGAAAACTTTTTTTTTTCTTCTCTTGTTGAGTTTAGGGAGAATTAATGTTACATATATAGAAACTAAGCAAATGGGGAAAAATGAAGCAATTATTAACTCCAGGAAAAATAAGGGAAGCAGTTAAGCAAATACAGCCATAGTAATGCAAATCCTGCTATATGCATAGCTGTAATACACACGTACACACATGCACATACAAAAATACATAGCATAGGGCAAGGGAAGAAAGGAGATACTTACTGAAGTGTGCTTATTTATCATTTCCACAACAGAATTTCAACAGATAATATCTAAGATAGACAAATCAAGAAATAGCAGTATGAACATGTTATTGAGAAATATGGAAATATTGGAGAGAACAGTGGTATGAAATGAAAGGGGTAGCTCCTGCAAATGGAGAATATGGGGTAAAGCACTCTTGTTTGTTTTTTTTATATGTTGTAGTAGTATTTGCCTTTTAACTGTTGGAAGCAGTACTTTGATAAAAATGTAAATGAAAAACTAGCATAGCAGTGAGTATCTTTGTACAATAGGTTTTCCTTCTATGGATTGTAAAATCACTTCTCAGTGTTTGTTGTCTCACTTGTTGTATTCAAACGTGGATGACATTTATCATTAAACTTCTGTAGGAACTAAGTATCCTGAAGCTAAATAAGGCACAATCCCTTGCCTCATGGTCCACTTGTGGCTTAGTTGGTGGTGCATCAGAAAACCTTGAAACATTGGGATGTTTTGTATGATTGTCTTTTGGGAACCAAGGATATTGTGGGAGTGTTAGAGATTTGAAGAGAAAGAGTAGATGCCTAGAGCTCACAAGGAATGGAAGGTCTGGCAGAGATTCCAGGGACTGCTGGAGAAATAAAGATCAGAAAGAGCCTGCCAGAGTGTGAAGAGGAGTTCTGGGGCTCAGTAGAGGAAAATCCCTTCTGCCCCTGGACAACTATACATTTCCAAATGTTGAAAGAGAGATTACAGAGCCCAACAATATGAATATTTTCTTGTTTACCTTTTTTTTTTTGTTTCCCCTGAAAGGGTTTTACCAATTTTTATTGACTCTGTCAACATAAGGATGTCTGTTTTAACTGTGCACCATTAACCGTGAGTCCTGGCATTCTTTGGATTTTTCCTAATCGGTATAAGATGATGTAGCATTGTTTTGATTTTAATGTCTTTGATGCTTATTATACCCATGATTGTTATAACACTAGTTAGGCCTTTTCTTGCACTTGTGTTCTGTTAAGGAATTTTCTTTACTCCAACATCTTTTTTCTTGTTTTAACTGTAGTTTTGTCAAAAAAAAAAATTCAAAATCAATTATTTTGTCAGAAAACTTCAAACTGAGAATCCCTCATTTTTATTGCCAGCAGAGCTGGTGTTAGAAGGTAATGATGCACAGTAAAGTGATAATTTCTTTAAAGTAGAGAATCCCTGTCTTGATTCTGAATCACCATAAGTTACATGCAGTTCTCTCAAGGGATGCTGTATAAAAGAACATGGCAGCATGACTGGGGCAGGGGTGGGGTGTGGCCAACTTCCTAGGAGTGACTATACCAAAATGCAGTCTTGAGGAGTAAGAGTTGGGACAGGAGAAAGAAGGGTGGGGAGGAACAAGCCGCGAGAATGAGGGAGAGAATTGTATGAGCTGTGTCCCAGCACAGGGTGCCACTTGGTTTCTCCTGAAGGCTCATTCAAGGTACATTCAAGGAATTGTAGGTGGGTCTCTTTCCCTTTGACTGGAGCTAACGAGAGGGATCTATCATGCATTTGGGAGATTGTTCTTTTGCCTTGAAAGTGGTAGGAAGTTATTGTGAGGTTTTAAGCAGGAGAGTGTAAGTGTTCTCTGCTTGCATGCACTTTATATAACACTCAGTACTGAATAGGCAGAGTGATGAGATTTTAAAGTGTGAGTGCTAATGCAGACACACAAGATGACATCTGAAGATCAAACTTACCGTTCCAGCTAGAGGACTCATTTCACTTTGTCACAAAAATGAAAAGCATGGCCAAGAAACAGAAGACTTCCGAAGCCTCAAGGTTTTATCTTTGAATACTTGGTTGGTTTGCATTTTAGTTAGCTTTTTTTCCTAGTTTGTAAATGAAAGTTTAAATGATAAAGTTAATAAATTTGCGGGTAACGTGGAATCTAAAAACAAACCCAAAAAACAAAAACCAAGCTCATGAATATAGAGAACAGATTGGTGGTTGCCTGAGGTTGGGGAGAATGGGATGAAATGGGTGAAGGTAGTCAACAAGTACAAATTTCCAGTTATAAAATGGGTAAGTCCTGGGGATCTAATGTACAGCCTGGCGACTATAGTTAATAATATGGTATTGCATATTTGAAAGTAGCTAGGAGAACAGAACTTGAAAGTTCTCATCACAAGAAAAAACTCTGTAACCATGCATGTATGCTGACAGATGTTAACTGATCTTACCGGTAACATGCAGTTATCATTTTGCAATATATACAAATATTGAATCATTGAGTTGTACACCTGAAACTAACATAATATTATGTCAGTTATACCTCAATTTTTAAAAATAATAAATCTGTGAGTAAATCTTATTTAGAAGTCAGGGATTTTTAAGTTTGGGGGAATCAATAAAAATAATTTTGAGGGTTATGTATAATTGTGTGTGAATATTTGTATATGTGCATAATTAGTAAAGAAAAAAAACCTGGGGTAATGTAGTATGCATTGGTTTAAGAAAAAATTATTTCATTCGCTCTTGTCTTAATTGCTATTGACAAGTTGCCAGAAACATTTGTAGAGGGCTCCTATTTTCAGAACCAGGATATATATATATGTATGGTGTGATCATTTGTATATATGATTGTTGTGAAGTGTTTCATCAAGTATTTTATGTCAGCTTGGCAAGGGGAGGTCCTCTGCCTCTCCTGGATGCAAGTAGATTCTTTTGTTGTTCACCATCTGCCCCTCTGCCATGGTTTTCTGGTTCTGTACTGGGTTAAGTCTCTTCAGAAGTGAGCTGTCCCGTGACCTGGGTCCTTCCTCTCCTCTGCCTTATCTTTCAATGCCTGTCTTAGTGTGGGTGCTCAACCCACACAATGTCTGGAGGAATACACAAACTATTAGGAGTGGCTACCCTTGGAGTTGGTATTGGGGTGTCCTGAATGAGAAGATACATTTTTCACTTTTTCTGCACAATTTCCGTTTTTTGTTTTTTGTGGTTTTTTTTTAAGCATATAATTCATGCACTTAAAAAACAGCATTGCAAAAGGGGTCAGCAATGGGAAGACTTGTATGGGAGAAAAATCACATGAGCATAAAAGATGATTACCTTGAACATGATGAATTTGGTGGCGGTCATTTGTGATTTCTGGTTTCTGTTGTCCTTCCCACCCGTGCTGTACTAACCAGCCCTCCTTTTTCCTGTGAATGTGTTTATTTACTTTGGTAGGATTTTTAAGAGCTGATTCTGTTGTGCATTAGTTTACCTTTTGGTGATTTCATTGTGATGGTGCCTTGTCCGGTTCTAATGGATGCATTTCTGGTTGCTCTTTTAAAAGATTTGCTCATTTGTGTGGCTATTCTTCATACCTTTCATGGTAACTGGATAGAAGGAAAGAAGGTCAAGTTGCTGTTATTTTTCATTCACTTCTGTTGTTGTGAAGGCTCCTAAAGAGAGAAAGATGAAATTGAAATCTGTATTAAATTTTGGTTAAGTGAGCTTTTTTTTCCCTTGACCTGTCTCCCTCAACACTGATATTTATGAGATAACCATAACTACATTTTAGATTACAGTATGAATTCTGTTAATTTATCTGTTAATTTCTAGTCCATTTTAACTGAGATCAAGTGATTTCTGTTTCTTAATGATTTCATTTCAAGGATATCGAGCTTAGATGCTTTTGGGATAAAAAAAATGCCCTCAGGAACCCAAAGCTCTAATTGGGGAGAAAAGGCTGAACCAAGTGTAGGGTTACTCACGAATTTCCGAAAGTAGGAGGAGGAGAGGCATTTTTAGGAGAGAGGGTGTTTTAGTGCAAGCAGCTTGGCTTAGGAGTCAGACCCCTAGAGCAGTGACCTGGGTCTCTTTGGAGCGGCAGGGTCTTCACACATGAACTTTGTGGATCACACCTCCCAGCAATTGCTGTGGGGAGTAAACAAGGTTGTGTGTAGAAACTGGTGCATAAAGGAGGCTCAGACTGTGGTTAAAACTGATGGCAACAGATTGTTGAGAAGCATGTTCTAGAAAAACATCATGGCATAGCAGGCGGGCTAGGAGTCTGGGAATGAGGAAATCTGGCTTCATACGTAGGCTTTGCCCCTGTTTGCCTTTGGTGAACTTACAGTTTCTGACCCTGAGCGACCACATGTGGAAGATGAAGGGTTTGGACAAGGTATTCTTTCTCATAACTCACAGTTTTAAATTCTGAATGTAAGGTCAGAGAAGGATACTCTTGATCTGAATCAGTCATCCCATAGATCTTTATGGAAAGGTGCTACAGTTTGTCCTGATTTCCAGACCTAAATCACACAGTAACAGCGTGGCGATTGAGGAGGAAAGTTTCCAAAAGACAAGTGATTTGACCACCGTAGCATTTTAAGGAAGTTAATTATCAAAATTTTTCTCCCACTAGATGTATTTCTGCTAGATGCAGACATTCATACCAGAGTTGGACTTCAAAAGTAATAACTAAGGCTATAAAGGGAGACCTTTTTTCTTTTATAATACATTTTTGAAGTAGTTTTCTGCCATAAATTCTTTGCCAGTCCAGTATTTACTGGGAGTAAGCCCACTGGGTGTGAGCACTTTGTGTCATACGCAATCTGCTTACCTTCCTGAAAATGGAGGTTACTTCACAGGGTGCTCATGAGGACTGAAGGCAAAAACACAGGTTGGAGAGTGAAATGGATGGGAGTCCTGATGCTTCGAAGCCCTGTAGGGGGAGCTTATAGTCAGAAATAAGGGTATGATGAAACAGACAAATGAGCCATCTGCAATCTGTATTTAAGGAATTGTAAGGCAGTGTGGGGTGATTTTAATTTCTTTATTTTTTTAACGATTTTATTTATTTATTTATTTTAGAGAGAGAGAGAGAGAGAGCATGAACAGGAGGGGCAGAGAGAGAATCTCAGGCAGACTCCCTGCTGAGCACGGAGCCCAATGCACGGCTAGATCTGATGACCCTGAGATCAGGACCTGAGCCAAAACCAAGAGTTGGCCGCTCAACCTACTTGAGCCACCCAGGCGCCCATTTAATTTTTTTCTTTTAAGTCTTAGTCTTTGGGTGGTATTTTAAAATCTGCTAAGTGAAATGTGGTTACTGTTGATATTAATAATCATGATTAACAGTGATTTGGATATTAGAGTTATATGTAGAAGTAACTTGATGTTTATCCATTATTCTTACGGATGCTACTTTCTCCTCTTTTCCTAAGCTGAATTTACACGTCCTTTTTCAAGTGTACTTTCTTAAATTCTTTTTGGAACGTAAATATTCGATTGGGAGAACCACGGTATCTCTATTAGAGCCATTTGTGACGCTCTGTCTTCCTGGACCCTCTGGATTCCCATACTCCTCTCCTCATGTTCCACCCTCCTCTTGTTCCAGGTGCACCTGAGGGACTTGAGGGTGGGGTGTTCCCTCTGTGTCTGCCCCCGGGAGGCTGACTAGCGTAGTGCAAAGCACCATCCGGTGCCCGGGTGCCCATGCTGGCAGCCTGACAGGCGGTCTCAGTGATGCAAATTCTCTGCTGGGTTCCTCTTGTGCGGATCAAAGGCAGCTTTCACAGCTTATCTAACTTAAGTCTGACTTAGGACAGTTCAGACCTTTTCCCTTCTGTCCCCAGAAGAGAAGGTCAATACTATTAGACTCTTCCTCTCCAGGTTACAGTTTCAGTTTCTTGAGCCATTGACGTCTCGTAGCAGAGTCAAATGGTGATATTTTTTACACGGAGCCCGAATCTCTGCAGAAGGAGGACTGTGAGGATGGAAGGGGAGGTGTGTGCGAATGTGGGGAGAGTTAGATGCGCCCCTGGAAGGGGGTGAGCGGCGGCTGCCCAGCCTCACTCCTGTTAGGCAGCCTCACCTGATTGTCCAGTTCACTACCACCTGGAGGCCTGTTGGCAGGAGGGGATTTTATATCAATATTAAATTTAAAGAAATCATTTGTAAATGAGGAAGTATAGGCAGTTGTGTATGAAGTGATTAAATCTGTAAATACTGCTGATCTTATAGTCTTGAACGCTCTACACTTCACGTAGCCCTCTTTGATTTCATTTAAATCAGGCGGTTTAGTGCGAGAGCGTCTCCTACAAAGGACCTCAAATCTGTTGAACTTTGACTTGTTTGGTGATTTGAGTGGTTGGAGCTTTAACATAGTGCAGTGTCGTATAATTAGTATTCAGATGTGTGTGCGTTGTACTATATTGCCAGGTTTTGTTTTGTTTTTTTTTTTAGTAACAGGATGATTATTTTTTCTCTTAAGTGTTTTCTTCTGATTATTAAAGTTACACATGCTCAGTTTAGAAAATAAATAGTACAAGTCCAAAAAAAAAAAAAAAGAGAGAAAGAGAAAGAAAAGAAAAAAAAAAGCCCAGAAGTTATTCTTAATCCAACTGTCTAAAGACAAACATTGTAAATCCTTTGGGGAACTCCCTTTGGCTTGTTTATGTATCTATATGTAACTTTTTTAAAAAACAGCTATATTTATAATGTATGTACAATTTTGTATCCTAGGTTATTCTAAAATTGGTCATTCTTGTCCCCAATTACGTTCAATAGGATGCACAGTATAAGGATATTCTATTTTTTTAAACAGTGAATCCATGGTCATATCCATTAATAAATCTTAGTTTAAATAAAACTAGTTTTTTTTTTCTCATGGAATCTTTAATCTACTAAAAAGTGCTATGTGTCCTAAGGGAGGTGATATATAGTGCGTCCCTGCCTTATTTAATTATGGGACCCTTTTTTGTGGATTAGTAACTTGCAGAATTTGAAGCAGAATTTGGGAAAAGCTGACAAGGATTTCCCCCTGCATATGAGACATGTGTTGGTTCTTCCCTGGCATCCATTTTTCACATTCCCTTTTCCCTAGATCATATTTGGTATTAAGTGGTTTAGTACCAAGTCATGCTTGATAATCAGCTGCGCAGTAGTAGATCAGTGTACATATTGATGAATACAATTTTTATGTATTTTAAATGAATGTACAAATCAGTACATTAAAAACACACATGTGCTTCACTGATCTAGTCTGGTCTCTTTTTTTAAAAAAAAGTGTTTTGGTTTTTTTTTAAGATTTTACTTATTTATTTGACAGAGAGAGACACAGGGAGAGAGGGAACACAAGCAGGGAGAGTGGGAGAGGGAGAAGCAGGCTTCCCGCGGAGCAGGGAGCTGAATCAGGGCCGAATCCCAGGACCCTGGGATCATGACCTGAGCAGAAGCAGATGCTTAACGACTGAGCCACCCAGGCGCCCCTAGTCTGGTCTCTTAATAAGCTGCTGCCAGACATGGAAATGCTCAGTGCCCCGATAAGTGGGTGAGCTCCAATTTCTTTTCCTTGAATGTGTTAGTTTGCTGTACCTCAAAAACCTATTATTTTCCCTCTAATGATTCTGATTTGCTGTTACCCTCCTACTTGCTACCTTTTACTTTAATTTCTACCTTTACCTTTTTACCTTGAGCTCCTCAGACCTAGCTCTTTGGCGTTATAGTAATTGCTTATTACATAAGTTAGTCATATTTAAGCATAACAGATAAATATTCCCATTTATTTCTCTTCTTGTTTTGCCAGCTGTTGATTCATTTCACTGCTCATCCATAACTCTACCATATAACTTGCTCAGTACCTGCTTCATGCTGTCATCCCTTTTTTGCCATCAAGCTTTCTGCCAGATTTTGTTGTTTCCTTCACTAAGCCTTTGAAATGTAACTTTTTCATTAAACTTTTTTAGTTGGGCAGGTGGGTAGGAGCCAAATGTTACTCCCACTTTTCGTTCTTGCTCTGGCCTAATAAAGACATTTTAAATTGCTTTCTTATCTCCAGATTCAAATGTAACTCGATCCTGTTACATAGGTGTTGTATCCCTTAACTTTTTTACTCGGTTAATGTCAGGGCAGGTTTTTTTGAATCTCCTTTGTCTCCATCACTGGTGTCTTTTAGATAGTGAACATTTTGAGAACAGGTACTAGAAACCCTGTTCTTCCCATTCCTTCCTGCTTGTTGTTGAAGGGACAGAACGGAAATGAAAAAAGGGGGAAATTCCTGTCTAAAAAGTTATGTGCTGATTCATAAATCTTAAATTATACATGACATTGATTGCGCTGAGATGTTGTTTGTATGTATTTCAAGCCCTCTTGAAAGAACGAGACAGCCCTCACAACTGAGGTGTTACTTTTATGTAAAGTGAATGAAATTCAGGGAAGCCAGGAAGGGATGGAAAGAAGACTACCTTATTGGGTTATCTTAGCGAACCTAATTTTCAAGCACTGTGAGCTTATATTTCTATTTTAAAATAAAGCTTCTTATTACACTCTAAAATATATTTATGGGCATTACTAAAGAATATGAGCATTCTAAATCTACATATACAACTTTGTAAACTATTTACATTGATACTTTCATAAATACTCAAATTTCGTAATTAATATTACATAAACACTGGTGGAGGACTCTAACAACATCCCATTTTGGAATATGGACGTATTTGATGAGAAGCACTACATCTTTTTGGTGAATATACTGTATTGTGTGGTAAATTATTTTAGGGCAGGAAGTATAGTTGGTTTTTTGGTTTTTGGTTTTTTTGTTTTTTCCCTTCCCACATCTTCTTGTGTAGCCTTCAAACTATCTTTTATGCCCTTGGCATAAAGAAAGTTTCTTGTGTTGTTCCTTTTGTTTGGTTCCTTCAATTATTTATTGTTCTCACTTATCACTCATTCATTTCTTGGAAAAAATCATTTTTCCATTTTTCTGGTAGTTAATTCACAGTACAAATTGGGTAAATAAGGAAGATATCAAATGAGTACTTGCAGTATTTTTCTGGAGTTTAGGAAAGAGGGTCATGAGTAGAGATTTGGAGTTACTGCACAGAGATTATATTTGAAGGTTCAGGTACCTATGACATCGCCGGAATGTCCTGGCTACCATACAGCCATCTCCCCACATATTTCCATAATTCTCTCTTCATTCAGTTGCATAGGCATCTGTGGTCCAACCAAGTCAAGAATATCCTGCTTTCCAGAGTAATATTTTTACTTGGGTGTACCCATGCCTGCTACCTCATCCTCATGCACTCAGTGCTGCATGCATCCCAATACTAACACCCTTTACAGCCCCCTCAAAGTTTGAAGGATCCTAAGAGAAGCCAACCAAGGATGCCAGTCTGGAATCACTAGCTTTACAGGGGACCCCGCCGGTGATATAGAAGAGTGAGCAAAAAGAGAAAGGCAAGAGAAAATGAAGAACATGGTTGTCATGGAAATCTGGAGAAGAGTGTCTTAGGAAGGAGGGAGGGGTCAAGAGTGTAAACGTCTCAAGGAGCCAGAATGGTAAGGGCTGTTCTTGCACCTGTAGCTTCCCTTGAAGGGAGGGATTGTTTCCTCAAATGCCCCTAGCACCCAAGTGTGTGGTCAGTGCTCAGGAAGAAATTGAGAAATGCTGGGAATGATTTAGAAGAGAGGAGGAAGCACTTCTGGAAGATTGACATTCTCGGGAAAGGACGGTGGGTTGCATTGTGATAGGCCTTGAGTGATGAAAAGACTTTCAACCGGTGGGATTTGCATGTGTCTTCTCATTTTCTGATAGAACTTGCAGGAAGTCACTGAACTAAACAGTGGGTTGGTATTCTTGCTAAATGGGCCTAACATAGATGCAAGTAGTAGTACCTAGAGGTGGAAAACTAAATGTGTACCAAGGAAATTTCTGTATCGCTTACTCTTTCAACAGATGGAGGTGATGTGCTCTAAATTAATATTGTTCTCCTATTTAAATCTATTGCTTTTTACTGTATTTAATGATGTTTAAGCAGGTTTGCTGATAATTAAGGGAATTGCTAATAATTGTCAGCATATGTTTGCTTTTCTCTCGACCCCAGGAATAAGTTTTAGGTGTTACTGATCTGTCATAATATTACACACATGGTTGACATCTTTATTTTTGACTAGTTTAACAAATGCAAAACATACATATATTTCTACATACACTAGCATCTGTCCAAAGTTCATACTGCACTGAAAGGGTGCTAGGCTATAAACAAGGATGGGGAGAAAGAGAGGGAGGTGGGTCAGGGAGGGAATGAGAATAGTAAAGATTAGGTCCTGTGACAGGAAAAAAAAAAAAACAACCTGTTATTTAACTTAGTGTCTGTCTTCAACCCCTCAGTTTTTACAGGTCATTAAACTGTGGGCACGCTCTCTCCCTATGTGCCCATCTATGTTTTGAAATTAAAAGAAAACATTGCATTGTTTTATAAGATGTAGCAGGAGTCTTGGCATTTCTTTCAAACTGCAAAAAAAAATTTATGAAATATAAGATTTATAAAAATTCATTAAAAAATCTAGGAAGGCTTTGATTTGAGATGGTTCTGAAGAGGAGGTCTGTAGTAGAGACAGCCAAGCCTGGGCATTTCCAAGTCAGTTCTATTTATTGTGTTTTAGTGCTGGCTTTCAGTTTCCTCCCACAATGGATACAACTTCACATATCCTAAAAAAGACAGTTCTCCCACAAACTATTTTCTAAGGGAAATGAAACGCGACAAGAATGTCTTTATCCCAGTGGCATTAGTGTGTTGGCCTTTTGGAGACTGAAACCTCTGGGAATAGATTTATTTGGATTTCTGTGAGCTTGTAAGAAATGTTGAAAACATCTGATTTTTATAAGAATCTACTTGGAATTGTTCTTTTTGCTAGGGTATTCTTTGTTTGAAAGATATTTCATTGAAATCAACACCCCACCTCCCACCCCCTACCCCAGTTACAAAACAGCTCATAAATTCTAGCTTTGGTTGTCTAAAGATTTTTTTCTTTGGAGATGGGCTGGAGGTTACTTTGCATTTTGGCTCAGTTGGCTGGTTTTCCTCCCGTTTTCTGTGGAGCACTTCTCGAACCTCAGCTGCAGCCACATGTGCTGCCCCTCTGCCTCTGGAAGCAACAGTTAGCACGTTCTTCCACTTGAAGGCTTGCAGTTCAAGAGGAGCACGCGACGTTTTGAATTGTAAAGGAAATCAGAGCAATCTGAGGGCAGAAGTATCTAGAGAGCTCAAAAGCCAGGTTTAATTAGGTAGCGGTGCAAAGCCTCTATCCCCTTCACAAAAGCGGGGGGAGGGGAAGAGGAGCCAGAGTGAAAACAATTGGCGTTTCTGGGCCCGGCTGCCCGGCCCGGCCCCTGAGCCCAGCTGGAGCTCAGCCGGCCCTGCATTCTGCAGGCAGCCCGCAGTTTCTGAAACTCCCCTAAATGTTCCAGCCTTTAAATAGCAGCGAGCCTTCTAAAATGATGCTGCGTTACTGCAAGAGAAATTAAAGCGGCTGCCTCGGAGGCAGGAGGCCGACTAGCGAGCTGCTTAATTATCGTGGAAGTAAGTGCTTGTTACCGCCGAGCGGAGTGCAGCGAGCGCGGGTCGTCCTCGGGGTGTCAGCCGTGATTTGTAGACAATGCAGCCCTGTCAGCGCAGTGCTGGTTCAGCAGCATCCTTCCAAACATGGATTTGGCAAGAATTTAAAGGCCACCTCTTGTGTAATTTGTGGAGCCTGGAAAAGGGTCCTCTGCCTTTATTTTCAGGATGTGCGCAACCATGCGGGGTTTTGTACTCAGAATGTGTGCCTCTTGCCTCCTGACTGACGGGCTCGCAAGGAAGTTGGTGCTCTTCACCCGTCACCTGCAAGGATGCTAACAGTCCTCTGTCGTCTGTTGGGGAAAATATGGAGAGGTCTGTCCAGAGCAGCGTTTTGTTTCTGCTGTCTTCATAAATCAGCACCGGAGGGTGGGGGAGGATGCAATGCGTAAGGAAATGCAGGCGTTTTGTTAATTAGCGGAATATTTCTAGCTTCAAAAGTAGACTAAAGAGAGCTGGGGAAGAGGTGGTGGTGAATGCGGGATTCATCCTGAGATATTCCTCGTGGGGGTAAGTAATAAAGTGAGGGCAATACAGAGGAGTGCTAATGGATGTAATGGCTCCGGGAAAACCCTGTTTATTTTCTCTCTATTGTATTTGCTCTTGCCAACTCTGTTAAGCGTTTGTAAAGAAACCGAAAAAGCAAGCAGGGTTTTGAAAGATGAAAGATATTAAAAAGTGAGTGTTGCAATGTACTGGATGACATGATTCTTAGTCTTGTTTAAAAACTGACTATACGTTGCTCTAATTAGTGAACTCTGCTGGTCATGTTTCGAACTTCTGGTCGGCACAGTGGTTCGTGATGTTCTACATTATTGGAGGTCACTGGAGCCTGTACTTGGTCCGCACTTGGGGTAGGAGCCTTGATGTCTCGGGACAAAATCCCCACCCCCTCCTATTACATGAAATTAGTTCAGTGAAGCTAACGTATTAAGTCTTTCAAAATATGTATCATTTGATTTTATTCAGTGCTTTCACTTTCTTTCAAACCTGCTTTACCAAAAAGATGGGCTGTGAACTATGACCCACAGTCCATTATTGAGTTTTTTATTTTCATGTGTCTGGTTTTAGCAATTGCATATTTATTTTTAGAGGTATTTATCAAATGCTAATTCTAATTGTCCTTCTTCTCTCTTTTAGAGAAAGCATGGGATTGTGGCAGTCACAGAGTCCCAGTAATACAAGTTCCATTCAGTTTTTTCTGAAAGAAAGCTGTCTGTGAAAGCCAAGCAAAGGGAACCATTGTGGATTATAATGTTTTGAAGATCTGGATTTTCAGAGGTTTGGAAATAAGGCGTCATTTCACCTTTTAAATGAAAAAGATTAAGATCTCATGCAACTGCTGTATTTTCTGGAAGCCGTTCTCCAAAAGGGAAGTGCACATTTAAAACTTAGCTATGATGGTCCTTTGTGCAGGGATTTGAGTCTGATTGCTTCTCCATCATGACCAGCCTGAAACGGTCGCAGACAGAGCGGCCCGCTGTCCCCGAAAGGGCCTCGGTTGTCGCCACGGATGGCGCCCCCAAAGTCCACACCGACGACTTCTACATGCGGCGCTTCAGGTCCCAGAATGGCAGCTTAGGGTCCTCAGTCATGGCTCCGGTAGGGCCCCCCCGAAGTGAAGGTTCTCACCATATAACCTCCACCCCCGGAGTCCCCAAGATGGGGGTTAGGGCTAGGATTGCAGATTGGCCCCCACGAAAGGAAAACGTCAAAGAATCTAGCCGTTCAAGCCAGGAAGTAGAAACCTCAAGTTGCCTTGAGAGCCTGTCCTCCAAAAGCAGTCCTGTGAGTCAGGGAAGTTCTGTGAGCCTCAATTCCAGTGACTCAGCCATGCTGAAGAGCATACAGAACACGCTGAGAAACAAGACGAGGCCGGCGGAGGGCATGGACTGCAGGTTTCTGCTGCCCGAAGCCTACCCCAGCTCCCCCAGGAAGGCTCTCCGCCGGGTCCGGCAACGGAGCAATAGTGACATCACCATAAGCGAGCTCGACGTGGATAGCTTCGATGAATGTGCCTCGCCCACCTACAAGACTGGGCCGTCTCTGCACAGGGAATACGGTAGCACCTCCTCAATTGACAAGCAGGGAACGTCTGGGGAAAGCTTCTTCGATCTGCTGAAGGGCTACAAAGACGACAAGTCTGATCGAGGTCCAACTCCGACCAAGCTCAGCGACTTCCTCATCACCGGTGGGGGCAAGGGCTCCGGTTTCTCTCTGGATGTTATCGACGGGCCCATCTCCCAGAGAGACAACCTCAGGCTCTTTAAGGAAAGGGAAAAACCACTCAAGCGCCGCTCCAAGTCCGAAACCGGGGACTCGTCCATTTTTCGGAAATTACGCAATGCCAAAGGTGAGGAACTTGGGAAGTCATCGGATCTGGAAGATAACCGGTCGGAAGACTCTGTCAGGCCCTGGACGTGCCCAAAGTGCTTTGCTCACTACGATGTCCAGAGTATATTATTTGACTTGAATGAGGCGATTATGAACAGGCACAATGTTATCAAGAGGAGAAACACCACCACGGGGGCATCGGCCGCTGCCGTGGCCTCCCTGGTCTCGGGGCCTTTGTCCCACTCGGCCAGTTTTAGCTCCCCGATGGGCAGCACGGAGGACCTGAATTCCAAGGGGAGCCTCGGCATGGACCAGGGAGACGATAAGAGCAATGAGCTGGTACTGAGCTGTCCGTATTTTCGGAATGAGATCGGTGGAGAAGGTGAAAGGAAGATCAGCCTGTCAAAATCAAATTCTGGTTCCTTTAGTGGGTGTGAAAGTGCCTCCTTTGAGTCCACGCTGAGTTCCCATTGCACAAACGCAGGAGTGGCCGTACTTGAGGTGCCCAAGGACAGCCTCGTGCTGCACCTGGACAGGGTGAAGAGGTACATCGTGGAGCACGTGGATCTGGGCGCGTACTATTACAGGAAATTCTTCTATCAGAAGGGTGAGTGGAGATCCTGTAGCATGATGGATAAGATAGTTAAATGTATTTGCTACCATTTATGTCTTTTTGTGTTTTTGAGTTACTTTCTCCTCTCAGGCATAAAAATGTATAATATTAATGGTTTTTTAAATTTAGTGGATGAAATTGGAGTCTTTGTATAAAAGACTTGCTCTCTTACCCTGAGAGATAAATGCCATAAAGTTGAAAATATTTTAAAGATAGCTTTTTTTTTTTTTTAAGGACTACAAAAACAATGCTGCCTTTCTTAGCACTTTTATAGTTAGTACAGAACCATTTCTTTTCTGCCTCAATGTTCTCATTGGTAAATGGGACTTACACATTCCTATCCTTTTGATGGGAATTTTAGTGAACATTGATTACATTATTTGACAAAAGTCGCAGAGCCAGTAAGTCTCAGGCAGGAGTCAAATCTAGGTCTTATAGAATGGGGTAGAAAAGGGGCTGAAGGGATCAGTACCCTTAACATGTTGGTGACTTCCTTTCTAGTGTTTTCTGTTTTGTGTGTGTGGCGGGGGGAAGGATATATATTTTTGGATTGTACTTTATGTATGTTTTATCTCCTTTTAAGAAAGGCCCTGGGATTTACTGAACAATAAGTAGTTTAAACGAAGTCTTCAATCTAATAATGTTTTTGAGCCACGTTATTCATTGAAGAGTGAGCTTAAGTCCCCAAGTGCCCCAGCTGAGAAACAGGCTGCTCCCCAGGGAAGAACCTACGCTGTGGCCCGTTAGCTAGCTCAGGGGTCTCCACAGCCTGACTGAGTGGTCCCCCGGACGCAAAGTGCTAGAGCAATTTGACTTTACACATACTGCTTCGGTGTTTTTGAATCTTACTTAGACTTCTTCCAAATGAAGTTCCACTTCTAGTGTTCCTGGTAGCTGTATTACATTGTTCACATTAGAATAAAACTTATCCTAAGGTCATTACACGATAGACTGTATTCACAAGGGTTTATTGACCGTAAGAATCTTGTCTTGTTGCTAAGTATCCATGTCTTCTAAATGTCTCTCATAAGTACTTGACAACATGATAATGAAAATCCCATTTCCATTTTTAAGCAGTCGATGTTTTCTCAATAATTTTATGGAGTTCTGATTTTAGAAATCACCTTTTCCTTATATACTGTCCTATATACCTTGACAAGGCTTCTCAGTGTTGCCATCTTGGCATTTGGGCCCGGATACTTCTTTCTTGGAGGGGGCTGTCCTGTGTGCACTGTAGGATCAGATTAGCAGCAGCCCTGCCCTCTACACCCTAAATGCCAGTAGGTACCCCTCCCCCAGTTGTGACAACCGGAAATGTCTGCAGGCATTGCCAAATAAATGACTTTTGGGAGGTAAAGTGGCATCTAGCTGAGAACCCCTGCTTTATTGTACCTGGGGACATTATCCACAGGTGTTCCTAAGCTGTCTGTTGGTGGGGGCCATCTTGCTAAAAACAGACACATTAAGAACATATTGGTTATAATTTTACTTATGTAGTAGTGGGCACTTTATCTGTTAGGCAGTATAATAATATTAACGAACAATTTGGAGCACTTATTATGTACCAGGAACTTTTAGTGTTTCCTATGCCCTGCATTTTTCTCCTTTCAACCTCAAAATGCCCTCTGAGGTAGGGTGCCGTCCGTGATGGCATTTCCCAGACAAGAAGACGGGGTCTTACAGGTTTAAGTGGACGTAAGTGGAGCTAGTCTTGTGAGAGCCCAGATTCCACTTCTGCTGTGTCTCACCGGCGCCGTGTTCTTAACCACTGTGCTCTTCTCTCTGCTGTGTTAGACTGAAGGGAAAGAGTATGTTTTTATGTTTAAATCTGGTAGAAATTTGTATGGCATAAAAAATTTGGACATCTATATTCCAGAGGAATCCAGCTTAGATCATAACACTTCATAAATTTAAAAGCCACTAATCCAAAGTCATTTCTAATTTGAAGCGTGGAAAATACCCTCTTATGCAGCATAATTGGAACTGGGTTAATTGAAAATACCAGTTAAAAGTAGGGAATCTTTAAAAGTTATACATGCCCAGTATATTTTATTTTCAGTAAAATATGTAAGAATGTACTTGCCAAACTCTTGTGAGGCCGAGGGTTTTTCTTTACGAGTGATCGTACTATGGGAATTTGCTGTTGTGTGAACAGTATAAGACTGTAAGAGCTACAGCAGCCCCTAGCAGAGCCATCCAGTCTTACAGAATCTTAGGTTTCATTTTATTCTCCTTTTTCATAGTTGTCTTGCCCACATCTCATCTAATAGCTTTCTTTTTAGTGACTTGCTTTTATTAAGTCTTTCTAAAGCCTTCAGCTTAGTTTTTAATAGAAACAAGATTTATCTTTAATACTTGTATTCCATCAGCTTTCATAATATTTAATTAAATTTCATAATTACAATAACAACTCAACTGGCAT
Source organism: Callorhinus ursinus (assembly GCF_003265705.2). NCBI lineage: Eukaryota > Metazoa > Chordata > Mammalia > Carnivora > Otariidae > Callorhinus > Callorhinus ursinus. The sequence goes on from NW_027397070.1 coordinate 43,912,832, forward strand.
AAACAGGTTTGGGAAGACACCGCCTGACTCTGTCAGCATGAAGTCCAGCTGGTGGGGACAAAGTGTGTGTGGCCCTGGAGAGGGCCTGCCTGTGTCCTTGGGCATTCGTCATTGTGCTGTACGGAGGGAACTCAGAGCAATAGTTAATCCAGGAAGTTGGTCCAGTGGGAGGCGGTTTCAGAGTGCCTGCTGTGTTTTCTTGGGCCACACAACTTAGAATTTTCAAATCAGGCAGGTCATTTGTCACAGTATGATAATAAACAACAAATTATGGCTCTGAGTAACCTCATTTGAAGCTGAAATGAAGCCCCCTAAAGTATAACTGTATACTTGAAAAGTTAGATATCTGTACTTAGTCACCATATAGGATATGGTTAAACAAAATATTATAATTTTTACTCTACAACTTGGTTCACTGAGATTCATGGGCCAACTCCTTTTTTCCTGATCAGAAACTGAAAGCGAGTCCTCTTGTTGAAGGAGTACGTCGCTGTCAGGTGCATCAGGGTGTAACGCTACTGGCCTGGCTGTCAGTCCAGCCTCTTCATGACCAGATACTTGGCATTCTGCTCTTTAATGCATTCCTGACTTCACTGTGGCTAAGTCTGGGGGTGGGGTTGGGGGGGGGAGCTCCCTTTCTTCAAGTATACTCTGCAGTCAACATTATATGTAAAATTTATATTGGGCTTGTGAAACTGCAGTCCCTCTCTGATATCATACTGTTGTTATGCAGGTCATTATTTTGAGAATTTAGAGTACAGAGGATATCTGACTACACCATGTAAGCCCACTGTTTGCACTTATTAAAATAAGCACCACACCATCAAGGTTCTGCTCTCCACCCCTTTCTCTTGACCGCTCCCCTTTGCTGGTTTGCTAGCGTGCTAGACACTCATACAAGGTTCAAGGACAGGAATAATACAGTTAACATTTATTGTGTCCTTACCTGGTGTTTTATGTGGACTTCCTCACTTAACGCTCTCAGGACCCCGAGGCGAAGCGGTCATCGTGATGAGTGCAAGTGATGCAACCACAGCCTTCCTAGAGAGACCCAAACCAGGCAGAAGGATAGCATTAACATTAATAGGGTCATCTCCCCTTGACTCCATATATGTATTTTGTGTTTAGCTTTTATTTAGATAGTCACTGTGATGGAAGTACCCACAAAGTTTGTAAGTGGAGAAAACTGTTAAAGTTACGATGTTACCTAGAGCCACCATGGCTTGTTTAGGAGGAAACTTTGCTAGCCTTTGCTCACCTCACTTTCTGTGGCTGTACAGGACTTCTCCAATTTTTGCTCTGAGTGTGCAGTTGTCTGTGAGTCCCATTCAGAGTGATATGTTTGTGGAAGAGCGGGGCCCACGGTCTTGGCGGTGGTGTTTGTTGCTCCATTGGTCTAGAGCGTTGATAGGCTGGTCTCTACGCCAGGTGGGGGGTCTCTCTCAAAGTTCCTGGAGATGCTGTGTCAGCGACAGTCCTCTCCCTACTGCCCAGTGGCGGGAAGAAACTGCCATTATGTGCTCTGAAGCTCATCTGAGACTAGTTTCCCACTCCTAATGCTTGTATATCTAATTATTCTTCTGATAATGTTAAACCATCAGATTTGATTCTGTTCAGAGGCACACACGCGTGTACACACACACACACACACACACACACACACACACACCCACCCACACCCCAATTCCAGCAGTGTGCTGGGCCCCAGAACTATCACTTGATAGTTGGATTTCAGTTACTCTTGTAATGTCCAGTTTTCTTGATAAGAGGGTGAGAGGTAAATAATCAGCCATCTTTAGCATCATTTCTTCAGAATATATGCCTTAACTTCATGTGTACTTGGAAGTGACAGTGTTAGCAGTCTGATCTAGTCTCAGTTTTACTATCAAGAGCTGGTCTTGAAGCTCGAGTTTGTTAGATGAGGTCAAGTAGCTGTTGTGAAGTTTTAGTGGATTATACTGTGGTATGTATGGATCATCAGGGAACACCATCCAGCTAAGCTTATTTGGAAAATCTGTGTTTAGTTTGTTTTTTAATCCTCCTATAAGTACTGCAACATTAAACTTGAGAAAGTTGGGTTGTCTTATAGTTCAGAGTTCTTTACGGATAGTTATGCTATTTAGTGTTTTGATGTGGACAGTTTTATTTTTCGGGGAGGTGGTAAGCCAACAAGTCCGCTTCACTGAACCATGCTGTGCTCTGTGTTCCTGAACTTAACAATTAATTTTGGCCAACATTAATAGGGAAGGATTTTATACATGCATAATAATTCATTGTTCTAATACCCTTGTTTTTTATTTTTCACTGAGATCACGTAAACTGTATATGATTGGCTTGAAGGTAGCTCTCTACTTAGGTAGCCCTTTCAGGGAGATTTTGGGCACTAAATACCTTCTTGAGCTAACCAGGAGTGTGATTTGCTACCGTCTTTTTATCTGCTCAGGGCTTCCAGAAGCAAGGAGGCCATTAGGTATGGAGGTTTGCATGTTTACTCCTTTGAAAACAGTCTTCTTCTTTCTCGGCTGTGATCTCCTGAATTTTAAAACTGATGATCTGGACTCTGATCTGTAAGGCATTCAGGATGCCATATTGCCTGAACCATCTCAACCCAGGTTTGTGGAAGTTGGTTAAAAGGGTATGTGCCTTAGCTGTTCCTCCCTCGTGTTTTATTTTTAAATCAGGATAAACCATCAGAGGTAGCATTTGTGCAAACACTACACTTTATTCAAGGTCATCTTTTTAAGATCCAGTCATATAAAAACAGAATTTGTTGTTGCAATAGAATTGGTGATGAAGCATTGCCCACTATGTCAACTTGTTTTCTGGTAGCTACTGAATGCCTGCTCTCTGGTGATAGGTGTGCTTTATTGGTTTGCTGCTTTTGTTGACTGTGTCTCCTGTTTTACTTCAGCTCCCACAACCACATTTGATTCTCAACTATACAACCTTCATTATTAACAAATTGTTTCCACTTGCAGCTTTTATTTCTAGTTCATCAGCATGATTTATATATTTCCTTTATAATTAATGACCTAAAAAAATTCTCTTTGGAAAAGGTAATTAGCATACATACACTTCTTTCCAAGGCTTTCTCCTCTTTCCTTTCTTTTCTATCTTTTCTTTCCCTTCTCTCCCTTTCCAGTGCAGGGCTTGAACTTGCGACCCTGAGATCAAGACCCTGAGATAAGACTGAACTGAGATCAAGAGTTGGAAGCTTAACTGACTGAGCCACCCTGGTGCCCCCTAGCTATCTTTCTTACCAGCTGTCTGTCCCCTGCTTCCATCTGGATGGCTGTCGAGTTGGCAACTCAAAGCCATGCATACAAACGTTGACTTCTTAGTTTTTCCTCCCTAAACAAGTCTCCCTCATCACTGCCCTCTAGCTGTAAGTGCCACTGGTATCATCAGTTACTTGGTTTTGAAGCACTGAAGCCTCTTTGATGCCTCTCTCCCCTGTTGTCCACCTCCGATCAGTTGGGAGGGCCCCTTGAGTCTATCTTCAGATTGCTGCTAACTTCCTGTTCTGTCCTGTTCCCAGTGCTATAGCTGTAGACCCTCGTTGCAGCTTACCCAAGTTCTAGCATAGGTGTCTTAGTCTCTTCATCTCTAGTCTGCTGTACTCAAAATCCAACCTCTTGCCTTTGCCAAATATAATCCAACCTTGCAATAGTAAGGTAAATTTAAACATAAACATAAACTTATGTTATATCATAAACTTAATCCTGAAACAAATATGTAAGTTGAGTCCTCTGAGAAGCCGATGTTGAGACAGTATAGGCTTTCAAGTGGTTTGTTTGGGCCTTGGGGGTGATGCCTGGGACAGAAAAAAAGGGAAGAAGCAGAATTGAGCAGGAAAAGTCTTCAGTCCCTGATGCAGATGTGACCCCTGAAAGGAAAAGAGCAGAATTGGACACAGGGAGCCTCAAATCACGATGCAGATCTAACAAAGTCCTAGTCAATACAGTGGTGTGAAGAGTAAACTTTAGAGGAGTCCCGTGTTGGGCAATAATGTCCAGGCCCTCTCTGCCCCAGCATGCTCAGTTTGTGGTTGGGGGCTGTCCAGGAAGAGAGTGGCTGGGTTGGAAAACTGTAGCAGATCCAAAGAAGCTACAGCCAGAGACTTTCAACTAATTGCATTTCTTGTGGCTGAATCGGTTGCAAGCCCTTTCTGGACGGGAGACCCAAGTGTTGTATGTCCATGGCTGCCAGATAGGCATGAATGCCTACATCATGCTTGGTGAGGTGTGGGGCACTGGAATGGTAAGCGAAACAGACCACTCTCATGGAGGGCGAAGGACACTGACAGTTAACAAGTCACACAAAAGTATACATATGCTTATTATAAAAATTAATAATACAGAAGTGGAGAAAGTAATCCTTCTCCTAATTCCAATAATTTGACTTATAATCTTCTGCATCTTACACACAAAATCATTATCCTATTTAGTCTTAACAAGAGTGTTCTTCATGTTTTTAAAATAGTTTTAAAAATCAACAAGTAGAGGCGCCCCGGTGGCTCAGCGGGTTGAGCATCAACTCTTGGTTTCAGCTCAGGTCATGATCTCATGGTCCTGAGATAGAGCTTGGAGTTGGGCTCGGTGCTCAGTGGGAAGTCAGTTGGAGATTCTTTCCCTCTCCCCCCCCCCCCCCGACTCACATGGGGCCCATTCTCTCTCTAAAAATATATAAATTAAAAAAAAAAGTCAACAAGTACACATGGGGCACCTGGCTGGCTCAGCCAGTACAGCATGTAACCCTTGATCTAGGGGTTATGAGCTCAAGCCCCACGTTGGGCATAGAGCTTACTAGGGAAAAAAGTACATATTTATATCTTCATTCACTAAATAGTATTGATTAAGCATCTACTCTGTACCATCTGCTGTGCCTGACAGAAGCACATGCACCTGTCTTCCTGGTGTTTGAAGTCTGCCATTGGTGCTCTTGAGACAAACGAGAAACATTTGAGGGTTATGAGAAATAATTGAGAATCATGAGACATAATTCAACCATTATATTTTTTTCTGAATAGTTTTAAAAACCTACAATTTATTTTTTCCCCCTTTCTGGAGTCCATTTAGATGGATGGTGGAACTTCTGAATTTATCCTCTGTGCTCTTCTGTTGTAATTTCAGTTTTTTGTTTCTGTTCTGTATTTATTTTATCTCCTGGACAAGGGATTGGTGTGCACCTCTCTGCATCCTCTTATTTAGGCCTTTCACTTCTGTCAGCAATTGTATATTTAATCCCCAGGATCTCATTATTTTTGTTTCCCTATAGTTATGTTTGATAATAGCTTATCCTTTTTATACCCCACATTCCTCCATTGCTATTCATTAGAATTTTCTTCTCCTAAGTTCTTTGAATGATCTGTATCTTTTGGGTTGTATTTTCTGTTTTCTCAATTTTCTCTCTCACGCTAATACTGGTTTTCCTTAGCTGTCTGGTGATCTTGTTTATGAACCAAGGGCTGGAGGGATCAGTGCAGGCGGCAGGCTTCCCCTCAGTGCTGTGCGTCCCTTTCCCCAGCCGGCCTTGCCGGACGTGGACAGGGAGGACGGAGGGCTAGTGCCGGAACAGTAGTGCGACCTCCTAACACAGAAATGTCCCTGCAGCATGAGAGGGCAGTGACCATGGTGTAGGATGGGACCCACGTGGGTGCCAGCATGGGGCGGACTTTGTCATGCTCCATTCCCGCGAGGAGCTGCCTTTCTTCTTCCACCTCTGTGCATGCGTGTTGTGTTCTCTTCCTCTCTTACACTCTTGACCGGCTCCTGCCTCTCCTGGGCCTTCCCCGAGCACTGCCCCAAGTCGCCCTGTGCCCTTGTTTCTGCACGGTGCTTCCTGTGATGCTCTGGTTCGTAACCAGTCGGAGCAGGCCTTGAAGGCCGGGACCCCAGCCTAGGCAGGCTCCGTGAATGTTCCGCAGTTGAATGAATGTTCCATGCGGATGTTAAGTCTAAGATTTAGTGAGTTGAGTGTGTCCCATATTTATAGCATCAGGGAGAGGCCATGAGGGCCCTCTTTGTGCATGACCTCGTGTTCCACTACAGACCTGAATAATATGTGGCAGTTCCTTTTCCTCTCTTTTCAGGAAATGAGACCACAAACAGGTCTGTGTGTGGTCAGGGCGGTTTAGTGGTAATTAACCAGGACCACCAGCTGGTCCCCACAGGCCTAGAACACCCGTATTGAGACTGAATTTTACTATTATGAACTGTATTAGACATGACCAGTAGATGCCAGAATCAGTGAGTGACAGGTGAGGAGAAGCAGGTTTTGCATAATCTCAAAGTATCTCCCCGAAGGTATTTGTAAACCACAAGGAGAGGGCTAGGAACTGGCAGATGCCACCTTGATGGAGTTGAATAAGGGTCCATACCTGGGACCCCAGGAATTGATGCACTGGGAAGGTGACATCATTTCTGTGGCTCTCTTGCCCAAAGTACACACCCACAGTGCAATCACGTGAGACCACCGGGCAGACCCCAGTGGATTGGGAAATACTCTGCCACGGTCATGAAAGACGAGCAAAGAGTGAGTAGCTCTCACAGACTGCAGGGGACTAAGGAGAAATAACTTAAGTACACCATGGGATGCTGAATGGGATTTCAGGACAAAAAAGGCACAGTGGAAACCCTGTTGGAATTTGAATAAAATCTTTAGTTAATGGGATTGTCCCAGTGTGAATTTCCTGATTCTCATCATGATAATTGTGCTGTATGGAGTCACAGAAGATGTTAGCATGGGAGGAGGCTGGGTCATGGATCTATGGAAACTCCCTGTACCATTTTTGCAGTTTTTCTCTAAGTATAAAGTAGTGAAGATGAAAAGTAAAAAAAAAAAAAAAAAACAAAAAACCTCCTCAGGTGTAGTCAGTTACAGTAGCTAACATAGGAGCCATCCACTTGGGAAGTGGGGTGCTTCCCCAACTTCCTGTATCAAAGTGTGTCAAAATGACTGCCATGCTTGCAGATTCCCATACGCTCTTCTCGTTGCTGAGTCAAGGGAAGAAGGGCTCTTCGGATCTATTATTTCAGTACAACTTGACACGTAATAAAAAGCCTGTCTCACCTATCTCCAAACGTGTACCTCATTATAACTTCAGACACCCAGTGAGCCCTTCATCCTGAGCTCCTAAATCAGATGCTCAGGAAATATTTTATTGTATCAGTTCCTTTCCTGAACTTCTCATGGAGCCCCTCCTCTGTAAATGGAGGCCATTCATCTGATCTTCGGGGCAAGCAAGAGACGTCTTTTTTAAGTTTCTGTATGTACGTATTTAAGAGAGGGAGAGAGCCCCCACATGAGTGGCGAGGGAGGAGCAGAGGGAGAGAGAATCCTTAAGCAGACTCCGTGTTGAGCAAGGAGCCCTACACGGGGCTCCATCCCACCACCCTGAGATCATGACCTGAGCTGAAATCAAGAGTCAGATGCTTAACCGACTGAGCCACCCCGGCGACCTCTAACTGCTTTCAGGTCAAGTGGAAGCAGTTGTTGGCAGAAGAGCATCAGCAGAAGCAATGTCTGCAACTGGTGTAGGCCTCCAACCAGTCTGTAGGCTGTGCTATTTTTTGAGACACACTGCATTGTCCCTGACCTCCTGGGCAGGAGTGACTTCTCCCTTGACTGCATTTCTGACTATCCCTGAGGGACATTATTCCAGATCCTTCAAAAGCATTTTTAGGTAGGAAGACCTCTTGCTGCAGTATCCCTGGTAAGGAGGGACGAAGAGTGTTTTAAGTATAAAAAAGTTGACTTAGAGGGGTGCCTGGGTGGCTCAGTTGGTTAGGCGACTGCCTTCGGCTCAGGTCATGATCCTGGAGTCCCGGGATCGAGTCCCGCATCAGGCTCCCTGCTCAGCAGGGAGTCTGCTTCTCCCTCTGACCCTCTTCCCTCTCGTGCTCTCTATCTCTCATTCTCTCTCTCTCTCAAATAAATAAAATCTTTAAAAAAAAAAAAAAAGGTTGACTTAGAGAGTGGTGTTTCATTGTAATTTCTCTCATTTAGATGTTAAATACATTTTTTTTCCCCTGAGCTGGCATTTGAATTAGTGTTGTTAACATTAAAAGTAAAGAGTTACACTAATACGCAGCCTTTTAAAGTTTTTTTATACTCACTGGCCATTTAAAAACCAAGTACATTTTTTTATACTTTTAAAAGTCTTCCCATTATAGAAGTTACATATATTCATTACAGAAAAATTGTAACTGTAGAAAATTAGAAAATTAATCTTGTGGGATTACTAGTGATTTTATTTGTTTCATCTTTTTGATACATGCCTATTCATGTTTTCAGTAAGACAGGCTCATTAGATACAGTTTACAGATTTTTTCATGATTCCATAATTGGCTGTGCCATCATTTAAAGTTTTCCAGCTGCTGCAAATTCAGGTTTTCCAGTTTTTCATTATTATACATGATGTTTATATCAGATATTCCTAAGGTGGGTTTTTTTTCCCCATTTGACCTCTTTGGCAGTTGGGCAAAACCTATGGTTTCATCTTAGAATTTTTACTCAAATTAGAATAATGTTTTTAAGTCCATAAAATAAAAATACAAAGCATATTAAAATACAATTGCAAAAGTGTTTAAAATTTTGTGACATACCAATAAATATGTTTCTTCTGTGTTAACAGAATGATCTAGTATCAGGTCTGATAACTTTCAGAGTAGTGATGAGCATAATTGACGTTTTGATATATCTGCAACAACTATTATGTGAAATACCTGTGGTTTCTTTTGGTGTCAAAGTCACATGTACTGCTAATAGTACCGTAGTTTGTTGCCTGTTTATCATTGACAGAAATGCTACATTTTGTTTAGAAGTTGGTGAAAATAAAGACACATATTTTTTTCATTCAAGTTTGTGGGCCCCCTAATTTCTATCCATAGATAAGATTAAAAACCTCTGGCCATATGTAAATCTTGTTATGTAACTTTCCCCCCATATACCCATAAGGTAGAGTCCTGTAACTCTAATGATGTGAAATTTAAAGGAACCTTGATTTGTACTGCGTGGTTGTTCTTAAGAAAGCATAGACCAGAAAGGTCTGCCTGGTATGTTGAAGATTGTACAGTTGAACATTTTCTTGCCTATTTGGAATACTTATAGTTTATATTTTTGAATACTTAAGTATAGGCCCAAAACATTTTTATTTCTTTTAATCACTAGTGAGCTTGAATTTTTAAAAGCTATAATTATTGGCTATTTGTCATAGATAATGACCAATAAAAATTCCCCCATTTTGATTCTATTACTCTTTTTTTTAAGATTTTATTTATTTGACAGAGACACAGCAAGAGAGGGAAGACAAGCAGGGGGAGTGGGAGAGGGAGAAGCAGGCTTCCCGTGGAGCAGGGAGCCTGATGCGGGGCTCAATCTCAGGACCCTGGGATCATGACCGAGCCAGAGGCAGATGCTTAACAACTGAGCCACCCAGGCACCCTTGATTCTATTACTCTTTATTTTCCCTTTGTTTCAAATAGTTTTCTTTGTGTTTTTTTCCCTTTAATCATTTTGATGCAATTTATTAATGTCAGCATAACTTCATATTAAAGTCTACCTTGTATTGGCAAGTTATGGGGCTATTGTGGGCTGCTCAGTCACATGCTCTTTAAAGCCCCACCACTTTGTGCAATTTTGGCAAGTAGACCACCCTACTTTTTAAGAATTACCTATGGAAAAAAGAATTGGAACTTCAGAGCACTCTGTACTTTGTAAGTGTGCACAATTACTCTTATGCAACAATAATTATAAGCTTAGTGGAGTGCTTTGGGACAGAATTCTGGCATGTGGCCAGTCCTGTGTAAATGTCCCCATCCATTACTCTGACCTGCTTTTGATTATGATGCAAAGTCTTGGGCTATTTAGTTCTCATGGAACCTCCACCCTTATAATTAGGATGAGCCCTTTGGGGACCAGAGACTATCTGAGTGGTGCACTTCTCGGAAAGAGCCATTCTTTAAAAAAGTTGGCCTCTTATTACCTCTACTTTGCCAAACCTGTGTTTCATTTTTTAGAAGCAGAATATGCTACTGTTGGTTTCTTTCTTTTCTTTCTTTCTTTTCTCCTAACTTTAGATCTGTCCTCTTTCTAACCTTGTTATTGGGAAAAATATCGGAACAGCCTGGCCCCGACAGGCAGAGAGGGGCAGCTCTGCAGAAGCATGTGGGTCCACGGCACTACGATGTAGCACACTTGTAGCCCAGCAAGTAGACTGTTCTAGGAAAAAATAGCTTAAAATATTGAAAATGGGGAAATAATTGTCATTGTCAGTTCCATTCTTTGACCTGCTGACATGTAGGGAGGCCCAAGTATGTCTGCTCAGCACTAGTATCATCAGGGTCCCCTTCTGCAGTGACTTAAGATGTCTTTTCTAGGGACAATGGAAGGGTTTTTGTTTTTCCTTCTGCACAGTCGATTGGGGTAACCAAGATGAGAACACGACCGTTTTTTGTGACGTTAGCGTATGTTGCTATCACAGTGCCCGCAGCAGAGTATGAATGTGACCGCTCCAGCAAGCACCGGTTTTCACTTGAGAAATGTGGATGCTAGTTTGTTAGGTGTGAGATAGTAGCTACGTTTCATTTGCTTTCTCTTTCTTTGTGTTTCTTGTGTCTATTTTCCCTATTTAAATTTCTCAGTGAACTATTTTAAAGAAACACTTTAACTAATTACAAGTTATTTCTAAAAAATGTATTTTTGTTCATAATTCTGCACAGCGCAGATTCTGCTGGTCTCCCTAGAGAAATGTACAACTGAAGTATTAATATAGAGTCTGCAAATACTGTGAAGAGCAACACAAAGGATCCAAAAATTGCTGGTTGAACCCTGTAACTCCTGTGATTGTATTTTTCCCTTCCCCCTTTACAGATAAAATACCAGGCTTATCTTTTTTTTTTTTTTGCCTTGTACGCAGCTCATAACCAAGAGATGTGACTGTACTTGATCTAATTACTTGGAGCTTTGAACTACTTACTTACTACTTCCCCTTTCTCAGAATGTGAAATTATTTATTATTGTGAATGTGTCAACCAAAAATAGTTATTTATGCGGAATGTTCTAGTGATGGCAGAACTATTCATTGGCACTCTTCGTATCATCTTTGTTAAAACTCAGGAACCAGAACTAAGAACTTCAGGCTAAACGTTTGTGTTGTTAAATATGGAAAATGAGGGCAGCAGGAAATCAACCATCAATGGGTAAAATGTGAGTATCTCTCCCTTTCAACACAGTGGAGCCTTGACTTACAGCACATCAAGGAATCAAGCTCTTTTTTTGATACAAGCTCTTTATTTTTTAAAAATCTGATTTTAGATATTTTCAGAGATTTCTGATTAAGATGCTTTGATCTAAACCTTTTCTGGGAATATGAAACCGATCCAAAATCCAGTTATTCTGCACAAAATGCCGAAATTGCCCTTCTGGCCACTTTAAGCAATTTGAGCTCAAGAAAGCTTTCTCTATGCATGATCTGGCCACTTGATCCCTTTAGGCATCACATTTTATTAGACTTTTTTGTATTCATAATAAAATTTCAGAAACTTTTGGGAAGATAATGTTAATATAAAATGGTAAAAAATGAGCTTTGAAATCAATGGTTAAAATCATGTGTTTGAAACCTGGTACTGTTACTTGCTGGTTGTGGCTGGGCAGCGACTTATTCTCTCTAAATCACAGCTGCCACATCTGTAGAAAAGAAGGAAATACTTACATTGTCATGGTGGACATGCATATTGGATAGAATGCTTGGCAAAGTGCCTCACTTCCCCGCATTATATCATTCTAATCGAGTGTTTGCAGTATTGGTTTTTGGCATTCCATTATGCTGGCGCTAAAATGTCTTTAGTTTTGGTGGCGTAATACCTGTATTTCAACTCCTCCATGAGTCATTTTACCCACCCCTGCTTGAGTCTCCAGTTCCTCTTCCCTTCCCTCTCCTCCCTCAGACTTCATCATCCTGATTTTTCTCATCACAGGCTTCCAGCCTTTCTGTAAGCCTCATCTTCTGCAACTCCCCGGTTCTTGTTCCCCTTTGCCCCCTTCCATTCCTGCAAAAGACAAAGCTGATTTATGGGTCTGGTTGGAAGAGCTCTCTGCAGCTGATGGATAACTCAGCGTGCAGGTAGGTGGCTGCTAGGAGGAAGGTTCTGAGTCTACCGAGCTTGAAGGACAGGCAGAGCCAAGACTGGCCAGAAGGACCAGATAGGAGACCCCTCAAAGGCTGGTGTTTTGGTTAAAAAAAAAAAAAAAATCATTTGTCTTGAGATCGAAGTGTAAGGACTCAGAAATTGAATTTAAGGTGATGTACTGAACATCTGGTGCCAGAGGGTTACACACTCCATTAGGATTTTGAACTGAATAAAGTTATGTTCGTGTAGAGAAGGTATGTTTTTAGACCTCTGTGATCCTCAGGAGCAGGAAACAGGGACAGTACACACAAAAAACAAGGCTTTTATCATGAGAATAATTCTCACTCAAGTGGAAAGATGTTTTGAACAAGCAGTGTCTGATCATGATAGTAGTGAATTTAACACCAGAAACCAGACCAGGATTTCCATCTACCCTGATGAAACTGAAGTAGATCAAATGGACATGCTTTCTTGGAAATAATGGCTAGAGCTCTTTCTCAAGGAAAAAAAAATGGAGGTTTCTGCACAGATACACCTGTAAGTTTAAAAAATTCTTCCTAGAGTTATCAAACCAGAGATGGGTTTATTTGAAGATAGAGTCTGAAGAAAGTGTTAGAAATTAATTATAATTATCTCATGGACGTTCCTCCAACTCACAAATGTACTTCTTTAGCAGCTGTGAAAAATTGCAAAAAAATATGGTCAGGATTTGATGATGCTACACATAAAACTTTTAAATGATCTTTAACCGACTGAGCCACCCAGATTTTTTCTGTCTTGTAAACATTCTTCAGTTTTATGTAGGGTTTAGTTTCTTTTCAGAATAACACTATTTTAATTTTATCTGCCAATTTATACTAAAGTGGTAGTGTTTAATATTTATATTTTTATGAATTTATATTTTTTGTGTCCTAATATTTCTAAATTTTTGTATTTGAAATATTTGATTTCAATAATTTATCTTTTGTGAATTTTTACTTTAAAACGAAGTATTGGAATTAATACACGGTAAACACCTTGATTTTGCTCCAGTGTTGTCACTTTTTAGAGGATGTCTAGATAGCATTTCATTTGAGACCTGCAGGGTGAAGGGACTTAAATAAAATAGAGCTGTGGGAAGAATGTTGTAGGTAATCTTCTAGGTAAGAAAGGGCATTTTGAAGTTTGAGCAACTGAGAAAAATTCGGTATAGCAGGTTTGGAAGGATGATGGAGCAATCTGACTTGGAACTGGAGTGACAGGCTCTCGACAGGCTGAGAGGGCCTTTGGGAAGGCATGGAAAGTATTCAAGGACCCTTGGGAAACCAGAGCATTTAAAACTTAATAGTGATGATCAGGTCTGCATCTTAGAAGGGTCATCTGGCTACCGTGTGAGTGATTTGGGTAAAAGCAAACCAGTTAGAAGACCTACAAACATCCAGATAGAGGATGATGAGGGTAAGTCAGTGGCAGTGGGATGGGAAAGAAAGTAGGTAGATTTGAGAGCTAGGTAGAAGTTGGAATTCCCAGGGTCTGGCATGGGCAGCTAGGTGCATGTGGTAGTGGTTGCTGAAATTGGGACTGCAGAGGAGCTGTGCACGTTTCTGAGGATGGTAATGAGTTCATGTGTACAGATGCTCATGGACAGAGTTCCACTGGGAGGATGTGAAGATACGGGGCGGGGGGAGGGGGGTATGAGACGTCTGTAGGGGCATCTAGACTTTTTTGAGGTGACAGTAGAAGTTCGTTCTGAGCGTGGGTGGAATTTTCACGATAGGAAGGGAAGGGCAGCAGAGTAAGAACAGCCAGAGTGGCAAAAGGACAGTGTACAGAAGGGTGGTATCTCAGAAGCCAGGAGGTAAACGTGTTTCTAGAGAAAATGATCATCCGTGCCAGATGTTAGGGGGAATTGGGGAACAATAAGGACCAAAAGTATCAATTTGTTTTCACTTGAAAGCTGTCATTGGTGGCTGTGCAGTGAGAGTTGGATTGTAGTAATTCTAAGGTGAGGAACTAGGCAGCCCTTTCAGGAAGTTGCCACTGGAAGCCAAGACAGAGGAGAGAACCCGAAGGGTGATAAGGAATTGAGGACAAGTTTTATATTTAAAGATGGAGACATGAGCCTGATTCAGTGATGATGGGAATGAGCAAGTAGAGAGATGTTGAAGTTGAAGAGGGGGATCAAGGCATCGGGAGTCCCAGGGAAGGCGCAGTGGAGTGGAGGCCAGAATTGAGGGGGAGATTGGGTTTGGGCTTGTAAGGAAAAGGAAGCAAAAGTCTGGATCCAGGTCAGTTTGTGTGTATGATGGTGGAAAATGAGGACGCTTGCTTCTGATGTGGCTTCTTTATTTTCCTTGTGGTGTAGACAGTGTTGTCATTCGCTGAGACTGAGGAGAGGGGAGGTGGGGGAGGTGGAAGGAGAACAGAGGACCTTTGCAGTATCTGCTCCGGGGAAAGGGGGCGAGAGCTGCCCGGGGACAGCTTGAGGGCGGCTGAGGTTACTGGCCGTGAATTGGTAGCAGCCCCGAACGTCTCCAGCAGCAGAGAATGGCCATCTCACCTGCCCTTCCTGGTGTGGGGTGTGTTGGAGGACTTTCTAGAGAGTTGGAGTCAATGTGGTCCACAAAGTGCAAAGAACAGCGTGTGACACATGAGGCTCCCACTCCTCCCCGCCACGCGCACTGTATGGTTCCGCGCTGCCGTGGTCAGACACTCTCCGAAGTTACGCAATTGCGCCTTCACCAAATGGCCCCAGACCTCTGTCTTGTTTTTCTTTAAGTTCTCGTCTGCTTTTTCGTACGGTTTCTGTCTCCTGCCTTTGTTTTATTCCTAGTCGTCCGTTCTGCTTTCACATCACTGTCTGCACGTGAGTCTGTGTCAGCCCCACGCTCCGGACGTGGTCAGCATCTGCGATGATCACATCTCTGAGATAAAGCCGAGAGCCTGAAGACCAGACAGCCAAGCTTATTTTAAACTAATATGCAAAGTAGTAGTAAACAGCCTCAGTGTGTGAGGATTCTCACGTGCTGTGCTTGGAGAGTGTACCTGAGTGTTTGTACATGAACTTTGTGATGCCTCTTGGGTTGCTTCTCGGGTGTCCGTCCGGGAGACGTTCATTGCCTGTGGTCCCGTTGCGTTTTATTTGAATTTCCATGGATTGTGATAATGTTCTTGGAGAGCCCTCACGCTGTCATTATATAATCACTCTTTAGTATTTGCAAATGCGTGAGTAGACATCTTTATTATTTATTTATTTATTTATTTCTTCTTATTCTCATGGATTTTCAAATGCTTTTATGTTTTGTATGGGAACGACCTGTATTTTCAAATGTATGCATTTTGTATGAGGATAACTTACCATATCATGACTCCACCATCCACCATGTCACATGTAGGTGAGCTAGGACAATGTAAAGTATTGTGGAGGTTTGAAAAATAAGTTAGCTACTTTAGCTTTTCATATATTTTTGTGTTTTATGGATGCCTCATCTGTGAACATCTCTTGTGTGTATCAGCAGTTTTAATTTTTTAAAGAAGTATATACTTAGTATATAGTGAATATCATTTTTAAAATTTTTTTTCTGTAAATTAATTTAATTTTGATCCTGACTTCCCATCTGGTCAAGAGGAAGGTATTCAACACCAGTCATTTGGAGACTTTCCCCCAACCCCCAGGTTGTGCTAAGGTTTGGGGTCTTGCACAGTGCCAGCACGTTGAGGAAAGAGCCCTGAATCGTCAGTAATCTGGCCACACTGCTTACCTAGGAGAGACCTCTTATCTCAGCCCAAACATGCCCTTCGGGTTCCTGCCTCTAGTGCTTATTGCCTGGGAACCATTGGTGAGGCCCAGAGTCCCGGGCCTTACTCAGCTTCTGTCTTCTAAGGGCTCTTAGAAGCTCTTTTCTCCGTAGACCCTACTCTTGCTGGGAGAGAGTGTGGCTGAGTGACTCACAGACCTTTTTCCTCTCTCCAGTTCTGGGAAATCTTTTTTCTTTCTTTCCTTTCTTTCTTTCCTTTCTCTTTTCTTTCTTTTTCTTTCTTTCTTCCTTTCCTTTCCTTTCCTTTCCTTTCCTTTCTCTTTCCTTTCTCTTTCCTTTCTCTTTCCTTCCCTTCTCTTCTCTTTCCTTTCCTTCTCTTTCCTTTCCTTCTCTTTCCTTTCCTTCTCTTTCCTTTTCTTCTCTTTCCTTCTCTTTCCTTTTCCTCTTTCCTTCTCTTTCCTTTTCCTCTTTCCTTCTCTTTCCTTCTCTTTCTCTTTCTCTTTCCTTCTCCTTCTCTTTCTCTTTCCTTCTTCTCTTTCTCTTTCCTTCTCTTTCTCTTTCTCTTTCTCTTTCCTTCTCCTTCTCTTTCTCTTTCTCTTTCCTTCTCCTTCTCTTTCTCTCTCTCTCTCTCTCTCTCTCTCTTTCTCTCTCTTTCTCTTTCTCTCTCTTTCTCTCTCTCTTCTTTCTTTCTTTCTTTCTTTCTTTCTTTCTTTCTTTCTTCAGAGCACAAGTTGGGGGCAGGGGAGAGGGAGAAGTGGACTCCCTGCTGAGCAGGGAGACTGGGGATACAGGACTTCATTGAACCCAGGACCCAGAGATCATGACCTGGTACTTAACTGACTGAACCACCCAGGTGTCGCCTGGGAAGTTTTTTTTAATCTGGGGGAAAGCCCTCAATCCTCAAACTCTATTCTCAACAGGTATAGGGTTGTTTTCTGTTTTTTTGTTTTGTAACAAAAGCTAAGAATCATTGGCACAAACCTTCCCTTAGGCAAGGAAGCCCACACATTTAAATAGTAGAATAAAGGGACAGAACACAAATCTCTTTTAAAAAAAAAAATTAGTAAAGTAGTAAGTTGCAGAGTAGTTAAAAAAAAAATAAAAAAGACACGCAACAGACCACCTCTGTTCAGTGTTACTTCCTTGGAGACCAAAGTTGTGTAGCTAAGTCTCTGTTTTATAACTCATTGAGGAATATTTGCTAAATGTGTTTACATTTTATTGACAGAACTTCTGAGTGATCTAAATATCAACAGAATATAACATTTTTAAAGTGTGTAAATGTTCTAATTTTGCTTTGTCTTTTTTTTTTACCTAAGAACACTGGAACTATTTTGGGGCTGATGAGAATCTTGGTCCTGTGGCTGTGAGCATTCGAAGGGAAAAACCAGAAGAAACGAAGGAAAATGGATCTCCATACAACTACCGAATAATTTTTAGAACCAGTGAGGTAAGTTGCAAACCAGAAAGATTGAGGCTCAGTTGGAGTGAGGAGTCGTAGTAGCAAAACAATTCAGTGTAATAGCACATAGCTACAAATGTCTTAGCATAAACAAAGACCCCTTTCATTGGTTCTGGTGGTGATGGGGGTGGACATCATGGTGAGATTTGGATCCTTCCTTTCCATCGACCCCTGGGTAGATGCAATAAATGAATGGGAGTTTTGATTTGGAGAAGGATGCATGACTTATGTGTGGCTCTAGGAAACTGGGTCCTCAGGATTCCAAAGTGGATATTGTATCTACTGCTCCGGCGGCTGGGAGCACTGAGCCAGCGGACTTACAGAAGAGAGAGGGTCACCCAAGAGTTAACTCGCTGTTCCAAACTGTTGCGTAGGACAGTTCTTGACCCAAGAAGTGGGAAAGAGAATTTTCTCCACTTGGCTTTCCCCTGGGCCTGCTCCCCCTGTTGTCAGGGGACCCAGAGTGACCCGGTGAACTCGAGGCTACATCACTGTGCGTGAGGCCGGCTCTCAGAGCTCTTTAGGACTCGAAGCACATGTAATATTTGAGTTTTTATTTTAAAATGAAATTCAGGTCAGAAAAGAAAAGGAAAAATAAAACAGCCAACAAAGCAGTTTTTGTTGTTGGTGGTGGTGGTATAAACTCATGAACAAGTTTGGGACAATGAGGTTTCTCCTTTGTTTTCTTTCTAAACGTGTACAGTTGTGCCAGTTACGAATTTATTATTGCCTCTCTGCGCCAAATTCACTTTAGGGTTGTTGTTGTGCATTAATGCTTAATACCCCCCTGAGGTATCTAGAAAATAATGGTCTTGAAACCAGTTTAAACAGGACATGTACTTCATTTCCGTCCTTGGATACAAGGCAGGTTTCAGGGGTTGGCTTCACTTTGTAATTGTTTCTCAGCTTGAACTCCAGGGAAATTAAAAAATAGGATTTTTAAAGGCATGACTTCAGTATCTAATGGGTTGTATGTAGTGGCCAGAGAGAATTGAAGAGCTCACATGCTCTACTGTACTTTCTGTCCACACCAGAGCTAATCATTAAGCAGGGTAAATGCTTCTGTTAAACATAAAAAGCACAGAGAACACAGTTTTTGAAGTTGGATGCAGGTGGCTGCCCCTTTCTGGCTTTCTGGATTTCTGTCAGCCTGTTACTTCTGGGGTTTTGTCCTCCTGTTGTCACCTGTTCCCCCTCACCCCACCCCTCCAGGGCCACTCCAATTCCTACCATCATTCATGCCAGAGGTCAGAGTTTTCTAAGTGATGGAATTCTTCCCCCACTCCTGTCACTGTGATTGGCTTTTGGAATATAGGTGAGGTTCAGTAGGGTGGAGTCCAGAGCCCATGACCAAGAAAGAATCCTTGAGACGTCTTTGGTGCAAAATGGTGGTTTATTAAAGCAGGACCCGTGGGCAGAAAGAGCTGCTGCACCGGGGTGATAAGGGGTGGCTGATTATATACTGTTGGGTTGGGGGAGGTAAGGAAAAAGGGAGGTTTCAAGAGAACTTTCTTACGCTAAGGAGGACCCAAGAGATACCAGAGGCCTTGCCCTTGTCAAGTTAAGGTTGTTTTTCCCCTCTAGCAAGGCATTAACATTAAGATAGTTGGGAGATTCTTGGAAGAATGTCACACTTGTCCCACCCAGGAGTGGGGGGAGGTTGCAGGCTGTCAGCTTGTGCTTTGTGTTCAGCCAGCCTTCTGCTCCCTCATCAACTGGTTTACATACCCTCCAGCTTGCTTTTTGGCTCTTCCCTGTCTGGTCCCAGCCTCTTTTCTGTCTCTAGCGTTAACTGCTGTCCTGAGTGACCGTGATCCCTCCGCCATGGCTGGTGGCTCTGCCTTTTCCACCTCTGTCCTTTCATCCCTTGCTACCTGGGCCCAGTGTTCAACCTGCACCCCCCTCCCCCAACACTTCTCTGGTCTGACCGTTGGGTCCGTTTCCTGCCAGCCCATCTGATGGTCCCTTGGGTCCATTGCTTTAGCCTTTGACGAGAACATCCAAGTCAAATGTTGTTCATGGTTCAAGACACCGCCGTCATCACTAACGTTTATGTTCAAATTAATGTTTAACTGACAACTCTGTTACTGAAGTTGTTTAGGCCGGAAACTTAAAGTCACTCTGGGCTCCTCTCTCCTCCTAGCCTCCTAAACCCCAGTCTGGTCTGTCAGCAAAACTCGCTGACTCTGTCTTCAAAATATGCCCAGAATTCAACCCCTTCCTTCATCCCACCACCTCAGCCTAGGCCAGGCCACCATCATCTTTCTCTGAGAACCCTTCTTCCAGCTCTGCCCTTAAGCCCTGCAGGGATCCTTTAGAAATGTAATCCAGATCTGTCATTGCTCAGTGCAAAATCCTTTAATGGTTACCCATCTCCTGGGTAAAAATCTGTCAGTGTCCTTGCTAATTTAGGAGACCATCCACTCTGGCTTCCTTCCCCTGAGGGGCCACCTGGACGACTGCTCTGCCTCAGGGCTCGGCTACTCCCTATTCCTCTGTCCTGCCATATTCTTCCCCTGGCATCCTCCTGGCTGGAGCGCTCTCATTTCCTCCTGACCTTTATGCATAAATCATAGGGGCCTTCCTTGGCCACGGATCTAAAATTTCTATTCCCACACATCGCATTTCATGTCTATTGCTAGGCTTTATTTTTTTCTTGAACACTTAATACTGCCTCACATGCTGTACTTTTTATTTTGTTTTCTGTCTGCCCCACTAGAATTTAAGCCCCGTGAGGGTAGGGACTGTTGTCTGAGTGGTTCGTGACTATACGTCTAATGCCTAGAATCGTAGGTCGTGCTCTCCCTCTCCTCTGTAATGTGTATGTAATGAAGTGTCTGTCCCTAGCTTTCGTGTAACTTTCTCCTTCCCAATCAAAGTCACCCTTAAATGTGGTTTTAACTGTAGTATCTTAATGAGGCTTTTCACAAAAATTAACTAACAAAAGTCCTTCGAGAGAAACATCTCTGGATGTCCATCCCTGTCCGAAAGGCACTTCATTTTCATTTCAGTAGGAATCATCAGTGCACAACATAAACAGAAAAACATAAACATGTATGTAAGCCTGACAGTTTATGAACAAAACCTTACAGCATGTGAGTGTTTTCAAGCAAAGGTGCACAGGGACTTAAAAGGATTCTCGTCTTGTTTCTGGAAATCATTAACAAAAATATCAGCAATGCTAGTGATCCAGAGAGAAAAAGGAGTCCTTCTTTTTTTCCTGCGCTTTGGCTTCCTTGAGGTGAGCTGCTGTCTTTCTGTGGTACAGGTTTAGCACTCCTGGTCTTGGATTCTCGACGGAAGGGACTTCCAGCCTCTGTAGCTTCCTGTCTTCAGGCTCAGGTGATCTCAGGGAAGGCGGAGCACAGTAATGTGCTTGTCCAGCAGTTTCCCATGATTTAAAAACACGAAAGAAAGGCCCAGAAACCATTTCGGTCAAATTAGGTATTAAATCATAGGAAAGATGATGTTTTTTACACAAGTGTTACTTGAAAACAAATTATTTATAAATGAAAGATATTAATTAAATGAATAGTACCTTGTTCTTGTATTGAGAGCAAGACGCTGGTAAATTTTGCTTTTCCTACCCTCCTCTCTCTTCCGCATCAGTTGGCAAACGTTAGAGATTTGACTTCCCTGGTGATTGTTCCTTTGGTTTCCATTTCCCTGCTAACCGTTTATCATGTCCCCTTTGCCTGATTTCCGAGATTCTTACAGCTTCCTTCCAGCTGTATTGTCTGCCTGTGGCTTCTTCCTCCTGCCGTTCATCTTAGATACACATCTTCTTCCCCGTTCAAACAAGGTCTGAGGCTGCCTGTTGGAGCCTGACGGGGTGCACACCCCTCAGGTACGCACTCCTGCTGTGTGCCCCCCCAGCTCTCCCCCCCCCCCCCCCCCCGGGCCCCCCCCCCCCCCGCCGGGTCCCCCCCCCCCCCACCTGCCGGCTCCCCTAGCCGCCCTCCCGCGCTCTCCTCAGATCCCACTCCGCCATAGCGGTGGCTCTTGCCGCCCCACGTCCGGTTCTTCCTTATCTCCGTACCTGGTACCTTCGCTCTCTGACGTGCTCTTTTACAAATCCCCCCCACCCCGACTTCATGGCCCCTTTTTAGTGCCACGCCTTCCATGAGGGCCTTTTCTTAGGCACTGAGCCACAACGCCCCAGCTTCTGCTCTCGGACCCTCTTAGGACCCGAACTTGTTCCACTCTTAGCAAATACAGCCTCCCGGATTGCGGCTGTGGTTCTTCCCCGTCGCGGGCCTGCACAGCGCCCCTGGCCCTCAGCACGCACGCCTTCCTCTGTCCGCGCTCGCCACACCTGCTGCAGTTCGGTGCGTCCCGACCTGCCGGTTTGGTGGGAAGGTGTTTGGTGATGGGGTTTTTTCTTAGGTCATCGTACCATGTTTACATTATATTAACAGCTTTGCCGCATGACACGTTTTAGGAATTAAGACTGCTCTAGGCTTCATATTTTCTCCAACAAATCATTACATAGAAAAATTTTTTTGGTTGTGTTTATATTTCATACTAATGGAAAGTGTTTTAAGAAGGGGAAATCCAAAGTGATTTCCAGTGCTGTTGACTCTGCTACTGTACTAAGTACAGTCATGGTCTTATTGTCATTGCATTAGGGGATATAAGTAGTTTATGCTTGTCAGCAGTATGTTATGAATTTAAAACTTTATCCTTCCCCTTATCTTTGTAACAAAATAATGTAATAAAATTTTGTAATAAAATAATGTAATGTAAAATAATGTGTAATAAAATAATGTAAAATAAAAAGTATAACGTCTAAATCCTTCAGATATTTCTCTGGGATATCTCCTTCTTGATTTGGTTAGTGGCATTTTACAGCCATATAGACCCTGATCTTATTGAGCTCTTTAAGGAAATGGCCTTACTTGATTTTTAAGTCGGTGTCCCTGGACGGCTTGATGATGAGTTCCTTTGGACTTGCCTGGGTCTTGGAAGCATCGGCCTCTTTTCATTAGGGAGTTCTTCTGTCACTCCCTTCATTCTTTCTCCCTCACCCGCTTCCCCTTCAGAAGTCGTTCCCAGCTCCTCAGCAGCACCTTAACCTAGGCCGTCAGTGCATTCGATGTATTTACACCTCTCCCACACCCAGAGAGCCCTCAGCCGAGCACATGTCTGTCTTTCAGCTCATGACACTGAGAGGCTCAGTCCTGGAGGATGCCATTCCCTCAACGGCAAAGCACTCGACAGCCAGAGGACTGCCCCTGAAGGAAGTGCTGGAGCACGTGATTCCTGAGCTCAATGTCCAGTGCCTGAGGTTGGCCTTCAACACTCCCAAGGTCACAGAGCAGCTCATGAAACTGGATGAACAAGGGGTGAGTTTGGCTTCTGTTGGAAGACATTCTTGCTGCTCAGATTAACTGCTAGGTTTCCAGAATACAGACCTTGATACTTCTTTTTGGACAGGGCGAACTGATACCATTTATCTCAGTGTGGTCTTTTTGCAGTTACTCATTTTCTTCTTAACTCTCTGAACGTTTCTCATCTGATGAAATTTTCTACGTCTGAATTGGTAGATATGGTTCTTAAACTGTGTTCAGCTCTTTCAGTATGAAATCTTCCATAAATGCAGTGAATTTTTCAGATACTCTAGGAATAAGTAGTAGCAATAAGAGGCTCTGTTTTAAGTGCCTTAGGTATGTTACCCCTTTTACTCTCCCAACCCTATGAGAATGGCACCATTATTATCTCCATTTTAGAGGTGAGGACCCTGAGGCACAAGGAGATTGAGTAGTAAGCCCAAGTTCACACAGTTAATAAGTTTGAAGCCTCTGCTGTTAGCCACTATACCACGCTGTTCTTAGACGCTTCAGTTTTGAAAAGTCTATTTATACCACCAAGATGTATTCTAGCCAAGATTTCTAAATACAGAATTTTAAAAATTTGTGTCCTAATTAGTCACAAAAGGAAAATTCTCAAGATTTTCTCACTTCCATACTTCCTGTACCTTAATGTGTGGCCCTTTGGTCAAGAGGCAGATGGTTGATAGGATAATCCATACAGAAACAGCATAAGGGTAGAGGATGAAAAGTTATACTCTGGAAAATCCACTAAACGGGGATATGCCCACATTCTGCTTCGAATAGTTTGAGCATCTGGGCTAGTTGTGTTAGATGCTGTATTTATATACTCTGACTCTCTCTTTGAACATCTTTGAACATTTCAGCCATATTACATCCTGGCAGTATGACTAATAATAGCTTTACTATTGCATTAAAAAAAATTCCTCCAAACATAAAATTGTTCCACTTACTGAATGCCATTTTATGAACAAATTTCGATGGCATCTCCTTAATTAACCAAAAATTCAGACATTATTAAAATGAATAGGAGTTTTTAAAAAATCCATTTTAAGGTATGTTCTTTTCATTCAGCTAGTAGGGATATATTAGGAACCAATGGCTGGACACAACTCTATTCATTGCTCTCTCTGTCCATTCATTTTACTTGTCAGAGAGCCCAGCTGATGTCTGTTCTGTACATAGATTTCAAGGAGGCTCTGCTTGTCCGTGTTTATAACATGCAAATTGGGCACACTTGGAATGCTTCAGAAGACTGCTGATGCTTAACTCTTTGGGGGCTGTTTTCCAGTAAATGTTCTGAACATTCAGTGTAACAGAGAAGGAATAGAAAAATGAGGATTAGGTTCAGCTTTATGGATTCAGTCTTTTCACTTACTGTGCTTTTCAAGGAGAATTATATTTAGACACTGATAATGTAATCACAAATTGAACATTCTAAATCCTACATTGGAACAGGTTTTTTTATAGAAGGGAGTTATTTTTTGCCATTTTCCCCTTTGTTGTACCCATATTCGCTAAAAACTGGGTGCCCTAATTAAAGACATCTTGTGTGGTCTCTGGCCCATTTTATGCCCTCTCTTAGTGATGAACACTTTCTGGTCCCATCAACGTAGAAAAGATAAGAACACTATATAGTGAGTTTAACTTAAAGCTAAATTTATTTAATTCACAGAACTGCCCATTCTAAAATTATGGGCTTCTTCTTCTTAGGGGGTATTAAAATATCCTTTCCTTCATAAATTTTGCTGATAATATGTGTTATTTTCTTTAATGCCTTTCCTCTGAGAAATTAAAATTTGGCAACCTAGGGTAGTCTCCCCGGTTTTATTTTGGAAATTTTATTAGGTAGTAGAACCTAAAAGTTTAAAGCCTGCTATTCTATATATGCAGCTCTAAATCTGGACTAAGAGGCACCCCCCCCCCCCCCCCCCCCCCCCCCCCCCCCCCGCTCCCTTGGCCTCTGTCTTTTCATTTATATCTCCATAGCATTCAAAGCCAGGATTGTGCTGATAAAAAGCAGATGACACGCATACTTGAGTGTTTAGTCTGGGGAGTCACTTTTTTGGTAGGAAATCTCATTAATGCCTTGGAATCATTTTGAGAAAATGATTATTTTCATGCCTTTCATACAGATTTTTAAAAAGAAATGCATATAAGTGCAGTAGATTACGCATTTGAATCATTGCAAAGCATTTTCTGTTTCCATCCATGTCTTCATTTTTAAAAATTTCATGCTTTGTACATTCTTATATTTAAAAAAAATTCAGAGTGGTATCAGGAAACTAGACTCACTGAAAAGGACTTCTAGATCTCCCCTTAAGTTTTATTTAAACAATTCCTTTATCTTTTTTCCTTTAAACAGCTTATATGATTATGCTTGGAAAAAGAAAACACTATTTGCTTGCCTCATTGTGACATTTTGCCTTTCAGATCTCTGGTGCTTTATTTTTTCATTTTACCGCTTTTAAAAAGCTGAAATGAATAGGACAAATTAAAATTATATCTAATACATATAAGAAAGCATTTCACAAAAATATGAGAATGTGTTTTTCATCTGATTAGACTGATATGTTTGCAGGAACTGAAGGTAGGCATTTTAATTCCTGAAGTTTTAGAAAATGAATATATGCTGGGCGCCTGGGTGGCTCAGTTGGTTAAGCGACTGCCTTCAGCTCAGGTCATGATCCTGGAGTCCCGGGATCGAGTCCCGCATCGGGCTCCCTGCTCAGCAGGGAGTCTGCTTCTCCCTCTGACCCTCTTCCTTCTCGTGCTTTCTATCTCTCATTCTCTCTCTCAAATAAATAAATAAAATCTTAAAAAAAAAAAAAGAAAATGAATATATGCTAATCCACGTTGTATATGTGGCTTATCCAATCTTTCACATTTTCCTTCCTGATGCCTTTCTGGGCCTCTCACTATTTATTGATGTCCATTTCCATCTTCCTATATAGGGCAGTACCCTACCAGTGATTTCACACTGTCAAGAATTTAGAACAGACTGTGATTCAGAAACTTGGGATCAACTCTGGATTTAGTTTATCCATCTTGGTCCTAGATTTTCACTTATTCAATAATTGAGAGCATCATTTATGATAAAAACAAATTAGATCAGCATGCATGTTTACTTACTGCACGGCTGTAAGCACTTTACCACATGTCCTCATTTACTCCTTCGAGTGCCCTGCACAGGGCTTCTAACCATTGGCCCATTTTACAGTTGAGAAGATTGAGACTTCCGGAAGTTCTCGGTGCTGTTCCCCTTACTGGTCCTGAACACCGGGTACACACATTTGCAGAATACTGCCCTTTGTTTTTACAGTTTGCAAGTTTTTATGCTTCTGCATGTCTTGAGTTATTTAGATACGCAAAACTATGCTGTGAAGTATCAGGAATTTCATGATCTATTCAACCCAACTTTTTAATAATACGGCTAATAGTTACTTTTAAATTTGCCATGTCAAAGCCATTTTCTTCATCAGTCATTTAAAAAACACCTTTATCTCATCTACTCTGTGCAAGGGGAATGAAAAGCCACCATGCCGGGCACATGGTGCGTACCGAAGAACTATTAGCTGTGGTTGGTAACAATATAATAATAGCTTGTTAGAAGCCCGCTGCGTGCACTATCTCATTTAACCTTTGTGAGCCTCCCGTGAGAGAGCTGCTGGTACGGGCTGTGTAATATGTGATGTTCCCGGTCATAAGTAAGCACAACTGTTTCAAATCTAGTAAGTGCTTATTGAGAACCACTCTTGGTGGATTGTTAAATACTCTGGAGAATAAATAGGCTAGTAAGACACAGTCCTTACCCATGAAGGAGACAAGGTCATAAATTACTATAATGAAAGTCAGGTTTAATATAATGAACATAATGAGAGAATTGCAAACAAAGAGCAGTGGAGGTGCAGGCCAACAGGGCCAAGTCATGATTGGTTAGGCCCATTCCCAAGATGGGCCATGGAAGGGAGGAGGATTTCCTCAGGCCCGAGACCCAGCAGGGTGGTGGTCGAGACTCAGAACAGGAAGAACCAAGCAGAGAGGGATGAAAGCAGAGTGTGGTTATGGCAGCGGGCAGTCTAGCTGCACAGGCGTGTGAGACACATGTAAGAGAGTAACAAACATAGGTATTTTTTTATTGAGCAGTGACTAAGCCAGGCACCCTGTGAAGCAATTTACATGCATTATTTTAATTAGTCCTCAGAATCCTTTGATACCGGTGCTATCACTGAGGCACAAAGAAGCTGAAAGACCCCACCATTCACAATTAGGGTCTGGTGGAGGCGGGCCTTGAATCCAAGCATTCAGATTCCAGAGCCTGCACTCTTATGCAATGCACTGAACACCCCATCCTCCTCTCCCTCCCACGAGTGGGAGAAGAAACTGTGGAAAGACAGCTCCAAGCATTACTGCTGCTGGCTTTGGTGCCCAGTATTAAGTAGAACATATTAAAGTACAATTTCCAGTTTGCAGTCGAAAAAATTGGTAGTCCTGTTTTCATAGGAAATGTCAAGTTTCATGTACACGGTAGTGGTTTTACTTAAATGAGTATCTCCACTGTTTTTCTAGATAATTATTAAAAATGCAAAGAAATGAAAATATTTATTGGGCTTTCTATTCCTTAAAAACTTAACCCTTCAAGTTACTGAAGTTAAAGGGGAAAACGATCATATCTAATTAGGTCTGCAATATTTATTTCAAGAAGCAATGTTATTTGATAATGAATAGCACTGGTTCTTTGATTAAGGATGTGGATGAAATTCTCTGCTGACTTAGCCTGTGCATTGCCATGTTGCATTATTTTACTGAGGATAAATGAGTTTGACCAGCCACTTTCTTCTTTGATTCAGGCAGCTAGATTTAAAGAATGAACCATAAGGAAAACATTTTTCCCAAAACCCATTTTATACGAATGAAGCTTTGGCAGAACAATTACCATTCCTGAAATTTTATTCTTCTTTTAGATTATGATAACAGCTAATGCCCAATTAAAGTTCAGATGACCACCCACATTGGTTCTAGACAGCTCGTGGATCTGTACGTATGTTATCAGGAGGGAAATACACGTGATAGTCCTCAGGTGAGGGAAGAAGGCAGTGACACTGGTAGCTTTATCTTGTCTCTTCACAAGTAATGGTTCCTGTGCCCTGGCTCATCCGTGCTCTTTTGCCTGGCTCTGGGCTGGATGACAGGTTGGAGCCCTTTCCAGTGGTAAGACAGCTGATAGCAGTGACGTCTGGAAGATGTTTGGCTGTGGTGGGACTGCAGTTTGCAGTGGTGGATTTGAGCTTGGCAAAGACATGCAGTGAGGATGCTTTGGTTCACAGTCCAAAAAGAGTAATGGAGTGCAGATATTTCAGTCTTGACTTTAGATTGTGGATTGTGTTTTCAATTCAGCTTTAGAACAAAAATCTAGTTTCTTTCCTATGGGACTTAACTAGCTAATATCTTCAAATGGTGCAGAAATCAAGGTTAATTATGTTTCCTTCGAGGGATCCCGTTCCTACTTTCTTCTGTCTCCTCCCCTCTCTCTTCCTACATAACCACTTTTACTAGTTTCTTATATATTGTTTTTCTTTATACAGATGTCATATATGCATATAGTCTTATTTCTTCCTTATACAGAATATAGCATGCTGTGGACATTTTCTCTTTTCACTGAGTAATGTATTTTGGAGATCTTTCTATGTCAATATATAGAAAGCTTTCCCGTTTTTATGGCTGCATAATATTCTATTGTGTTACTGTACTGTAATTTATCAGTTTCTCTATTGATGGACATTCGGTTTGATTCCCGTCTTTTCCTATTACAAACAATGCTGCAGTGAAGAGCCTTTTTCTCTGTAATAGAAATTTGTCTTAATGTCAAGTCAAAACCAGGTACATTTATTATCAATTTAATACCCAATATGAAGCTTTTTATTTTTGTGAGAAATTTTTCACAACCTCAGATTATTCTATGTTTGTATAGAATTTTTTGTTATGCTAAAATAAAAATAACTTAGAATATGTGCACAAATAAAAATAATTTTGACAGCATCTCAGTCAGATTTTAAAAATAACGTTCCTACCCAGTATCCATGTCATTTTTAAAATGATTTTATTTTTGTTAGTAATTGCCAATGAGGACAACTTTTCTAATTAGCATTTTTTTGCCCACTACACTGAATTTTTCCAGTCTCTTTGACATTCTTTTTAGGGGAAAGTATAGTGATGAGTCTTAAAGAAGTGGTTAAGAAAGTTGTCATGTTTATGAAGAACAAGCCAAAGTAAATGCTATCAGTGTGAATCATGAGAATTTTAAAAAATGAACAAGGTCTTCATGTCCAGTAATGACAGAATAGTTTGCTGCAGACCAGCCCACCCAATGAGAATAACCAGGAACACTGGACAAAATAGTTTTTAAAAGTAAGTTTGTACTTTTGCTTCTAGAAATACCGGGTAGATCTATTTTTAGCCTATTCTTCCTGCTAAGTATGGCTAAAAACCTTGTACACTGTATATAAAACAAGCATAAAATTTGCAAGGTGGAGAGGAGGCAGATTGGCTAAGGATTGTGGGATTTGAGGAACAACACAGTGGTTGTTCATGATAAAAACGGAAGTAGGGAGGAACTTGCTCAACTTAATGAAAAACATCTATAGAACATCTATAGCTTATATCCTACTTACTGATGAAAGATTTAGTGTTAAAAAGCAAGGAGATTAAAAAAAAAAAAGCAAGGGGGTCGCCTGGGTGGCTCAGTCGTTAAGCGTCTGCCTTCGGCTCAGGTCATGATCCCAGGGTCCTGGGATTGAGCCCTGCATCGGGCTCCCTGCTTAGTGGGGAGCCTGCTTCTCCCTCTCCCACTCCCCTGCTTGTGTTCCTTCTCTCGCTGTGTCTCTCCCTGTAAAATAAATAAATAAAATCTTTAAAAAAAAAAAAAAAGGCAAGGAGATACACTGTCACCACTGCTATTCAGCATGATACTGGAAGTTCTAATCAGCACAATAAGGCAAGAAAAGGAAATAAAAGATGTTAGATAAAGGAAAGGAAAAAATAAAACTGTTTCAGGGGACATGATAATCTATGTACAAACCCCCAAGGGATCTACAAAAACTTCCCAGAACTACAGAGGTGTGTTCAGCAAGGTTGTAGGATTCAACATCAACTCACAGTGATTAATTTGATATCTTTGTTGTTTCTTTTAATGGAAGTATAGCTGACACACCATGTGACATTAGTTTCAGGCGTGCAACTCAGTGATTCAGGTCTATACATTATGCCATGCTCACCACAAGTGCAGCTACCATCTGTTTGTACAGTGCTGTTACAGTACCATTAATCATATTCCCTGTGCTGTACTCATCCCCATGACTTACTTACTCATTTCATAACTAGAAGCCTGTATCTCCTATTCCTCTTCACCCATTGTGTCTTTCCCACCCCCACCCCGACAACTACCAGTTTGTCTCTGTATTTTTGTGTCTGTTTCTGCTTTATTGGTTTGTTTTAGATTTCACACTTAAATGAAATCATATGGTATTTGTCTTTCTCTGACTTATTTCACCTAGCACGATACCCTCTAGGTCCGTCTATGTAGTTGAAAATGACAAGGTCTCATTCTTTTTTATGCCTGAGTAATATCCCATTGTACATATGTACCACGTCTTCTTTATCCATTCATCTATTAATGGATGCTTAGGTTGCTTCCATATCTTGGCTATTGGAAATAATGCTATAATAATCATAGGGGTTCATTTATCTTTTTGAATTAGTGTTTTCATTTTCTTTGGGTAAATACACAGTAGTGGAATTACTGGATCATATGGTATTTCCATTTTTAATTTTTTTGAGGAACCTCCATTCTGTTTTCCACAGGGGCTGCCCCAATTTGCATTCCCACCAGTAGTGCACAAGGGTTCCCTTTTCTCCACATCCTAATCAACACGTGTTATTTCTTGTGGTTTTGAGTTTAGCCATTCTGTGGTAATATTTCATTGTGGTTCTGATTTGCATTTCCCTGATGATTAATGATGTTGAGCCTCTTTTCATGTGTCTCTTGGCCACCTATATGTCTTCTTCAGAAAAATGTCTGTTCGGGTTCTCTGCCCATTTTAATTGGATTACTTGTTTGGGGTTATTTTTTCTTTGGTGTTGAGGTCTGTACATTTTTTAATGTATTTTGGATATTAACCCCTTATTAGATATATTATTTGCAAATATCTTCTGTTCACTAGGTTGCCTTTTCCTTTTGTTGATGGTTTCCTTCATTGGACAAAAGCTTTTTACTTTGGTGTAGTTCTCAATTTGATTTCTTTTAATGAATGTGTGGAACCTAAAAATTGAAATACAATACCGTTACAGTCCCACAATAAAAAATGAATGTTTGGGTATATATCTAACAAAACATGTATAGGACTAGTGCGCTAAAAACTGTAAAACACTGATTAAAAAAAATAAAAGACCTAAATAAATGGAGAGACATACCATGTTCATGGATTGAAAGACTCAATATATTAATGATGTCAATTCTCTAATTGATACACAGTCAACACAATATCAAAATCCCAGTAAGATATTTTGTAATTATAGACAAGATTATTCTGAAATTTCTATGGAAAGGCGAAGGAACTAGAATAGCTAAAACAGTTTTGAAAAAGAATGAAGTGAGGGAAATCATTCTTCCTGATTTTAAGACTTATTATGTGACAATAGTAATCAAAACTATGTTTTATTATTGGGAGGACAGACTAATGGATCAATGGAACAGAAGAGAGAAACTAGAAATAGCACCCATCCCCACATATATCCAAGTGATTTTTTTAAAAGATTTTATTTATTTAATTGGGAGAGGGAGAGGGAAAAGCAGACTCCCCACTGAGCAGGGAGCCCGATGCAGGGCTCGGTCCCAGGACCCTGGGATCATGACCTGAGCCGAAGGCAGACGCTTAACTGAGCCACCCAGGTGCTCCAGTATCCAAGTGATTTTTGACAAAGGTGTAAGAACAGTTCAATGTAGGAAGGATAGGTTTTTCACACAAAGGTGCTGGGACAATTAAATATCCATAGGCAAAATAATGATCTTGACCTAAACATCTAACACACATTGTACAGAAATTTACTCAGATGGATCATTGACTGAAATATAAAACTATAAAAATTTTGACAGTAACATAGGAAGAAAATCTTTGGGACCTGGGAACCTGGTAAAGAGTTCTGAGACCTAACACCGAAAACTTGATCCAGACAAGAAATAACTGAGAAATTGGTATTCATCAAAATTAGCATCATGAAGTGCTTTTTTCCTTAGACATTTGCTGTTTTATGAGAGGCTTGGGGCTTAAGTCCACATAAAGCTGCAAATAAAAGGGGACAGACCAGCCTTGGTTTCATGAGGGCTGCAGAAGTAAAAAAATGGAGTTCAGGGAACACTGCATCTGTAAGACAATCCAATTGAAATTCTAGAATGGGATAAAATAGCCACAAGTTAAAATTTCAATAGATATGTTTAAGAACATATTAGAACAAAAGAGAAAATTGTTGAATTGAGGATAAATTACCAGAAAATTGTTTTGTTTTGTTTTGTTTTGTTTTTATCATGATAAATATACTATTTAATCTCCGTATTCTACTCCCCTGGCCTCCCCCCGCCCACTTCCCCTCTGGTAGCTATCCGTTTGTTCTCTGTAGTTAAGAGTATGTTTCTTGGTTTGTCTCCCTGTCCCCTTTTTTTCCTTCGCTTGTTTTTTTTGTTTCTTAAGTTCCACATATGAATGAGATCATATGGTATTTGTCTTTTTTTTACCTTTTTCACTTAGCATAATACTCTCTGGATGCATTTATGTTGTTGCAAATGGCAAGATTTCATTCTTTTTGATGACTGAGGAATATTCCAGTGTGTGTTACATCCACATTTTCTTTATCCGTTCATCAGTCAGTGGACACTTGGGAGGCTTCCATAGTTTGACGATGTAAATAATGCTGCAATAAACATAGGGGTGCAGTTACAAGAAAAGTTTTAACTGAAGAATGGAAACAAAAAAATATGAGAAATACAGAAAAGTACCTAAAAGGCTTTGAGCCAGGATGAAATACATATATGTAATGGAATTCCCTGGAGGAAAACAAAGCATTAGTTGGGGGATAGAATCAGTATTTTAAGATAAATTGGTAGAAAGAGTTCCAAAACTGTTGAAAGATAATGAATTAAGATGGATTTATGGAGCTCTGCCTGCCCTATGCATGATAAATATAAAGAAAATCAGGCATAGGTCCATCAGGATAAAAATTTCTGAAAATAGAAGAAAAAGAGAAAGACCATAAACAGTCAGAGGGAAAAAGGACCTCCAAAGATGAATAGGACAGTCAGCTGTTAAAATCAATCATTTGTTGGGCTCTGAAGCCTAAAGAAAAGGTAGAAGCCAGCATAGGTTTCTAGAGTGCCAAAAGAGTAACTTTCACAGTGGATTTTACCCGACAAAAATAGTCTTTAAAAATGTAAGCAAAAGTAATTTATAGTTGCAGGGGGGGCAGTGATCATCTGAGTTAGTTGATTCAGGGATGGGCTACAAAGAGGAATCAGAAACTCGGAAATGATGGAAATTTTCTCTATTTTGATGGTGGTACAGGTGTATTAGAACTCATTTAATCAAATGGATGCAGTTTACTGTTCAGAAATTATATACCAATAAAGTTGATTTAAAAATTCAAGGCAGATTTCTGCTTCTAGCCAAGATTAAGAAAGAGGGACTGATTTACCTTTCCATCAGAAACAATTTAAAAAAAAAACTAGGTAAAACAATGAAACAGTTGGTTTTTAGGACTTTGGGCATTAGGCAGCAAAGGACAGTGAGATCACACCAGCTTTCTGCCTGAAGAGTTTGCGGACTGCAGTGCAGGAGTTTGGGGGGCGTCCGTGGAAGCCCAGCAGTCTCCTGAGTTGAGACTTACAGGTGAGTCCGGGGAAACCAAGAAGGGTGGAGTTTGCAGAGATGAGTACTAGTAAGTGCATGCATTTGAGGAAATGACTTGAGTCCAGCGTGGGAACCACCTTCCAGGTTTAGGGGGGCAAATCCTCAGTCGTCCCACAAGGCCAGGAATAGCTTCTGCCTCCACCAGGCCGACTGGAGAACCTCCTAGTTCACATGGCAGAGGAGTCATCCCAGGATGGTTTAGCCTCAGTAGTGGGGCAAAATTGTCTTTAAGTTAAACATTGGTGTTGTACAGCCTAACAGAGTTTAAAAGCAAGAACTGAAAAGATCAAACTATTTCTAAATATCTATGTCCCAGAGCAAAGCTCAAGCACCCTCAAGCCTTCATGGCCCACACTCTGAGAATTGCCTCACAATGAGATACCATGACTCATAGTGACGGTTTGAAATTTCTGGATTAAGTCAGACAATGTAAAGATTTTATAAGAATTTGAGAACTGGGTTGTTCTCTTGGTCTTTGCTGCCCCAGTAGCCTTCCTGAGGCTGGGACACCAGGCAAGAAGAGGTGCAAATGTAGAATTGAGAAGTTGGTTACTCAAATCTGT
The DNA here is from genome assembly GCF_003265705.2 of Callorhinus ursinus. Taxonomy (NCBI): domain Eukaryota; kingdom Metazoa; phylum Chordata; class Mammalia; order Carnivora; family Otariidae; genus Callorhinus; species Callorhinus ursinus. The sequence continues at coordinate 43,947,010 of NW_027397070.1, forward strand.
TTCTATTGGTGGAGGGCTCTGACTTTATCATCCATCTTTCCCAGACACTCAGGGCTGTGTAAATCAGATGGTAGTATTTCTTTCTTTGATTCTGTGTTGAAGTATCCACTTTATTAGAGGAAGAACAATTTTATCTACTAGCTAGTTGGTTCCTAGCTGTGAGAGCCCATGTCACTTTTGGTCGGTTTTAAGGACACTTTGCTTTATTGAGATTCAAGACCTTCCTGTCAAATATAACCTTTGTCCTGTTGGATTGACCATCAGTACTTATTATAGTAGAAACATTTGTGGGTTTTCAAACACTTCCAGAATGCTCCCTGTGAACAGTTGATAGGCAAGCATGGAATTGTATAGCATGGCCCTGAGATTATCCAAAGCGAAAATCCTAAACTGTGGATAAACACAACCTGTTCCCAGGATGGCTTCTGGTGTCCTCATAACTCTATTTTGAGCATTACATGGAAGGATTGTATATTCATGTATGTAAATCCATACAGATGTGTTTGTGTGTGTCTCAAAAAAAAAAAAAGGTGCTGTTTTATATAACCTCCTAACGACTTAAAACCCCAAACCATAGCTCTGCTTTCATTTATGTTTGCTCTTTCTCTTGCAATAGCCCATATCATATTTACCTAACTCTTCTCTACCAGCTCCTCTTATTCTCGCAGGGAGCAGGGTAGCTAACTGAGGATGCCAGGAGCCTGCGTTCAGAGAATACCACCTACCTTGATTTAATTGCAGTAGAAGCCACAAATACAGTCATATTGTCATGTTAGAGGTTAGAGCAGTGACATTTGGCACAGTTTCAAACCAGAGGGAATCTGACATTCTAACACATTTCCTAATCCTCTTAAAGGCTCCTTCTTTTCACGAGCAGCCGATGCCAGTTTGTTCCCCGAGCTGCCGGTGGAGTTCACTAGAGGATGAGAAATCAGTCAGAAGAAGGCGGCACACTCTCATTGTCCTCAGATACATCTTCTCCAATGGTTTGGGGGAAGTTTCCTTACTTCTCTCTGTAGTGAACTCCTTTTTTATATAAACGAATCCTTTTGAATGTTGCACAGTGAAATCTTAGGCCTTTATCTGAGAAGTTTTAAAAAGCCATCCACAAATCCAGTGTCCCTGTGATGCTTTCTCTTGAACAGGGTGACTTTTGTTTTACATCGTGGCCTGAGAAGGCTGATCTGGGAGGCACAGAGCCAAATAGCAAATCGTTCACAACCCCTTCCTTTCTCCCCCTGCCTTCATGTCTTTGATAGCCCTCCCTGCAGGGAGGCAGGAAAGATGTGGCTGTATGAAGGACTTCTTTTGTAGTTGACCCAGAGCCCACCACTGTTTTTTATTTGTTGAGACCTAATAGGGTAGGTACTCAGATTAATTCTAAAGCCCAGGTGAGATCTCTACCTGTAGGAGTACCCCTGCAAACATTAGCCACATTCAGACATTTGAAACAGGCCAGCTGACAGAAGGGTGAAATGTCAGTGGTGTGCAGTAGGTTTTATTCTGTCTTCTTCTGTTTTACCTACATGTGGGATATGAAAATGAATTAAGTCAAATGTGTTTCTGTTGATAATTTAAAGGAAGTAGAAATAATGTGACGTCACATGCTGTTTTGAAAATATGCCATTATTACTATATCCAGTTATTTGCGAGTTTCCGACTTGGAACTTGACCTTCTGCCTGCTGGGGTAGGCGGAGCAAGGGAGAGTCACTCCTAGGAGCTCTCCTGTCTGTGGGGGTCGTATAAAGGCCGTGGCACTTCCTTGTCAAAGAGGTAGGGTGTGGTGGAGGGAGGAAAGCAAGTGAGAGTTTTGCCCCTATGACATTTTCTCATTACTCTTCTGAATCACTTGGTTTAAAAAGTTGGAAAGAGTATTTAAGGTTCACAGTCCCTTATGTAAAATGGTAGGAGCTGGATGGGTTTCAGAATTCAGAAATGTCCGCATTTTAGAAGGACAAGAGAATGTATACACCATATGGTAATATTCCCCCTGGGGTCTGAGACAGCATCCCACAATCACATTAATATTTCCTCAGGGGAAAAATGCGAATATTCATATAACCTGGGATAAATTAAAAGTATTAATGTCAGCCCATATCAAGTTTTACTGCCACATGTGTTTGCCTAAATTTGGTTTTTACCTTTCAACTTCAGAATTGCAAATAAGGGGCTGTGGATTCAAGCCTGGTTGAATCTTGGTAGTAGTTAACAGAGCCAGCCGGGTCACAGGATGGAGTTTGTGGTCTTGTGTCTCGCTACTGGGCTTCCATTCTCTGACTATGCTGATGTGTCACACAGGGATATTTGCTCTCTGGGCTGTTGTGAGGATCAGCTAATGCATCTGAAGTACTAACCAGTGATCGGCATATGGTGGCTATTCGGTAAATGTTAGCTGTTAACAATTTTGCCTCTTCCCTTCCCCCTTTCACTTTGGGAGATGAAAATTGACTGATGCATTGGCTGCATTGTCACTCTGGAAAGAGACCAGAGCAGTATGGAGTGCCTCGATTTCACTGCGGAATTAGAAGTCAGAAGTTTTATACCAAAAACTAATGTCTTGGGGCACCTGGGTGGCTCCATCAGTTGAGCATCTGACTCTGGGTTTCAGCGCAGGTCGTGTTCTCAGGGTCTTGGAATCCAGCCCCATGTAGGGCTCCCGTGCTCAGCGGGGAGTCTGTTGGAGATGCTCTCTGTCCCTCTCCCCCTTCCCCTCCCCCCCTTGCTCATGTGTGCGCCTGCGCACTCTCTTTCTTTCTCTTCCAAATAAATACATCTTAAAAGAAAAAGAAAACTAATGCCTTGTTAAATGACTAATATCACCATAAAATTTGTTTGCAGAATGACTAGACTTTTCAATGATGAGTAAATATTTTGATTAATGTTACATCATACCTAAATCTCCTGAATGGTTTTTTTTACTGTCTCTGAGGAAGGAATATTTGCCACTAGCTTATTTGCCATTATGAAACCCCTTTTAAAGTTTCTATTCAGGCACTCATCTTTTAGAAAAATATTTGAAAAGTATATTGTTGATGATGCTAGTGCTCTAACAAAGATATAACTGAGATTTATAATTTAGTGTATTGGAAAAATGGCATTGGGAGTGAAATCTTTTCCAGTTTTAACAAAAAAAAAAAAAACAAAACCCTAGAATTCGCAAGTATATTTATGGGCTTTTTAGTGTGAAACAATATATTTTAAAGTATCTTTTATAAAGTGGACCTCTGCTTTTAAATTTGTAAAGCCCCAAAAGGGGAAGATGATTAAAAAAGAAGTACCTTTATTTGCCAAGCTGTTTTTTAGAGCCTCATTTTGTACTTTGTAGCCCATTCAGAGAAATTCCCTAAAGTATCAACATCTGTTCTAACAATGCATGATCTTGATGTACAGAAAGTGTTAATTCATTTTTCTGGCCTTTTCTCTTAACTTGTGAAGATTATAGTTGTAGATGCTTGTTCTACTGTATTTTTTGGACTAGAGACAGAAAAATTGAAACAGAAGGATTTCAAGAGAAGAGAGATGTTAGCTTTCTGATGGCCATGTGCCCTACAGGAGTTAGGAGCAGTTAGGTGGGGCATAGTGGACCTGCCTACATTTATATGCATATACTGCCTCTCTTCACAGCTGAACTATCAGCAGAAGGTGGGCATCATGTACTGCAGAACTGGACAAAGCACTGAAGAAGAGATGTACAACAATGAGTCAGCTGGCCCGGCATTTGAGGAATTCCTTCAGCTGTTGGGAGAACGTGTTCGGCTCAAAGGATTTGAGAAGTATCGTGCACAGCTTGACACCAAAAGTAAGAAATACTTATACTCTCCTGCTAGGCTTGTTTCCCTCCCTCTGTGTTGATGTTCATCTGCTAAATTGCCCGTAAAACAACATTGCCATTTACTGCAGAACACTGCTGCTGATAGTGGAGAGCAAGTCGGAGATGGAGGGTGTGCCACCGAAACAACTGAAGGCTATAATCAAAATAGCTAGGATTGGACTGGTTAAAAAAAAAAATCACGTTATCAGAAGTGTCAACAGAGTAGTAGAGCAGTGGGTGCAAATCATGCAGAATGGCTCCTGGATAGTGTCGCATAAATTTCACTATATTTAGCTGAATGTTAGAGTGATTGCAAATTCCAGAATCTTATAACCAAATGGTCGTAAGCCCTAGAATTTTTTACTTTCATTAATTTCTTTCATAATCCTTGTGCTTATCTGTGTGCAGTCAGTCTTCGTATGGTTTTCTTACTCATTTTTTATATTCTAGTAATAGGGCCTTTGTTTGCTTATTTTCTATTTTTATTATTCATAGTCTAATTGAATCCCTAAGAAAATAGGCTTCTTAGCTTTGGTATTAGATTGGCTCCTGAAATTTGTTGATTAAAAGCACAATGATGGAAGAGTTTTTTTTTTTTTTTTTTTTTTAGCTATGGCTCATGAACATACCTGTACACTCCCATTCCCCAAGTCATTAATAACATAGTTAAGTTCTCAAGTATCTATTTAGGTTAGAGGAGGTTGACGTCTGCTGTGTGTCTGTGAGGAGGCAGTTTTAAATTTTATCTCAAAATTCATCCATGGACACCTGTGACCTGTTTTTCATTGAGAGGGTCTTTGGATTAGCACATCTATATTGCAGTCTATAGTAATCTCTCCGATTTTCTGCACAGGAAATTAAATAAGGAGTTGAGTCATGAAAACAGAAAAGCATTCATAAACTCCACTGTAGGGAAGAATTTCCTGTTGCCATGGTTTTGCTGTTGCCAACTTGGAAACGACATGCAAGAGAGACTATTAAAGCCCATAAATAGCCTCAACTCTTAAATATTATTTTAACATTCCATACTCTGCTTGCAACTGCATAAAATGTTAAATCTCAATATGCCCTGAGACTCTTCTTTTCCAGAGAGTCTGACATTTGCCCTATAAGCTTCATTCATGTTGTCCCAATTTGTTGTGTTATATAAATTATCCTCACCACAAAGAGCTATATGAAAGGATCTGGGAAGAGAATATAATAAGCACCCTGGTTATTTATTTTTTTTAAACATATAGTATGTTAGTAGTTTCAGGGGTAGAATTTAGTGATTCATCAGTTGCATAAAACACTCAGGGCTCATTACATCAAGTGCCCTCCTTAATGCCCATCACCCAGTTACCCCCTCCCCTCCAACAACCCTCAGTTTGTTTCCTAGAGTTAAGAGTCTTTTATGGTTTGCCTCTCTCTGTTTTTATCTTATTTTTCCTTCCCTTCCCCTAGGTTCATCTGTCTTATTCCTTAAATTCCATGTATGAGTGAAATCATATGGTATTTGCCTTTCTCTGACTTACTTCACTTAGCATAATACCCTCTAGCTCTCTCCATGTCACTGCAAATGGCAAGATTTCATTCTTTTTGATGGCTGAGTGATATTCCATTATATATATGTATTCCATATATTTCACATATATATGTATATATATTCCATATATTTCATTCTTTTTGATGGCTGAGTAATATTACACACACACACACACACACACACACACACACACACACATCTTTATCCATTCATCCATCGATGGACATCTGGGCTCTTTCCGTAGTTTGGCTATTGTGGACCTTATAAACACCTGATTCTATGCATGAATGGCCAGATTAGAAATTGATAAGACTATTATTTGTGCATTCACACATTCCCAGACACTTCTTAATGATGAAAGGCAATGTGAGAAATGTATAACAAGACCATGCTTTTTTTTTTTTAATAGCCAAACAATAGTGCTTTATTGATAAAAGGTTACTTTCAATGGATACAAAATTGCTGTGTAAAATAAGTTTTCAAAATACATTTCTATAGGTAAAGATTATCTCTTAGTAAAAGCAGTTGTCTCTAAGTGAAAGTATTTATTTAGATTTGGGCAGCAAAACAGAGGGGGATGTGGAAGTGAGACAGTGTAGGTTCACCCACCCTGCATAACACTTATCAGGTAGCAGCTGGCCCTTGCAGTTCTACCCGAACATGCAGGGGGCCTGCATCCACCACATGTACATGTGCCCCCAGCTCCACCTTTTAAACAGCTTTTACTAGTGTACTTAATGCCAAAATAACCCAGATAGCTGGCCTTGCACGGAGGTGCTAAAGTCACTTAACACCTTCTCTATAACAAGACCATGCTTAAGCAATGTGGCGTCAAGTAAGACACTAGAATAAGCAAAATAAGCACTCTGTGCATATTTTGCCTCAAAATCCCAGTAACCGTGAAGGCTAGAGGGGGGTGAGCCTGGATTAGCAAACTGTCTCTGATGGCACACTTTTACAGTTCTGTGATGTTTAGCAGCAAAGGATTCCTTTTCGCTGCCGTGCCCTCCTTTAAGTCCCCTGTAACCTTTCAGGGCAAAGCTGATGAGCAGAAGAGTCTGTAGTTTCTTTTTCTGCCCTTTCGGAGGGTCAAGTTTCCTCCCGGGAACAGAAAGTCAGAGAGTATTTCTATTCTGCAGCCCTGAAAGAGGCAGTTTGCATATTTATCTCTTTTACTTCAAGCTGACAGGGTCAAAGCCAGCCCCTGCATACCCCCAGTAGCCTCTCACTGGCCATGGCACACCCAGAGTTGAGACTTGGCTCTGTGTGCTAGGAGGTCATCTCACCACATTTTGTCCAATCTTATTTTGTGTCAGGAAACCCTTTCTTTCAATATAATCATTAAAAAGAGAAAATGCTGGGGCACCTAAGCGGCTCAGTTGGTTAAGTGTACGACTCTTGATTTCAGCTCAGGTCTTGATCTCAGGGTCGTGAGATTGAGCCCCAAGTCAGGCACTGTGCTGGGCATGGAGCCTGCTTAAGGGTCTCTCTCCCTCTCCCTCTGCCCCTATCCCCTCTAAAAGAGAGAGAGAGAGAAAGCTTTCCAGTTCAAGTGTTCCCAAAGGATCATTTCCTTTATGTTCAACAGTGTAGATGTGATTGGATCTGTGGTTTTATAGTTTTCATCAAATAAAAATAGTAATTGCCAATCTTGATTTATTTTTTTCTGTCCCCATCTTCTGAATCTCCAATTACACATACATTGGATCACTCACCAGGATACCATGGGTTAATAAGGCTCTATTGATTTGATTTTTTTTAACCTTTTTTTCCCCTATGCTTCCATTTGGATTATTCCTGTTAATATATCTTCCAAATTCAGTGTTTTTCTTTTCTTCCATAGTGTCTTAATCTGCTATTAATCCAGTCCAATGAAATTTTCATTTCAGATACTGTCATCTTCAGGGCCAGAACTGCATTTGGTCCTCTTTTCTTATATTTCCCTCTTTCTCCTCATTAGGTTCATGTTGTCCTTTAAATACTTGAACATATTTATGATGGCTGTTTTAAGGTTTGTGTGTACCAGTTCTCTCATTCTTGTGGATCCTTTGAGGTCTCCATTTAACAGATTTTCTCCTCCTTTTGAGTGACATTTTACTGCTTCATGCATCTGGTTACTTTTGATTAGAGAGTGTATGTTGCGAATGTTTTATGGTTGAGTGTCTAGATTTTGTTGTCTTTAAAAGGAGTGTTGAGCTTTGTTTTTGTGGGCAGATAATGTTACTTACAGAACAGCTTGATCTAATGAATCTTGTTCTTAAGCTTTATTAAAGCATACCGAAGCAGTTCTTTATCCTCTAATTTAGCTCTACTATTAAGGCATGGCTTTTCTTCTGTCTGAATACCTGCATATTCAGTGAGGTCTCTTTACTGTGGCTGGTTAGAACTTGACTGTCTTCCAGTCTTATGTGAACTGTGAGAATTGTTTGCTTTACAATTCTCTGGTAGTTTTTCTTTGCCAAATAGATTTTCTGTCTTTCTTTTATTGAGGTATAATTGACATAGAGCATTCTATTAGTTTCAGGTGTAGAAAGTAATGATTCAGTACTTGTGTATATTGTAAATTACCACACAGTAAGTCTAGTTAACGTGTTGCCAAACAAGGTTACAAAAATTTTTTTCTTGGGATAAGAACTTTTAAGATCTACTCTTAGCGGGCGCCTGGGTGGCTCAGTCGGTTAAGCGACTGCCTTCGGCTCAGGTCATGATCCTGGAGTCCGGGGATCGAGTCCCGCATCGGGGGGGGGTCCCTGCTCAGCAGGGAGTCTGCTTCTCCCTCTGACCCTCTTCCCTCTCGTGCTCTCTCTCTCTCATTCTCTCTCTCTCAAATAAATAAATAAAATCTTTAAAAAAAAAAAAAGATCTACTCTTAGCAAAACTTTCAACTATGCAGTACAATATTATTAATTATAGTCACCATGCTGTGCACTACCCTAATAATTTTTCTTTGCCTGGCTTTTGGAATCTTACTCTCTGTGTTTGCAGCTTACTATTCAGCCCAAGACTCAAGGGGCCCCCCGTATGCAGATTTTTGAACCTCTTTCACTGTGTAGTTTTCTTCCTCTTTGATACTCTGCCCAGCAAATATCAGCTACCTCAGGCTTCTTGAACTCCAGTATGTTTTGGCTTCCCTCTTCGAAGCCATGCTCTGTGCTGTTGTTCCAAAAGTACCTCAGGTAGAAAACCTGGTGGGAATCAGAGGGCTTATCTTCTTTGGCTCTTTTTTCCTCTTGGATCACTACCCAATGTCTGAAAAAAGTTGTTTCAGATATTTTGTCAGTTTTTCTAGTTATTTATAATGGGAGAACAAGTCCTGTACCAAGTACTCTTTATGGCTGGAAGCAGAAGTTCCAGATACTTTTGATAGTGTTTTCTCGTGCATCCCTCACAGGCCTTGCTGGTTACCGGTTATCCCCATTTCACAGAATTGGCTTTTGTAGATTAACGTGCCCAAGGTTAGATGGCTAGGAAGCACAACACAGGTAGAACAGATCCTAGCGCTATGATTAACGAAGTGTTCAGAGAAAGCATAAATGTAGAATTAAGTACAGCAAAGCCCAGAGCTCTGCGTCCTGGCTATGTCTCCCTCCCCTCCCGCCAAGCCCTTGGGTTCACATTACCCAAGCCATCTCGAGAAATGGCTCTGCTTGTTATGTATTACAATTCTATTCAGATTTTAGGAAGGATTGATGGAGCTTTTGAACCATTTCTTGTTTTTCCCAGTTTTTCATACAAAGTCCATTTTCCTGGTTCAGAAATAAGGTCTTTTTGCAAACAAGCTATAAATGTGTCAGGGGTTGGAACAGTTCTGCAATGAAGACATTTTCAAGTGGTGGATTTTTTTTTTTTTCCCTCCTTACTTTGTCTCCTCATTTGGGTGACATAACCTCTAGATAATTACCACCCTCTCACATTACAGCAAATACAAGAATAAATTTCCTACCAAGCAGTTTGTTGTCTGGAAAGCTGGAGACCACCTTCATTTTTAGCTGTGCATATGGATGATTATTTGAGAAATCATTTCCTGGATGAGGCTAGAACATAGGAGATTTTAGAAGCCCTTTGTAAAGCATTCCTTCAAAGCCTTAACCTTCATTAATTTGCTGCAATGTTAGTGAATGCTTGTTGCTTCCCCCATTTTTCAGCAGTGTTACAAAAACCGCTGAGATTCAGGGTCTTAGAAGAGATACAAGTTTTTTCATAAAGAAAATAAGTCCTTTATTATTTGGAATATTTAAACTTTGATAGGGAACTGGATAAAACTAGCATTGCTTAAATGCTCTGCACTTGCAAAGGGCCATTTGGAGTTTAGACACTGATGAAGAAAAGAATTCTTTTTTCACCTCCTTAACTTTGACCTGTGTTATAATGTAAGGTTTTTCCTTTGAGTGTTCCTGGAATGCACTTGGCAAAGAAATTAAAATATGTAAAGGTCCCTCTTTAAGGAAACTACCCTTTGTACCTCAGCTGCACAAATTTCTAAATTCTAATCCTTCTCCTGAGCATCTTTTATGGGCTAGTACTTTCATATATATTATTTCATGTAATCCTCACAGCAGCAAGAGTATCGGTGGACAGAGAAGTGAAGTGATTTGTTTGTGGTCATTTAGCAAATGATGCTGCTGTCATTCAAATTCAGATCTTACTTCCAAATTGAGAATCCAGGTAACTGCAGGTGTCTTGCCAAGTGAGTCGTTGGCAGAAAACAGTAGTGGCTGACTCCTAAGTGCCAGCCCCCACCGTCTCGACCTTCCTCATCTCTCTGTGTGCTACTGATTTTGAGAAGCCTCGAGTCCCAGGTGCATTCACTTGCACACTCACACAGGCCTTGAGCTGACACAGTATGGACTCACCTGTCATGGCAGAGGGCAGGACAACAGACTCTTCTTGATCCTGACCCTCACTGAAGTGAAAGAACCCATCTCCTGGCCATGGTTAAATGTACCTTGAAAAATTATTAGTAAACATGATAGATGCCAGAGCAGGTAGAGTCTTGACTTCCCCAAATACTTCACTAGTGAGTGAGTGAAATAGTACCACAAAGGCCGAAGCGTGTCTCCTCTCGAATACGTGCTGCTGTCCCAGATGTCAGCACTTGGCCCTGGCTGTGTTTCTGAGCATTGACTTATGCATTCCCCAGACCCTCAGGCAAGATTGGGATAGGACATCGGGGGGCCTTCAAGGGATGGTCCCCAGCAGCCAACTGACGATTATTATATTTCAAATTAAATAGAGAGATAAAAATGAGACTTACAAGCTATCTGATTTCATCTTGCATTTGATGTGTTTTGTAGTGGTGAGTGCATTTAATTAATGGAGCTTAAGCTTTCTTCATTCTGTTGACTTTATTTAGCCTACGTGTGTTTAATGAGATTACTTTTCTCTTGTGCTCATAAATATTTAAAACCAGGAACTTTCCTGAAATCAAATTGCACAGGCTTGTTTTCCTTCACCTAGCTTTTCTTAACTCTGATACATCTATTAGTGATTGAGAAATGGTTGTTATAAAAGTCTGATTACTTTTCCTCATTCAGGTTTGTACACATACACCTTGTCAATGAAGTTTCAGACTACCTAAAAGTAAAGGCGTTGAGCCCAAAAGAGCAGTCAAGGATGATAATGACACTGACTGTATCTAAAACTGTGCTGCCAACTCACTCACCAGTTCATGCCATCTTAAATGGAAATGCCTAATGTAGGATATTATCGTGTGTCTACACTTTTTCAAAGCAGCTGAGAAATACACTGTTATCATTCCTCAATTATTCAGTGCCTTCTTATCATCTATGTTGAATATTAGAAATTTTACTTTCTATGACTTTGTGTAGAGTGCTGACCTTATTAGTGGGTGTATGCCACTCGCTGGTAGTATGATTTGGAGGCCGATCGTGTGATTATCAAGATGACCCATAAGATGCCTGATTTACTCTTTAACTTTTACCCCCTCGACAAGTATGAGGGAGCGTTATCTTCCTTTCACCCCTCTTCTCAAAGCATAGTTCCCTTTAGAAATGTTTTAATATATATTCTCTTTAGCCAGAGGAAAAAAAAGGATTTTTGTCATTTTCATTTTCATGATTGTCATGCTATTAGATTTTTCATGGTTTCAGGGGCACTGAAAATATCATAATAGCAATATTGGATGCTTTATTTTTAAGAAAATATAACAAACATTCATTTTCCATTCTCTCTGATAAAGTTTAACAATTCTGTTATGTACATAGTATTTTCAGGATTTTGGAATTTCTTTCTTCTCAGAAAGGAAGATGTCATTATTTTGGCCCTCGTTTCATCTCTGAAACTTTTGAAACTATTTAAACTGTTTAAAATTATCAGCAAAACTTGGGGGTTTCCAAAAGTCCCCAGAAAAAGGCTGGTCAGGCAGCATACGTGACATAAATGAGGTGTGCAGAAAAGAAAGCGAGAATGGGTCAGAAGTAGAAAAGCAGATGACCTTCCGCATTGTCTTCCACATCAGCTTTCCTGTCTGGCAGTAATCCTTTTAGAATTAGACAGACGTAGAAAGCGGAATGTAATTCATGAATACTAGATGACAATCTCTTTTCTAGTTCATTAATTTTGTTCAAAATTGACTTGAAACACATGTAAGTACATGGCAAAGCTGACACATTCACTTTAAGGTTTTAAAATGTACTAATCAGTTCAAAAGTTCTTTATAGCAAGAATCCTTAACAGTAGATATGTTCTTCATACTCAGGAGCTGTCTTAGTTCAGTTATTTATTGCAGTAATTTGTAGTTTTTTTTGTTGGTGGTCATTAGCATCTAGAGGATATTTTTTTCTTGGAAAGTTATATGTTGGTACATATTTTTGGAATTTTTGAAGAGTAGTCTGCTTTATTTCACTTTAGCTTGTTTCTAATCCTTTGCATTTAATGTCAGCTTCAAAAATTAAGGTACTCCAAGAAGCTTGAGGTTGAGACTCTGGGCTCTGGAACATTTTTACAAGTCTGTCTGCAAGCCACTGTTGCGGTTTATTCTTGGAGCAGTGCCTAAGGGCAGTGGAGCTCCTGAATTACAGTCACCCTGCAGGTGTTTATTTTTAGATTCCTCTGCCCAGCCCCATACCCACTGAGCAGTATTTCTGGGGGTGGTGCATGGATGGGAATCTGCCTTTTTTAACTAGCTCCCCAGATGCCACTATACATGCTAAATTTGAGAACTACTGCCTCTCAGTATATGCTAGGGGCTTTGTCTTGGGCTTCTCTAAAATGGAGTAAAGCATTCTGGTCCTCAACAGTATGGTTGACGGAGGCTTGAGTTTACCCAGAATGAACACACTTATGTCATTTTGCAGCCAGTAAGTCCAGGGCCTTTAAGACGAAAGATACTCCCTTTTGATTGGACCATTAATAATTCTCTTCTCTGGTTTCCAGTTATTTGTGGGCAATTGATTTGTTAATGATTAAGTGGTTAGAGGTTGTTGTTGACTTTAAGGAAGGTGAGAGCAGAATAGTCTTAAAACATTGTTGGACAGGGCGCCTGGGTGGCTCAGATGGTTGAGCGTCTGCCTTCGGCTCAGGTCATTATCCCAGGGTCCTGGGATCGAGTCCCGCATCGGGCTCCCTGCTTAGCGGGGAGCCTGCTTCTCCCTCTGCTTCTCTCTCTCTCTCTCTGTCTCTCATGAATAAATAGATAAAATCTTTAAAAAAAAAAAACATTGTTGGACATTGCTAGAATACCTGTGTTACTCAGTGTTACAGTCTTGTTAAATTTCTATCTATTTCTTAAGAACAAAACATTTCTCTTAAATCAGAAGTTTTGGAAAAGATGTTCTTCATCTGATGTCTGGATAGAATTCAGGGGTGTGTAAACTTGGATGGGAAATAATTTTACCTTTATTTTCACTGACCCCCTAACTAAAATTTAGCACTTCCTTCAATTATGAATATAGGCAACAAACAACAGTTAAGTTCTGCCTATGATTTTATTGCAGGTTAGAAAGCATAGATATTTTCATATTGTATTTTTTTTGAGATCCTTCAAAATACTGCTTATGTACATCACGACTTCAAAATCATAGTAGTTACTAGATCAGTTGCTAAGACTTGTTAGAGAAATCTAATTATCATTTTAAAATTATTTTTGATAACTATTTTGTAGTACAATTGATTTCTGTTGAAATCATATATATTTTATACATTTAAAAATATTATTCTGACAAGGGATCCATAGGCTTCACTAGACTACCAAAGAGAATCAGATACAAAAAAATGGGTAAGAACACCAATGCTCGGGGCAGTTGGGTGGCTTAGTTGGTTAAGTGGCTGCCTTCGGCTCAGGTCATGATCCCAGGGTTCTGGGATCGAGTTCCTCATTGGGCTCCCTGCTCAGCGGAGAGCCTGCTTCTCCCTCTGCCTGCCACTCCCCCTACTTGTGCTCGCTCTCTCTGACAAATAAATAAAATCTTAGAAAAAAAAAAAAAACACCGATGCTAGATCTTATACTAACATCTTTTCATTCTAAATCATTTCCTTTTTTTTTCCGAGATATTTTCCTTAAGTGAACTATTTTTCCTATTCTTATAGTCATCTCATCATTATATATTTTTTTACTGTAGCTGACTCCACTGGAACCCATTCTCTGTACACAACATACAAAGACTATGAAATTATGTTCCATGTTTCCACCATGCTGCCATACACGCCTAACAACAAGCAACAGGTAAGAGATCCTGGTGTTGTCTGTGTTTCTTCGCCCTTGTTCATTTCCCCCAGAAACCTAAGTGGCAAGTTTGTAAAATCTTAAACCAGAATTTAATGTTGCACCTGTCACCGCAGCAGGAAGCTTTGTACTTTGCGGAAATAACGAATAGCAAATGAGCTGAAAACAAATGAAGAGACACAAATTCTAGGTTAACAGCCAGCTGGATGGCTTTGTGAATTAATCATTTGATTTTCACCCACGGAGATTGAGGTTTTCATGGAATCTGAAGAGAACAAGTTGAAATCATGGTGATTAGGTGACCCTGCAGGGTTGCAGAGAACATGGATGAGTGGGTGAGATTCCATCTCAAGAGGCCAGGGTGCAAAGCAGGAAAGTACTGATGTGTCATTTCAGATTTCAGAGGAGGTTTGGTATACTAACTGGGAGAAAAACCAAAATAAATGTCAATGGGATCTCAGAAAAAGGTTTTTTCTTAACATTTATCAGGAGACAGCAAAGAACATTAAAAAACGATTGGCCTTCATGTACATCATACGCAGTTTCTTTTAAAAAAGATCTAAAAGCACAATGCCTGTTACTAAAATGTGGTCATTGACATAGTAAATGAAGAAACCTAGAAGTGGCAGATTGTTACAGAGCAAAATGGAAACTGGCAGTATTATTTTAGAAAGTATGTGGTCATTGCTGTTTTTAAAAAATATGTCAAAATAAATGATACCAAACTGACATTTAAAAGAGCCAGAGAGCAAACAGCTTTTCCTTTCAATAGCAATTATAAACACAAGCAGTCCAGTATTACTTCTGACCTTAAAATGGATCTAGATTTTGTTATTGTCAACTGTTGTGCTAACAGAACACGGCCAGCTGCAGAATGAATCACATCCTCTTTCCCAGAACTTAACCAAACACGGATTGAATCGAACACTTCGTCACTGCAGGTTTGATTAAATCACAAATAGAGGTAACGAAATTTTGCCTCTTATAATTACCAAAGGAATCAAAAATAGGGAGCAGAGCAGTGAATCAGCTACAAATCTGAAATAAATCTATTTAGGATAAAGTCTATTATCTGGACTTTGTTGACAGTTTTTTTGTGCAAATTCCAAGTTCTAGATTACCCAGAGAGGAAAACATCATGATAAGGAAAATATGTTTTTCTTATTCTGACCAGTAAGTAGACCAAAAAATTTCAGGATGTTCACAGGTGATTTTTAAAGGATTATTCTTTCTGCCTGATTGCTCAGCAGAGAAAGTAAGATGTATGGAAGGATAAAAAATTTAGTTAACAAAATTCAGTTAATTGTTTATTTCTCCTAAATGAGTTGAAGTGTGTTGAGCAGCATGAGTTGGACATGAGTTGGACAGCTATCTAAATTATTTAATTTGGAGGTCTGATCAAGGCAAATGTGTTATTATGGTCCTAAATCAGAATGAAAGAGTAATTGGTACCGCTGCATCTTAAAAAATCTTAATTCTCGGGGCACCGAGGTGGTTCAGTTGCTTAAGCGTCTGCCTTCGGCTCAGGTCGTGGTCCCGGGGTCCTGGGATCGAGCCCCACATCAGGGCTCCCTACTCGGTGGGGAGTCTGCTTCTCCCTCTCCCTCTGCCTGCCGCTCTCCCTGCTTGTGTTTTCTCTCCGTGTGTCATATAAATAAATAAAATCTTTTAAAAAAAACTTAATTCTCTATCTAGAGAATTTATTTCTTCTATGTAGATCACTTTCTGCTTGGGAAAAAAAAAAACAACATAGCTTATAAAATCTTGTGGCAGGAATTTGTTTATAAATACTGTCTTTCATTATATATAATATGAGGTGGATAGATGGACTTATTTCTAATTGGGTCCTTTACTAAGACATTAGTGTTACATATCAAACAAGGAGAAAGACTGACATTGCATCAAAAAGACAATGACATCATCTGTGCAGGAATGACATAATACATAGACAAATTGTATTTTTTTCGGTGTGTCCAAGATCCTGAGTTGATTAATAATGTTTAATAATGGGTATATTCTGTATAGCAGTCAGTACAGACCAGCCTTTATTTCTTTAACATCCAATAATATATCATGTTTAGAAATGAGAATAAGTGGCCTCATTAGAAGATAATTTGGGATGCTTTGAAATTCCTAAGGTTAAAAGTACATTTCTGGAACATTCTAACTCCCAATTCTCAACCCTAATCTAAAAGGCTATTGTTTCTCCCAGCTGAATACTAGATCACTGATTTTACTGGTATGTAATTTGTGTAAGTTAAAGTCACTGGAGAATTAAAAAAAAAAAAAAGTTTTATAAATGCAAGTTTATGCCTAACAGTTGATATAAATGGTGTATTTCGTTATTTTTCTCCTTGTGAGAGCCTCTATATAATAAATATGAGATATGCAAATTTCGTTCAGCTTTTTTTCCACACTACTGAATTAAACTGTCTAATAAACCCCTCTTAGAGAGCCACTGGCCTAGCCTGACTTGGGGTGCCTGAATTTGAAAGCCACCTTTCCAAATCACCATTTAATGTGAAACAGAAGGTGGTCTTAAGCAACTTTCACTGTAATTAAGAAAGGCTGTTTAAACTTGAAATTTAACCTGCTTTAGAAATATTAGTAATTTCTGCATTCCCAGCTGGTGACACAAAAAGCATCTCCAAAAACACCTTAGCCACATTTCTTTAAATGAAGTGAATTAAACCAGAACATAAATTGCATTGTAATTACTTCCGCCATTCTCTTCTCTAAAACATCTTCCCTATGGCAAGTTTCTTTCTTATGTGAAAATGGAACAAAACTGTTGTTATGGAAACAGAATTTGGAGAGTCTGGAACTTGGCGTAATCTGCCAGATATTGGTTTGCTCCTGAATGGGCTCTATATTTTATGCAAATTTCAGAATATTCATTTCTGTATTCTTCCTGGGAGGGAATAAGACAGGCTAAAATATTGACAGCACCTGTCTCAATTACCTACCTTAATATGTCCTGAATAATAATGAATGTTTACATAAGGGAATTGGGGAGGAAAACGCGGAATGTTGTCATTTATATTGTTTGCTTATTTTTTCTTTTAGCTCCTACGGAAGCGGCATATTGGAAATGATATCGTAACAATTGTTTTCCAAGAGCCGGGAGCACAGCCGTTCAGCCCAAAAAACATCCGATCCCACTTCCAGCACGTTTTTGTCATCGTGAGGGTCCACAACCCCTGCACTGACGGGGTCTGTTACAGGTACTGGCCCTACAGCTGTGGCTCCATGGGTGTTGGCTGGTGATCACACAGAGGGCCCCCTCCAGCTCCGCTTCCTGAAGTGGCAGTGGGAAGTCCATTACTATTTATTTTTGTCTTTAAACTGTGTGTGTAGATCACCGAATTCACACAATGACGTCACCCGACGGCATTGACATTGCCCAGACGCGTTGGTTAGACACCTGCTGTTTCCATTTGCACCTCCTCCTTAGGTGGTGTCCTTCATCCATACCATCTGGTCACCAACTAATTACTCATACTGCTAATTATACTTTGCTTTTGGTGTGGCAAGAGCAGAGAAGAATGATCATAATAAGTAGAAGAGTTTTGTTTTAATTGTTACTGTTTCAAAAGCTCAAACCCTTGCTTAGGACCGATTTGATTCACTCTAACATTTCTGACTGCCATCTTTGAGGCATTTCTATGCTTTAGTACGCCGGTGGTGGAATTGTTTCCGTGCCCCTTGTTGACCTGGTCTTATGAGTATCGGAATTCAGGCATCTGTCTGCAAGAGGCCTTTGGGTGTTGACAAGGATAAGAACCTGAATTGCTGGGTTGACATGGGCATAGTACCAAGAAGACGTGTAAGGCTATTCTAGCCTTACGATGTTTCTAATATGAATCTGTCCTTTTAAAACACGGAATTTTATCCTGTGTTCCCATCCCTAAAATTTGGAAGATTAGGCTTTGTTAGTTTTCGATATTTGTTTTTGAATTAATACAGCCACCTACCCAGAAACTGGCCAACACAGACTGATAATTGGTTTGTTGTGAGCTCCACAACTGTCTAATTCTAGGTGTCAGTGTGGGTTAATTACAGGAGTCGAGCGAGCAAACTCAGGAAACAAGACAAATAAAGGTTACTGTGGACTCCTGCAAGCCGCCACCGTCCCTGCACACATCCCACAATAACGATGTATGTTGGCCTCTGGTGTTAAGCCAAGCACTATTCTAGGCACTTTACGTGGGTTACCTCATTTAATTTTGAAAACCCATGCATTAGGTACTGTTTTTAAAAATCCCCATTTTCAGATGAGGAAGTTTGAGCAATGCGAATAGGTGACTTGCCTGCAGTCAGCTGGTACCAGGTAGTCTTGATTGTAATGGCACGAGGTCTGATTCTAGAGCCGGGCCCTTCACTGCCCTGCTGTGCTGCCTCACTACCATGCCCTGTGAAGCAGGGGTCTTTGCTGCTCTTGCTGCCGACACACAAGCTCTTCCAGAACTCCAGGTTAATGCGTGGAAACTCCAACATAAGAGACTTAGATCTGCAGCCTCTTACCAGGAATGTGGTCTCTGAAAGCTGCTTGATTTAGGTGTGGGATGACAGACTGAGAACATTTGTCTGTAACTGGGAGGGATAGCTCTTAGCATTTAGAAAATACCCCCAAGCAATTGAAACACGCTCTGTACTGGATTCATGCAAGGGATTTCATACAACTTTGATAGGAAGCTAATCCCTTTTTGATTGGTCACTACGAAGTTTGGGAGTGGAAAGCTATGCAGTTTGTTTTAGGGAGAGATTCTTGTTTAAAAGCCATTGCCTAAATAAAGTGCTGTTCGATAGAAATATAATGCAAGCCATATGTTAATTTTATATATATATATATATATTTTAAAGATTTTATTTATTTATTTGACACAGAGAGACACAGCGAGAGAGGGAACACAAGCAGGGGGAGAAGGAGAGGGAGAAGCAGGCCTCCCGCAGAGCAGGGAGCCCGATGTGGGGCTCGATCCCAGGACCCTGGGATCATGACCTGAGCCAAAGGCAGACGCTTAACGACTGAGCCACCCAGGCGCCCCTTAATTTTATATTTTTTAATGGCCATATTTTTAAAGTAACAAGAAACGGGTAAAATTAATTTTAGCAATATGTTTTTGACCCAAGAATATATTTTATTTACCTGCTATATCCAAATATTATTATTTCAACAGGTGATTTTTAAGTTTTAAAAATTATTGGCCTATTTTACTTATTTTTGGAGCAAGACTGAAATCTGGAGTCTGTTTTAGACTTATAGTTCATGTCAATAAGGATGCTTGATTTTCACTGGAAGTAATCTGTGTTTAGATTTCATAAAATTTGTAACTGGAAAAGTAGATTCATATACTCAGATTTTCCAAACCTGCTTTTTCAGAGCTTTCGAATAACAGTTGAGTGTCACTTTTAAAAATATGTTGCAGGGGTGGGGGGATGGGTTAGCCCGGGGATGGGTATTAAGGAGGGCATGTGTTGCATGGAGCACTGGGTGTTATAAGCAAACAGTGAATCATGGAACACTACATCAAAAACTAATGATGTAATGTATGGTGACTAACATAACATAATAAAATTAATAAAAGAAAATACAATGTAATTTAATACCCCTTGGTCACAGTAGCCACATTTCGAGTGCTCAGTAGCCTACATGTGGCCAGTGCAGGTCTAAATAGACTGATCTGGAGGAAGTGTCTCCTAGCCTTCTTCAACAGTTTGCTGGATGAGGAAGTGATATCTGTCTTATTCTTTTAAACCCCACCCCCACCCTAGTCTTGAAAATCATGCTTTTTTGCTGTCTCTTATTTTTAATCTGTTGCCTGGAGAGCCCATCTTCTTAACCCCACCGTGTGATGTGCTGGTTTGTGGGAGGACACTGACCACCCCAGCTCATGCCTCATGAACTAGCCAGGGATTTCCTAGTTGCCACGCTTGTTTGAAGACCCAGCACACTGCTTTATAAACTGTGAACGTGGGCCTTTTGTAAATCCAAGGGAACATACCAAATTGGAACATTACTAAGAGAAATTACGAGAAACTAAAGTAGTGATCTTTTCCTATTGTAAACTTTAGGTGTATTAATTGTTCTCAGTACATCTCAAACCCAGGTAAGCATGTTTCCTGGGGTGTGTGGTGATGTCAGGAGATGTTTAAAGTCCCAGAACAAATAGGGCAACTTTCTTGTAGTTTATGTTTGGGTGAAAATGTGTAAAGGTGTTCATGTTCTCATGAAAATAAATGTATTATGGGGCGCTTGGGTGACTCAGTCGATTAAGCAGCTGACTCTTGATTTCAGCTCAGGTCATGATCTCAGGGTCCTGGGATCAAGCCCTGTGTTGGGCTCTGTCCTCAATAGGGAGCCTGCTTGAGGATTCCCTCTCTCCCTCTCCCTCTGCCCCTCCCCTGATGCAAATGCACACACACACTCTCTCTCTCTAAAATAAATAACCTTTAGGGTAAAAAAAAAGAAATGTATTATGAAGCTGCATAGAAAATTTGTATCAATTTTAAGATAAAACGTGGGTCTTCCAAAGAATTTCTGTACATGTGAGTTTTTCTCATACCCCAGTCACTCCCCAACCTACTAGGTATATGAATTTATGGGCCTCTTTTATTAAAGGTATTTTGGTAGAAAAGTTTAGAGCTGCATTGATTTATACTAAATTAGATTTAAATCTAATTTAACTCTATCCCTGAGTGATATAGAGTGATTCAGATGCTTTTTATCATTGAAAATCTCTTGTTCCGAACTTTCTGCCCTATGAACATTCACATTTATTTATTGACATCTACTTGGTGCCTGTAATGAGGAAAGTGCAGAAGTTGTTTTCTCAAAGGAGCTTCTTGCTGTAATGGGATAGGAAAGTGTGGGGTCTGTACAGGCTGAAGTTATAAGGAACATTGAACTGAGAAAATGGGGTTTGGCATGTGTTTTAAAGCATAGATGGATGAAATTCAGTAGGGGAAAAAGAATTCTAAGAGTGGCCAGCATTATATACAGAAGCATAGACACAGGAAGGTAGTTAAAGTAAGAAGGCTGCTATTGTAATTGGGATTACTGGGCAGTGGAGGCCCTTGGAATGCCAGGCTGTCTAGTAGCACAGTATAAATAGAGTTTTAGAGAAATTCACCCAGTGTCACCATGCAAGATAATTTGTATACAAAAAGGCAAATTTGGAGCTTATTGCTGTTGTTCATTGATTTTTTTGTGTGTGTGTGCCAGTTCTTTACAGCCCTTATCATATATGTACTAGGCACTATTCTAGGCCTTGGGATGCAATAGGTAAACAAAGAGAGAAAAATCCCTATGGTGGATATGGAGAAGAGGTCCTGAAACAATGGGTGTTATCTCCTTGGGGACTGTAAATTAGTTTATAAGAGGAAAAACTGACTATTTCAGACTAATTCCAGAGGCCAATTAACTTTGAACAGTGGACATAGCCAGGAACTCAGAAATGAATCACTAAGTCTGTACTATGCCCACACCTGTTAAGAGAGCCCTCTGGTCTCTTTATTTTGTTTGGTATTATTACACTGAGCTTAATTGTCTGGTTCTGGTTGATAGAGCAGATTAGAAGCAATAAATCAGAAAGATGAACTGTTCAGTGGCAGGGATGTGCTGAAAACATCAATAAGTGATTATTAATAAGAGATGCAGAAAAACTATTCACATAAGTGATACAAAGCCAATAAGCATAGCAGTCTGGATCATTTGGTTTGGGAGCAAAGGACCAAGTATACTTCACTCACCCCTTGGGGCCTTTGTAAAAACTCAGTGTAAAATTTTTTCAACATTTTTTTTAGCAACCAATGAATTAGGAGATCTAGGCATTGATCTTCAGAGGTTGCAGATACCACAAAAAGAGACAAACACGTGTCTCATAATGGAAGGACACAACCCCACTTATGAATTAGTCTTGTTCCCTACCCCCTTCCCCCCACTGAACCTGAATCTGATCAAACTTCTGGAAAAGCCAATGTATAGGGAATAGAAAAGACAGAAGAACATGCCCGTATTCGGCAAAATTCAGATACCGTGCAACTCTGTGTGACAAGCAGCCCAATTTCCTCAACACATAAATGTAAGAAATAAAAGAGAGAAGTGGAGAGGAATGAACAGAACAAAAAAAAATTTAGGATAAGATTAATTAAAATGTGTGGGTCTTATTTGGATCCATTTTAGATAAAAAGATTTTTAAAATTTTAGGACATCTTCAGCAACTGAAAATTGGAACATTGACTATTTGATGAAATTAAAGAATTATTAATTTTAAACCTAGTATAGTAATAAGTGGTTATAATAATGACCTGAGTCTTCAAAACAAGTGTTAAATTGTGGTCAGTAATTACGTTTAGAAAGGTAGAAATGTATGTTTCTTCTCTCAGAAAGATTTCCATATTCAGAGGTTAAAATATAATGTTGAAAGGAGGTAGTATGATATAGGGCAAAAAGCACTTGGAATCATACCGGATTGTTAAACCTCTCAGATCTTAAATTTCCCTTTCTATGCAGTGGAAGGTTGCTTGATATCTACTTAAAATCCCATAAGTAAAGTATCTAGTGTAGGCAGGGAGTGTGGTATATGCATATTAAATGTGCACACCCTTCTTTTCTTGAATAAAAATAAATAAATATGCAAGCTTCAGCTAGGAAGAAAGAATCAAAGTGGGTCAAGTGGTAGACATCTCTTTCAGAAAGTCTATTCCAAGCCTAATCAGCATTCCTGTTGTCCAATATAGCTGACCTTTTTAAGATAAAAATCTGAATATGTCACTCTTGGAGCTTCATACCGTTTGAGAGAAGTTCAGACTCCCTAATGTACAGCCTCCTGCATGAGGTCCTTCAGGCCTGGCCTTTCCACTGTCAGCCTCCATTGGGGCCTCTGCCGATTCCCCTCCGTACCCCTACCCCTGGAGCCATGTGGAGCTACTCACAGCTCCCAGAACGTACTGTGTTCTGCACCTCTGCTCTGCACGTTCTACTCTCCAGGCAGGAAGGCCTCTTCTTACACACCCCTCCTTCAGCTGATGAATTCCTGCTTTGCTTTTCTCTGGGAGGGCTCCCCGACCTCCCAGGACTAGGTAAATTGCCTTTCCTAAGTTTTTCCAGGAGTACCCCGCACTTCCCACAAGAGCACTCAAACCTCTGGATGTAGCCCTGAGAGACTTGGAGCTTCTGGAGGGCTGAGCCTGGGACAGCTCATCCTTGATCCTCAGCATGAGACACATAGTAGGTGCTCAGTGAGCGTCGGTGAATGAGTACTAGTAGGAGTCGAGAGTCCCCCAGGGAGAGAGTGATGGACATACATTTGTTCTGTTGCGGATCTTTCTTGTCCTTTGACCAGGTCTGTTTTCTCAGAAAGCTCCCCAAGCTGGCAGTCTGATCCAGCCCCCAAGAAGGGGAAGCCTCCCTCTACCGTTCTGATGCCGAGTCCCCTTCCTTCTAAATTTGGGGTTGGAATTGTTTATTGCCATGTCCATCGTACTTCAGAAATTCAAGCATCGTTGTCTTCTTACTTTTTTCTGTTGAGACTTCTGTTCGGATGTCTCTGGAACATTCCCATGTACCAACTTGAAATTGGCTTTGGGTGTCAAGATCTGCTACTTTATCCAAGGTCACTGATGCCAGCAAATGCTACAAAGCTCAGCTGAATGATGGTCTCTTCAGCTGTGTGACACTTGTGGATGATGCCTTGTGCAAGCACCTCAAGAGTGGGAGGTTCAAAAATGTTCCTTCAAAAGAATAGTGTGGTCTTCATAGAGCATGCTGCTGGCTATCTAGAAGCTCAAGTTCCAGGCCTGGCTCTCTCTAACAGGCTCTGGGCAGATCATTTCTCAGAGTCTGTTTCCTGGAGAAGTGAAGAATTCGTACCAGCTGTTCAAATGGAGGTTCAGGGCTATGCCAAACGTCAGTAAAACAGGACACTTTCCTAGTCTGTAAATCGTACTCCCATGATTTGGGGGACAGAACATGTTTTTGTGTTAAAATGAAAACAGATACTCCTCAGTAGAATGCAAAATCAAGATGACTTTTAAAATGAAACTCAAGATTTTATTGGCAGAGTTTGAGGAACACTGAATTATTCTCCATGTTCTCTTCTGGTGCTAACTTTCCATAATTGCTTCAGCCTCTGAGCTTCTGTCTGCTGGATAACTCTCCTGAATAGAACATCCAATCCTCAACACTGCCTAGTACATAAGGCATGGCTAGGATTGTAAAGAATGTATAATTCCTAAGGAGATACAGTATTGCATAGGAGGCTAACCTAAGTGTGTCCAAGCAGAAGCCCTTTGGAATCTGCTTTTAAAAATAGCAAGAACCATTTATAATTAATACATCTTAAGGATCTATATATAGTAAACTGAAGTTCTAGAAAGGCTTCTTATAAGGCAAAAATATTCTTTCTTCTGAGCTTAAAGCAGGCATTTTTATCAGGAGTTCAGAATCTGTGGCATCTGAATTAATGAGATTTTAACCTTGTAGAAAACCTTGAAGTTAGATTAACCCAAAACAAGACCTTTTGTTTGAAAAAAGCATCCCAGGGCATCATCCTCCTCATCTTCTGCAAGGGTTCTATTTCTAATGATGCAAAACTGATTTTAGCCTCTGTATCATTTACCTCCCTACCATGATGAATCATTGATAATTATATGTTAAGGATTCAGTTCTTTCCCTCATAGTTCATTCTAGAGGCTTCTAATTATGGTTGGGTTTTCAATACATGTTTGTCTAAAGTTCTAACAGTTAATAAATAGATCTGTAGAAAGCCAGTGAGTTTAAGGGGCAAGTGGATAGATGGTGCTCATATTGGCACCCTCTGGTAAGCATTTTCCTCTTCTTATTTAAAAGAAAACCACAGCTGCTCCTTGAGAAAGAATGACAATTTGAAGTGAAATTAGCAAGAGAAGGAATTGCCAATTTAAAAATGAGTGTTTCTGGATCCTCACAGGATTCCTCTTTAGAAAAGCTAGCTTATCTGGATTTTTAGCATCTTTTGCTTGACTTAAAAAAAAAAAATCAAATTAAAATTATACAGCTGTCAGCATTCAAGCCAGACAGCTCACAATAGACAAGAAAAATTGCCTTTCTAATACTGGTATAATTAGGCTATAATGCATGTGGAGGTTTCTGTGAATTTTCATCTCCAGTTAGAAAATGGAGTGTTGCTTGCCACCTTTCTTCATCATGAAGCCAACTTAGTCTTTTTTTTTAAACTAAATTTGTGAAAACCAACAAATAGGCCATTCCATGGCGTCTTCAGACAAAATAGGTAACTTCTGTCCTGGGTTTCCTGATTTTTATTTATTTATCCTATTTTCATGAGAAATAATCCTTTTTTGAAAAGCAAAGCTAAATATCTTAGACCCTTCTTAAAACAAAACAACAAAAAATAGTAATGATATAGAGCTCTTCAATTTATTTTGAAAGATATATACTCTCTGATTGACTTTTCCATTCTGGAAATTCAGAAAAAGATTTTGTATTGCTTCCCTAATACTTAGTACAGCTGCATAATGGACTCACTTTTAAATAATTAGATAATTTGAAAAGACAGATATCCAGTCTCTTGGAATCATCATTTCTAGCCCTCTCAAACTTTACTAAGGTCCTAGAATGAGGTCTTAGGACAAGATGGAAAACACACAACCTTTCTGTTTCCATTTAACTTTTGTTGTTACTGTTTTAGGAAAAACTTGAT
Source organism: Callorhinus ursinus (assembly GCF_003265705.2). Taxonomy (NCBI): domain Eukaryota; kingdom Metazoa; phylum Chordata; class Mammalia; order Carnivora; family Otariidae; genus Callorhinus; species Callorhinus ursinus. The sequence goes on from NW_027397070.1 coordinate 43,972,732, forward strand.
TTTTTTTTTTTCCTTTTTGAGATTAAAAATAACAGGTTATTACAGATGCTTGTGATGGTCCCAGTTTTAACAATATTCAGAAAAAGTGACTGGGGCAGGCTTTCTCAAATCAATCTTGCTTGGAGGAATAGGAAAAGGAAAATATTTCTTCACAAATAAGTTGTCAGAATCAAATACCAAATGTAGTGAATGTGGACCAAAGAATAGCTCAGTTTAAAAATAGGATTTTAAAGCACTGTTGCTATTACTATAAAAATCATAATCATTTTAATACTGCAGTTTCAATGTTCATTTTAAAATTACACTTTTTGGTCTGGTTGCATAGGCCAACAAATAATATTTAATTTTTTTTAAAAATTTAATCCATAGCTTTTATGTCATGCATCTTTGGATATTTTCATTATAAGCTGTCTGCACATAGGCATCATACCTAAAATGGAGACCACATTTGTGTTCTTACAGAATCTGTGCTTGTTCTAAAAGATTGTGCTGATTATAGTAACCCCTGCTTGGAAGTATTCAGTAGGTATTTAAAGGTAGAATATTACAGTACACTTTTTTTTCCCCCCACAGAGTTATGATTGGGTTACCATCCATTAATGTAAGGAAAGTTTTTACTTTAAGTTTTTTGGGGATTTTTGGACTAGTAAAAATTTTTGTTCTATGAATAGACATTTCTATTATTTCTTGTGAGACATCAGTAGTTCTCTTCCTCCTGAGGGATGTCTTTTTCTTTGAGAACGTCTATTTTATTCTCATGCTATGACACTGGGAAGTCCTGACGCTCCTCTCTTTCACCTTTGCTTTATCTCTTAGTGTGGCTGTCACCAGGTCCAGAGATGTGCCTTCCTTTGGACCTCCCATCCCCAAAGGGGTCACTTTCCCTAAGTCAAATGTGTTCAGGGACTTCCTTTTGGCCAAAGTGATTAACGCAGAAAATGCTGCTCATAAATCAGAAAAGTTTCGGGCCATGGCAACTCGGACCCGCCAGGAATACCTGAAAGATCTGGCAGAAAAGAATGTCACCAACACCCCTATTGACCCGTCTGGCAAGTTCCCATTCATCTCTCTGGCCTCCAAAAAGAAGGAGAAGTCTAAGCCATATCCAGGAGCTGAGCTCAGTAGCATGGGGGCCATTGTGTGGGCCGTCCGGGCCAAAGACTACAACAAGGCCATGGAAATCGACTGCCTGTTAGGGGTTTCCAACGAGTTCATCGTTCTCATTGAGCAGGAAACCAAGAGTGTGGTTTTCAACTGCTCCTGCAGAGATGTGATAGGGTGGACCTCAACTGACACCAGCCTCAAAATCTTCTACGAGCGAGGAGAATGTGTTTCAGTGGAGAGTTTAATTAATAATGAGGACATCAAAGAGATTGTCAAAAGGTTGCAGGTGAGTATTTTCTTTCCACTTACCCACATTCCATTTCCCTTTCCTGAAGCTTTCAGTACAGACTAGAAGCAAGTTACTGAAGTCGGTGCTATTTTATCAGCTTCTCTGAAAACTCCCTTGATGATATGAAGTGACCCAGAGTTTATGTCACACTCGTTTTCCATCCTTTTTCAGAAGGAAAAGTAGAGCAAGTGGGAGAAGACACATTTGCGGTGCGTTTGTGCTGGAAACCATTTGCATGTGACCTGATCCCACTGCCTTGATGGCTAATGAGGTGGCCCAGCCAGTCTGCTTTAGTTGTTGAGAAGAACTGTTCGATTGAGCATCCGCTGCCTTGAATTTTTGAAGGGCAAAGCGAGTAGCAGAATATGGTCTCTGTAGGCTGCCCACTCCCTGTAGGTCTCTGTTAGAGGTTTCCTTGTAAGCTCAGTGAAGCCATTGAGCCCTTTGGACACAAGAAGTATGTTCTTTTTGGCCTAATGAATGGAGGTTAATAGTGGGGGGAGTAACCAGATGCTCCTCAGGGTCAGCAGGGTATTCGTCAATAACCCTGCTCGCGGTGTTTTTCCGGCTCCCTGTCCACTACTTGACACCCTGTGGTGTTAAACCATGATGCCTTTTGTTTCCTTGTCCAGTTTGTGTCAAAAGGTTGTGAATCGGTGGAGATGACCCTGCGAAGGAACGGGCTGGGACAGCTCGGCTTCCACGTCAACTATGAGGGCATCGTGGCAGATGTGGAGCCCTACGGCTATGCCTGGCAGGCAGGGTTGAGGCAGGGCAGCCGGCTGGTGGAGATCTGCAAGGTGGCGGTGGCCACCCTGAGCCATGAGCAGATGATCGATCTCCTGAGAACATCCGTCACGGTGAAGGTCGTCATCATCCCCCCACACGATGACTGCACCCCACGGAGGTAGGTCCGAGCTGGCAGCCGGGAACCTGGCAATCCGAGGCTGGGTCCATGCGCCGTGTAGAACATCTCCTTCTGGGTAGGGCAGCAGGGTGCTGTGCTCAAAGCTCCTTCCATCCGTGGAAAGTCTGACTCGGGATGTCACTCCCTTGCGGACTGTGGCAAGAGCAGCTGGAAAGAGTGACTGACTTGGACCCTTCCCAGATTTACATCTGTGGATTTATAAACTTGCCAGTACAGATAGAGAAGTCTGGTAATAGCCATCTTAAATATCTTGCACCGGTAGCTAAGAAACATGGAGTGCTTAATATTAGAATACACTCAGCAACACAGGCTCTTAGGCTTCATGACACTCTTACTCATCGTACTGTCCAAAATTCAGAGTGCCGTTTTGACCCTGGCGCTCTCATTCTGGAGCCCTGGACGTGACTTAGCAAGCATTCTCTTCAGTGCATCTGTGTGTGTCGGGAATTGGCTTCAGATGAGCAGCTCCTGCTCGTGCTGCTTTGGCGGTTGGGTCCCCAGCCTTTTCGCAGACAGAGGCCCGGCAGCTCCCTGTCCCTCCTAGCTCCTGCCAAGCCAGCACATTCTTGAAAACTTAACTTCTTGGTCTCTGGGGAGGTTTCTTGATGGAACAAATTTAATCAACTGTTTCTTTTCTCCTTTGGACATGTCCATGCTATTTTTACTAGTTTCTTTAAATCTGTTAATTCCCTTTCAGCCCATTATTGTCTAAGTTTCTCTTAAGCTTTGGCAGTTAATTCTTAGGCCTTCTGAAGCCAAAACATCCTTCACCTGTTTTTTTCCCCAAAAACATGACCTGTCCTGCACCTGAACTCTTGCAAATTCGTGAACAGTGGATGGTAGAATGTGTAAACTGTTAATAATGTGTTTATTTGTGTCCTTTAAAAAGTAAGCAGCAGTGACAATCTGCATGTACTTCAGTTCTTCAGACCAAATGTTGCACTCAAGATAGTGTTTCTGAACACTGCTTACTGCCTAGATGGCCCAGAGACTAGGTGCCTATGTCAGAATATGGTGAACTCCCTCTGTCGAATAGCTTCACGAAAGGCTCCCTTTTGGATGACTGGATTTTTCCGGAAACCGAAATATGTATCCAGAACTTTTTATTATTTCAGTTATTTCGGGGGGGATGGGGGTATATTCTGAAATTTCCTTACACACTACCCTGCCTTAGTTAACCAGATGTTTTCTGGTTTCCTCAAGCACATCATCGTTAACGTGAAACATTTTGCTGAACTGGGTTTCAGGAATGACTCTGGAGGCAGATCAGAGAGGTGTTTAGGTCCTTACAACACTCTCCAGATGCTCTGTGCTCCTCCTCTGGTCCTTCTGTCGTCTGTCCCTTGGTCTCTCCTTCACATTGTCTGCTTGATTGTTTCTAACTAGGCAGCTATAAACTGGAGAAGACAACCAAGCTTTGTAACCTGCCAACCTTAATTACACACAGTACAGTATCAAAGACGCTGGTCTAAGGACTAATGGTCTGAGAATGAGTCTGTAGTTGGTGTGGTGCCATCTTGTCTGCCCAGAGACCTTTCCCCTGGCTTCTAGGCTCCCCAGTTTGTATGGCGGTGGGGGGCGGGGCGTCTAGGTACACATGAGTGTGAATATGGGATGAACGGATGGGCGACATTACTGATACTGAATTGTGCATGGTTGTTACTGGAAAGATGGGTCAGAAGGCCTGACTCTGGATAGATAGGTCTGTGGTAGGACGTGGTTTATCTACAGCAATATACTAAGCCAGATACGTCTTCTGTGGTGTGCTGGTAAAAACAACTAACATTTGCTGAGGATTTAATTTGCCAGGTTAGAAAAAACACTTTCACATGGATTAGTGCTTTTAATCGTTATAGCAACCTTGTGAGGTAACAGTATTAATATTATTCCTATTTAAAGGAAACCAAGACTCAGGTTAGTAACTTGCGAAGCTCATCTGGCAAATTTAGGTCTCACTTCAGAATCCAGGCTCTTAACTACTACTTCATAGGCTTGGGGCACAAATCCTTCTTTTTTTTTTTTGGACATACCAGCAGAAGCAGGGATCTGCGGGCGCGTTGGCTTTCTGTTGAAGAACAGAACCTTGCTGCTGCCCATGGTGTCGATATTGCTTCTGTGGTCGATTTCAGGCCCCCAGCGTGACAGCGCTGAGCACAGAGGTGGGATAGATGCTCACGGTCTGCTTTGCAAGCCAGGACAGGCTGCCTCCCGCACACCCCCGAATGAATAAACAATGAGACACTCTTTGCCACTCTCCCAGCCAGTGGACAGACAGAAGGGTGTTAGGAACCTGCCCCCATTAGGGCACGGAATGGGAGGCTGGGATGAAGGATGGGTGCCCCGCACAGACCCGCGCCTGGGAGGCACACTCCGTGCCTTTCACAGGATAGTTTCCATCCGAAAAGCTCCAGTCACACCTGGGCAGGTGTGAAATGGTGCCATGGGTGCCTTTGGGGGACTGGAAACCCTGCTTTCCCCTTCCCTCCTTTAGAAACAACCTCAAAGGAACAGTGGAAGCATGAACACCTTGCTGTAATTTTCAACAAAATAAGATAATGCTCTTCTGTCATTTTTCTCTCCTCCACACTTCACACTCCCACTGCTGTTTTCCTAGCAGCTGATTACTCTGTTCTTTGACTAGTCACTCTCTTCTCTGTCAGCTATTCCTGCAGCGAGGGAACGGGCCTCCTCCAGGCCCCCTGTCCCAGGGCCCCTCAGCTGCCTGCTTCTCCGGGGCACAAGGGTCCTGAGTGGTCACGGGTGCCCAGCGTGCTGACCAGATGTAAATACAAACGCCCATGTGTGTTCACACGGGAGAGGCCTTAGTTTTGAAAAGGCAGGTTTTTTGTTTTAATGAACAGTTAACAGCAACGTGGGGCTTCAATCATAAAAGAGAAATAGGGCTCTTTTCCCTGTTTTTAGGACATAAGCAGATCCTCCATGAATTGCCTTCACACTAAAGTTGTTTTTAAGAGAAGAAAGGACAGGGGAAGTAAAGTAAAATTCCTGAGCCCCTGCTACCTATTGGGCGTTTAAAAAAAAAAAGGCTTCCATTTCCATTAAAACAATGAGGAGGAGGAGGCTTGGAGAGGTTCTGTCGCTGCGCAGGGGGCAAGCAGGACTAGCTAGGCCTTCCTCCCGAAGCGGTTCAGTGCTTCCCCACAGCCTCCACCAGGAAGTTTCCCAGGGAGTGTGAGATGTCCAGCGTCAGGAGGGGCCCTTCACCCCCGCCCCAGGCCTGACTCCAGAGTGCTGGGGCCTGTGACCCGCACTTATCTGTTGGTGCCTGTGACCTCTGAATCCTCAGCAGCCGGTCTCTTGGCAAGATGAAAAACACCCCGCTAGCAATTTCACCCACATTAAATCATGATGTTCTGAATGGTGTTGCTCAGGAGTGGTGGACCTTTCTTCTGTTGAGGGCCACTAGCCTACAGCTTCTGAAGAAAGCAATCAAGGACCATTCAGAGGAAGAGCTAAAAACAAACAAGTTACATAAAAGGACCAAATTACTTTTTAAGTAGAACAGATCACAGAGTTTTGTTTTCATTTTAAAACACAAGTATTCAAAATGCAAAAGCATACTGTTAGGGAACCAGAAAGGCTGTGAGAGTTCATCTGGTTCAGATAGCTCATCTTTCAGGCAAAGAGCTTTGATGCAAAGAGGTTAGGTATTTTTTCCAAACCCCAGTCACATGGCCTGTTAGGGCCCTACCTGTCCTCAGACATCTGACTTTGCCGATTCAAGAGTCCAGTGTTGAGATGATCTGTTGGGTGTGCTGTACAGTGGTTCTTCTATCTGTATTCCTAGTGTTGAAAGGAAAAAGGAGAGAGGAATGGATCATCACAACCTAAAGGAGAAAGAAAGAAAAAAAAAGGCTGAGAAAGAGAGTAGGGAGAAGGAGTGGCTTTTCAACCAACAGGGTTTCGGTGTGTTGCCATGCGTCTCTTGGGCCTGAAATACTGAAATTGCAGTTCCTGTTGCCCATCAGTCTTTACAGATTGTTGAGTTTTCCATGTTGTCGTAGACTGTGCTGAGTGAAATGAGTAGTCCCTAGAAGTGAAGAAGTCTGGGGACTTGGAGTAGATGTATTCTTTAGCTGGAGATTAAAGTAAGGCTAACCTCCACGTAGATTAATTCTGCGAGTTCAGATCCCGGCTGTGCCACTTGCTGGCTGTGCAGTCTCGGGCAGATCAATCTCTCCAGACCTCCGTTTCCTCATTTAAAAAAGTGGGGATAATGATAGTGCCTACTTCAGAGCCGTTGAGGCACGGCCACGTTAGCGCCTGGCCCGTTGTCAGTGTTCATTACTGTTCAAAACGGCATTTAATTGAACGACAGAATAAAAATCCTTCTATGAATTTTCATATGTGTCCCTAAAAGCCAGCTTTTATCTTTGTTCTTCAGTGTACAGCCCACTTCTTGACTTCATGTGTCATTCTTATATTTTCAGAGATAAGTGAGCGACAGGAAGCTGGTGGGTGGGCTGCCCCATCATGGACAGCAAAGAGACACGGCGCATTGGCCGAGGTTTAGCCTTGCGGATCTGCTGTTTCTCGTTCTCTACGAATGAATCTTCTCTCCCTGCTTAGGCTTTATCATACTGCATCCTGTTATCATCGACTGTGCAGGAGGTTCCTCCCTGCACGTTAGAGGTGGTGGAAATGAAATACAGACGAAGAGAAGACCAAGTCTTGGGCTACCGGGGTGTTTTAACCGGTTTTAGTATGAAATGTTACGTAGCTTAAGACTATTTCAAAGAGTTTTTGAACTAGAAGAGAGAGATTACCAATTCCAAATCTTTTATTTCCCAAAGGGGCTAAGGCCCCAGAGATGAAAGCAGCTTGTCTGTTTCAGAGTACGTTATATTTGTTTCTGTTATCATTATTTATTACTGTCTGCCGTAAGGCAGCCCGTGCCTATAAAGGTGCATGTAGAGTACTGGGGAGTTAAAACCCAACAGGAGAATCTGTCAGAGGGTGGGGTGTGCTGAAGGGAAGACATGGCCTACTGGAACATTTTTTAAAAGTTGGTGCCCAAAATACATGATAGCAATGTTCTGTACATGGGCTGGTTGCTAGCACCCAAAAGAAAGATAGCAGATATGTATATGCTGTATAAATGATACGACCCATTGGATTTATAAGTTGAAACAGACCCGTGCTAAGGGGAAGTGAAAGCTAGGCCTGATTTTGAGGTGGAGGGAAATTTTCCCATGGATTATTGCAAGTTTTTATTACTGCCCCTTTTGTAAGCTGCAACATTCTTGCATTATATTTATAGACCCAGAGCACAAGTTACTGTATAATATGCCATATTTGGTCAGAAATGGAAGACTTCAAACCATACTACAGTAATACCTCTATTAAGAACCAAAAAAGTATTGCAGCTTTTTTGTCAGAATGATCGGAATCAAAGCTAGAAATTATGTCAAAGCCTGAGGTGACACGCCCTCCTATCAGAGAAAAGGTTTATTACATAAGAAGTCATTAGCTGCTAAAAGTCATGTAAAATGTGCCATAAAGCAGTGTTTTGCAGACTGTAGGTTGTAACTCCTAAGTAGATCATGAAATCCACTTAGGAAGCTGCATTCAGTGTGTTTGTTTAATGAAATGGATTAACACAGAATACAGCAGAATGGAAGAGAGTGTGTGTGTGTGTGTGTGTGTGTGTGTGTGTCTGTGTGTATTTGTGGCTGGGCTGCATCACAGTTTTGTATTTCTTACTGGGTTCATGGTCCCAAGAGTTTGAAAACCACTGTCATTAATGCTAGGGCAGAGGGTCAGATTAAGGTTGACTTAGGCTTTAGGGAATCAGGATGAGTGGTAAGAAAACTCTAAGAAAAGGTGCCTGTTGGAAACGGAGGCTGAGACTGAGCAGCCAAGGACCCCAGCAAATGCATGCGCCTCAGTAGCAGCCCTTCTCAAAACCCATGTGTCTCACGAAGGTGTGGGAGAGGGCCCATTGTGGCGTACATGTTAGAAATGCCACGAGACCTACCTGAGACACGTAGGCAAGCTCCTGAGACAGTGACGCCTTCCACTGTGCTTATTCTCTCACCAACACAAGCCCCTTTCCCAAATCGAGACCCAGGCTTTGGCCCCGTGCTGTGCGGTCAGGAGCCACAAGTCGCCCGTGGCTAAGGGGCCATTGTCACGTGGCTAGTACGAAGTGAGAAGTGCTGTACGTGTACAATACACACCAAATTTAGATGCATGTACATCATCTTGTTTTTATATTGGTTTCTTGATTGTATGTTCATATGCCTGCATCTTAGATATATTAGACTAAATAAAAAATTAATTTCACCTATTCCCTTTTACTTTTTTTTTTTTTTAAGATTTTATTTATTTATTTGAGAGAGAGAGAATGAGAGAGAGCACGAGAGGGAAGAGGGTCAGAGGGAGAAGCAGAGCCCCTGCTGAGCAGGGAGCCCGATGCGGGACTTGATCCCGGGACTCCAGGATCATGACCTGAGCCGAAGGCAGTCGCTTAACCCACTGAGCCACCCAGGCACCCTCCCTTTTACTTTTTTCATGTGGCTGCTAGCTTGCATTATGTCTCTAGTGGACAGCACTGTTTGGACTCTCCTTCCTCTGTGTCTGAAGTGTTTCATAATCACTCTTAACCCTTCCTTTGTCAGTCCCTCCACCTGCTGCTCAGTCTTTGAAATTCCTTTAAGCAAGAAAGTCTTTTTTTTTTTTTTTTTTTTTTTGCTTAGTAATAAAATCCAAGTGCATAGTTTGAGTTAATGCTTTAGTAGGCATAGGTTTTTCTCAGTAATTTGTCTATCAGTCAAGTTAATAATAGACTGAACCTTCCTTGGTTGTTTGGGTAAAGGGAATGGAGAGTGGTTTCCACATTTCCTAAGGTTTAGGGGCCCACCAAAAAAGGGGCTAGAGCAACAGAAAGACAGTTGGGCCTGACATCAGTTTCACTCAGGCTGCTACCTGGGGCCAGCCCTGCTATGGAAGATTTCTAGCTTGCGGGGTGAGCGGGGGTGAGGGGAGTCTGATTTCAGATTATGCTTTGTTCCCTGGTGATTTGATAATTGCAGAATTTCTATAATTGGCTTTTTGTTTTCTCCTTCTGAGCTAAATTTGGTTCTCATTTTGAATTTCAAAATTTATCCCCCCTTAATTTTTTGACTATTAAGATCCCCAACAAATTCAGTACCTTTTCAGATGCCCAGTCATGATGCTCAGTGAAGGGGAGCATAAAGCTGACCGCTTCCTTCCTCTGGGGCCTGGTCTTAGGGTTCTGCTACCCTTGCCCTGCTGGCCTGATGGCCTTCCCTCCTCAGGCCTCAGCGCTGACTCTGCTCTTACCCGCCCTCTCCACTCACCAGGATGACTGTGGGTCTCACTGTGTTTTCAAGACTCCGTATCTCAGACTCCATTGTTGAGACTGAGCAAGGGAAAATATACCAGTATAATACTTCCTGGGGTTCTGGTTTTTGAAAGGACAGTAATTAGAGGGCCCAATGGTTAAAAAACAGTTTAAAACAAAGGATGAAGTGTTTGAGCCACATTAACTGTTAATGAGAATCAGTGTGGTTCCACCCACAAGAAAAAACAATATTAATTTTTCTTCTTTCTGTGCCCTTAATAGGAGTTGCTCTGAAACCTACCGCATGCCAGTGATGGAATACAAAATGAATGAAGGGGTTTCATACGAATTCAAGTTTCCCTTCCGAAATAATAACAAATGGCAGAGGAATGCCAACAAGGGGCCTCATTCACCTCAAGTCCCCTCCCAGGTGCAGAGTCCCATGACCTCGAGGCTGAATGCTGGGAAAGGAGATGGGAAGATGCCTCCTCCAGAAAGAGCCGCCAACATCCCTCGAAGCATCTCCAGTGATGGACGCCCGCTGGAGAGGCGGTGAGTGTGCCTTCAAAGGTTCGCTCTGAATCTCCGCCCCAGGTTTAAAGGGCACCAGACCCACAAGCACTAGCTTTAGGTCTTCCCATATTTTACTAGAAATCAGGAATTGTGGGGCATCTGGGTGGCTCATTTACATGTCCGAGTCTTGATTTCAGCTCAGGTCATGATCTCAGTGTTGTGAGATCAAGCCCTGTGTTGGCTTCGTGCTGGGCGTGGAGCCTGCTTAAGATTCTCTCTCTCCCTCTCCCTACCCCCCCTTCCCCCTCTCTAAAAAGAAGAAGAAAATAAAGAAATCAGGAATTGAAACAGAAACAGGTGCATGCCCTGGTGGCTTTCAAAGTATGGTAGCATTCTAAAGCCATAAGGATGCATAAGGATATATTTCAGCAAAGCATTCAGCTCTGAGTAATGTATGTGTGCTTTGCACTTTCATTTCCGTGTGATCGCAACAGAAACCGTCACTGCACACTCAGTGGCAACGTGGGTTAGAAGTTGGCAGACTCTTTGAGGGGATATTGACCATATTATCATTTTTGACAGTCTTTGTCTTTTGGGGGAGAACTAATAATGATAGTAGCTAAAGAATGCAGGTTTTTGATTGAGTGGCTGTATTTGTGTCACTTTGTTAATAAAGATTGTAAAATATTTTAAATAATAGCACTGTAAATTACTTATGCTAATGAAGGACACAGTTGAATTCAGTAAGCTGATAGTCACCCACTAGAAGCAGCCAACTTCTTTCTGTGCACTGTCCTTTCCTCATCACTTCTGCTTGTCTTGATCACATCTCAGAGTTTTTTTGTGGCCCTCACCCTGGAGAGGGATCAGGAATCCCCAGAGCTGGGAAGAAGTCTCTGTTCCAGGAGCTGTGTGGGGCAGAAGGAAGGTGGGAGCCAAAACGTGAGTCTAGCTCAATGGAGCAGCAGAGACAGGGTGCCAAGGAAAATGGGCCCCAGCTTTGCTTAAATAGTCATTGATTGGTTCAGATTGGGAGCAGAAAGCTGGAGGCTTTAAAAACCACACTGTGATGTTTCTTATCTTAGTCTAACTTTTGTGCGTTTATGTGTTTTATGCACTATTGCATAAAACATTGTCATTTAACTAGCTCAGAAATATTTGGATATCATGTAGAAATAATTTATAGACAACAACAACAAAAAACTAGTTGTCTTTCTAAACTTCCTCACTTAATCCTGGAGATCTACTTACAGAACTCTACTATTTATTTCAATTAAAGATTCCTCCCAAAGTGGCTACTTTACCATCTGGACTCCTCTTATTTTCATCATTTTTGAGGAGGAAAATATCTAAGAGATCTCTGAATAAACTCTTTGTTCTCCACATTCCAAACTTGGCTCTCCCTGAGGTGTGTGTAAACTGGAATTTATGATTTGGCCCACATTTTGAAAGATGAACTGTAGGAACTCATTGTTTGGAGAAGGACCTTCTCAATGCTATTTTCTTTCTCTTTCAAGACAATCATGAGACTTTTATAAGTTAAATTGTTTTGTGTGGTTTTCTTTATTCAATATTCTGTATAATAAAAGAGCAGGATATATTTTGATTCCATGCTGAATTTAATTTCTGCAACAGAAACTAAAGCCTGTTGCTGAACATCCTGACCTCAAAAGTGGAAATATTTTTTGTATCTAATTATCACCATATGATACAAGCAGCTTTTAGTGCTAGAGAATGCATCAGCTCCCTTATTTCCAGATGGAGCTCTTTGAGTTTGAGAGGTGATTTCCGAGGGTACTTGTGTCTTGCCGTTCATCTTAACCACTACACAGTCCCCCACCCCTGGGGGCAGGGGAATTGGAGTGCTCTCCCTGTAAGACCATCAGCGTAGCCCTGGGACCTTCCATGCTTTACAGATGAAAGTAGCAGGAGCGAGGTTGCTAGTGGTTTCAGAGATATTTAACTTCTACTCAGTTAAGACTTTTTAGTTTCAGGTATCTTCAGGACACTGGACTGGTATTTCAGATCTTATGAAGGAGAGTTTATGTGACCTGTAAAATCTCAGGTCTACATATGCAGGATATTAGGATTATTTGGCTCACCTTCCTTTTGACATATGTAGTAGTTAGATATTCTTCCTCTGTGGAAACTTAAGAGTTCAATTTCCTTTCTCATCATTGCTCACTTTCAGTAATGCATTATTTCTTTTTTTAAATTTTAACTTGGAGTCACAAATAGAAGGTGCTGTTTGAGAACCTTTGTTTTGCTACTGTTTCAAGGATATTTAGATATAGAATAGACTCATGACATTCATCAGGAATACTTCCTGAGTCCTCCATGAATCCCCAGCTTCATAAATTTACCCGGAAGTATCATTTTCTCCATGTAGTAAATGTAGTAAAATGTTACTGGAAAGCATCCTGTCATGGTGTTACTGAGAACAGAACACCTTACTGAAATGGGGAAGGGAGGCTCCTGGCTGCCCGGCTCTCATCGTCCATTTGGCCTTCCCCTTCCTACCAGTCCTGCCCTGGGTGCCATTTGCATTTGTACCTGGGCAGTCTGTAAAGTGTGACTCCTTTCAGATGAGTTGCAAATGGTCAGAATAAATGCCAGGGTCTGCCATACCTTGAATCTTGCCTTACTGATAATGCTATGAGCCTAATACTGAGACCAAAGTACTGCCTTTACGTAATTTCCATTCCATTTATTTTCCTCCCCTTGGCGCTAGGCAAGTTGTATTGAACTGTAGAGAAACCAGCTGTATTTAAGCTGAAGCCAGCAGCCCTCTCAAGTGTGCCCTGCCCAGATTTGCTACACGGATCTGCCCGCTTCATTCACCATGGCTGGTTCCAGCCTGGTTCACTCTCCATGAAAACACCAATTTACTGCTTGTAGAAGCCTAGTTTTTCTTGCATTTTTATGCGAGATCCCAGACTTGAAGGTCATTAGGAAGATTTTTTTTTTTTAAATACTTTTGGAACAGATTTTCCTTTTTTCTTTAATATCAAGGGCATGGTTTTTATAACATACCAAAATATGTTGGTGTTTGAAGTTTCTAATAAGAATTATTTCACTGAATTGTATTCTGAATACATTGTTGAGAGAAACTGATGCAGTAAAAACAAGAGGATTCATTTGCCATCTAAATAGACCAAAATCTAATTCTGTTTGCCTTAAATATGTGAGCTTTATGCTCTCCAGGTGGACTTTTTGAGTACAGAATTTTATAGTATTTGTGGGAGTAGTATTTATTAACAGAATTAATATTTACTCAACAAAAATAGGTAATATGATGCAAAAATACCACTATTTTGGCCTCAAATTTATCTAGAGTATAAGGGTAGAACTGGAACTGAAATATCTACTGTGGCACATTGAACTTATCACATTACTTGTTTAAACATAGTGTGGGATCAGTCATAAAACCCTGATGTGTGTTAAATATGCTCAGAAAAGTTTACCTATTTCAGGGGCTTTGCCAGACAACAGGCGTCTTAGCATAAGGAATTTTCCTTTCTCCGTTTTTTTTTTTTTGTTTTTTTTTTTTTGAGTTGAAGCATCACCAGCCTTTATGCAGCTTGGTGCCTAAAGGTGTTGGAACTTTAACCAGCTTTGGTACTTTTAAGTTGTACCTGGATGCCACTATTCCCCACGTCTGCTGCCTTTAGCTCAGCAGCTGGGGGGAGCACTTGCCCACTTGGGAGGTCAAGACTGGCCACGTGTGCAGCCTCCCCATGCCCTCTCTGCAGACTCCAGCCCCCCACAGAGAGCATCACGGTCATGTGCCCGTTCAGTCTTCGTTTTTAAGGCAATGCTAAGTTTATTTCAGCAGTCCCATGCCGTCTTCACTGTCGTTTTCTGCTTTGACATAAATAAAGCAAGCGCCCCTTTAATCCCTCGGCTGTGGTTAGATGGTTCAGGACTTGCACGTTCCAGATGCAGTCTGCCTGGGTCATAGTTGTTTGGCTTGAGTTGAGGACCCTTAAATCCTAGAACTTGAGAGCTTCACTGGGCTCGCTCCGCCTACATCCCTGACCTCTGTGTTTCTAGAGCTGAACCCCCTGGATGTGGCTGTCTTTAGTTTACCTGACACTGTTCGCCGCTCCCTCCTTCAGACTCCTTTTCCCTGTCTTCCAAAACGTCACTCCTGATTTTTTTTTGGTCAGCTCTTTGCACCTGTCTCATTGCCCCCCAAGCTGTGTGTCCTGCACGACTCCTTCCTCATTTTTCTCTTCATCCCATGCCGGGCAATGCCGCGGGTGGCTCGTTTTTCTCCGCAGTGTCGGCCGTCACCTGTGTGTGGGCAGTTCCTCAGTGGTGTAGCCCTGCCTTGACCTCCTTTTTACTTTTCATGTCCATTTGCCTGACGACGTACTGAGTCTGCCCTTGAAGGTCATGCGAGTGTCTCCTCCCCACAAGCCCAAGTGGCCTTCAGCCGCCCCCCTGCTCGCCCGTCCCCTCTTCTTTCTCACGTGTCACCCGCGCAGTGACCAGCTCCCCGAGTGTCAGGGCAGCGCTGGGATTCCTAATCGCCTTCCTGTCCACCCTCAGCCCCATCCTCGCACCCATCTAGTTAGGAGACCTAAACTCCGAGTTCTTGGTTTTTGAGCTTCAGGTCACACTAAGATTGTTCTGGCCCGGACAGCGCTGCAGGCTGCAGGTGGCCAGGGGCGGGGGGGTGCGTGGTGTGTGCAGGCTGATAGAAGTGGATGCGCCCCTCATCACGGCCGTCAGTGCAAGTCCGCCTCCCTGGGAGCTCCTGCCAACTGGCTTTCGCCTTCCACCCACCGCCCCAGGCCCCGGGCCCAGGAAGGACTCTGTTTGCCGGGTACTGTCTCCTTGACGCCTTGACATGAGCGGCCCTGCTCCATCTGTCCTTCTGCTCCCTGTTTCCGCAGCTTAACAGCTGGTCCTTCACAGAACTGGTCACAGTTGACCCTTGAACAACACGGGTTCGGACTGCGTGGGTCCACCCACATGCGGTTTTTTTTTTTTTTTATAAACACAATGCAGTACTGTAAATGTATCTTCCCTTCCTTAATAACATTTCCTTTCTCTGCTTTATTGCAAGAATACAGTATATGATATAGACAATATAGAACACATGTGTTAATCAGCTGTTATCAGTAAGGCTCTGGGTCAACGGGAGGCTCTTAGTAAAGTTTTTGGGGACTCGAAAGTTATACATGGATTTTCACCTGTGTTGGGGGGGTCAGCACCTCTAACACTTGGTTGTTCAAGGGTCAGCTGCATATTTCATTTTAATCTTACTTGTCAATTTTGCCAACTTTAGCCCGTCTTACTCATCATTGTATCCCAAGGATCAGTTATAAATTCTGGCATTGTCATGGGCCTACAATCAGTTTTTTAAAATTTTATTTAGTAATTAAACCAATAAGCAAAAAAACTTAAAGAAGTAGTAGGAACAGAAGTAAATCAATTCAGGAGAAAACGAATCCAATATTTTACCCTTCTTTATTGTGGTTTAATATACATGACCTGAAAGTTACCCCTTCAACAGTTTTTAAGTGTGGGGTTCTGTCGCACTCATCACAGTGTTGTGCAAGGCAGAGCAGAGACTGTCCCCATTAAACAGTCACTTCCCTTTACCTCCCCACCCCTGGTGACCACCCTTCTACTTTTTGTCTCTATAACTTTGACTGCTGATTTAAGTGGAATCATAAAATACTTGTCCTTTTAGGGCTGGTTATTTCACTTTAACATAGTGTCTTTGAGGTTCATCTGTGTTGGAATTTCCGTCCGTCCTTAATGCGGGCTGCTATAGCAAAACTCCACTGGCCAGGTGGCTTAAGTAGCAGACGTTGATTCCTCAAGGCTCTGGGGGCTGGGAACTCCAAGGTCGAGGTGCCAGCAGATGTGGTTCTTGATGAGGACCCTCTTCCTGGCTTGCAAGACAGCAACCTTCTTACTATACCCTCACATGGCAGAGAGAAAGAAGCCCTGGTTTCTCTTTTTCTCCTTACGAGGGCACTGATCCCATCGTAGGGGCTCCACTTTCATGACCTTATCCGTGACTAATCACGCCCCAAGGCCCCCTGCTGCTAATATCATTACAGTGGGGGTTAGGGCTTCAATACATGCCTTTATGCTCTGGTTTCTCTTCAGATCGCATAAATCTTTCGCCTTTTCAATACATGCCTTTGGTGGGGGGAGCACACATTCAGTCCATGGCATTTCCTTTTGAAGGCTGAATAGTATTCCATTCTCTGTAGAAATCCACATACTGTTTATCCATTCATCCTTCAGTGGACACCTGATAAATCATTTTATTTTTATTAAAAATTAAAAGATCAGTAGAAATGAAGCACTCAGTAGTCTGACAAAGCTATAGAATTAAAGCTAGATTTAAGTAGAATTCCTTGATTTTTGTCAGCTAAGTTTCGAATACTCCTATTTTAAAAGTATATTGCTAGTAAAGCTGTCTCAAACTGACCCAAAGTGAAATGTGAGTTGTTCTTGATTGAATTTCCTATAAAAGTTTTCAGTTTAGTTGAAACCGAATTATTGGCCAAGATGAGGAAAAGCAGAGGGCCATACTTGACTTAAGTCACTGGGCTCATAAGACTCCTTTTCCCCCAGCTCTCCAAAGGAGCTGGTGCCCTGTGGCATCCACACTGGGATTAGAGTTAGATGGATGCATGCTCACACGTTCAGATTGTAGTGCAGTGATGTTTCCTATTTAAGGATTCAGGAAAGGGGCATAGTGCTGGAGGTCCTCATAACCCCCCTGTTCCCTTTCCTTTATGCACTCCAGACAGACCCAGGGGATGAGACCAGAGTGCTCCAGCGTGGCCTCCAGCTCAGGCTCTCCAAGTGCTCAGAAGTTACTCCTCAGGCCTGCTAAGTAGCTTTCGTGCACTCGGCCCAGACACATGTCCCCACAAGGCTTCCCGCCTGCGGGACCACCAGTGTTGCAGCGTGAACCACCAAAAAACTCCCCGAGGTGCCAGGAGTGCGGAGGCCTGGGTTTGCATGTGGACGAGGGGAGCGGTGTGACAGTGGGAAGTTCCCTGTCCCCTCTGTACTTCACGGCGCTGAGAATCAAATGGGCACCAGCCCCACCCCCCAGAGCTGATGTGAAGATTGATTGAGGCAGTATGGTTACTCTGTGTTCGGTCTGAGCTTTAGGACAGGCCTGCCACATAATGAGGCTTAGAAAATGATGGTTGCTGTTTGTCACTGTTGTCATTTTGTAGATGCTCTTCCAAAAAGAGCTTCATGGGGGGCGGGGGACAGACCGTGTTCCCAAGGAGCGCTCTTGGGCTCTGGTAGTGCTGTCAACCTGGGCTAGCGAGGCCGTCTGCAGCCTGACCGAGGCTAAGCGTGTGGTGGGTGAGTGTGTTTGCACAGGCAGGCTGTGTTGTCTTCAGCGACAGTGTCACGGTTCCCCTTGGTCAGACAGAGGATGGGTTCAGGAGGCCTGCTGTGCATTTGCAGAAAGTGTAGGAAATTTTGGAAAACCCATCCATGCAAATTAGAGTGACCTTTGAGAGGATCTTATGAAAAGCAATTGTGTTCTGGGAAGAGCAGTGAGGGGGCATGTGACCATGCTGCTCTGCGCGTCACTAAGGAACTGTTGTCCTCTGAGTGCCCAGCAGCGGCGTCTTGCCCTCCAGCCTGGCGCTAGGGGGCTGCTACCTTAGGACTATCCAGGAGGCCTGGCCTGGCCACACCTTATGGGAGGTTCTACAGAGGCCCATGATGGCCCCAAGGCTTCCTCAGCCCGTACACACGCATGCACGCACGCACGTGCGCGTGCATACAGGACGCGGGGACGGTGTTCCTAGAAGCCACATCTAACATATGTCCTGCTGTCACCCTCTTCCCTGTGGAGAAGTTAGGCCTTTGCCTCATGAAGGCACATCAGCTATTTGAATACATTTCTCAAGAATTTAACTCACAGGGGAAAAAAGTATGTTCTGATGCCTTATATTTGAAACCACTGACATTTTTCTTTAAGATTTGTTGATTGCACAGTATATATATATATATATAAACTTGTAGAAATTAGTGATAATGAAGACAAATTAGCTACCAAACCCACCGCCACAATCATCTGTGTGAAATTTTCCCCTAAGCATTTTGTTCAGAGTCCTGGACAGAGAATGGTCTAAGGTCAGCTTCCACTTGTGGGAATCACACAGTATGGTTACAGAGTGGCCATTTGGGATCTGCCTGTCATTAAAGTGCTGGCTGAGAAAAGTAGATTTAATTTCCATTTTACTTGCAGGAACAGTTGCCATGTGCCATGAGATGGGCTGGTCTTCAGAGTTGAGTTGCTCTCCCGCTCGAGAGTGTGTTTCTGTGTTGGGTGTGTTTGGGCCGTGCCATGAGAGGGCTTGTTAGACACTGCTTCTGGCCACACAAAGATGGCCCTGGACTGCTGGCTGTGGAGTTGCAGGCTCATTTTAAGGAACACAGTGCAAACACGTAAGGAGGGCCGGCAGGGCCAGGGTCGACTCCTGTACCTGTGCCCTGCTTACAGGTATGTGTAGGAGTGCACTAGCCCTAGCAGTTTTGGTCTTCACTCTCCAGAGAGTCTGCTGTCTCTGGAGAGAATCAGAGCCCAGCCCAGTGAAACAGCCTGGAGTGTCCCAATCTGTCAGCTTTTTATTTGACTCTTTCAGTGTCCCATTATTTATTTATTTATTTAAAGATTTTATTTATTTATTTGACAGAAAGAGATAGAGCAGGAACACAAGCAGGGGGAGTGGGAGAGGGAGAAGCAGGCTGCCTGTCCAGCAGGGAGCCTGATGCGGGGCTCGATCCCAGGACCTGGGATCATGACCTGAGCCGAAGGCAGACACTTAACGACTGAGCCACCCAGGCACCCCTGTCCCATTATTTTTTTAAAAGGACAGATGATGATGGCATATGAAATGGCACAAAATAAAAGGGATGTAGAGATGAAGATGTGGTGCAGCCCTGAACCGTGGTCAACAGCAAACGGTTCGGACTCAAGTACTGGTAGGATCCTATGGGAGACGGAAGTGGGTTGTGTGGTGGTGTTTTTCTCTTCTCCTAGCTTAGGGCAGTTGTGAGGAGAGGACGGGGGGTCTCAGGGACCCCTGGAGGGAATTGCCCTGGGCAGCCACTCTGAGCAGAGGCTAGCATGGCATGCCGTATTTTGGCTTCTACTTCCCTTATTCTTGTTTGTAAACTGGGATAGGGAATGAATTTTTCTTGTCTAGTTTTTTCCAGTCTTTAAAATCCTAGTGTGTCAAAACCAAACAAAAAATGACTTAGCTTCTCACTAAAGGGTTTGGTTGTGACTTCATTTCATGAAGGATTTGTGAATATTGGTGAGGGTAGGACTAATCAAAGAGGCTAGTGTTTGTGGTGGGCTAATGGATTCTTATCTGTCTGTATCTCCCTCAAATTTGCCTGCTTACCCTGGGTGTTCAGGATCAGCTCTGTCCATACCACTGCTTTGCTACAGAACCTTCTGTGTGTCCCTGTTAGCTGACAGAGAAAGGTTGTGCTTCCTCAGCTTACCATAGGGGGGCTCACCCTTCAAGACCCACTCATCCTTCCAGTCACAACCCCTGCCCATCTTCCCTCAAGCATAGTGCTCTAGCCTAACTTGTCATCATGGCAGCCACATACACCCTCACTCTCCTCTGTCCTAACTCCAGAGTTCTGTGGAAATCCTTGGTTTCCTATAAGATCTGTTTCGGATGCATTTCTTCATAAAGCTTCCTTTCTCTTAGTTTTCACAGTAGGAGTTGACTTCTAAGCTGCCTGAGCCCCCCCCCCCCCACACCCTATGTGTACTGCCCTCATGCCAGTTATATTTTACTTGTGCTTTACTTAAGAACTGTAAGTAGGTGGTATTGAGTTCATATCTTGTGCCAGGCTCTGTTCACAGTCCCTTGTGTGAGTTTTTGCAGTTCACCCAACAGCCCAGTACATTGACGGCTATTCACCCTCTTTCTTCAAATATGGATGCCCCGGGATTGAGAGATGAGGTAATTAGCACAAAGTGATAGCTGGTTGGTGGTGGAGCTGAGATTAGCATCAAGGCCTCTCCCTTAAGCACTATGATACATGAATGAAATCTAGCACCATACCTAGAGCAGAGCTCATGACATACTTGTCCGATGAGTGAGTGTTAGGGAGGCCCCCGTCACGTGCACTGCAGAGCCGGCTCCATAGTGGTACAGGTTGTGCAGGTGCACAGAGCCCCACACTTACACGGGTCCATGCTGGGTTTCATGCTCTGCTGTCACTGTCTTACAATCTGCAGTACTGTTTCAACAAAGGGGACTCTTCATTTTCATTTTGCACTGAGTCCCATGAATTATGTAGCTGATCCTGCAAGCAATCCATTTTTATTTTCTGTTCTTTAGAGTCACCCTTAGATATAAAATTGACTCTTCTTAAGAGGCCCTCCATGATGGGGTACCAGGCTGGGAACTTCTAACAGCTGGCTAGCAGCTGTGATGTGATGATCCATTTATCTCAGGATGATGAATTGCCATATTTCCCTAACTGTGTAAGGGAGTTACTCCTTGTTGTAAAGTGATCTTGTCACGGGAGGCTCATCAGAACAGGATTTCCATGATCCAGCCTGAACAACCGGTATGAAAGATGGTATGATATGGTCAGAAAGCCAGGGGTAGCTCTGGTTCACAAAGAACACAGTAGGAACAGATGAAAAGGCAAAGGGAAGAGTGACTTGAATTAGACTATAGTTTGTTCAAACTCTGGTCTGGGGATAGCACCCAGATTACAGTACCTTGAATCATTAATGAGAATTTTTTTTTTTTTTTTTTTACAAAATTCTGGAAGAATCCTGGTTGATAAACATTTCTGAAGACAGAATTTCTGAAGACAGATTTTAACTTGGTCCTGTTCCCTGGATGAATAGCATTTTAATTGCTAAGTTGTGGTAAAGTGCTGTGCTTAATTATGGACTCAAGTATCTAATTTGTCAGTCATTGGTGCTATTTGCAACCCTCTCTCTCGTTTTTGCCATCATTCCACTGTTTGCACTTGGGTTACAGAAGGCCTTGTGTCCTTGGACACATCCAGACGGTGCTGTCACTTTGGAGTACAAAGCAGGACAGAGAGGCATAATTGAACCTATATGTAACCACTCAGGAAAATGTTTTATCATAAGCTACTTGGATACTGAGAATTCTTTATCCACAAGTTGATAAATTATAATCAGTCACGATCTGAAGAGATCAATTTAATGAGAATCTATTAATGTTAGTGCGTGTGTGGTCCTGTGAGTTGATTTATGGGAAGGGTGTGATGGGGTGCAAGAGTTTTACTTTATTAAAAATCGGGGTTTAGTGGGTCTCTTCTCCCTTTTGCCCTGGTATAAGAGTGCTTCTGGAAAATGAGGAACTGATTCTGATCTTGGACCATCTCTTCCTAAATGTCCATTTCGTTCAGTTTTGTGTTTTCATTGCAGTGAAATGCATCGCATATAAATGAAAAGCTGGTGTTAAGTGGAGTCTTGTGGACTAAGGAGGTATTGTCTGTCTGGCTGATGATCATGACTTTTTCAGTTATTGCATTTTTCATAGAATCAAAAAGCCCTGGTGTTCTGTTTCTGCAGAGGGAAGTCAAAGGGAGCTCCAGAGAACATTTAATATCAGTTACTTTAAAAACATTTAGTTATTTCTTGGCTAAATTTACAAAAATGTAGGGGAAAAGAACCTCCTGAAATTAACACTAAAAGGTTTAGACATTTCCTTTCTCACAGTGACCAGAACATTCTTGAAAATTCTTACATTCCACAGAATTGAAAAATCTCACAGCAGCTGAAAGCTGTGTTAATGTTAGTCCTCTAAATCTATTAGAATTAGTATCCAGACGTCGGGGAGGCTCGTTAAGACTAAAAGAAAGTAGAAAGATCTTAGTTTCTCAAAAGAGAAGAAAAGCCTTGTGGATCTTGCACTAACTCTTCAGTGGCCTCAGCAATCCTTAAAATAAGAGTGGGTGGTGGGGGATGGAGAGTCAAGAAGTCAGCATGCTGGCTTCCTGTGTGAGCCAATTTAGGGGGTCCCCCTTTTCAAAGTGGCAGGACAGCTTGTGGCCCAGCTTGAGTGTGACCAGCCACAGGCTCGCTCTGGCAGAAGCGGACTAGCAGGCAGGCGGCATCCCCTGCTCCCTGAACGAGGTCTGTTCTCAAACAATATTTGTGTGATGGTATCCATTTCAGAGTGTTTGAAAAGAATAGTAAGTCATCAGAATAAAGGCTAATTCTGAAAATTCTTTTGCCTGCCATACATATACATCTAGCATCCTAGAAACATTTGGGTGGCATTCCATCAGTTTCTGTTTGTGTGTTCTGTGTGTGAACAGACAGAAAACAAAGCCGCTATTGAGTTATATAAATGCAAAAGAGGGATGGAAGTGAATGCTGGCCTTCTGGAAATGCTATTTTTTCACTTTGGGATAACTCCAGTAACCAAGTAGAATTTTCTGATACATTTGCCAAATAAAAGAGCTGAGGTTGAGAGCTAGCATGAGATATTTAATGTACGTTTTGGAGAGCAGAGTAAGAAAAGCAAGCTCTAAATACAAATGTAAAAGTCACATCTTGACTTTTCCTATGAAATCAGTTGTCACTTCCTCACAGAAACACAAACATTTGAGTATTTACTCTACGTTTAATTCACTGGCATTACTGGTTCAGCCTGAAGAGAGTTAGAAGATCATGGGCCCCCAGATGTTGCACTGGCCCTGACCATGTGAACATGCTCGGACTGTGTCTCCTGTATTTTCATCTTTCTGTAACACCTTCTCCTCTGCACGGTAGAAAAGCAAAGCACCCACAAATGAAACTACATTTGAAGTTTCTCTGTATTACAAGCCTATGAAAGCCAAATTCTTAAGGCAGAAAGGAGTATGGTATCTTGTTACCTCAGGATCCACGCTGCTCCTTAAACCCTACCTACTTTTCTTTGTTAACTTACTTCTCCTGTTCCTCCTCCGCTCCAGCCCCCTTCGGATTATTTCAGAATAAACAGTGAGAAATTTGGGATATGTCTTAATGGAAAAGAATAAAGGGAGGGGGCGCCTGGGTGGCTCAGTTGTGGGGCGTCTGCTTCGGCTCAGGTCATGATCCCAGGGTCCTGGGATCGAGCCCCACGTCTGGTTCCCTGCTCCACAGGGAGCCTGCTTCCCCCTCTCCCTTTGCCTCTCCCCCTGCTTGTGTTCTTTCTCGCTGTCTCTGTCACTGTCTCTATCAAATAAACAAATAAAAAATCTTTTAAAAAAAAAAAGAGGTCTATTTTATGGTACCCAGATAAGTGTCTTGATCTCTCTTTTACCGAAACATGTTACCCAAAGCAGGCATGAGCTGGTGTTCCAGGAGCCCAGCAGTCCCTGACCCCACCGGGGCTGCCCCACACATACCCCTTTCCTGAGCCTCTATCCTCCTGAGAGTACCAGCTGTGTAGCTCATATTTCTCTGAGTTTGTGTAGCAATAACAAGATTGGTGATAATAACAGGAGGAACTTAGGAACTCTGCCTCTTCCTAGCCTCTCATCCCATCCCCCCAGGGCCTGGCATCGGCCACATTGGATTACCGGTACCTAGAGGAGCCATTATCAGAAGTTCTCTTGCCAGGATATGTCAGAGTGATGATATGTTCGGGATGGCTGGCTGTAATTCCATCATCCCTTTTTCTCACACTTAAGGAAGAATATTAACTTTGAATCTGTTCTGATTGCTTTTAGTATAATATTCACAAATTTTGGCACTTTGTTATTAGCGACCAACTGCTTTCCAACTGATACAGACCCACCATGGTTGAGAACCCCTGGCTTGGGCCTCTGATGTCCCTATGGGCCCTTACTCTGAACCCACCTACTCTTCTTCATTTTCTGCCCTGCTGATAGGAGTTCTCCTTCATTCAGCAGATGGATTTTAAGCAACCAGAGATGTAAAGGGAAATAAGGCTCTGTGCTGCCCCTTAAGGAGCAAATCTAGTTGAGAAGATAGACACACATAAAACTGACCATGCTCAAGGATGTGCTGTAGTGGTACAAAGAACAGGCCATGTGGGACTCCAGGAGGTTCTGATTAATCTAGGGAATCAGGGACCTGATGCTGGAATTAGGCCTCGGAGAAAAAGGATTTTATGTCAGAAAGGGGGAAGAGAGGCAGACAGGACAAGATGAGTAGAAGGATGCATACTTCTGAGTCTGAGTCTGAGAAGAAGGGCGTACTGACATGTCCAGAATGTAGGGTGCAGGGAGGCCGGCAGAGCGCAGAGAGAGAAGGAAGCGCTTGGACAGCATGGTCCAAGGCCTGCAGGAGGGGGCCGGGGATTCGGTCCTCTCTTCTGTAGGCAAAGGGAAGGCGTGCCGTGCACATCCGCAGTCTGACGGCTCGGCCAGGTGGAGACTGGAGGGGTGGGGCGCGCAGAGCCTAGACCTCAGAGGACCAGTGAGAGCACAGTTGAGCCGCTCCAGGCCAGAGATGGGGGAGGTGGGGGGACAGTCAGCAGGTTGAAGACCAGTTGTCTTCTTAGTCTTCACGTTGTGAAGACCAGCCCCCGGGGTGCCTGACACACTGTACTCATTAGGAGTTGAACTTAATGAGACCAACTGAAGTGGAAGATGAGGAAGGGGGGAGGGGGAAGGGATGGTTTCAGGGTGTTTAGCTTGAGGTAACAGATACAGGGGGGACAGGTTTGGGGGAATGGCGAAACCTGCTAGGTCTGACGCGGTTTAATCTGAGCTGTGGTTGAGGGCGTTGGGTAGAGATGTCTAGGAGACGCAGGGAGAGTCTAGGCTTGTTGCAGAGCAGAGGGATCTGGATTCTCAAGTCTTGGGCGTAGATGGATTCGGGAGTCACACGCTCAGCATCCATCCTTACTCTTGCTCTGTTAGAAAAGCTCGTTGTGATTCTGTTCTCCCTTCCGTCCCCTTCCTGCTCCTGAAACCCCATCCTGCGCTGCCACAGAAGGCGCGCAGCTGCACTGTTAGAAAATGCTGTAGTTCAGTGCATCGGGCTCTGTCCCCTGGCTTCGGAACTTTGGTTCGAGTAAAAGATCTCTTTCCCTCAAACACGTCCGACCGTGCAGACACACTGCAGGCTGTCCTAGGAAGGAGAGAAAAGCCGGCCTTCTCTAGGGGACCGCAGTCGCTTTGCCCAGAGCAGTGGACTCCTAGTCAGGAGGCCCGGCTCACTGAACCAGTGCCTTAGATTCCACTTCCTCAGCTGTCCCACGGAAATGACTTCCCTGCTACAGGAGGCGGAGGCTGGGGGCCAGCTTTCGCTTCTGAACTAAAATCTTCGTAGTAAGAGGGACGTCACACCCAGTCACAGTGACCAGCATCACTTACTGATGTCCCCGGGGTTGTCCTGTTGTCTACGCGGAGGAGGTAAAGGACAAAATCTGTGTCCCGATGACGGAGCTCTGGTTTCTGTCCCCAGAGTCTGAGGAGCACACCTCTACTATGACATTATGTAAGTTCACTAATGCCAATTAAATTCAATAACTGACATTATAGGCGTTTTTTATGGAGGTTTTTAGATGGTAGATGCTATACGATCAGTCACGTTTATAAATACTAAATAGCAAAATCTGAATATTCATTCCAGACTTTGAGTAATAAAATTGGAAAACAAAGACACATACAAAGAATGCACTCGTCTCACTGTGGGCATGCACTCTGGGAGAACCAGTGTGAAAAATTGGACTTAATTGCTATGTTAATGTCACCGGGTTCAGCTATCCTCTGCACTGCCGTACTAGGAAACTGCATAAGCATTTCAGCCCATTGAATTTTGGCAGCTTTTGGAAACATGCATGTTTTTTCCCCCCTTTTATTTTTTGATGTCCCCTATCCCCATCCCCCTCAAGGCCATTCTCCAGCTGTTCCCTTAGGGAGTCATTTTGTGGGGAAGTTTCTTTTGTAGGCTTCCAGCTGGCTTCATTTTCACTACCTCCACAAAGTGGCTTTCTTTGTCGCGTTTATATGATATTAACCATCATGCACTGCCTCGGGACTTCCCCTTGGATTGACTTCATATTTTTGGTTTGCACTCACAGGCTGTCTCCCGGTTCAGATATCTACGTGACGGTCTCATCCATGGCTCTAGCAAGGTCCCAGCAGTGTCGTAACTCCCCTAGCAACCTGTCTTCATCCAGCGAGACTGGCTCTGGTGGAGGCACTTACAGGCAAAAATCCATGCCCGAAGGGTAGGTGTGCTCCCCCACCCCCCGCCACCCCATGGTATCGTTGTCTCTCATCTGTAACTCAGACAAGCGCCTCAATCGATCTACAAAGGAGTGAAAGGGAAAATGTGGTTAATATCCCAGATAGAAAAATGTTTCAATGTCTGGTTCAAACCACGTCTCGGGAAGTTTATCCTTCTCTAGCCTCCAAGGGCTCCATGGCAGAGAAATCAGGTTACATTCGTTTCTCCAATTGTATATATGGTCTAGTTTTATAGTACAGATTTTGTTATTCCTTTGAAGCAAACTCCATAGTACTGGCTGGAGTTGGTGTTGCTGTTAAAGGAGGGGAAACAATCATCCAAGCCAAAGCTTAAAATTATTTTTCTCACACTTTCAAAGTCTCTGATTTTAGCTTGTGAGTTTTGTCGTTTTTCTTTTCTTTTCTTTTCTTTTTTTTTTTTTGAAAACACCAAACACCCAGAAGTAACTATTTGCTTCTGACAAGACTTAAAAATAAAAGGCTAAATGCACATGATTTTAGAGGCTACTAAAAAGGAAAAAACCACCACCACCACCGGAATGTCTGAAGCTGGGAAGTAATTAGCAGCAAAATATGACGTGGCACACACATGCCCCCTTTGCCCAGAGGAAAAGAACCATCAAAGACATCCTGCTGGGCCATCTCTCTGGGGAAGTTGGTAGAGAACTTGGAACCATTTGAAAATCAAATGTGAGGCATTTATAAAAACTGATATTTCTATTCTGAGTTTTCCCCATGTATATTTTTAACAAATGCACACTTGATTTGGTTACTTTCTTGAGATTTTACCGTGTTACAAAATAGTCACGCTTACTAAGAATACCTTCATAATGGGTATTTTGGTTTATCCTATAGCATTTTGTTGGTTTTTACAGCCATTAAGTGTAATTTTGTTGTTGTTGCTAAATATTTATGTTAGCAGGAAGTAGGCAATAAAACCATTGTAAAAATATGCTTCCCCCTGCATCCCAGTGTCCCCCGGAGGATTTCCCTGGTAGTATATCTAAAATGCACATATCTTCTTTTAATTACTTTAGTGACGATGAGAAAAAAATTTAACTGCTATTCATGAGTCCCTGCAAAAGGTTTTATGAGTTAAGTATTACTATCATACCATACTACAGGCCCAACTACTTATTTCTTGGTTTAATTAGTAGATTTTAAATGGCCTGGTTTGACTTCAAAAATAAGAATTCACTGCAAATTCAGTGTTAGTACAGCAATAAAACATAAACGAGCTAACAACAACAAACGCACTGTTTTCTTGTGACTGTGATACACTTGCAATGTGTACAAAAATGTAAGCTGAAACCTGAGTGTTTTGGTGAATGGCAGAAACATTACTGTGCCCATCCTGCACAGTGTTTTTAATGAGGTGGTAATTATGGAACCTGATATGTAACACCAACCCTACTGTAGGTGATACTGAGGGCTTTTCCATTGTTTGTGAGGTTACCCAGTGATTGTTGACCATACTGTATAACACCTTTTTTTTTTTTTTTTTTTTTTTACCTGGCGTGATCTTTGACCAGAAGATAATGATACAGTGTTCGGTGGACCTCAGGCAGTTTTTGCCTGTACCCGTGATGTAGGAGACCGTGCACTGTCTGATTCACATGCGTTGCCAGTGGGCCAGGTTGTATTCTAAAGTTACCCTTATCAAGAGAAAGATGTTCACATCTACTCTACAGCATACCCAGTTGACGGTGGGGCAGGACGGAACTTGGTCCACTGCAAACTCAGTAATGCTCAACTTTAAGAAGCTCGGAAGCATGGGGTAATAACCAGTAGATGAGAGCAGGACACAGTGGTTGTCCACAAGTATAATCTGCTGATTCCTTGTCCTCCCTCTGCTTTAGTGGGCCCACAGTATCTGCCTTGCCCGCTCCCTGGTGCAGGGATGCTGAGACCATATAGATCGGTTGAGAGGCGAAATTTACCAGGGTGACTAATAATGCCTGTTCCACGCAGGTGGGGGAGAAAGGCACCTGCACAAGTTTAGGATGGCAACAAGAGATATGTAGAAAGCAACACTGTTGAAAAGAACTAGAGTCTGTTCTACCGTCCTTGGAGATTTATCTTCAGGCCACATGCTTGAGGACTTGATGAGTCAGACAAGGGCCAGAGGGAGGGATGGGCTGGGTGAATGAGGAGCTTGGAGATCGTGGCCAGAAGCGTAACTGTGGGCGCACAGCCCGAAGACGAGACCAACAGAGGCAGGCAGGCCACTGTAGCTTCCTTCCACACTCTTCCGTGAGGGAGGAAGCTTGTCCCTGAGGACCACTGAGACCAAGAAAGGAAAGTTCTAGAGCAGTTTCCACTCCGGGATGAGGAAAGGTTGTGAGCCTGCTCTGCAGCTGTGGACTGGCTCCGTGAGGCAGAGTCCCGTGGTCCCAGAGCGTGCCTCATGCCGCCAGATGGTACATGCTTCTCAAGGCAGGATTGAAGGACAGCCGTGCTTTTCGTTTAAAACCAGACAGCTAGAAAAGCATTCGGCTTTAAATCCAGAGGTTTTAAAAGTTGTCTTTGGTTTCCACTGCTACCAAAAAGGAAAAGCAAGATTGAATCCATGTCTAACTTTTATCTCTGTGCCTTTTCAGAAAAGTCTTCCTTTATTGCAAATTTAGAATAAAATCCTAGGGCCAGTTGGAGGGTATTCACTGTTCTGAGCTAAACAAGGACCCTACTTAGGGAGGAGATGGCAAAGATCATTAGTGACTTGCCCCCATCACCTGTTTTTGTTGTCACTGTTAATGAAAATAAGCATCATTGCATCAAGTAATAAATACATACAAAGATGCAAACAGTTTTAGTCATTTTCTTCCAGATGTTTGGATCAGCTTACAGGAAAGGCAGAACTGAAATCCACACATGGTCTGCAGAACCACCCTTCTGTTTTTTAAAGAGCACCTTTCACTGCAATTTTCATAAATCAGGTTTTTTTATCATAATGGAGGTAACTTTGTTTAGGGAGGCTTATGACTGAATTTGTAAACAATTGTCATTGTGCAGAAGTAAATTAGGGAGATGTTAGAGTAGGAGGTTAATGTTACAGCCTTCTCTGCTTTGCAGATGCTTTTGTATAGATTTTTCTCCCCCAATCCATAAAATGGAATTGCCATTCTACAAATAAAGAAATGGAGACAAAACTCGAGTGACTTTGGGTGGGGAGCTAGAACTTGGCTCCAGGCCTTCCTCCTCCTCGTCGCCTGCTCTTTGCAGTACACCACTTGCTGGTTCTCCCCATGCATTTATCAGTCTGTAGCAAAGAAGACACCTGTCATAAGCATCGACCAGTTCAGGCTCTGATGATCTTTTATCATTATCGATTACTCATAAGCTCATTAGTAACCACGCACAAATGTCTAACGTCCACACGAGTCTTTGAATTTTACACTCTGGCCCTTTTTCCTGGTCTCACTCAGTATTTATCTGCCGATATTGCTAATCAAGGCATATGCTTTAATTAGGCATATATTATTATTCTACCCAGGGTAAAATAAAACTGGCTCATTAAGTAGCTAACTGTTCTTTCCAGAAAGAGACATTTGCCTTTATGTATGCCAGTTTACCTACTTCCAAATTACCCTTTAGAGGCAATTTAAAATTTAGACATCTTAAAGTGGTCACTCTGTAATGTAAATGATAGCAATCTTTGTCTTTCAGACCTGAGAGCACATGTTCAGGAAATATTGGCTCCAAGAATGAGTGACTTAGTGTTTTAGCAGATTACTGAGTTAAGAGAAACCCCTGACATGTTCCAGTCAGAAGATAGACATGGAACATGAGGATGGTGAAATCGTGCCTTTGGGCGTGAAAGAGAATCTGAGTGTGGCTACACGTGGGCTAGAAAATTTGGGTTTTCTTATTCTGTATTTCGTGGGTTAGCTCAAGGCTAATGTCTCCGGCCCTTGTTTACAGCGTATGTACTGAGCATACATCCCTTTCTTGAACAGAGTGATGTGTGTTGACCGTGACACACACAGTTTCGGCATCCAAGCACACATGCACAAGCATGAGCAGGCATGTGCCTTCATTAGAGTTTAGTTCATTGTCCCCAGGCCTGTCTTCTCCTTCTGGGTGAGGTCCCTGATGTCGTCTTTGCCTTTGTTTGGGGGGAATCGCCACAGGTTTGGAGTAAGCCGCAGATCGCCAGCCTCCATGGACAGGCAGAATGCCCAGGCAGATATTGGTGGCAGCGGGAAATCTACACCCAGCTGGCAGAGAAGTGAGGATAGCGTTGCTGACCAAATGGGTAAGTAACTAATTCCCACAAGTAGCAAGTTGCTTTTCTACCAGCGTGACGTTGGCCACCTCTTGATGACGTCATGAAAGCGTTCTGTGATAGAATACAGCCCTGGTTAATACATGTGAATGAGAATTAAGTCTCAGTTCGATTATGTATGCATGAGGGCCGCAAATAAGACCTGAGAGAAAAGTCAAGGAATTCTAAGTGGACCCCCCCCCCAGTTTAAAAATAGAAAGGGCATAGGAATTATTTTCATCACCGAGATTAAAATGCTACATTGCCAAACCACATGTGTCCTGAGTATCTCCCTCGGCCCTTGTTTGTCGGTTTGTTGTTGCCTACTGTAAGTACCCTGAGAGATGCAGTTGTTGTTGGGTCACATCTGTAGTATGGTTAGGACCTCTCTCCTCCCGCCTGTGCTGTACCCCTCAACCCCCACCGCTCTGCTAGTAAGCTCTCAGCTGAGGACACGTTGTAGCAGTATATAACAGCTGGATGGGAAGGATTCTCATTGGTGAGCCTTCATTTGGATTTCTGGCATAGCCCTTGATCTCTCTATATGGAACTGTTCCACAGTGACACTGTAACACTAGTTGACACCATAAAATTTTGCCATGAAATAAGACTAAGTCTCAAAGCAGTAGCCTCAGGGATTTAGTGTCAACACTGTTGATGATACATCAGGGACTTGAATCTGGACTGTGGGGTGGGGTTCCTCCCCCCACCCCCGATACTGTCTCTAGTAGCATTACCACCAGAATGGGGTAAAGAGAAGGAAACTTCAGGGCTGAAAAAGTTAACACTTTTAAGGCAAAGACCCATCTTTTTTTCTTTTTTGCCAATACATTGTTTTGCTCTGTTTTAATGACTCTTCCCCTGTAAATGTACTAATAACCATGCACATAGAAAGGAGTGGAGACGTATTTAGCTAAGCCAGGAAATGAAGAAGAAGAAAAGTAATTCTCAGGTTCGGAAGATCTGCTTTGTTCCAGTAACTTCAGTGAGATGTGCCTTGTTACTGGAGCCATCTGTCATTACCCACTCTCATGGCACCCACCCCCAACACACAAAACCTGAGCATTTTCCGATCTGCTGTTCTGCTCTTGACAGAATGTTTTTAATCCCATATGTTTTGATACTGTTGAGATGGTAACGACACATGTGAAAAGGATCCCTTCTTCAACATGACTTTAGCAGCTTTTTTTGGCTCCTAGTGCAGGCTTCGAGCAGAGCTGTGAGCAAGGTCTTTGTGCAGTGTTCAGAGCCCCACTTCCCACTCATGTGAAGTCACAAAGGTATCTTGGGACTGGAAAGGGTAATTATAAGGTTCATCCTAGACCTAAATTCATTCTTTCACATAAACCTCCCTCCACTCTTTTTTGCTTTGTATCTACTCTCATTTGGTGGCATCCCACTCTTAATAGATGAGACTCTGAAATTAATATCAATGAGTCTTTTTAACAAATCTGTTCATCCTTTTAATAAGATGTGTTTTTTTGTTTTTTTTTTTTTTAAAGTAAGATACCCTAGAACCTGCCAGAGAAGCCTTTTCACCAATGGGTGGCCTTTCTCTATCCAAAATCGAAGGCTTCATAGAAAATGTTAAAATAATTTTTTTCTAACTTTTTATATTCCACCATTCCAGAGGAATAACCTTGCTTTCTCTAACTGGCACATCAGATGGAATCTGGGGCTTGGTTGGTATAAGCCATGCTAGGGAGAAATCCAGAAAAATAATTGTTCCGTTCTCATTACTCAGCGTACTGTACATTGAGTGTATCAAGGGCTGACCTTTACACATTCAATTTTTAAAACAATTCTCTAATGACTTTCAGGTCACTGAGTGAAAATGCTGAGGCGGTTTTTATCTGTTAGCCAGACCCACCTGTCTCTGTGCACTGTGTGTGACACACTGGTGCCCTGGTGGAAACAAGGAGTTGAGCTTCATTGGCTCGCCCATCTCGGCGGATTTCGTTTTTCTGCCTCTGCTTTTGGAGGTGGTTGAGAGTCCGAGTAGAGGACGTTTCCTAGTCCTTTACGTTCAGGAATGGTGTTGCAGAAGTCCAGAACTGTTGCTGTAGGCTATCGGTGTGTTACAGAAACTAAATCGCTTACCTTTTACCTTTGGAACCCCACCTTGAACGCCGGCTTGGAGTCCAAAAGGAAGCAATTGTCTTAAGTAAACTAGTTGCTGTGTGTCTTTTCTGTTGTGCTTAGCTTACAGTTATAGAGGACCTCAGGATTTCAATTCTTTTGTCCTCGAGCAGCATGAATATACAGGTAAAATATTTCCAAAGTGTCCTGGTAAGTAACACGTGATTGCATCCGTGCCTGTCTAGGTAATGTAGACCGAGCTAGGTTAGCCACACTTGGCAATGAATGAATTTCATAAATTGAATCCATATATTCTCAACTTTCCCCCAAAACCAAAAGTTGATTCCTAACTTTGCCGCGTTGTTCATGGCATTTGGTTTGGTGGTACTTGGCTCTGCTACTGTGTATGACGTGACACACTGTCACCAGCTGCAAGCTTTACCCATCAGCCACTTAGTTTCTGACATGCTGTCTATTGTGTAAACTCTCAACAAGCTTATCGCTGAGATTCAGAGTTTGCTGGTCAGTGACCTGAGAGATGCAATGGCAAGCCGTCTTCATTTGTCAACACGTGCTTGGACCCGTTTAGTGCCTGCCCCATAATGTCCTGTGCTGTATTCCAGAGCCAACGTGCCACCTCCCAGCAGTATCAAAGGTACTGCCTGCTTTTCGAGAGAGCCCCAGCGGGAGATTAATGCGGCAGGATCCGGTGGTCCATTTATCTCCAAACAAACAAGGGCATGTAAGTTAACTGTAAAATAATAAAAATGATCAGATTCCTAGCAACGTACCTTCCAGGAGTGCTTTGCTGTTTCTTCCACGTGGTCAAAGAAGAGGTCATCCTGGCGGGAGGTGGGCATTCACTGCTCTGGCCCTGGAATTTCTATCGCCAGTGGCCCTAAGTTTGCTCTGAAATAAACTCAAATTCCTCCTTGGTATGCATCTGCCACCCCCACAGATCTGGATGGAAGGCCATGTGATGTAGTCCTAAAATGTGGGGAACAGAAATGTGCTAAATGTGAATTTTATTTGCTTACACAATGGCAAGCATAGGCTGTGGTTGGAGCATCAGTCCAGGGGACAGACAGCTTCCTGACAACTGCCCTTCCTGCTTTGTCTTGCGTAGCTACACACATTTTTGTTTTACCATACTTCTATATAATTCCTGATCGCTTATGGGTGGAATTAAGAATCAGAGGTTTTGCTCATGTAAGTTGTGCTCTAGTAAAATGAATATGAAGCTAAAGAAACAGAGCGCACGCCCATGCGTGGGCAAGCACCCTGCACTAGGCTGTGTGGTGAGAGATTTGCTGAAGAAATGTGATGTTGTCATAGTTCTACTTGGAAGTGATAAGTTACCCAGTCTGTCAATTTCCCTTCCTTCATTAACACCTTTATATTGATGACACAGTAAAATAATATTTTCAATAGATTGGGTTAGATTAAGTATATTCTTAAAATTAGTATCACCTGTTTCTTTTTACTTTTTTAAACGTTGCTACTGTAAAGTTTAAAATTACAAATCTGATTCCTGTTGCATTCCTATAGAAATCTGTTATGTATTTTACACTCTCAGCACATCTCAGTTTGGACTAGCTGCGTTCAAAGCACTCAGTAGCCACACATGGCGAGGGGCCACCAAATCCCACAGCACAGATCCAGAGCTAAGGAAGTTCTGCCTGCAAACATTAAAAATAAATGAAGGCCTTGTAACGTAAATGGTGTTGTTGCAAACAGTGGCACCAGTAAAGTAATGGGTTGATTGGTTCTTGTTTAAGAAGAAATCTTTCGCTTTGAAGTGAAATTCTTTTGTCCTCCTCCTGCTCCCTTCCCTACCTTAGCGGGTGAGGAGCGTGTCTCTTCCCCGAGCAGCACGCGCGCACGTGCACGCACACCCGCGCACGTGTAGTTCCTTCTGTTTTCACTCAATCTCCACCAGGTATCTGGACTTCCTGTCTCGCATCTAATGTAAAATATTATTCAGATAGCTTTTGAAATCTTACTTCTTTGGTAAACTATAGAATGTTCTAAGCAACCAAGCAAGCCACTGTGTGGAGAGGGTCCCGTACACATTCTAATTGAGATAATTCACATATCATAATATTCACCCCTTTGAAGAATACAGCCCAATGGGCGTTAGTAGATACACAGAGTTGTGCACCCATCACCACAGTCTAACTGCAGAATGCTGTTACCACCCCCAAACAGAAATCCTGTACGCTCAGACAGCCCTTGACCACCACTCATCCACCTTCTGCCTCAGTGGATGTGCCTGTTCTGGACGTGTCATGTGAATGGAATCATACAGTATGTGGCCTTTGGGTCTGGCTTCTTTCACTCAGCATAACATTTTTAAGGCACATCTGTGTTATACCGTGTATTAGTACTTCATTTCTTTCTGTGGTGGAATAATATTCCATTGAATGGATATACCACATTTTTTAATCCATTCATCAGGTGATGGACATTTGGGTTGTTTCTACATTTTGGCTGTTATGAATAATGCTACCGTAAATATTCGTTTAGGTTTTTCATGAACATGTTTTCCTCTCTCTTGAGTAGATACTAAGAATGGAATTGTAATTGTTTTCCCCCTGCAGTTGTCCCAATTTACATTCCCACCAACAGTGCCAACCATCATTACTGTCTGCCTTTTTGCTTAGAACCATCCAAGTGCGTGAAGTGTTATCTCATTGTGGTGGTGTTTTGCACTTCTCTAGGGACTGAAGATATTGACCATCTTTTTATGTGTTTGTTGGCCATTTGATACCGTCTTTGGAGAAATGTCGATTCAAATCCTTTGCCCATTTTTTAATTGGGTTTCTTGAAGCACAAAAGTTTTTAGTTTTGATGAAATCCAGTTTGTTTTTCTCTCTTTTGTGCTTTTAGTGTCATATCCAAGAAACCATTGTATAAATAGGTCATGAAGATGTATATTTACATTTTCTTCTAAGAGTCTGATAGTTTTAGCTCAGGCATTTAGGCCTTTGATCTTTCTGGGTTTATTTTCCTGTATGGTTAAGGATGCAGCTTCATTCTTTTCTTTTGCATGCAGGTATCTGGTTGTCCCAGCACCATAGTTTCCCCCCATTGAATTGACTTGGCACCTCTGCGTAAATTTTACCTCTAAGCACTCCTTAGAAAGCTGTCTTCTAAAGAGATGCCAGTTGGGGAAGGAAAGGGAGATCTCTTTAGGAATAAGTCTTATATTCTGCTGTATATTGACTCCGAGTGCTAGGACTTTTAGAATTCACACTTTTTGATTAGGGTAATCTCAATACTATTGATATTTTAGCCTCAGTGAATGAAAAATGGATTCTAAAAAAAAACCCTGTCTCTAGCACTCTTTGCCACTAACACTCTGAATGGGTTTTCCAGGCCCCTCCTGTCTTGGTTATCGTTGGACTTCCGTGCCGTGAGCACCCCATAACCAGGCACACGCCAGGGCATCCTTCTCCCTGGCGCTCCTGGCGCTTAAGTCAGTCGTGCTTCCCTTGCAGTCCGATAGCCACTACTCGAGCCACTCCAGCAGCAATACCCTCTCCAGCAATGCGTCGAGCGCCCACAGTGACGAGAAGTGGTATGACGGGGACCGCACCGAATCCGAACTCAACAGCTACAACTATCTGCAAGGCACCTCTGCCGACAGTGGCATCGACACCACCTCCTACGGCCCCAGCCACGGCAGCACGGCCTCCCTGGGGGCTGCCACGTCATCACCTCGCTCAGGGCCAGGCAAGGAGAAAGTGGCACCCCTGTGGCACAGCTCCAGCGAAGTACTCTCCATGGCAGATAGGACTTTAGAGACCGAGAGCCTCGGCATGGACCGGAAGGCAGAATCCTCCCTGAGCTTGGATATCCACAGCAAGAGCCAGGCCGGCTCAAACCCCCTGACCAGGGAGAACAGCACTTTCAGTATAAATGATGCTGCTTCCCACACAAGGTAACTGCTGCCCCCCCCCCCCCACCTCCGCCGTGCCCAGCCCGGTCCTGAATCAGGTTGCCAGCCACATCCCACTTTCCTGCACTCACCATTATACAAAGAAGGGGGTTTCCATGCAGTGACTGCTCTTTTTAAGTATGCCTTGTATCTGCCGCCAAAATACTTGATTCCTACAACCCTAACACATTATTTTAAACTGCAGGTAGAAAATAGAAAAGTTCACAGATTTAGCCTTCATGAAATTGTGTTTGATTATTTTATAAAAACTTTCTTCTGTGCCAGAATCAGAGAAGAATCTTAGAATTCTGGCTTTCAGGTAGCGAGAGAGAATGAAACAGCCTTTGAAGGCACTGAAAGAAAACCTTGAGCATTTTTCTTTTTTTTTTTTTAAAGAAAGGGGTCTTTTCTAAGACTAATGTGGCATTATTTATGATGCCAGACACATCCTCCACACTGCCTCCCTGTCAGAGAACATCACTTAGCCAGTGTTTGCATGGTAACTCTTTTTCAGGAATTGCCTCCTGATAGTGATGTGTTGATTTGGAGAGGGGGGTGTCCAGTGGAAAAGTGTAGCTAAAATTAGACATCCCATCTACCTTTCCGAATAGGAAAGAACACATTCTCCTGTATCCTTGGAGATCTCTCTGATAGGCAAAATAAATACCATTTTTCATTTCCTCTTTTGGATTTGAGCCAAAAATCCAAATTATGACAGGATTCTTCCTTTTTTCTTTTTTTTAAAGATTTTATTTATTTATTTGACAGAGAGAGACACAGCGAGAGAGGGAACACAAGCAGGGGGAGTGGGAGAGGAGAAGCAGGCTTCCCGCTGAGCAGGGAGCCTGACGCAGGGCTCGATCCCAGGACTCTGGGATCATGACCTGAGCCGAAGGCAGACGCTTAACGACTGAGCCACCCAGGCGCCCCAGGATTCTTCCTTTTTAAGGAGGAAATATTCCACCACTACCTTTTTGGGCCCACTGATGCCTGTGGTGGTTTCTCCTTTTACTTGTTATTGTTGTCAGTCATTGATGAGTTTGCATGACAGCCCCTAACCTTGCTATCTTCTGGGCTTCCTTTTATTATGCCCTAAAGAAAAGTAGCAGAAAAACTGAATTTAGTTTTACTTTTCTGATGGGAATCTAGGCACATAATCTGTCGGTAAACCCCGGATAGTCTAAATGACAGAGGATGTCCTCTGTGTAATTTGGGTTTGTTTAACTTGATTGGTTAAATACTCAGTTCTCTCATCGTGCCTATATTGTTACTGATGAGATTCTTGAGCTGCCCATCTGAAAACACCAGGTCGACGTTTGAAGCATTTCACAAGTTTTATTTCTGTTTACCACTACCACATTGCCTGTCTAGAAACCAAATGACCCTCAAGCAAAAAGGCGATTGGGAAAGTCATCTTGGTATTCTTGAGTACCGGGCATCCGATTACCTTTCCACAATTCAGAAAATAGAATGTATGATTCAGATAGGTTAAGGACGTTTTGGGGAAAGTAGAACAGAAAGCTGAGCATCAAATATCATAATGTTGTAATGTAGACCAAGAGTCACAAGACAATTATGCCAGTCACTTGCTGTTTGGGACATGCCCCACCATCTCATCAGCTAATCCTGTGCCCTGACTCAGACTGTTTTTCATTTCTGAATAGTTTCTGTGTGGTTTCTAGGCTTAGCTCGACTCCTATCTTTTTGGTGTTGAGTTATTTTGAAAGGAGGCTATCTTTTTAAGAATGATATTCCAGGGGCACCTGGGTGGCTCAGTCGGTTAAGCGTCTGCCTTTGGCTCACGTCCTGATCTCAGTCCTGGGACTGAGTCCCGCATCAGGCTCCCTGCTCAGTGGGGAGTCTGCTTCTTCCTCCTCCTTTGCCTCATCCTGGCTTGTGTGCACATGCACGCTCTCGCTCGCTCGCTCACTCTCTCAAATAAAATTTTTAAAAAATGATACTCCATTTGGAGATATGTATGTCTGGTCTAATTTGATGATAGAAGAAAGTCAAGTTATGGAGGTCTTGTCTGGAGTAGCATCCCCATGGAGTAAGGTTGAAAAGAGCTGGGCCTCTGAAACCAAAGCACAAGCTGTTAGCTGTGTCATCTAACAAATCCCAGGGCTACAAAGTTCCCCCCGTGCAAAGTAGGCGCCTGGGCTTGCATTATCTGAATGTGCTGACTGGGGCCGCCTAAAGGCCTCAAAGGATTATCTGAATTTTCTGCTTCAAACTGACCATGCAGAAATCATTTAAATCATCATTTGGAAATAACTCTTCTGTTGAAAGTCAAACTTTGTAGAGAAGAGAAGAATGTGGCCTTTCAAGGAGGGTGGCAGGGCTTCCCACCCGTTGGTAGGTTGAGTCACATTCATTTCTAGACTCTGGTAAGCACGGATGCTTTGTGACTTCAGTCTGTTGATCTTGGCAGAGTGAGTTGGATAATCAGAGCTTTAGCAGACTTCCTTCTCTAGAGGAAAGAGGGACTTAGCCACCAAATGCACAGTACTGGAGAAACTAAAATCACTGCAAATTAGAGTGTTTGTGTCCTCAGAAGACAGGAATAGCAATTAATGTGGAGATCTCTTGACAGTGCATAGAAAAGCTCGTACCTGGGACTTGGTGACAAAATCTAAATTACAGTGATTAAGTTCCACCGCGTATTTCTGGCTGGGCTGTGTTCCTACCCCTCTATCCTCCAGTCTCCCTGTTGATGATTGTACAGGTGTTTTGTGGCACCCCAGGAAAACTGCACTGATGTAAGTTGGTAATTACACAAGGTTGTTCTATTCACATATCATTAAGAGAAGCCATATACACTGATAACTTCCTACAATTAAAAAGTCTATTAATGGCTCTGAAGTGTTGCTCCCTAGAATATATATGTATTTTCTATGAAGTTTGGAAATTTAGGGAGAGATTTTTATTTATTTTTTTTGCAGTGGCTGTTTCACTTTCAGGTCTTAAACCAACCCCCCCCCCAAAAAAAAAAGGTTTATGGTGACCCCAGGAGAGATGAAGACCATTCCAGTTTTAAAACACTCTTACCAGGGGCTCCAGGAGTGGCTCAGTCAGTTAAGTGCCAGGCTATAGATCTCAGCCTCGGTCTTGATCACAGAGTCATGGGTGCAAGCCCCACGTTGGGCTCCGTGCTGGGCATGGAGCCTGCTTTAAAAAAAATAAATAAAAAAAAACTTACCAGCTGGGCTCTTCTTAGAGTTCTGGCCTGGGCAGTAGGCAATGCTGGTTTGTGTGGTGACCAAAGACCCCCTTAGTTAGCATACAGTGCTCTCGTCCCGCGTAACCAGTGGTATTGCTGACCTCAGAACTAGATTCAGGAGCACATGTTATGAAGCTGAAAACCCCACTCATAGTTGCAAATACACATTTCTTCTGTAATGTCCTGACCTGATCTGTTCGGGGGTCCAGGCTTCCACAACCACCCTCATTTGCCAGCCATTCTGCTGCTTCCTCCTGATGCCTGTAGGCCCCCTCAGAGCTCTGCAGCCAAGGCATTCCCACCCATGTGATGATGTACTTTTTCCCTGACATCTTGTACTAGAGGATTTCTCACCCACTGTTCATCCTGAGCACTAGTGGGTAGGTGCTCAGGACATCGTGGTCATCAAGTAGGAATAACTTGCTCCTTAAAGTTCCCACTTTTTGCCTGATGACTCCTCGGGGCTCCCACCAATAATCCAATTCAAAAGTAACATAAATCCTCTGCTCCCAGCTACTACTGTATTTCAAAGCTTATTGTGTAGAAGGGTCCATGTTTGCACAGAGCTCTAGTGCTTTTATGAATAGGTATATGTATAAGAGTATACAGAAGTCCCGTACAGCATGAACGTTTAATAAAGTCATCTCTAAGATTTGTTTCATCTGCAAAATACAACCGGGGAGGACTTTTTAATAGCTTACATGCAAGTATCAGTCAATATCTGGCTGTAAGTTGGTCAGTGTCTGACATTCATTGAAAGGGCTGATTTAAGTCCAGGAAAGATGCCTGCCCATGGTCATCAGTACAGTTCAATTTCATGAATGTGCTTTTTCTGGTTGACTTACTATAAGTTCACTGTTCATGCCAGAAAAGCTGTATGTTTCTTGAGAGTAGAGGTGAAGAAGGACTTCTTAGATGGAGTTTACATCGAGCATCAAGACGTGCCCTGGGCTACGGAGCGCACTGGACTGTCTTTGTGCCACTCTGTGTGCATTAGAGCTGGTGTGTTTACATTTCGCTCTTTGCCCTCTTCGGCATCCTGTGTATGTGAGAAATATGCCGCCTTTGTTTAGAAATTATTCTGCTGTCTTTATCTGTAATGTTTCTCTCTCAAATATCTCCTGCCTGGAATTTTTTTTTTAATTGCTAACAATTAATTAATTGCCCCTTATCTACACTTTTTTCTTAAGGTGAGAATATTATTTTTTCTAAGTTGTATAGGCTAATTCAGAATTTGAACATGCAGCCTCTGAAATGATAAACCCAGAACTTCTCTCCAACATATTGTTGGCTCTGCTTGTCTTAAGTTTGTGGGTCATTTTCATTGGTCATTTCTTCTTTGTGGTCTGACCCACAGTGGACATTCAGGATTATATTGTATTTTGCTTTTATATAGCAGAACTCCAGGTGATCTGTGCTAAGCTAATTTCTTTCAGTTTATGGGAGTAGGTGATTATTTTATCCAGAGTATGGCGCTGTTTGGCTAACCTCAAAGACTGAGAAACAAACCACTGTGGTTGAAATTTCAAGTGAATGCTGAGCAAATGAGGCCTCTGTCAAGCCACAGATGTCAGAGAGCTTGATGTGGCCCTCGCTGCCACAGCGGTTACCACTGCTCTCCCCTGTGACGCAGCTAACTCATTCATCCAGTCAGCAGGGAGAGCGCACGTTCTCCAAATGCCGGTAAGTCATAAGGCCAAAAGGAATTCTCAGGAACGGAGTCCATCCCTTGTCCTATTGAAAAGGACCTGCCAAGGGCCTACCAGGAGGGGAACTTGTCCAGCTGCCTCAAGCAGGGAGAGGGGCGATAATCCCAAGAAGAGCGAGTCCACGTCCTTTCTGAGCAGGTCCCGTGCTTATCGTGTCCTCTCCGTCTTCAAAACTTCGTCCCGCGTCTGCCTGTCTGAAATTTCTCTCGCTGCGGCTGAAATGCACAATTAAGAGAGAATAAGTGGTTTCTCTGAACTGAGTTTTTTCTAAACATTAAGAAGATTTTTGAATGCTAAGATTATAAAAATTGTAGACATAACAAGAAACAATTTGCAATATATATATATATATATTTTTTTTTTTTAAGAAATTTTATAAAAGCCCCCCACCTCCAGGCAAGTCGAGAGGGAAATAGAAAGAAAGTAGATTTGCATCCTGAGATGGAGGTACAAGTCCAGCTCTGCCACTGACCAGCCCTGTGGCCAGTCAGGGCATTCGCCAGGTGTGTCCCTTATCTGTGATCGAATTCTTACGAAATGGTTCTTTTTATATGTTTGTGAGAATAAGAAAAGGTTATCAGGTGTATTGCAAACTATAGGTGTTCTTTTGAAGGTTTTTGGCATTTCCTTTTTCAAGCTCTCTATCCCCTGCCTCAATGAGGTTTATCTCGCTGCTTTTCCTCCAACAAACATGGATCTCCCACAGATCCTATAATTGTCCTTTAGATGTCTCATTCTACAATTACATTTTTGCTTCTCAAGTTGTCTGCTTTGTTTTGTTTGTCCTTTTTAGATGCCAAACCTGAACGTGACATTCTTTTCAGCTGTGCTTAAAAAAGTGATAATATTTGTAGTTCTCTTGTTAGCTCCCTCCTAACCAGCTCAGCACTGCAGACCTGTTCAGCTTGTGGTCCACCATGACACCAAAGCCCCTTCTACTGTGTATCAGCCGAGCCACCTATTTCCCTACACTTTATATAGAATCGGTGTGCCCTTGGACATATTAAATATCTCATGTTACTTTTTTTAAATTTAAATTCTAGTTAACATACAGGGTAATATTGCCTTCAGGAGTAGAATTCAGTGACTCATCGCTTAATGCAGCACCCAGTGCTCCTCATGTAAGCATCTCATGTTCTAGATGAACAGTTCTCTTGACCACAGTTACTTGGACGTCCCCTTTGCCAGTTTAATCATCCCTATTTCATTTTCCCCTGATCCTTTAGAATTAGTGTCTCCTGAAGCCCGCCCTCCTAGATTGTGGAGCCCAGTACTGGGCAGAGTTGGCTAGTGTTGGACACAGAGGGGGCGGGAGTCCTCCTCGGTCATATCCTCCACGTTATCTGTCACGCAGAGGCGTATTTATTTGTTATTTGTACAAGTAATCACAGGAAACCCAATCCCCTCCCCTTGGTGGTAGGCCAGCATTCAGCCTTCGCACAGATTTTGTCATTAGACAGGTGACTAATTGCCGGTGTCTCCCTTCTGAAAATACCATCCTTAAGCAGACTCAGGCTGTCTAAAATCTGTCCCTATGTGTCACGCCTGGATAGCAGACAACGCCAAGTGTTTCCTTCGGCAGCACAGAGAGCGTGGCAGATGTGCCCCATGGGAGGCAGTGGTCTCAGTGACAGTGCAGAAGCGCAGGACGGCTCCCCGGGCCCTCAGAGCTCTGGCACTTGGGCCTTTGTCTCCTCACACTCAGGCTGCTCCGGCCTCTGTGGTCCATCCCTTTGCCAGGTTGACAAGCAGGTGTAGCCCCTCCTTCGTGACGCGGTACCTGCCGTGACTAGCAGATTGGTCATCCAGCAGCCCCTCCTAGAAAGCTTTACCACAGCTGGGATTGTAAAATCACCAGGTTGCGGTGCACTTGGTTCATGGCTTCACTGGGTTGAGACAACAAGTCTGGACAGACTGCCCCTCATGTCGAGTTAATCCCGTTGCCTCCTTTCTCTCTGTGTGAGGGAGCAGGTGTGCGAGTGCAGGCACGTGGGCCTGTGTTCCCACAGCTCGCTCCCTTTTCGAAATCCGTGTCCCGGAATGACCAAACAAATCAAAGCTTGGTCCGTTGTAAGGAAAGGGAAACGCCCTATAGTCTATATAAAAAGTAAAGGTGGTGGCCCCTTCGTGTGGAGCCTGGGAGCCCTCCGACCAGATGGCTCCGTTTGGCCATACTTGCAGTTAAACTCACTTCTGATACAATGAGAAGTCGCGGGGATTGTATTTGTCATGTCCTAACGTATGGATTGCTCTTCTCTTTTTGTTCCGTATCATTCGCTCATTACTTTCTTCCACAACTCCCGTGGAGAGATCTAATTTGCCAAGGGTACCACCGGATTGCAGCGTATTGAATTAACGTGAAATCTCCAGGATAATGAAACAACTCAGCCACACAGCGCCCCCTGTAAAAATGAGCTGATGGCTTCATTGTAGTTGTTTTGTAATTAAAGCTGCCTCAGAGATGCTCCGGGGAAGCGGGCAGTGGGCGTCCCTCCAGGGCGTCTGAGGCCAGCAGGTGGGGCAGCTTCAAGGAGCCCCACCACCAGCAGGGCCCAGCTACAGGGCTACAAAGGAAGGAGGAGACCACCCATTTTAGAGCAGGAGGTGAGAGGCTAACACAGTAGTTCTTAAAACTCTAGGGACATGGGATTCCTTTGGGATTCCCCCAGATTTCTGGGACTCACAAGATCTGACATAAGCCAAGGAATCTTCATGTATATCAGTCCCTGCAGGTGGCCATAGTCCATGGCTGGAGAAACACTGCTCCAGGGGCTTCACCTTCTTTTTGTTTGTTTAGATTTTTATTTGAGAGAAAGAGGGAGAGAAAGAGCAGGAGCAGGGGAGAGAGGCGAAGGAGAGGGAGAAGCAGACTCTCCACTGAGCAGGGAGCCCGATGCAGGGCTCGATCCCAGGACCCCAGGATCATGACCTGAGCCGAAGGCAGACGCTTAACCAACTGAACCAGCTAGGTGCCCAGTGTCTTCCCCTTCTTGATCTTGGCGGTAAGAAGTTGGATTTTGATGAAGTCATAACAGTATGAATAATTCAACTGATTCGAGCTGTTCTCAGTGTGCACACTTGGGGGAGATTCTGTAAAAATACATAACCCAGGCACCACCCCGGCTCTATCAAATTAAAATCTCTGCAGTTGGGGCCCAAGAATGTGTGTTTTGAAAGCTCCCAGGTGATCCTC
Source organism: Callorhinus ursinus (assembly GCF_003265705.2). Lineage (NCBI taxonomy): Eukaryota > Metazoa > Chordata > Mammalia > Carnivora > Otariidae > Callorhinus > Callorhinus ursinus. The sequence goes on from NW_027397070.1 coordinate 44,017,513, forward strand.
ACATGCCTGCTTGGAATTAGAGGCCAAGTGCACTGAAGTGCTCACCTTGCTTCATGCTGTGAGTTGCATACATTAAAGAAGGAAGAACTGCCAATGAATTAGTCATTTGTTTTTGCTTTTACCTTTGTTCCCAAATCTAATCAATTGTTAAGTAGGGCTGTCTTGATTATAACCATTAGTGAATAAAAGTGTGCTGTTATTTCACACCTGGAAACTTGTGCCAGCCATCATGTTCACAGATAAAACCAATAGTCCTGGTCTGTGGTCTTATTTAAGCAACTATCCTTTTAAGAATACACTTATGAACAGTAGCATAATCTGTAGATTTAATTATTTCTTGCAGTAAAAATAAAGCCACACCCAGTTTTAAATACAGCCCGAGTAAAACACAGTCTTCACACATGACTCTCTCTTACATTTAAAATGAATAGCTATATTTATTTGACAGTTTCTTTCATCAAATATTGAACGCCTGCAATGGCCAACGACTGTGGTAGGCATGGAGAATATAGCAGTGGAGGAGAAAAGGATCAGCCCTTGTGGGGCTTACATTTAAGTAGGGGAGACAGACTATCAATAAGATAAACAAGTTAAATAGTGTGCTCTGTACGTGCTAAAGAGAAAGCCTTTGTCCAACAACGATTTTATTGGGAGTCTATTGTTTTCTGGCATTGGTAGATACACAAAAATTTCTGCCTTCAAAGAGTTTATAATCTAGTACAAACACTTACTGAATGCCTCCCAGGGATATGGTACTAATTAAATTCATACAGGAAGCAAAGAGCTCCAAAACTGTGTGTGTGTGTGTGTGTGTGTGTGTGTGTATAACTATATATATATATATATTGCTCTCTCTCTGATGTTTCCAGGCCTTTTCTATAACTTCCCTTTTCACGCAGGCCAGACATTATGGCTAAAACCAGCATAGCCATTTTGTAAAACAGGAGGAGAAATGGAGAAATTATTTATAAATTAATGGACTGTGCAATTTACATTTTATTCTCATGGCTAATTATTTCTATTTTGACCAAATGTGTAGTCTTTGAAAGCCCCAGGGTTCTGAATGCTCATGCTATCATATCAAGATACTTCCTGAGAAATGGAAACTATGGGCATTTCGAACGCATATCTGGTACAGTGGTTTTCAGATTATGAGTTAAGGACCACGGCATTGGCTGGGAATGAGTCAGCGTGCAGATTCCTGTGTGCCTGCCTGCCTACCCAATCAGAATCCCTGCAGTCTGTCCTTTAACATAGAACATGCCTTAACATGCATTGGCTCTAGTAATTCACAAACACTTGCATTTGCTGGTGGATACTAATCAAGGCAGGTAAAGCAAACACATGATTATCCAAGACAAAGATGTGCATGTTAGACCCTGATGTACTGTTTTTCACTTTTTCGGAATCTGCTTCAGACCGTAACCACGGATGAGGCTGCAGACACCCCCACATCTGTGTTATAAGTGTGCATGAGGTAGGTATAGTCAGGTGGGGAAAGTCTGCAAGCCAGAGATAGCTTTTGTCCTTAAGTAAGCAATAAACAGCCACAAGCTTGTCACATTGTAGCAAATGACTGCAAAAGCTACATCCACCCTTAACCGCTTAGGAAGCTCCTATTGATGCTCCCTGAGTTACTGGGTATTGCTGTCTCTGGTGCTGCTCCAGGCTCTGAGGCTGAGCTTGTCTTTATGTCCTTCCCGCTTCCTTTTTCCTTCTGATTCATCTTTCCACTTTTAGTCTGTTTTCCCGAGACCTACTATTATTTTGTTCTTACTGATTTAACGTATGATATTTATGGAAGAGTTCTGCATTCCTTTTCTTCATTTTAAAAGCAAACAAATGGAGTATTTGTTATCAAGAGGTAAAAACAAATTGAGATTACATGGACTTTAAATTTATGGTGCCCTCTGAGGTCTTGTGAGGGATTTTTTTTCTTTCCCTTCCTCTCTAGCTACAGAAGTCTCTGGGAAAAAGAAAACTGTCAGAGCGATCAGAATATGGCGAGTCATTTCTTTTTATCATACTTTTTGTGAAGTCTGAGCCTGGTACCTCCTCCTTAGTTACAAAAATAAAGCTGCTCATGTTTGATCTGTGGCAGTAAGACCCACTTAGTGTGGAGAACTTGGCAGATCGCCTTCACGGAACACAGGTGCTCGGTTCCCTCCAATCTGTGACAGAGCCTCATGGACTGATAGAGCCTTCTCCTTTCGGGTCATCTACTCTTGATTTATTTTTGTGGGTGTGTTCTCATTGAAGCATAACATGCATACAGAAAGAGGTTCAGGTCATACCTGTGCATCGGCATGAATTTTCACTAAGTGAACATATCCATGTAATCACTACCCAAGTCAAGAACTGGAACATAACGAACATCCAGACACCCATCCTCTCATCTGTCTTCCCCGGTCATTCCCATCTCCTCCCCAAGGTAAACAGAATCTTGAATCCTAAAATCACACACACATTTTGCCTATTTTTGGCTTTATACATAATGGAATCGTACCATATGCTTTATTCTGTGTCTGGTGTCTTTAAATCAACATTATGCTGGTGAGATTCATCCATGTGTAGCAGGTAGCATTACTTTATTTTCATCGCTGTATTTACATTGTGAGAACATACAGCAACTCGTGTATCTGTTCTACTGTGGAACATTTGGAGTGTTTCCTTTTGGGGGTATTACAGATGCCGGTACATGTCCTTTGGTACACATATGTGTGCAGCTGGTGAGCCTGTACCTAGGCGTGGGGTTGCTATGTCCTATGATACACATACAGTCAACTTCAGCAGAGGTTGTGAACTACTTTGTCCCAACCAGATTGTGACAGGTAACACATCAGTAGTGAATGAGAGTTCTGGTTGCTTCACATCTTTTCTAGCACTTGATGTCATAAGTCTTTTTTATTTTAGCCATTCTGGTGAGTGTGTACTGGTTCTTCTTTTGGCTTCAATTTGATAACTGATGATGATAAGTACTAATGTTTATTAGCCTTTTAGGTATCCTTGTTTGTGAAATTCCTTTTTAGATCTTTGCTCATTTTTCCTGTTGGGTTGTCTGTCTTGTTGATTTTTAGGAGTTCTGCATTCTGGGTAGGAGCCCACTGTTGGGTATATGTTTTACATATATTCTTCTTCTCTGTGTCTTTTGAGGAATAGAAGTTCTTACTTTCACTGGGATTCAGTCCTTTCTTTTATGATTCAACTAAAGAAACCTCTGCCTCTATCATAAAGATGTTCTTCATGGTATGGTCCAGAATCTTTAATATGCAAGCCAGCAGGAATGGATTTTTAGGTAAGATTGCAGGTGCGGGTTCAAGACTGACTTTCATCTGTGTGTATTCTCTCAGCACCACTAAGATTTGGGTGATTTTTTGATTTTTGTTTTGTTTATTCGCTTAGTTTTTTTTAATAAAAAATGTTTGTGTTTTAGAATAGTTTTTGCTTGGCAGAATAGTTACGAAGACGGCCCAGAGAGTTCCCGCGTACCCCCCACCCGTTGTCTGTGGTACACTGGTCGTAGCTAATGCGTCATTATTAAGTCCATACTTGATTCAGCTCAGGACCATTGGTTTCTGACAGACGAAGTGCTGCTGGCAAATGCTGTGAGACCACGTCCTGGTAACTGAACCTTCAGTGACCCAGTCCCGTATGGTAAGAGCCCGCGTCTCTGGTCTCAGCCTAACCTGGAGAACTCAGCAGAGCTCCCGAGGTGTGGACTCAGGTCCTATGAGATCCTAGGGGGGGATGTGTGGAAATTCTACCACCGAAGGGCCTCCAGCGTCGTAGACCACCTGAACTCTCAGCCCCAGGTTTAAAAAGCCCGAGTTTTAATATGTGATGAGTAGCCTTTTGCTAGAGTCCTGTAGACTTTAGTTTTGTAATCTTGAACCAGAGTTTAAAACACATCGATGATGAAAAGCTTCGGGTTTTTATATTTAGTCAGCATGCTGTACATCACATCCCCAGGATTCATCTTATATGTGGACGTTTGTACCTTTAGACCCTCTTCCCCCATCTCCCCCAACCTCCACCCCCGCACCTGTGGCCACCACCAGTCTGTTCTCTGTATCTATGAGCTTGGTTTTTTTTTTTAGGTGGTACACATAAGTGAGATTATATAGTATTTGTCTGACTTATTTCAATTGGCATAATGTCCTCAAGGTCCATTTATAGTGTTGCAAATAGCAGAATTTCCTTCTTTTTTATGGCTGTATAATATTTCTTTGTATATGTATGTCACATTATCCCTTCATCAGTAGACACTTAGGTTGTTTCCATAGCTTGGCTATTATAAATAATACTGCAATGAACATGCGAGTGTAGACACTTTCAAGTAACTATTTTCACTTTTTCTGGATAAATACCCAGAAGTGGAATTTCTAGATCATATGGTAGTTCTATTTTAAATTTTTTGAGGAACCTTCATACTGTTCTCCAGAGTGGCTGCACCAGATTACATTCCCACCAACAGTGCACAAGGGGTCCCTTTTCTCCACGTCCTTGCCAACACCTGTTATTTCTTGTCTTTTTGATAACAGCCATTCTAACAGGTGTGAGTGATATTTCATTGTGGTTTAGATTTGCATTTCCCAGATAATTAATGAGGTTGAGCATCTTTTCATGTACCTGTTAGCCATCTGTAGGTCTTCTTTGGAAAAATGTTTATTCAGATTCTTTGCTAATTTTTTAATCAGATTTTTTTCTGTTGAGCTATATGAGTTCTTTATATATTCTGGATAATGTGCCCTTATCGGATGTATGATTTGCAAGTATTTTCTCCTTCACTAGGTTGCCTTTTCATTTTATTGATGGTTTCCTTTGCTGTACAGCTTTTTAATTTGACATAGCCACTTGTTTATTTTTGCTTTTGCTGCCTTTGCTTTTGGTGTCAGATCCAGAAACATTGCCAAGATCGATGTCAAGGAGCTTACCCCTGTGATTTCCTCTAGGAGTTTTATGGTTTCAGGTCTTATGTTCAAGTCTTTAATCCATTTTGAGCTGATTTTTGTATATGGTGGAGGATAGTGGCCCACTTTCATTCCATTGAAGAGCTTTTTTAGAGAGTCCATCTTAATGCCAGATGCCACAGGGAAGGACACGTCAGTGTGCTCCTTTGGCTTTGGGTGTGGGTGTTTGGAGAACTGTGTGCTGATCTGGCTCGGACCTGGGGAGCCTCACCATGACCCCTAGTCCTGAGGAAGGCAAGGCAGAGAGCCACTGAGATGACCAGACCTTTTACTGCTGGTTCCCCTGTCCCTCCGGTGTGCCGGCATGTTTCAGAGCGTCCCCGACCGTCTCAGCTGATTTTACCTTTTCACTTACTATGCAGACTAAGCCACAGTGACCATGTTGCATTTTTACCGCAGACATTTAAATTACAGCGAGAAAACAAGAAAGACTAGCCAGCCAGCCCCATTAATATCTTAGGAAACAGTCACTGTTCTTTCACTGGCCATAACCCCTGTCCCGGACGACACTTTGATAGCTGCCGTGTGGACCCCGGGACGCACACGTGCACACCGGGGCCCTTTGGTCTCTGTCGCGCTTCTCCTCAGCACCGTGGGTTCCCGGCACTCTGCCAGCCCGGTGGTCTTCACCAGTGCCAGAAGTTCCCCGAAAGAGGAGCTCCATCCTGCCGCCTCGCAGCTCGCGCCTGCCTTCCCCTCCCCCTCGTCGTCCTCCTCCTCCTCGTCCGGCCCCCGGACCTTCTACCCCCGCCAGGGCGCCACCAGCAAGTACCTGATTGGGTGGAAGAAACCCGAAGGAACCATAAACTCCGTGGGATTTATGGACACGAGAAAGTAAGGATTCTTTTGCTTCTCTTGCTTGGGTGGTGTGCTTTTAACATGACGGAGAACAGAAAAGGCTGAGGCAGTTTCCTGCCACAGAGGAGGCCGGCTAGGGTTTGGTCGGGAGATTTTCTTTTTTTCTTTTCCTCCTGAGGAAAACTTACCTTAAATTATTTCTCTGCACTTCATTCCTTAAATAAATTGTGTGGCCCAACATGGATTTGAGAATCTTAGATCTTGTAGGAAGGAGTATGTCTGAACAACAAACTTCCGAATAATTGACCCTCTGGCACGAAGGTGACACTCTCCCTTTGATGGTAATCATCACAGCCTTCCCATGGAATTTTTAACTTAGGAACCACCAGACGGAGTATTAGAAAGGGACTGCCCGGAATATAAAGAACTTTTTGACAAAGTAGTACGGGGGGTGGGGGGGATTCCAAATGATTCATTCAGTTATGTTGTTTGTACAAAAGTTACATTTGGGATTCATAGCCTGTGGTCTTATTAACAAGTCTTGCTAATTTTGGCTTAGTGGAGGTAATGGTTTCTTGTAGGAGAGCAATTTATCCATCAGATTTTTATTTTGTGCTTCCAGTTGGTTGTGTTTCCTTCACAAGCATTTATCCAAGCAGATTGTCCTTTGCTCTCCTTTAATATGTCCCCCCTGACTTCCAGCCTCGGGGTCCATCATGGCTTTACATCACCCTTGTCTGCTTGATCTCTCCCATCTCTTCCCTTCAAGGCGCCATCAGAGTGATGGCAACGAGATGGCCCACACCAGACTGCGTGCCTCAACCAGGGACCTCCGGGCGTCCCCCAAGCCAGCCCCCAAGTCCACCATCGAGGAGGACCTCAAGAAGCTCATCGACCTGGAAAGCCCAACTCCCGAATCCCAGAAGAACTTTAAGGTACAGGACAGAGCTCGGGGCACATGGCCGTTAGGGAGGCCAGGGGCACCCTCCGGAGGTGTTGGCTCCCAGTTCCTGCCCTCTCCCACTCTGCCCTAAAATTAGCTCCCATCGTTCTCCAAGCATTCTGTCCCCGCTGCCACACCTCTTAGCCCCTGTCCTTACCACCCTTCCTTTATCTTCTTTAAGCGTACCCCACTCCCAGTGCACAAGCCACGTTCTCTCACAGACATTAGCTCAGATGACACTGCTTCAGAGAACTTGGCAGAGCACCTGTGGCTCCCTCATCAGACAGGAAGTGTTCTGTAAATGCTTTAGTGCCTTCTGTCCAAAGGGTCTCTCCCTCCCGCCGCCAGTAGCTCCCAGTAGCTCCCAGTTCACGTCCTGCCCTGGGTGCCTCACCTCTGCCCCCAACCCCAGCCAGGCAGGCCTGCCGGCTGTGCACCGTGTACTTACTGTCCAGTCAGCCAGAGAAACGGCCTGATGGACACCCACTCTCTTCACCCCAACCCCATCCTCCAAAAGCCACCTCTGCCGCTCAGCAAACTAGGTCTATACACTTACCTTCAGAACTTTCTAGACTCTCTTTACTTGGCAAAACCTTCTCTCCACTTCCCTCGCAGAATTCCAGACTAGAAATGTCACCTCTAAAGCCAGCCTCCCTCCCCATCAAGTCCCAAGTGTGTGCTCAGGATTTATGTTTGTGTGTCCGTGGCCACGTGGAAGGGTTTGTTCTGCCCACCTCAGCTCGGAGGACTCCTGAAGACTACTTGAGTCTCTCTGCTTTCTTGTCCTCAGAAGTGTGCCATTCTCACCCCCCCAAGGCTCGGAGCTGGCCTTTGTTGAGTGGGGTCCAAAGCTCTGAGCACAAGGCATTTCCCCGCGCAGTATGCCATATGGTCCCAGAAGGAGGGAATCCACCCCCAGGAAGGACAGCACAGCAAACTCGCACATGTTCTGTTGTCCAGGTTCTTAGCTGAATGACTGAGTAGTCTGTTGGAAGTGACTAGTGAGTGTAATTGAAGTGACTAGCGAGTGTAATTTAAGAAGAACTCTGACAGTTGATTGAAAAGGTAAGCTAAAGTATTTCCCTAACCACTTGCTGTCCTCAAGCTGGCGTCAGAGTACAGAGGGCATGCCCAGCAGGATGAACTGTGTGGCCTTGTCCGTTCCCACTCAGGCTTCTCATCACCTGTGTGTGCGCGCCTACCTCAAGATAGGTCAGACATACCCCCTAAACTGAAAGATCAGCATTTACAGAAATTAAAAATGTACTCCAAAGGCCATTCTGGCATTCTTTTGAGAAATAAAAGATTTATTAACATAAACATTAACATCATAAATCATTTTAAAGACTTGCCATTCTTGATTTCTGTGATTTCTGTTTTATAAGCCAGCACTTAACAGTTCTGACTCATCACGCAGGGTACAAATGGTTTCCTTAGCAACTTCGCAAAAGATAGTGCTTGAAACTTCTTTAGCCATCAGAACCCAAAGAGATGTATTAAAATGTTTAAGTACCAGTTTCAAAATAAAAATTTTTTCAGATTTTTCCTTTGAGGTTAGAGGAAAATAAAACCTGCCCTGAGAGGAATCTTTCCTCCAATTCTCAGTTTAACATTTTTGGAAAGGGACGAACTCAGAGCTTTCATTCTTTTGATTTACTCATGCCGTGGAAATAACTGAAAGCAAATGTCTGTTTTGCCCTTATTCCTATTCTTGGCTTTTATTTCCAAAATGAATTATTTTAACATTCCTAGTTGAAACAGGGGTGCACTTTGTCATGACTGCATTGCTGAGACCCTCTGCAAAGAAAACGCTCTGCTGGCTACTCTGTTACTAGGAAGGGCTGGAAATAAGGCTGTTTTTTTCTGTGTGTCGTCCTTTTCAGTTTGGTCTCAGATGACTTTAGCTAACTATCTCCGTGTATCTTCCGAGATTCTCCGTCAGAATGCCCATGGCTCTGCTGTGTCAGGAAGGCCAGCATGCCCTTGAGAAGTCTTCCAGGCCATGCCTGGCTCAAGGCCCCGAGCCACTGCCTCAGGTGTCAGGGTCCCAGCGGTGGCCATCTTTGGGCCGTGATACTTGGAACCCACTCGGACCACATTGGCTTTCTTGGATAGCAAGTGCCTCTTGGAAGTGATCGTTAATATCAAATGACAGGGTCACTCCCAGGCTGATTTGCCAGCAGAGTGAGATGTCTGCAGCAGGACGTGGCAGGCTGTAGCTCAGAGGTAGGGGCCTGCAAGGCCTAAGCAACCGCTGCAGAACTCCTGCCTCAAGGAAAATGGCAGAGCTCAAACATTCTAAGAAACCTCATTGGCAGGCAGAGCTGAGATCACCTTGTCTTCCCCAAGGGCTGCGTCCAGCGGCAAGTGAACAGGCACAGTGCAAACCCGTAGTCCTGATTTGCAGCCAGACTCTCAGGCGTAGACCACAGGAAGAGGCTTCGTGCAGCGTCAGTGTTCGGGAAGAGCTGGTGTTTGCTTACTGCAGGTGCAGGTGACCCCTTACACAGAAGCCAGGAGGACTGGAAAGAGTGAGAGAACAGGAGCCGGACCTGGAGCAAGATGCAACTCCTCTAGGCCTTGTTCCTCAGCTTTGAAATTGATCCATGGTGCCCAGATGATTTTAAAGTTCAAGAACCGCCCCCCCCTTTTTTTAATAAAATTATACACAGAAGTCCAATATGGAGAAGTGAGAAAGCGCAGTTTCTCTGATGGGAGGGGTGGGTGTCATGGGCGCCTGGGTCCCACCTGAACATCTCTTCTCCCCAGGCAGTGATGCAGTGATGCAGTGATGCAGTGATGCTGTGAGGAGCCTGTACAGTCCCCTGGAGCAGTCTGTAACCCCCCCCCCCCCCAGCCTGATGTGCTCTCAGATCCCTTGCGAGTTAGCATTGACTCCGTGGTGGTTCTTTCCCAGGGCTGGCAACACTGGGCACCACCAGCAAGCACCCTGCAAGGCAGGCCACGGCGCTCTTGGAACCAGATCGGTGTGCACACACTTTCAAGACTGGAGGGGAAGAGGGTTGGGGTGAGGGGCCACCCCAATGTGTTGGGACAAGACGACTTTTTTTTAATGGGCGGAAAACATCAAGGCAGATTGCTGCCTTCCATCTCCTACCCTGCCTCCCTTTAGTGCAAGATGTTTTAACTTTTAAGAAAGCATGCCGCTCCAAGGATCTCTTCAAGGTAGAGGTTCACTGCCTTAAAGTATGTTAATATTTCCCAAAGAGGCTGAAACTAGAATTGGTGGAAAACCTCCTTCCTGTATAACCATCAGGGTGGGGACAGTCACTAGAAAAGGAAATCCCTTTGCTGAACCCAGAAGTGCTAAAAAAGATTGGGGGCAGTGTTTGAATGGAGAGATCTGGGGCCTGGCCTGGTAATTTTTAAAATTATAATCAGCAAGCCATTTAACCTCTGTAATGCCCACAAAAGGGAAAGCACCATTTCCATACCTAGTTCCCTGTCCTTAAAGACTCACAGAGCATTTATCACAGCAGCTTCATTTTCTAGGCAAGCGTATATGTACCTTGCTCCTAACTCATCACGAATTTTTAGAAGGGAGCACAATTTTTACACAGTTGGCTACACCTGAGGCTCATTTACAATGAGTTTGATTAATCATTTTTTCATATTTATGCAGCAACTGTGCACACCACTTCATGGGTAGCTTTGACTTGATTAACCCTTGATTTGATGAACGGAAGCCTGTGCTTCCAGAGCGCAGGAGTGAACCCGAGCGTCAGCTCGATTCTCGGCGTCCTAAATGGGGACGCGGCCGTGTCCTTCTCTCTCTGCCCCTTCAGAGTGTCCCGGAAAGTCCCACAGAGGTCTTCTGGCAGCTATGACTCAACCCCCTACTCACACCCTCACCTGTCCTCCAAGTGTTCTCCCTGTCAAGGTGAACACTAGTCTAGGAAGGACTGAATAAATGCAACTTTGTTGCTAACAGGCCAAATACTCTGTTGGCTCTGAGGCTGGATATTTAAATTCTGTTAATGTGTCCGTTGTTTCTCAACGAATGGGATTCTCAGAAGCTTGCTTTTTGCAGAAGAACCTCAACTAAAATCAAATCTGGTGACAAAAACAAAAGACGAAAGAGAACAGCTATCTGGAACTTATGCCATTTATATAGAAATATATAGGTGGCTTCCCTATTTTAGTGAATAGAAATCCATCCTAAAAAAGCAATCTCCAAAACTCATTACATACACTATCAGTAGTTGCTGTGTATCAAGAGGCCCCTCCTGCTAGAGCTACTCTGTCGTGAGGACCGATGCCGTCATATAAATACTCGTCTGCATGCTCTTGTTCAGTTCCAGGCGCTTTCGTCTCCTCAGTCTCCGTTTCCTACCACCCCTACGGCAAGACGGGCCCTGCACCGAACGCTGTCGGATGAGAGCATCTACAGCGGCCAGAGGGAGCACTTCTTCGCTTCCAGGGCTTCGCTTCTGGACCAGGCGCTGCCCAACGACGTCCTGTTCAGCAGCACGTACCCTTCCCTGCCCAAGTCTCTCCCCTTGCGGAGGCCTTCGTACACCTTGGGAATGAAGTCGCTGCATGGTAAGTGGGGCTTGTGCGCTCAGCTTTGCAGCTCCCCAGCCTCCCTGGGTCAGCCTCGCACCTGTAATCCCAGACCACAGGGTACAGATGCTCGGCCTCGCCAGACCCTAAAAGTCATCTGGGATGCCTGTTCTGGTTTGGGTTATAACTTAAGACATTGTATTAGTTTCAGTGGTACAACATGGTTCAATGTTTGTATATATTATGAAATGGTCACCACAGTGAGTCTAGTTAATATCTGTCACCTTGCATAGTTGGAAGGTTTGTTTTTTTTTTCTTGTGATGAGAACTTCTAAGATGCCTTCTTAGCAACTTCCAAAATGCAGTAATTATTAACTGTAGTCACCATGCTGTACATTACAGTAATCCCCATGACTTATTTGTCTTTCTCTCATTTATTTCAATCAGCATAGTGTTCTCAAGATCCATCCGTGTTGTTGCAAATGAGATTTCATTTTTTAAGACTGAGTAATATCCTACTCTGTGTGTGTGTGTGTGTGTGTGTGTGTGTCATTCATCCATTAGTGGACACTTAGGTTGTCTCCATATCTTGGCTGTTATAAATAATGGTGCAGTAAACTTGGGTACATATATTTTTTTCAAGTTAGTGTTTTCATTTTCTTTGGATAAATACCCAGAGTGGAATTTCTGAATCTTATGGTAGCTCTGTTTTTGAAGAACCTCTGTACTGTTGTCCACAGTGGCTGCACCGATTTACATTCCCATTAACAGTGTGCAAGGGCTCCCTTTTCTCCACACCCTGGCCAACACTTGTATCTTCCCTTTTTGATAATAGATATTCTAACAAGTGTGAAGTGGTATCTCATTGTGGTTTTGGATTTTGCATTTCCCTAATCATTAATGATGTTGAGCATCTATTCATTTACCTCTTGGCCATCTGTATGTTGTCTTTGGAAAAATGTCTATTCAGATTCTCGCCCATTCTCTAATTGGTTTGTTTTTTGGCTGTCGAGTTGTAGGAATTCTTCATATATTATGAATATTACCCCCTTATCAGATTTGCAAATATTTTTTCCCAGTCCATAGGTTGCCTTTTCATTGTTAATGGTTTTCTTGCTGAGCAGAGATTTTTTAGTGTGCGTGTAGTCTACTTGTGTATTTTTGCCTTTGTTACCTTTGCTTTTGGTGTCACATCCAAAAAGTCATCATCAAAACTGATGTCAGGGAGCTTACTGCCTATGTTTTCTTCTGGAAGTTTGGTTTCAGATCTTACAATCAAGTCTTTTATCCATAATGAGTTAACTTTTGTGGTTTGGTGTAAGATAGTGCTCTGGTTTCATTCTTTTGCATGTGGCTGTCCCATAAAGACCATCCTTTCCCTATTGTATATTCTTGGCTCCTTTGTCATAAATTAATTGGCCACATACGCATATGTTTATGCATATGCATAAGGCTCTCTCTTCTGTTCCATTGTTTGTTCCATTGATGTGGAACACATAAATGATGTGTCTGTTTTGAGGCTAATACCGTACTGTTTTGATTACTATAGCTTTGTAATATAGTTTGAAATCAGGAGCGTAATACCTCTAGCTTTGTTTTTTTCCGAGATAGCTTTGGCTATTCAGAGTCTTCTGTAATTACAGATAATTTTAGGATTTCTTGTTCTACTTCTGTGAAGAATGCCATTAAAATTTTGATAGGGATTGCACTGAATCTGTAGATTGCTTTGTGTAGTATGGACATTTTAACAATATTTTTTTATGAGCATGGAATTATCTTTCTACTTATTTGTGTCTTCAGTTTCTTTTATCAGTATCTTACAGTTTACAGTGTACAGGTCTTTTACTTCCTTGGTTAAAGTTACTCCTGGGTTATTCCTTTTGATACAATTGTGAGTAGGATTGTTAATTTCTCTTTCTTATATTTTGTTATTAGTGTATAGAAAGGCAACAGATTTGTGTGAATGGATTTGGTACCCTACACCTTTACTCCATCCCCTTGTTAATTCTTAGAGTTGTTGATGGAGTCTTTAGGGTTCATAATATCATGCCATCTGCAAATAGTGAGTTTTACATCATATTTGGATGCCTTTTATTTCTTATCTAATGCCCTGAGTAGGACTTCTAATACTTTGTTCAGTAAAAGTGGTGAGAGTCCACATCCTTGTCTTGTTCCTGATCTTAGAGGAGAAGCTTTCAGCTTTCATCATGATGGAGTATGTCAGCTATGAGCTAGTCATACATGGCCTTTATTATGTTAAGGTATATCCCCTCTATACCTACTTTTTTTATTTTTTTTTTATCATAAATAGATGTTGATTTTTGTCAAATGCTTTTTCTGCATCTACTGAGATGATTATATGATTTTTATCCCACATTTCATCAATGTGTGGTATATCACATTGATTTGTGGATGTTGAACCATCCTTACATCCCTGAGACAAATCCCACTTGATCATAGTATATGGTCCCTTTTAATGTATTGTTGAATTCGGTCTACTAATATTTTGTTGAGGATTTTTGCATGTAGATGGAATAATACATCCTTCATCAAGGGTATTGCCTGTGACTTTTTTTTTCTTGTGGTATCCCTGTCTAGTTTTGGTATCCGGGTGGGTAATGCTAGCCTCATAAAATGAGTTTGGAAGTGTTCTTTTTGCTGCTGCTGCTGCTGCCGCTTCTTTTTTTTTTTTTTTTGGAAGAATTTTAAAAAGGTTAATTCTTTGAATGTTCGGTAGAATTCAACGGTAAAGTCCTCTTTTGTTTGAATCAGTAATCACAGACCTTCCAACCATCTCCTTACTAGTAATCAGTCTGTTCAGGTTTTTGGTTTCTTCATGATTCAGTTTTAGTGACTTAGCAGGTGGCACGTTAGTCTCATAATCATGATTCACTTTTGGCAAGTTGTATGTTGGGGTTTATGCATTTCTTCTTAGGCACAATTTATTGGCGTATAATTCTTCACTGTAGTCTCCTAAGATCCTCTGTGTTTCTCTGGTATCTCAGTTACCGTGTCTGCTGTTTCATTTCTGATTTTGAATCTTCTGTCTTTTTTTCTTGGTGAGTCTAGCGAAAGCTTTGTCAATTTTATTTATCTTTTCAAAGAACCATTTCTTAGTGTCATTGATCTCTGTTTTGTGTGTTTTGTTTTAGCTTCTGTTTTATTTCCACTCTGATCTGTTACTGCCTTTCTTCGACTAACTTTGGGCTTTATTTGTTCTTCTCCTGGTCCTTCAGGTGTAAAGTTAGGTTGCTTATTTGAGATGTTTCTTGATATGTAGGCATTTGTCACTATGAACTTCCCTCTTGAAACTGCTTTTCCTGCATCCCATAAGCTCTGGTATGTTGTATTTCCATTTTCATTTTTCTGAAAGTATTTCTTGATTTCTCTTGTGATGTCTTCTTTGACCCATTGCTTGTTCAGTAGCACATCATTTAGTTTCCACATATTTGTGAATTTTCCTGTTTTCTTCTTGTAATTGATCTCTAGTTTCATAGCATTATAGTGGAAAAAAAATGTTTGATTTCATTTCAGTCATGTTAAATTTATTAAGACTTGCGACCTAACATATGACCCATCCTGGAGAATGTTCTATGTGTGACTGAAAAGAATGTATATTCTTTTGTTTTGGGATGGAATATTTTGTATAAGCTGTTAAGTCCATCTGGCCTAGTGTGTCATTTAAGGTTGATGTTCCCTAATTGACTTGTCTAGATGATCTGTCCATTGATGAAAGTGGGTTATCAAAGTCCCCTACTATTACCATATTGCTATTTCTCCTTTTAGGTCTGTTTATATTTTCTTCACATATTTAGGTGCTCCAGTGTTGGGTACATAAATAAAAATGCTATGTCCTCTTACTGGATTGGCCCCTTTATCACTGTGTAATGCCTTTTTTTGTCTTTATTATAGTCTTTGTTTTAGAGTCTTTTTTGTCTAATATAACTATACCAGCTTTCTTTTGGTTTCCATTTCCATGGAATATTTTTTCATTCCTTCACTTTCAGTCTGTGTATGTCCTTAGTTCTCAAGTGACTCTCTTAGAGGCAGCGTATAGATGGGTTGGAGAAGATAGTCCATTTATATTTAAAATAATCAATGATAGGCATATGCCTTTTGCTGTTTTGTAGTTCCTCTGTGTTCCTTTCTTCTCCTGCTTTCTTCCTTCATGGTTTAATAACTTTCTGTAGTGGTAGGCTTAGCTTCCTTTCCCTTTATCCTCTGTGTATCTGTCATAGGTTTTTGCTTTGTGGTTACCATGAGGCTTTCATATAACTTATATTTATAACCATTTATTTCCAGTTCATAACAACTTAAGTTTAAATGCATGCTAAAGTTCTACATTTTTACTCTCTCCCCCAACATTTTGATTTTGATGTCACAATTCACATCTTTTTACCATGTGTATCCCTTATTAACTAATTACAGTTGACCCTTGAGCAACAAGGGAGTATGGGGTATCAACCCCCTATATGGTCAAAAATCCGTGATAACTGTTGACTTCCCAGAAACATTAACTATTGATAGCCTACTATTGACCGGAAGCCTTACTAATAACAGAAACAGTCATTTCAAATATTTTCTAGGTCATACGTCTTATATGCTGTAATCTTACAATAAAGTAGAGAAAGGAAAATATTAAAAAATCATAAGAGAAGATACATTTACAGTACTGTAGTGTATTTACCAATACTGTAAGTTTACCTTGTCTGTTTACATGAGTAACCATCTGTCAGTACCTACGCCAGTTTTGTCTTATAGGATACAAAACTGTAGATGTTATACATATTGCTAACACTAGACATTAGAAGTGAAAAGGAATGCAGACTTATTTACAGGTATAACAATTCATGCACTAATAATGAAGCAGCGGCAGCATGATTGCTCTATGGTAGCCTAGTGGAATTGATACAGCTCTTCACAGTAGCCTCGCCTATACACTAATGAAGGAATCACTATAAAATTTTTATGGCGTAAAGTACAACAGTCATATAGTACAGTTTTAGAAACATTGTTACATTTTTTAAAAACCCGCTTACCTATGACAACAGGCTGATACACAGTTTCCCAAGTTACGAGAGGCATACTTTAAGGTAATGTAATTCCTTGAGAGCAAAATTATAAAGCAGTAAGAAAACCAAAACATTATTACTTTTATATTAAATATCACTTGCATATGCCTATGTAAGGACAGGGTATCCACTTCCATACAAGACTTACACTCACTGTTCTACATGATGACTACTTTGGCGATGATGATGATGATGACACAAAAGCATCTCGTACAATTATTGCTGTACAGTCAGATTTCACACAAAACATACACACAACAGATAAGTTTATTAACTGTATGGCCTGATGATTATTTATTATTCATTAAGTGAAAGTGGATCATCATAAAGGTCTTCGCCCTTGTCTTCACGTTGAGTAGGCTGAGGAGAGGGAGGAAGATGAGGGGTTGGCCATGCTGTCTCAGGGATGGCAGAGGTGGAAGGAGAGGTGGGAGAGGCAGACACGCTCAGTGTACCTCTGTAGAAATACATTGTAATTTCTGTCTGTTTTGCTGTTTCATCTCTCTAAATATGTTTTTATACAGTACTGATCCTCCCACTGTGAGCTTTAGTTTCAGAGCCCACATCCTAGAACAGTTCATGTTGTAAAAGAAGTCACAGCAGTCTTGGAGAATCGGAATCCTTCTGCCAGACTCTCTAATGTCAGTTTGTTTTCTCATCATCTGGTGCTGGTTTGGAAGCACTCATTTCCATCCGGTCGTCTTCTTTTAAGTCCTCAGGTGTGATGTCTGTTACCTCTTGGACTTCTCCATCTTAAAACCCTTCACCCCTACCTTTTTTGCCAAATCCAGTCTCTTTCATGATTTCCTTGATGGGCTCTATCACAAATCCTGTGAAGTTATGCACAACATCCGGACAGTTTTCTCCATCAGGAATCCATTATTTCGGGCTTGATGGTTTTCATGGCTTTTTCTATAACAATGATGGCATCTTTGATATAGTCCTTCCAGAATTTCATGTTCTGTCTATCACAATTCCCACCCGTAGTGTTGACAGTCCTTTTCACAGAATACTATGTATAGGGACGCCTGGGTGGCTCAGTCAGTTAAGCATCTGCCTTCAATTCAGATCATGATCCCAGGGTCCTGGGATCGAGTCCTGCATCAGGCTGCTTGCTCAGCGGGGAGCCTGCTTCTCCCTCTGCCTGCTGTGCCTGCCGCTCCCCCTGCTTGTGCGCCCTCTCTCTCTCTGAAAAATAAATAAAATCTTAAAAAAAAAAAAAAAAAGAATACTGTGTGTGATCATCCTTAAATATTGATCCGGAGGCTGAATTAGAGATGTCGTGTTTTGGGGGCAAGTAGACCACTTCGACACCTTTGGTGTTGAACTCATGGGATTCTGGGTGGCTGGGGCATTGTCCAATATCAGAAGTACATTAAAAGGCAATCCCTTGCTGGCAAGGTACTTCCTGACTGGACAAAGCATCAGTGGAACCAATCCAGAAAAAGGGTCTTCATTGTCCAGGCCTTCTGGTACAACCAAAAGTCTGACAGCTGGTTTTGTGTCCCTTCAAGACTCAGGGGTTGTCAGGGGTTGGTAGGGTTTATAGAAAAGGGCAGTTCTGATCCTAAACTAAACTGCATTTGCACAACAGTCATTAGTCTGTCCCTTTCTGCTTTAAATCCTGCTGCTCACTTCTCTTCATATGGAGTAAATAATGTCTTTTGTGGCATTTTATTGCAGAACAGGGCACTTTTGTCTGCATTAAAAATCTGTTCAGGCAGATATCCTTTCTCCTCAATGATTTTCTTAACGGTGTCTGGGAACGCGTCTGCTGCCTCTTGGTTGGCAGAAGCTGCTTCTCCCATTATCTTGACATTTTTAAAACCAAACCTCTTTCTAAAATTATCAAACCATCCTTTGCTGGCATTAAATTCTGCAGCTTTTGATCTCTCACCTTCCGTTTGCTTTGAGTTGTCATATAATGACTTCGCTTTTTCTTGAGTCATGTTAGAGTCTGTAGAAATGCCTTTCTTATTAGCAGTCCTGTACCCACCTGATAGCTGCATTTTCAATAGGAGATCGAAAGGTATTTCCCAAAAAGTACAAGGTTTTTATGCCTACTGGCACCGCTCCAGTGACAGCTTTGTGAATTTCCTCTTCTTGTTTTCACAGTGGTCCTTACGCTAGATTCATTTACCTTGAAATGGCAGGCGACCGCAGCTGCAGACCTCAATCTGTGATACATATCAAGCAGTTCAACTTTTTCGTGTCATTTCATATCTTTTCTGTTTTGGGGGAACGCTTACAGCATTACTAGTAGCACTTTGAATGGATCCCATGGTATTATTCAAGGTTTATGGTATTGCACTAAACACGATGAAAAGTACGTGCGAATGGAGACCAGTTTTTACCGGATACCCAATTTACTGGAGAGCTGAACTGCTCATGTGAAGATGATTAGCCTCACATGCATTTTAAGTGGATACCTTGAACACTAAGCCTCACTGCAGTAGCCTCAGGAGGTGGCTATGAAATTATTACAGTAGTACACAGTATGTACCATAGTTAATTTTGGGCAATTATGATGTAATACTGCATCTTTGTTCACATTTCTCTCAACTGTGAGTGGTGCCATGTATGGTATGCGTGAGTTTTAGAAAGTTTTTTTAACTTTTTATAATACATTTGTATATATTTTTGGCATTCATGACATCTTTTTTTAATTTCTAAGCTGTGTAGTTTGTCTGCAAGTTTCTGAAATTGTTGCAAATCTTCAAAAATGTTTCCGAAATATTTATAGGAAAAAATGCACATAGAAGTGGACCCATGCAGTTCAAACCTGTGTTGCTCAAGGGCCAACTGTAAGACAATTATTTTTATTATTTTTGTCTTTTAACCTTCTTACTAGCCTTGTAATTAATTTACTCCTGCCTGCACTATGTGCTTACCTTTTCCAGTAAGGTTGATATTTTTATGTTTTCTTTTTACTAATTAGCAGTCCTTCTTTTCAGTTTAAAGAAGTCCCTTTAACATTTCCGGTAAGGCCAGTCTAGTTGTGTTGAACTCCTTTAGATTTTGTTTTAAAAGATTCATTTATTTTAGAGAGAGAGCATAAGCAGGGGGAGAGACAGAGAGAGGGAGACAAGCAGACTCCCCACTGAATGGGGAGCCCAACACAAGGCTCAATCCCAGGACCCCGAGATCATGACCTGAGCTGAAATCAAGAGTCGGATGCTCAACTGACTGAGCCGCCCAGGCGCCCCTCCTTCAGCTTTGTTTGTCTGGAAAACTCTTTATCTCACCTTCGGTTCTGGAGGACAGCTTTGTTGGGTAGAGGATTCTTAGTTCGCAGTTTTTTTTTCTTTTAGCCACTCCCTTCTGGTCTGGAAAGTTCCTGTTGAAAAGTCTTACTGGGGATTCATTTGTACGTACCAAGTTGTTGTTCTCTTGCTGCTTTTAAGATGTTCTTCTTGTCCAACTTTGGAGACTAATTGTAATGCGTCTCGGTGTGGGTCTTTTTACATTCATTGTATATGGAACTCTGGTCTTCCTGAATCTGCATGTGTGTTTCCTTCCTTAGGTTAGGGAAGTTTTCTCTCTCTTCTTCTGGGACCCCTATAAATAATGTAAATGTTGGTCTGCTTGATATTGTCCTATAGGTCCCTTAAGCTATTTTCACTCCTTTTCATTCTTTTTTTCTTTTTGCTGTTCTGATTGGATGAGTTCCATTGCCTTGTCTTTGAATTCACGGATCCTTTCTTCTGCTTCATCTAATCTGCTGTTGAACTCCTCTAGTATATTTTTCAGTTCAGTGATTGTATTCTTTGGCTCTGTGACTTCTGTTTGACATTTCCTTATATTTTCTTTTTGTTGAAGTTCTCACTATGTTCATTCGTCTCCCAAGTTCAGCGAGCATCTTTGTGTCCATTATCTTGAACTCTGTCAGGCAGATTACTTATCTGCTTTCCACTAAGGATTTTTTCTGTGGTTTTATCTTGTTCTTTGTTCATTACATATTCCTCTATTTCCTCTTTTTTCTAGACTCCTTGTGTTGGTCTGTGTGTTAGATAAGAGAGTCACCTCTCGCAGTCTTAAAGGAGTAGCCTTGTTTTGGAGATGAACCTTATCATTCAACCCTGCCCTAGCTCTTCCTTGTCTCTCAGACCTTTGTGATGGTCCAAACAGCCTATTTCATTTTTAATAGATCCCAGTAGTTGGGCTTGTGCCAAGACCAGTGTCCCAAAAGGGAGGATCTCAGTCAGCGCCTAGATTTAGGCTGATTGTAAGCCAGACCCTCTGGCGGCAGCTCTTAAAGTATGCAAATATATACAGTCCTATGGGCCCACAATTGTAAGCCCCACTGGCCACCAGAGCCAGGCGATCTCAACATGTCCCCTGGGTGGCAGTCCTAAAAACCAGAGTACTAATAAGTGAGTGTCTAAGTTCCTTTCTGAGAGATAACAATGAGCCAGAGGAAGGCAGAGGGCAAGCACAAAGATAGCATGCACTGGCCTCCGTGCCCTGTGAGCACCACCATGGACCCCTACTTGTGTGCCAAACCTGAAGCCTGCCCTAGGCCAAAGCTCTGGAATAAGCAAATAAGCCTCTTTCACAGAAGTCTGGAGTTTGTTTTTGTCTGCATTCTGTTCAGTGCCCTACATGTGGTAGTCAAGAATTATCCCTCCAGGGGCGCCTGGGCAGCTCAGTCATTAAGCGTCTGCCTTCGGCTCAGGTCATGATCCCAGGGTCCTGGGATCGAGCCCCGCATTGGGCTCCCTGCTCAGTGGAGAGCCTGCTTCTCCCTCTCCCGCTCCCCTTGCTTGTGTTCCCTCTCTCTCTGTGTCTCTGTCAAATAAATAAAACCTTAAAAAAAAAAAAAAATTGTCCCTCCAATTTTTAAAGTCCCATGGGACCCAGGAATGGAGGAGGCCCCCCCCGGCCGCCAGAGCCATATGGTCAAGGGGCAGCCCTTGGGTGGCAACCATAAATACTGGGGCACCAGGTGCATATAACAACCCTCTCCTGGCATGCTTGCTAAAAATACAATATCCAGACCTTACCCAAGACCTGCTGAATTTCAGTACAAAGGTGTAGTTTGGAGATTATATTTTAACCAAACATCCTATCTGCTACTGTGATTGGGCACATTTGGCTAACATTAAATTATTTTTTGGAGAATTGTATCCATTGGCTCCTTCCAGCCACTATAAGAACCCGGACTTGCCATTGTTCTGTCTTTCCTAGACCGTGAGGGTATTGCCTATGGTGTCAGCCAGTTGTTTGTTGACTCATTCATTCATTTAGTGAACAAGCAAGTATTAGTGTAGGGAAAAGCGTATTGATGCCAGTGGCACCTCCATCTTGCCTTTGGTTCATAAATGCCTTGTTTGCTCTGTGACCAAACTAGGTCCCAGTTTTATGAAAGACCATATTCTGGGACTATGGGTTTACATTCGTTCTTTTCCTTTCTCCTCTCTCTGTCCACCTCCATTCCAGGGTTCTACACCCACCCTGCCCTGCTGTGACCCAGCCCAGCAGACACCTGCTATGGAACCTGGGGTCCTGCTTGTTCATTAGACATATGCTATAACCTTGTCTCCCATCTGCCCTTCTCCTTCCGGGCATTCTGCCTCCATTCATACCCATGGTTCATATCCTTTCTGCTGCTTCTCTGGAACAGTATTTTCTTTGACTCCCCTGCTTGCCTCATTTGCTTTCTCCCTGCATCACACATGAGCTCTCAACCCACTCTTGTGCATGTCTGTCCACCACCTCTGTCCTGCTCACTGCTCCCCTTCTACCCGATGGCAGGCATCACTCGGGAGCATGCCAGCTTCTCACTGCCCCCTCTCCCTCATCTGACTACAGCTGGACTCTGGCTTCTCTTTTCTCCACGAGGGCACCCTCCAGAGTGAACATGTGAAATGACCACTTTTTACCATCTAGACTCTAGAAGAAAACTTCCTGGTAGTGACCAAATAGGCCCTAATCTTTTCTCCCCTTGTGTCTCCACACTGGGGCCACTCTCCCCTGAGTTCCATGGCTCCTGCAGCAATAAACCCTCTGTAAAGGCATGTCTGCATGTGTCCCGTCAGAGTAGACCCTGTCTTCTAGAGGTTTCCATTCTGAGAGAGCAACCTGGTCACTGTCCAGCTGCAGAAGGGAGGGAATGGGCTGCCCTCTGTGACCCCCCCCATCCCCTCTTCTTGCTTTCCTGGAAGTCAGGCAGCACGGTGACCCCATGTCCTAAACAGAGCAACCCTTATTGGGCTGATCCCTCAGCCCTGGCCTTGTTTTGTCGACTGTCATTGGGCAATGGGGAGGAGCGACTTCTTTTGTACATATGGAAATTTGGGTGCCAGAGATAAAAGGGCAGGAGGGTTGTGAGTGACACACAGAATTGTCTGTTCCACCTACTTACCCTTGGGAGCATGTTTAAATAGATCAGAGCATTTAATATCTGGCAGTATTTGTTGATTTCCATTTACTCATCATTTTGCTAATTTAAGCACATTAATAACTAGCAGCTGTACTTCAGAGCAGTTCTTTATGTCATTTGAAAGGGAAAATAAGCACTAAATATACTCTGGTTTCCCAGGCTATCATCCTTGGGGAAACTTTTTAACTCCTTGTAAACAGGTGTTTCTGGAGTCACTCAGTGATTTTAACTGAGATTTGAGCTTGTGGTGGCATGGATTTTTAGTGTTATAGTCCCATCCTGAGGGTGGCCGTTCTCCTGGAGTCACACACTCTGCCCTTGTCCCTGCCGCAGCTTCTGCCCTGTTGAGAGCATCTACGTGTCATGAGCCCAGCAGCCCTCCCACTCTGTTCTCTGCCTGCGTGAACTTGAGCGGTAGCAGCATGCCCTCCGACGGCAGAGCGGCCCCCTGCGCCCACTCCTCTCTGCCCCAGGCCGAGCAAAGGCTCGTCGTTATGATGGCTTCATGTTTGTGTTTTTAAAATTGTCACCTTAGAAGAAGCTCAGGCTCTTGGACTGCTGTGATCCAAAAGTGATCCCAAGAGTTGCTTCTTCTGTCCTTGGGAAGGAGAAGAATGCCGACACCAATCCTAAAATCACCTTCCTGTAGTAACTCCATTCGGGTAATCGAGCACTCTCATACAATCTGCTTTGGTTCCCACATCAGCCTGCAGACAGATCCAGCTGTGGAAATCAGTGGGCCATCCCCTGGGGACAGGGAGTCCATAGCAGGTGGCTCAGATCCCAGGGCCCAGTCCAGTGAGAATAAGCCTTATTATCCCCTAAAACAGGGATCAACAAGCTTCTCCGGTCTGGCTTCAAAATCCAGCTGTCTGTTGAAATAGGCCTCGTTGTCCTAGCCTGGATCCTTGACTCTGGGGGGGAAAAAAAAGCAAGACATGAGAGCTGCCCTGGGCCCCCCTGTAGACAGACAGCTCCCAGAGAAGCAGACGTGTTGTCTCCGTGCAAAACTAACTTTTCTGTGTCTCACACTACTAGAAGTGAGACAGTGGAGGATGATTAAAAAGCGAGTTAAGCCTGGAGGAAGCCAATTCCTAGTTCACGTCAGCTTCAGAATAGCCCCTGATGGTCTGCTGGACTAGATATGGATTCCAGGTAACAAGTGCTTGGCTAAGATCTTGAGCGGTTCTCCTGTGGGCATGAGAAGGATCTTACCTCTCCTCTCTTGCAGGAGAGTTCTCGGCCTCAGACAGCTCCCTGACGGACGTCCAGGAGACCCGAAGGCCTCCCATGCCTGACCCCGGCCTGATGCCCCTGCCCGACACTGCTGCGGATTTAGATTGGTCCAACTTGGTGGATGCTGCCAAGGCCTATGAGGGTGAGTCTGCGGACGATCTGAACAGGACGGGCGGGACCGGCAGGGCTGGGGGCTGTGAGGCTCTGGTCATTCTCTATCCGCTCTGCTGCTTTGAACACACTGACCACACAGGGTGGAGCCCGTGCAGCTGGAAACCAGTTGGCCGAACCATTACCGAGCACTCAGTAGGGCCACATGCTGTATGATTTAATCCACTGGGGCCTGATGTTTCCTCTGCATAGGAATTCATAGCATGGATGTCTCCCCTCCCCACTGGTGGGAAGGGCAGGGAGCGGGGGAATCCCAGCTGTCATCTGATTGAAAAAAACACCTATCCAGAAAGAGTCTTTGACCCCGTCATGAGGACCTCACTGTGAAGTGCACCATTGGATCTGTTAGGGATGCTTGTCCCACTTGGCCCTGCCCCCAGGCTTGACAAATGTTGGGTATCTTCTTTGTGTTGCTCTCCCGACTCTGGTAGCACGTTTGCTGTCCACGTCGTTCCTGTGCCAAGCCACCGTGTGTGTGCTTGCGACACTGCAGGCCCTTACGCCGGTGTGCTGGAATAGAAGAAACTCGGTGTAATGCTCTCCGTGTATGTGGACGTGAGGTTGTCGAATGCCTTTTGTGAATAGACTGACTTCCCTCTATGGTCATCATTCCAAATTCTTTGGTGCTAAAATGTTCTTTATAATAAACAATGATAGCAAACGAGTGGTTTAAGGTTGAGTTAGTTTCTTTGTGTTTGTTTTTTTTCCTCTCATGTTTGAAGAATTGAAAGTGGCTATTCTGTCCAAGCTACGATTTTCAGGAGAACTTGATTAGCCGACAGTGGAGTAGCCACAAGGCACTCCCATGTTAGCTGGTGGCAGTTCCCCAGTACAGATGCTCCTTTATATGATATGGTAGTAGTTTTGTGTTTCTAATGAGAGGTTTTGAAAATTTGATTTTGTTTTCTTGGCTCAAGTTTTAAGTTGGGTATATTTTGAAACACATATGGTTGGACTTTGGCTAAAACCCTCCAAGGTAGCCAGGAATCTTGTGGAAAACATACTTCTACAAGTGCATTTTCTATCATCACTGAGTGGAAAAAGCCTTGGTCTGGAAATTTGGCACAATGCCTGTTTCCAGGGAAACATTTCATAGAATGCTACTTTGATGGGTAAGAAAAAGAAGAGTACAGTTGATTCACAACGAGTGTTTTCAAAAGGGATCTTACACTGCTACTGTCCTCTTAGAGCTGAAACAGTAATTTTTTCCTACACGGGTCAGGAGATAAGGTTCCTGATGCATCCTCACACGTTGATTGGATTCGACCGGTTGTTGACCTTTGATAGACTGGGCCGGGATGTGGTTCCAAATACTGAATGGCTTCTCCTCTCCCTTCCAGTCCAAAGAGCCTCCTTCTTTGCTGCTAGTGACGAAAGCCACCGGCCCTTGAGTGCTGCATCCAACAGTGACCAGCTTGAGGAGCAGGCTCTGGCCCAGATGAAGTCCTACAGCAGGTTGGTCACCCAGTAGCGAGGTCAGCACTCTGCACCATGTGTCCCCTCCACTCATGACAGCAGGTGTGGGGAAGAGATGGAGGCCACATGGATTAGCTGACTGAAGCTCATCACCGCAGTGCCAGACTCTTCACATTTTAGAATGCTTTGTAACTCAATCCTATAAACATAATTAAACTGTTCTTGATGACTTAGTCATAATCATGAATATTCATTATTATTTAAAGCCATAATACATTTATGCTCTCGGGGCTGATCATGTAAGGTGAGAAAAATCATTTGTCTGATGTCCTTGAGCCTGGTTTTGGAGTTTCTCCCCCTTGCTGTCAGTTGATCATACTTGTAAATGTGCCCCCATCTTAGCAGCTCCCAACATGCTGCTTCAGATCGACCTTAGATCCAAGTCACCAGGAGAGGTAAGATTCGAGAGAAAATGAAAGGCAAGCAATAACTGAGGCCCAGAGGGTTTCCTTGGGAGTTGAGAGCAGGGATTTTGACTTTTGTTGAACTGTGCAGAGGCGGATTTCCATTTTCCCGTTTCACGTGGTGAGGATGTTGGGTAGATGCGTCCTGTTACTATATAGGGAAGCATCCCACAGGCCGCTGTGGTATACATGTACCCCCTGATGCAGAATAATTTCCTCAATTTGAAATCTCTCCTTTTAAAACCTTTTGAGGATGGTTAAGAATCCAGGTATCTAGGAAACATACAACAATAGGAAAAGTGAGGTTAGCCTAGGTTGTTCAAATAGGCTGTGGGACTTGTTCCTGAAGACTTGGCCGAGCAAGTCTGCAAGGAAGTGCTCTTCACAGAGAAAGCAGAAGGGTGATGGGTCGTTTGTCATGAGTATAAGGGACAGGTGCTGCACTCACTCCGATCACTGAGACATCTTGGGAGGGAGAGTGGCAGTTAGTTTGGCTGTTGAGAGCTTTAAAAAAACAAAACAAAACAAAAAACAAAACGTAGTGTCAAGGGTGCAGTGAACCCAAAATGTACCTTCTTATTAATGGGCCCTCCCACCAGGAGAAGTCTGAGTGAACAAGTCCATTTTCCTCAGAAAGGATTATTCAGCACCTAGTTCTTAAATCCTTACAGAACCCTAAGATGAGGGTGATGGTTGGCACTTTTCTTTGTTCAGTGAACAAGTGGAGTTAAATGTGTTTTTAAAAATTAAAGCATACACAAGCACGTAATTCACTTTGAAAACATTCAGAAGTCAAGATAGGCTTCTAGGAGTTTTCATTGGGCATCCCATCTTAAAAGTTTGGAGATCCTTATCATTTCATTTATTTACAGCCTGGAGCTACTCGTGCCACTGCGAGTTTTGCCCTTTGGGCTCGTAGATCTAGAATCAGCAGAAGACATCAACACAGCTCAAGTAAAGACCGCCTTTTATTCCGGGATTCCAAAACTTCAGTCTATCTGTGTCTTCCCTTTTTGACCTCTGGAAAGAGGCACCTGCGTGTTCTCCCAGTGGAAGGCTTTAGATTCTTGGTTGTGTGACTCTGAGGTGGTGTGTCTGGCTAGAGCTCACTTGGAAACTTTCTGCAGCTTGAATTCAGGTAGACAGGAGTTGGACAAAGAACAATTGACAAGGGTCTTCTGTCCAGCCAGTTGGGTGGCCTTCTCATCTGCTAGCTCTTTGGGGGTTTTTTGGTACTCCACTAGCACAGATAAATTGGGCGAAAGAACATTGGGGGCCTAAATAGCAAAAGAGACATTAAGGTTGGACTGACAAGCTTTTGAAACAGGTCTTATTTTTTAAAATATTTTAAGATATTTAGACAAGCTTTCAAGACGGGAGCATGATAACTTAGCTGCAACTGGATGAGTAACCACAGACTGTTTTCTGGGGAACCAGAGACCTACCCTCGGCTGGCCGCCCCAGGGTAGGGCTGACCTCAGCCCCTCTGCACACAGAGGAGGGGCTCTCTTCTGCTCACAGCCACTAAAGAGAATAGGAAACACTGCACGGCTTGACACTTGGGCCTGCCAGAAAGTACCTCTCCTGCTGCCAAAGAGACCAGTTTCACTTACTGTCCTGTATTCTTTGGTCGTGAAGAGCCGGCATCTTTAACAGAGGAAGCTACTGATTGGCTGCCGTTCACCCTTGCGTTACCTCTTGCTAAGATTACCATTTTCCTTTTTAGAGTGAACATGCACATTGGGTCACCGTACTGAGTAGTTTGACATTAAAAAACCATTTTACAAATACAGCGGCCTCATTAAAAATGCCAAACAGACCCAGCCGTGGAGGCTTCTGCCAACACCGTCTTTTGTTTCTTGTCCCCAGCAGTAAAGATTCCTCCCCCACTCTGGCTTCTAAAGTGGACCAGCTGGAAGGGATGCTGAAGATGCTCCGGGAAGATCTGAAGAAGGTAAACACACATTCTCAAAGCAGAGTGCCTGGTCTGTGCAAGCTGCCCTTGAACAGATGCCCCGTTAGTGGAATAACTTGGGGGCATTGTCCCTGTCTCCTCGGGACACATGCTCCACGAGCTGCTTGGCGCTCAGTTCCCACCGACACACACCGTGTGAGCAAGCCTTGTCGAGGGTGCGGAAAAGTTGTTGAACCCCAGCCAGCCCCTTGGAGCCCTCTCTGGGCCTCCCCGCCCCTTGTCTAATGGGCCAGTAGCCCAGACCCACCCCTCTTCACTGTCATTCGGGCTTTCACAGCAGGAGAACGGAATGTTGTTTTGTTTCTTAGTGGCTTTGACTATATTAAGACGGCAGCCACCCAAACAACAGTCTGAAAGTTAAGACAGCCCTTATTGAAGACATTAAAGTACACGTTAATGTCTTTGCGTTCCAAAATAAACCTTACTGAGCCTCTGGCCTGAGTATCCGAATGCCCAGTGTCAGGTCACAGATACAGAGGTTTAGGATGAAGAACAGAAATGGGTGAAGGGCACACCGGCTCCCTAGCCACCCCTCCAGCTGCTGGGTCCCAGCCCTTTCCTCCTCTGCCCTGCCTCCCAGGAAAAGGAAGACAAAGCCCACCTGCAGGCGGAAGTCCAGCACCTCCGGGAGGACAACCTGAGGCTGCAGGAGGAGTCCCAGAATGCCTCGGACAAGCTGAAGAAGTTCACGGAATGGGTCTTCAATACCATAGACATGAGCTAGGGCCAGCCGGTGGGGGGGGAGCCCCGGGAGGGGGTGGGGAGCTCTCCGCTGCGGTTTGGCGCTCCTTCGGCCATGACCCCGGAAAGCCTTCTCAGCCGACCCGCCCTCACTTCCCACTCCAGCCCCTCTCGGGGAATGCACAACACAATTATTGCAGATCAACAATCATTATCTGCCTTTTGTAGAAAAGAAAAACAAAAAAGTAAATAAAAATTTTAAAAAGTAAAATAAAAGTTTAACTGCTAAAATGTGAATGTCTTTATTTTTTTGCACAATATCTCTATCTGTTACGTATTTAAAAAAGAAAGTGGGCCTAGGCCGCCCTGGCCCATATGCCTCTATTTCCATGAGCTCTTATCAATTTCAGGTAACCCAAGCTTTCCCTCCTTATCCTGACCCATGTCATTGCTCCTAGGAAAATAAAGTTTTTGCAAATGGTTTATTTGGGGAGGGGCTTTCCTTACCTTAGTTCCTAAAATGCCTGGGGAGGGAGGCGCCTGGAGAAAATGCCTACCTCCCTTGAATGACATGTGCATGAGCTAGCATCCCTACCTTCCCGAGGATAGCGGGGTCGGGGTTACCCGCAAGTCAAGTGCCCCGGAGACAGAGCCAGGGCTTCGGGCGATGCCCCTTTCCTGTCCTGCATTGTGACGTCACTCTACCACCGGCACCCCCTGCTTCCTCTCCCCGGGAGATGGTCCCAGGTGCGCTCCTCAGAGCTAGAACTCTTTCTGTCTGGTTTAAGAGAGTCCCACCAAATTGGAATCAGCCTCTCTATAGCTTCCTGGCTCCAAACATTAATTGGTTTCAGAATTCCTCCAGAGTAAAATCTTACTTGTATGTATTTTGGTCGAAAGTATAGCTTTTGTTTGAGATGTGTGAAGATGAAAATGTGGCAAAATTGTATTTTTAGCTTACTCAAAATGGCCATATTAATTAATCCTCTCCAAAGCAAGACTTGACCAGTATTTATAACTAGGGAAAGTGAATGTTAAATTGTTTAATACTTGCTTGTTAGGAGCAACGACTGTGATCATAGAATGGGCTTTTGAAACCTGCATGTCCCAGTGTGCAATTTCAGCACGGCATTTTCTGAATCCTTTTGTGGCCAGCCAGAGGATTCTGCTGCAGAAATGATCGATGTGCTATTTTTCCTGTCTAGTGATGCAGCTGCTCTGGGCCTCTGGCCATCGTCCCAAGGCCCCCAGTCCTGCAGACGGACACACTGGGCCCACCAGTGTTAAGGGACCCGGGGAGCCCCTAGTGGCCTTGTTTCTTGCCTTCATAAAATGTCACGAAGCTGACGCCTGTGTCCCTTCAGTGGCAACTCTGATGTAGGGAACGTTCTGCGATGTCATCTGCTCGGAAGCTCCCTGCCCCAAGTAATCTCAGCTCCTCCCTCCATCCCTGAAAGAAACAGGATGGATTTTCTCTCTTCTCCCACCCCCTCCACCAGACTTTTACGGTTTCATTCATGATTGTGATTTTTCCATGGAATTTTTTTTTCGGGTGACATTTCCACCATGGAAATAGGAAGATTTCGGAGTGCTTTGTAAAGATCTCAATTGTCTGTCTCTTTCTCTCTTGGACTTGTATGAAGGAGATTGTTACGTTGCCTGCTATCTCTTTGTAAATGAGAAATATCGCTAACATCCAAGCATTCTGAAGTCTTGCTTATCCTTCTGAGTTTAGTTTTTATTTTGTCTTTCTTTCATTTGTTTGGGGACTTGGGGCAAGCTATTTATTAGAGTTTTGCAACAGAATTCTTGTTTGAAGCCTTTAAAGACTACTTGTAAAATTCAAACAATAAAATTCATTTTAAACGCTCTTTTAAAATGCTTTGGTATTATTGCTTGAGGTTTTCTTATTTTAAAGACCACCCAGTAAACTCATTGACCCTCCTTGCAACCAATTTTTTCATGAGGTTCCATTAACGCTAAAAGATGATTCTTCAAAGTTTCTGTCCCTCTCAGAATGTTAATAACCTTTTTTACTCTGTTCACATGTCCTTAGAGAATTCCTAATTTGGCTTCTCTGCTTATAATTTAATATTTGCAGAGCACTTTCTAATTAGTTGCCTCTTCATTATCCATGTGTGGATTTTCCATAACGACACTCTCATTCCCTGAGACCAGCACATTTTTGGACTGCCTCTACTGCATCACCCAAACCTGAGTTAGATGTTGTGTGCTCAGGGAATACAAATGCTTGTTAATATTAGGCTGTGCAAAATATAATTAGAAAAGTTAATCTACTGAAAAAATCATAATGCATTCCAAAGCCAAATGGAACCAAATTTTTAAAATCTACCACATCAGTGTTCCTCTCCACTGGTGCAGCTAATTGAGAACTGACAGAGTTCCTTCCTTTTATCTGGTTCAAGAATTCTACAAATTCTAGAGTTACAAGACAGGGTAAGACTGGATGCCACAAGATAAATCTCATTAGCAAGCTAAAAGGGTCTGTCTAGACCATGATTCTTAGCTGGTTAGAAGGGCTTGTCCATTATTTCTGAAGGGCTCGGAGGTGGGTTGGGAGTCCCTGGGAGAAGGTGCCATGAGCCTACGTGGATGAAAGGTCTTCATATATGCCATTTGGTTATGCTTCATATCTGCTGCCTATGATAAACAGATGGGGTTGGGTTGGGTTACCAACTCCTCAGATGGGGATAACATTGATAGTCCAAGGGCAAAGGAAATAGGCGCAGTGAGCGTAAGCCCCTTGTCCCTAGTTAAACATAGAATGATAACTTGAACAGATTCCAGTCTTGCAGCTGATCCATTTCAGCAACGTGGTGCTGCTTCCCCGTCTCAGCCAAAGCTGAGTGCTGAGAGCTGTCCTTGCTTACTCTACCTGAGCGCATTCTGTTACTCCTCCTATACGGGTCCTCTGCCAGGCACGGTCTGCAGCTCGTTTTAGCCTTCAGTGTGGACCTCTCATGACCCATTTTCAACCTGAACGATCTCCCGGACAAAATAACCTAAGCTTTGGGTACCTTACTCTGTATCTTTAGACAAATGCTTTCCATAAGGGATCTCGTCACATATTTTGGGGGTGAATCTATCATTCTTTTCCCTTAACCGAAGTGCTCTGTATTCCTTTAAATGGGCCAATCTCCCTCCACATTTTTGTTACATATTTGTTAGCACACCCCCATATCTCTAATGAGTCCACCCAGCCACACCTCTCCTATGCATTTCTGTAAGTCAGCATGTAAGAAAAGCATCATAAAATGGTATCCACCAATAAAATCCAGCCTCTTTTGCAAGAATATACAGTTTGGGAAGATATGGGCTCTCCAAAGTAACACAGACACCTCCAAGCCCCAATGCCTTCCACACTACCAGCCCACTGCACACATTTATGTACCTGGCCTGGTAAATAGGCATTCAAGTTGCTGTCCCCTGGATCCTACTGCCAAACCCAAGAGAGCCATTACCTTCCCCAGCCGCAGTGCCCATCATACACACACACCCCCCTTACACCCCTCCCACCTTCACCCACCCGGTGTTCCTGGGAGTGAATGCTCTTAGAAAATACACTGAAGGAAGGAGTTCTATTTAAGTTCAAATAGCAAACTAGAAGTGACTAACAAAGTTACCTGGAGGTGGTCCTTCAGTCACCTATCCTATTGAAGAGGTAAGACAGGGGCGCCTGGGTGGCTCAGTTGGTTAAGCAACTGCCTTTGGCTCAGGTCATGATCCCGGAGTCCTGGGATCGAGTCCCGCATCGGGCTCCTGGCTCAGCAGGGAGCTTGCTTCTCCCTCTGACCCTCTCATGCTGTTTTTCACTCTCTCTCTCTCAAATAAATAATAAAACCTTTAAAAAAAAAAATGAAGAGGTAGGACGGATTTGTAACTGACCTAGTAGTTTTTCTAAAGAGCTTAAGAGTATATGAACACAGTTACTTCTTAAAGCTGCTTAAATGTTCTGCCATCTTAAAAACAATGAATATGCTTAGCAAACTTTTGTTTTAGTTGGTACAAAGAGAAACTCGGCCCAAGGTAGGTTCATATCAAATCAATGAGGCTATGGCTATTAAAACATGCACCATAAATGCAATCTAGCTTAATACTAAAGATTCCAGCTGGAGTCGAAGCTAGGGCTTCCTTCATAGGCCCTGGGAACAAGCAATTCTACCTCTAAAAAGAAAAGACCTGGTGGCAGGTAGGAGGGGTGGGGGTATGGAGTTACCGACCACCATCTTTAAGTATTTGACACACTGTGGTATGAAGGAGAAACCAGCTTTGACATCTGTGGTTCGAGAGGCAAACATGGAACCAGTGGATGTTTGTTGCAGGAAATAGATTTTTTCGCTGAGATAGCTAATCAATGGTGACTGGGTGGTTTCCTGGGCTCAAAGCCAAGAATTAAGAGTCAAACTAGGAACCTCTTCGTGAAGATGACATCCTTTCATCTTTCTTAGTGGACTCTTGCTCTCTTTAAATGAACTTGGGGTCATGAGTCAGACTCAGGAAGGAAGGGAACCTATAGAGATAGGCAATTCTACCTCCCAGCCCAGACAGGACTGAATCTGCTCTTCATCGTCCAGCCACCTGAGCGTGAGCACGTCCACTGACGGGGAACTCACTCCTGCCTGGGGCAGCACATTGTATCTTTCAGGGTCTCTTTTAAGTCATTCCTTTCATTTAGGGAAAGTCCATTTCCCTTTCATTTTTGTGACTTCCCCCAGTCCTACCACTTCGAATTACACAAACAGAAATTTCTCTCCCCAAGTAATAACCATCAATATGTTGGAAAATGTCAGGTCTTCCCAATGGTAGTTATTCCCTGGACAAAAACTCCCTATTCATTCAACTTTTCCTCCTGGGTCATGGATTCCGGTCCCTGCCCCACAATAATATAATCATGTAGGATATGCCTTAAGGACACAAATGCTCTACATGCATTATTAGCCAATCGAGCCTCACAACTGCCCTGTGAGGTGGGGCTATTATTGTCCCCATTTTACAAAACAAGAAACTAAGGCCTAGAGAGGTCAAATAATGTGTTTGCTGTAAAATAGCTGGTGAATGGTAGAGCTGGGGTTCAAACCCACACTTCGGATTCCAGAGCCAATAGTTATTTAATCTGTACTTTCTCAATTCCATTGGTCCAACCTGTGGGTCCCCCACATTGCCTGATTGCATGGATCCTTGCTGCAGGGACCTAGGCACTGAGCATCGTGGACACTAGATGGTAAATGGGGTGGGCTTGGGGGGCCACAGAAGATGACTAAAAGTGTACCTAAAGGCCAGAAGATGAGGAAGAAACCACCTCTTTTGGGGGCCCTTAACAGAGAGGGGACTCTGAAGTGCTTCAACATTCTTTCTCATACAATATAGACATTCTCCCTGCAAATTACAATTCAAGAAAGCATCTCTGTCCAATCCCAGGCCAAATCTAGAGATAAAAGAATCTTTGATAGCCTGAGTCAGTGGTTCCTAGACATCAGCACCACTTGGACAAGCTGTTTAATTCCTATTCTTTGGCTCTATGCTTAGAGGTTCGGTATTAATATGTCTGGAGAAGCAGGGAATCTTCATTTTAATAAGCATACCAAGTGTTTATGACATGGATGATTCCTGGATCCATTTCTTTGAGAAACTCCACCCTAAGCTTTCAAAAACCTGTGGCCAGCTCTTCTGAGCCAGGGAATAGCAAGTTAAGGCAAGGTGTTACAGGTGAAGGCTTGAGAGACTTGGATACTTTGCTGCTTCTCAGCATGGGAGAATGGCTAGCCGAGCCCAGCTGGCCAGGCAGATTCTCTACGAGAGAAGGGTAGAGGGACCCTTTGAAGAGCCATTTACTCAGTGACTAGTAATTCTCAGCTTCAGCCCACCCTACACCCAGATTTTTTTTTCTCTTTTTCTTTTTTTAACCAAGAGGCATTTGCTTAGTGGAGGTCAATTAAAATCTTTGTTTTAAAACTAACTTCTAAATATTGTATAGAACACTCATCTGTCCTTAGGATAAACTGCTACAATGTTAATTTTACACTCTGGTCTAATCAGATCTCATCACTGATGTTCCTGTAATATCCTGCTACCAGTTGTGTATCCTTATCAGTGAACAGATAGGAGTCAGAGATTTCAAAGTTGGTCCCTGTTTTCAGCAATCAAAAGACAAAGAAGAGACTTCCCTTTTCTACCTTTAAAGCTCATCTGTCAGAAAACTGCCCAAGATCCTTGCAGTCTGCTTACTGAAGAAACAGAAACAGAACAAGCCCTGTCCCACAGTGTAAATCTCAGCAACAGTCCAAACCCATCCCACTGCCAGCCAAGGTGCTTCTAGGGGGCAGGGTTCCTGGTCAGGATCTCTTCCTTTAGCCAGTGTTCTGATTATCAATGGCCGTCGAAGCCACTTCATACTAGTTACTTAAAACAACTACCACTTTATTACGCAGGCATACCTCATTTTATTGTGTTTCACTTTATTGCACATTGTAGACATTGCATTTTGTACAAATTGAAGGTGTGTGGCAACCGTGCATTGAGCAAGTCTATTGGTGCCATTTTTTTCCAACAGCATTTGCTCACTTTCGGTCTCTGTCACATTTTGGTAATTATCACAATATGTCAAACTGTTTCATTATTATTACACTTGTTATGCTGATCTGTGATCAGTGGTCATAGATGACACTATTGTTAATCCTTTTGCAGTGCCAGGAACTGTGCCCATATAAGACAGCAAACTTAATAAATGTGTGTTCTGCCTGCTCCACCAAACAACCATTCCCCCATTTCTCTCCCTCTCCTCAGGCCTCCTTGTTTCCTGAGACAAAACAGTATTGAAGTTAGGCCCATTAATAACCCTACAATGGCCCTCTAAGTGTTCAAGTGAAAGGAAGAGTGGCATGTCTCTCATCCTAAATCAAAAGCTAGAAATAATTCAGCTTAGTGAGGAAGGCATGTGGAAAGCCACCAGGCCAAAAGCTAGGCCTCCTGCACCAAACAGTGAGCCAAGCTGTGGACGCAAAGAAACCTTCTTGAAGGAAATGAAAAGTACAATTCCAGTGAACACATGACTGGTAAGAAAGTGAAACAGCCTTGCTGATAAGGAGAATTTTAGTGGTCTGGAGAGAAGATCAAACCAGCCAAAGCCTAATCCAGAATAAGGCCCTCTCTTCAATTCTGTGAAGGCTGGGCCAGGTGAGGAAGCTACAGAAGAAAAGTCTAAAGCTAGCAGAGGTTGGGTCATGAGGTTTAAGGAAGGAAGCCGTCTCCGTACCATCAAAGTGCAAGGTGAAGCCACAAGTGCTGACTTGTGTAACTAACAGCAAGTTACCCAGAAGATCCAGCTAAGATCATTCATGGAGGTGGCTGCACTAAACAAGAGGTTTTCAATGTGAATGAGACAGCCTTCCATTGGAAGAAGATGCCATCTGGGACTTTCATAGCTAGAGAGGAGAAATCAACACCTGGCTTCAAAGCCTCAAAGCCCAGGCTGACTCTCTTATTAGGGGCTAAGGTAGCTGGTGATTTCAGTGGAAGCCAGTGCTCATTGACCATTCTGAAACTCCTAGAGCCCTTTAGAATGATGTTGATTCTATTCTGCCTGTGCTCCCTGAGTGGATTCAGAAAGACAGAACATTTGTTTACAACATGGTTTACTGAATATTTTAAGCCCACTGTTGAGATTACTGCTCAGAAAAGAATCCTTTCAAAATATTCATTAACTGCTTTTTCATTAACAATACACCTGACCACCCAAGGGCTCTGATGGAGATGTACAATGAGATTAATGTTTTCAGGTCTGCTAACACAACGTCTATTCTGCAGCCCATGGATCAAGGAGTAATTTTGACTTCCAAGTTTTATTATTAAAGAAATGCATTTCATAGGCTATAGCTACATAGTGATTCCTCTGATGGATCTGGGCAAAGCAAATTGAAAAACTTCTGGGAAGGATTCACAATTCTAGATGGCATTAAGTTCATGATTCCTGTGGAAAATTGTATGGAGGTTCCTCAAAAAATTAAAAATGGCATTACCATATGATCCAAAGAAATGGGGTATTTACCCAAAGAAAACAAAAACACTAGTTCAAAAAGACGTATGCACTCATGTGTTTATTGTAGCATTATTTACAATAGCCAAGATAATGGGCGCCTGGGTGGCTCAGATGGTTAAGCGTCTGCCTTCGGCTCAGGTCGTGATCGCAGGGTCCTGGGATCGAGTCCTGCACCGGGCTCCCTGCTCCTTGGGAGCCTGCTTCTCCCTCTGCCTCTCTCTCTCTGTCTCTCATGAATAAATAAAAAAAATTTAAAAAAAAATCTTACAATAGCCAAGATACTAAAGCAACCCAAGTATTCATTCATAGATGAATGGATAAAGAAAATGCAGTATATACAATGGAATATTACTCAGCCATAAAAAAGAATGAAACATTGCCATTTGTAACATGGTCAGATCTAGAAGGTATAATAATACTAAGTGAAATAAGTCAGTCAGAGAAAGACAAATACCATATGATTTCACTCATATGTGGAATTTAAGAAACAAATAAACAAAGAAAAAAAAAAGAGACAAAAAACCAGACTCTTAAATATAGAGAACAAAGTGGTGGTTACCAGAGGGGAGGAGTGGGGGATGGGTGAACTAAGTGAAGGGGATTAAAGAGTACACTAATCATGATGAGCACTGAGTAATGTACAGAATTGTTGAATCACTCTATTGTATACCTCAAACTAACATAACCCTGTATGTTAACTATACTGGAATTTAAAACAAATTCATGATTCATGGGAGGAGGTCAAAATATCAACAATAACAGAAGTTTGGAAGAAGTTGATTCCAGCCCTCATGGATGACATTGAGTGGTTCAAGTCTTCAGTGGAAGAAGTAGCTGCAGATGTGGTAGAAATAGCAACAGAACTAGAATTGGAAGTAGAGCCTGAAGATGGGACTGAATTGCTGTAATTTCTTGATAAAACTTTAATAGATGAGGAGTTGCTTCCTATGGATGAACAAAGAAAGTGGTTTCATGAGATGGGATCTACTTCTGGTATGAAGGTTGTTGAAATGACAATAAATGTCTTAGAATATTACAAAAACTTAGTTGATAAAGCAGCAGCAGGGTCTGAGAGGATGACTTCAATTTTGAAAGAAGTTCTATTGTGGGTAAACTGCTATCAAACAGTATCACATGCTACAGAGAAATTGTTCATGAAAGGAAGAGTCAACTGATGTGGCAAACATTTTTGTTGTCTTAAAAAATTTCCAAGCCACCTCACCAAGCAACCACCACCCTGATCAGTCAGCAGACATCAACATGGAGACAAGACCCTCCAGCAAAAAGATTACAGCTCACTGAAAGCTCAGATGATGGTTAGCGTTTTTCAGTAATAAAGTATTTTTATTTTTAATTTATTTTTTATCTTTTTTTTTAAGATTTTATTTGAGAGAGAGAGAGCGAGAGAGCGTGAGCACAAGCAGGGAGGAGAGGGAGAAGCAGGCCCCCCTGCTGAGCAGGGAGCCCGATGCAGGACTTGATCCCAGGACCCTGGGACCATGACCTGAGCCCAAGGCAGATGCTTAACCGACTGAGCCACCCAGGTGCCCCTAAAGTATTTTTTAATTAGGGTATATACATTGGGTTTTTTTAAGACATAATGCTATTGCACACTTAATAGACTACAGTATAATGTAAACGTAACTTTCTTTGGTAAACATAACTTTTACATGCACTGGGAAACCAAAATATTCATGTGACTTGCCTTATTGCAGTGGTCTGGAACCAAACCTGCAATCTCACCAGGGTAAGCCTATATACAGGTCAGGAATTTAGGCAGGGCTCAGTTGAGTGATTTATCCATTCCATGTGATATTAACTGGAGTGAGTTAGTGGTATTCAGCTGGGCTGGTTTAGAGAGTCCAAGATGGCTTCACTCACATTTTTGTCCCCTCAGCAGGGCCCCTTCTACTCTCTATACAGTCTCAGAGCCTTTCCATGTGCACTTTCTAACAGTGTACTTGGGCTTCTAACATGGTATTCAAGGCTGCAAGAGACCAAGGTAGAAGTTGCCAATCTTCTTAAAAGCTAGGTCCAGAAATGACAGAGTATCACTTTTCCATGTTTTTTCAAGTCTAAGGGAAACAGATTCCACCTCTCAAGGAGAGGCTTGTCAAAGAATATGCACCATCTTTAATATCCCACAGCTGGCCTCTCCTCCTCTGGTCCCCATGTGATCAAGTGTCATCCTCTCTCAGACTCCCAAATCCTTCACCAAGACTAGAATATGAGGTTCTAGTTCAAGAGGGCAATGTAGGAGGATCCTGAATTCACCTCCTCCCACAGACACTGAATCTATGGTTACATACAGAACAATTTCCTCTGAAAAAAAGAGCCTAAAACTAGCTGAGTGACTCTTACACATTGGGCAAATGAGGAAGAAACCCACATCAAAGTGGGAGAGAGAGGCTGAGACACAATCTCACCATAAACCCCACCCATGGTGTGTGACCCACAACCAGGAGAGAACATACAAACCAGTTTGCTGAGGAGCGAAGGGTTTGAACCCCACATGTGGCATCTGAACTTTTAAGACCTGCACCTGAGAGATAAGCCCCCAAAACATCTAGCCTTGAAGCCAATGGGCTTGCATCCATGAGACCCACAAGACCCATAGCAAACGAGAAACAGTCCTTAAAAAGTTCACAGAGGCAGACTCTCCACCCCAGGATGCAGAGCAGAGGCAGAGGCTTACTTGATTATCTTAAAAGTGTCAGCCTGAGGAGCAGGCATTTAATTTAACATACATCTTAAGAGCTACTTAAAGGGCTTAGGGGCACCTGGGTGGCTCAGTCGGTTAAGCATCTGACTCTTCATTTCAGCTCAGGTCATGATCTCAGCGTCCTAGGATCAAGCCCCGTGTTGGGCTCCCTGCTCAGTGGAGAGTCTGCTTGTCTCCCTCTCTCTCTGCCCCTCCCCTTGTGCTCTCTCTTTGTCTCTGTCTCCATCTCTGTCTCTCTCAAATAAATAAATGTTAAGAAAAAAAAAGAGCTACTGAAAGAAACACTCTCCAATGGCACGGTCCGGTGGGCACCTTCTTTGCCTTCTCCTTCTTCCTCTTCCAGTTTGCCAGTATCTCCCAAAAAGGAGCTTATACTTTCATTTGGCACCCTGGTTTTGTAGCTGCCACCCAAGGGACACCTCTAACTTGCTTGGCTCTGCCGGCCAGTAGGGCTTATGCTCATGGGCTTCACAGAACTGTAACATATGGAAAAAGAGTGTTTAACTGGCTACCATCTCTAGGGCACAGCAGTTAGGAAACAGACTGTCTTTCTGTGAAAGATGCCTATTAGCCTATCTTCAGATCTCTGACCTAAGGGCCAGTCTTCTAATTAAACACACATCTAAAAGCCAACTGTAATCTTCTCCGGGCATGTCCTCCCACTCTCCCTGTGCAGTGCTCCAGAGCACAGGTTTAGAGCACAGGTTTCCCAGAGGGGAGCCTGGACACATGTCTGATGCCCCAGTTTTTAGACCAGTGTCCTGGTTTCTGTGGTTGTCACCCAGGAGATATCCCTTGATCACCTGAGGCTGGTGGCCAGTAGGACTTGTGTTCATTTCAATGTGACCGTAGCCAAGAAAGAAATGGTTCTTTACTATCATCCCAGGGCTCAGGACAGAGGGAGCAGAGAGAACTGCCAATTCCCAATCTTCCCCTGAGAGAGGTATATTTGCGTATTTTAAAACCTGCAGCCTAAGGGTCTGGCTTCCAATCAGCCTTGATTCAGATGCTGACTTAGATCCTCCCCTTTGGGACACCAACAAGTGTTGGCACACCTTCATCTACTGGGAGCCACTAAAAATAAAATTGGCTGTTTGGGAGAAAATTAAGAGCTAAGGCAGGGTTGAACAATAAGCTTCATCACCTACATGAGGCCATCCCTTCAAGATTGGGAGAGTTGGCTCTTTTATCTAATACATAAAAACCAACAGACACACACACACACACACACACACACACACACACCCAACAAGGAGAGTCAAGAAAAATAAAGAAATAGACAAATACATTTCATACAGACAGCAAAATGAAACTTCAGAAAAAGATCTTAATGAAATGGAAATAATTAATTTGCCTGATAAAGAGTTCAAAATATTAGTCATAAAGATGCTCACCGAGCTTGAGACAAGAATGAATTAAAGTGAAAATTTCAACAAAGAGAAAATATTAAAAGTACCAAATAGAAGCCACAGAGCTGAGGAATACAATAACTGAATTGAAAAGTACACTAGAGGGGTTCAACATCAGACTTGATGAAGCAGAAGAAATAAAGACAAGGCAATAGAACTCACACAATCAGAGCAGCAGAATGGAAAAAA
This sequence comes from Callorhinus ursinus, assembly GCF_003265705.2. NCBI lineage: Eukaryota > Metazoa > Chordata > Mammalia > Carnivora > Otariidae > Callorhinus > Callorhinus ursinus. The sequence goes on from NW_027397070.1 coordinate 44,058,521, forward strand.
AAAAAGCAAAGATAGTTTAAGGGACCTATAGACAATATCAAATGGACCAACATTTGCATTATAGGGGTCCCAGAGGGAAAAGAGAGAGAAAGAGGCATAAAAACTTGAAGAAATAATGGCTAAAAATGTCTCTAACCTGGGGAAAGAAACACACATCCAGATCCAGGAAGACCAGAGATCTCAAAGAGACCCAAACCGACACACATTATAATAAGAGTCTCAAAGAGAAGGAGAGAGTCGTAAAAGCAGCAAAGGACAAAACAACTTGTTATATATGAGGGAACCCTCCTAAGACTATCAGATTTTTCAACAGAAACTTTATAGGCCAGAAGAGAGTGCATGATATATTCAAAGTGCTGAAACTAAAAAAACTTCCAACCAAGAATACTCTACCCAGGAAAGTCATCTTTCACAATTGAAGGAGGGATAAAGAGTTTTCCAGACAAGCTAAAGCTAAAGCTAAAGCAGCTCATCACCACCAGACTGGCCTTAAATTTTAAAGGGACTTTAAACTGAGAGAAAAGGGTACTAATTAGTAACAGGAAAAACATATGAAAGTATATATCTTACTGGTAAAAGTAAATATACAGTATAGTTCAGAATAATCTAATGTAAAGATGGTAGATTGATTACTTATAAAGCTACTGTGAAGATTAAAAGACAAAAGTAGTAAAACTATAACTACAATAATACATTAAGAGATACACAAGATAAAAAGATGTAAATTGTGACATCAAAAGCAAAAATGTTGGAGGTGGCAGAAAAAAGGCAGAGCTTTAGAATGTTTTCAAACTTAAGTTGTTACCAACTAGAAATACACTGTTATAAATATATATTCTTTTATATAAGCCTCACAGTAACCCCAAAGCAACAAATCTATAGTAGACACACAAAGGATAAAGAGAAAAGACTCTAAGCACACCACTAAAGTAAAAAAGTTCACAAAGGAAGAGAGCAAAAGGAACAGAGAAACTACAAAACAGCCAGAGAACAATGAACAAAATGGCAATAAGGACATACCTATTGCACATCACTGTAAATGTAAATGTACCACAGTTTCCAATCCAAAGACATAGTGGCTGAATGGATTAGAAAAAACAAAACAAAACATAATCCATCTATATGCTGCCTACAGTTCACTTCAGATATAAGGACACGTGAAGACTGGAAGTGAAGAGATGGGAAAAGACACTCCCTGCAAATGGAAACCAAATGAAAGCCAGGATAGCCATACTTATATCAGACAGAATAGACTTCAAGACAGAGACTGTAATAAGAGACAAAGAAGGCCATTACATAGAGGGATCAATCCTATAAGGATATAACATGTTTTCAAACTTAAGTTGTTTGTGAATAAAGAAGGATTCACAATTGAAGGAGGGATAAAGAGCTTTCTCTTTATTTATTCACCTGATATAGGAGCACCTAACAGACCTAAAGGGGAAGAGAGACAGCAATGTAAGAATAGCGGGGGTCTTTAATACCCCATTTACATCAATTGATAGATCATCCAGACAGAAAAATCAATAAGGAAACATCAGCCTTAAACAATGTGTTAGATCAGATGGACTTAAAGCATAATACACAGGCTTCTCAAGTGCACATGGAACATGCTCCAGGATATCATATCATATGGTAGGCCACAAAACAAGTCTTAATAAATTTAAGAGGATTGAAATCATATTAAGTACCTTCTGTGATCACAATGGTAAGAACTAGAAGTCAGTTACAAGAAGAAAACTGGAAAGATCACAAATATAAGGAGATTAAACAACAACCAATGAACAAGCAATGGATTACAGAATAAGAAAATACTTTAGACAAACAAAAATGGAAATATATCCAAATTTATTTGATGCAGCAAAAGTAGTTCTAAGAGGGGAAGTTTATAGTTATAAAAGCCTACACATCAAGAAACAAATCTCAAATAAACAGCTTAGGTTTATACCAGAAGAAACTGGGAAAAGAAACAAAGCTCAAAGTTAGTAGAAGAAAGGAAATAAAGATCAGAGCAGAAATAAAGACTAAAAAGACAACAGAAATATCAATGAAACTAAGAGCTAGTTCTTTGAAAAGATAAACAAAATTGACAAAATCTTTAGCTCGATTAACCAAGAAAAAGAGAGGGGAGGGGGTTCAAATAAAATCAGAAATGAAGGAGGAGATGTTACAACTGATACCACAGAAATACAAAGGATCCTGAGACTACTATGAACAATTATGTCAACAAATGGAACAATCTAAAAGAAATGGAAAATTCCTAATTCTATAACCTACCAAGACTGAATCATGAAGAAATAGAAAATTCCAGGACCAGAAGCCTTCACTGAGAAATTCCACTAAACATTCAAAGAATAATTAATACCACTGCTATGACCTATGATTAATACCAATGCTATGACCTATGACTTTATTTCAGGGATATGAGGATGGTGCAACATCTAAAAACCAATCAAGATCATACACCAGATTAACAAAAAAAAGATGAAAAAATATATCATCTCAATAAACACAGAAAAAAGCATTTGAAAATATTTAACATCAGTTTATGATAAAAACTCTCAACAGAGTAGATATAAAGGGAACATACCTCAACATAATAAGGGCCTTATATGACAAGTAAACAGCTAACATTATACTCAATGGTGAAAACCTGAAAGCTTTTCTTCTAAGATCAAGAATAAAATGGGGAGGCCCACTTTTACCACTTCTATTCAACAAAGTATTAGAAGGCCTAGCCAGAGCAATTAGGCAAGAAAAGGAAATAAAAGGCATCCAAATAGGAAAGGAAGAAGTAAAACTGTAACTTTGCAAATGGGCTGATACTATATAAAAAACTCTAAGCTGGATACTATATAAAAAACTGTTAAATGAATTCAGTAAAGTTGCAGGATACAAAATCAATATACAGAAATCTGTTGCATTTCTCTACACTAATACTGAACTATCAGAAAGGGAAATTAAGAAAACAATCCCACTCACAATTATATCAAAAGATACTTAGGAATAAATTTAACCAAGGAGGTGAAAAACTTGTACACTGAAAACTATAAGATATTAATGAAAGAAATTTAATACACAAATAAATAGAAAAATATACCTTCCTCAAGGAATGGAAAACTACTGTTAAAAATGAAGACTGATAATTAATAAAATTTTATGAAAATATGGATGTTGAATATTGTTAAAATGTCCATACCACCTAAAGCAATCTACACATTCAAACAATCTCTATCAAAATTCCAGTGGAACTTCTCAGAGAAATAGAACAATCCTAACATTTGTATGGAACCACAAAAAACTGAATAGCCAAAGCAGTCTTGAGAAAGAACAAAGCTGGAGGCATTACACTTCCTATTTCAAACTATATTACAAAGCTAAGGTAATCAAAACAGTATAGTATTGGCATAAAAACAGACACACAAAGAAATGGAACAGAATAGAAAGCCCAGAAATAAGCACACACATATGTGGTCAATTAATTTATGATAAAGGAGCCAAGAATATACAATGGGAAAGGGACAGTCTCTTCAATAAATGATGCTGGGAAAACTGGATAGCCACATGCAAAAGGATGAAACTGGACCCCTATTGTACACCATACAGAGAAATTAACTCAAAATTGATTAGAGACCTAAATGTAAAACCTGGAACCACAAATTCCTAGAAGAAAACATAGGCAATAAGCTCCTTCACATTGGTTGTGGCGATGATTTTTTCAGATTGACTCCAAAAGCAATGGTAAGAAGAGCAAAAATAAACAAGTGGAACTACATGAAACTAAAAGGCTTCTGGACAGCTAAACCACCCTCAACAAAATGAAAAGGCAACTTACCAAATTGGAGAAAATATTTGGAAATCATATATCTGATAAAGGGTTAATACCCAAAAAATATGCAGAACTCATACAACTCAATAGCAAAAATCCCAATCTGATTTAAAAATGGGCAGAGGATCTGAATAGACATTTTTCCAAAGACAACATACAGATGGCCAACAGACAGATGAAAAGATGCTCAGCATCACTCATTATCAGGAAAATGCAAATCAAACCCACAATGAGATACCACCTTGCACCTGTTAGAATGGCTGTTATCAAGAAGGCAAGAAGTAATAATATTGGTGAGGGTGTAAAGAAAAGGGAACCTTTGGTGAGCTGTTGGTGGGAATATAAATTCATGCCACCACATGGAAAATAGTGTGGAGGTCCTCAAAAAGTAAAAGTAGAACTACCATATAATCCAGAAATTCTACATCTGTGTTTTTATCTGAGGGAAATGAAAACACTAACTCAAAAGGTAACTGTAGCCCCACATTCATTGCAGCAGGATTTATAATAGCCAAGACATGGAAGCAACTTAAGTATCCATCAATGCATGAATGGATAAAGAAAATATGGTATGTACACACACACACACACACACACACACACACACACACACACACGACATGCAGGAATATTATGCAGCCATAAAAAAGAAGGAAATCTTGCCATTTGTGACAACATGGAAGTACACTGAAGGCATTATGCTGAGTAAAATAAGTTAGAGAAAGACAAACACTGGATAATCTCCCTCCTATGTGGAATCTAAAAAACTCAAAAGCTACCCCCCCGCAACCAAACTCTGAATGAACAGAGAACAGATGGATGGTGGCCACAGGTGCGGGGGTGGAGGTTGGGGGAGATGGGGGAAGGGGGTCTAAAGGTACAAACATCCACGTATAAGATGAATCCTGGGGATGTGATGTACAGCATGCTGACTAAATATAAAAACCCAAAGGTGTTCATCATCGATGTGTTTTAAACTCTGGTTCAAGATTACAAAACTAAAGTCTACAGGACTCTAGCAAAAGGCTACTCATCACATATTAAAACTCGGGCTTTTTAAACCTGGGGCTGAGAGTTCAGGTGGTCTACGACGCTGGACGCCCTTCGGTGGTAGAATTTCCACACATCCCCCCCTGGGATCTCACAGGACCTGAGTCCACACCTTGGGAGCTCTGCTGAGTTCTCCAGGTTAGGCTGAGACCAGAGACGCGGGCTCTTACCACAGGGAACTTGGTCACTGAAGGTTCAGTTACCAAGACGTGGTCTCACAGCATTTGCCAGCAGCACTTCGTCTGTCAGAAACCAATGGTCCTGAGCTGAATCAAGTATGGACTTAATAATGACGCATTAACGGGGCGCCTGGGTGGCTCAGTCTGTTGAGTGTCTGCCTTCGGCTCAGGTCATGATTCCAGGGTCCTGGGATCGAGCCCTGCTTCGGGCTCCCTGCTCCATGGGAAGCCTGCTTCTCCCTCTCCCACTCCCCCTGCTTGTGTTCACTCTCTTGCTGTGTCTCTGTCAAATAAATAAAATCTTTAAAATAAAAAATGACGCATTAGCTACGACCAGTGTACCACTGACAACGGGTGGGGGGGGTACGCGGGAACTCTCTGCGCCGTCTTTGTAACTTTTCTGCCAAGCAAAAACTATTCTAAAACACAAACATTTTTTATTAAAAAAAACGAAGCGAATGAACAAAACAAAAATCAAAAAACCACCCAAATCTTAGTGGTGCTGAGAGAATACACACAGATGGAAGTCAGTCTTGAACCCGCACCTGCAACCTTACCTAAAAATCCATTCCTGCTGGCTTGCATATTTAAGTGTAGATCTAAAGATTCTGGACCATACCATGAAGAACATCTTTATGATAGAGGCAGAGGTTTCTTTAGTTGAATCATAAAAGAAAGGATTGAATCCAAATGAAAGTAAGAACTTCTGTTCCTCAAAAGACAGAGAGAGGAAGAACATATGTAAAACATATACCCAACAGCGGGCTCCTATCCAGAATGCTGAACTCCTAAAAAATCAGTAAGACAGACCACCATACAGACAAAAGGAGCAAAGATCTGAAAAGGAGTTTCACAAACGAGGATACCTAAAAGACCAAGAAACACTGATGTTCGGCATCATCGGTTACCGGGAAAATGCACTTTTATCCCCGGCTGGGTCTGAGGGCCACGGTTTGCCATCAGAATTGGCTGGCGGAGGACGAGGGTATCAACCTTCAGCCCCTCTTCCCACGAAGACCATGAACTCCGCCCTAAAACCCCGCCGAAGGTTTACAGTTGTTGCAGGTCCCGAGAGGGCCCCCAAACCTTCAGGGCGGGGAAAGAGCTCTCTCTGGGCCTGCCCTTCATTCCTGAGAATGTGGGTTTTGCTATATATTTGGGGAAGCCCTCACAGGCTCCAGAAGACCACCTGACGGCCCCCAGGACAGGGTAAGCAGGGCAGTGGGAGGCTAGCTGGCAGGAAGTGGTAAGGGAAAGCCCAGCTGGCAGCCGGCAGTCTGTCCGCTCCGAGGCTCGGAGCAGGTGGCCGAAGCTCTAGGAAGATTCCTAGCTGCTTCGGGAGCCCCAGTGACCGCACTCCCGGTGCCAGGGAAGCGACGTGCCCTGAACCGCAGTTTGCGGGGCCGTGACGCCCCCTGCCGGCCGTCCCGACGTACGGGAGGCAGCCCGGCTACCCCGCCTTCTGGGCCTCAAGCCTGGGTGAGCTTAATGGGGGAGATCTGTCAGCTTAATCCCCTAAACATCTTCCTCCTGTGAACCTAGTGCTCCGCCTCGAGTCCTGCTAGCTGGTCCAAATCCTTCACTTGCCGCACAACTGGCCACAAGCCGCAGCGGGGGGGGGGGGGGGGGGGGGGAGGCGGGGGGAATCAAGAAAAGCCCCCAGCTGGGGCGCAGGGGGCATCTCCTGGTATCCCCGTGACTCTTTAAGAAAGATGATGTCGGGTGAGGAAGGGACACCCACCTCCCCCGACACCCACAAGCCTCTTCCCGTCCCAGCTGCACCCAGGCGGGCTCTGCCTTCACAGTTTCTGCGCCTCACTTCATGGCAGGGACGGGGACCCCTGGCCCAAGTTAGGGACAGCTTCCCCATGTCTAGCGGAGGGGACTTCTCCACGCCTCCCCTTTGACTGGTGGAAGGGGGTCTGCGTGGTGTGGTCAGAGAGGAGCCAAGCACGGTGCTTATCTCAAAGGCAGGAAAGAGCTTAATCACTAAATTCTCCCTTGAGGGGAAACACTTGCAACCGATCTCGCTAGGCCGGCACAGTACACGAAACCATCCCGTCTTCGGTATTATCACCACCTGAATGTCTGCCAAAGCTGCCAACCTGCCAAAGCTGTCCTCTGTGCAGGGGAAGCTCCAAGGGCGAGAGTCTTTTACACTTAAACCAAAAATTGCCTCCCCCTAACTGCTCCGCAGTAGTAACCAGAGGTACATTATCAAGCACTTACAATATTTCTGGCCCTCTGTTAGGCACTTCGTGGCTGTTGTCCTATCCTGGGGGTGGTTCTGGAGCTCAGTGGTAATGGGACCTTTGCATTACAGCCGAGAAAGCTAAGGCCCAGGGGGCTAGGGAAATCACTGAGTCACTCAGTGATGGGCTTGGACATGGGTCTGTGGGATCCCAATGCCTTGGGCCAATGTGCCCCCCCCCCAGCCTGCTGGGCCTGGTTCTATCCTCCAAAACCCCAAAGTGTCACCCCTCTTTCCCAATGCCTTTCCACATCCCTGTCTTTTCTCCTGGACCAAGCATCCTTGAGCTTCTCATTGCCACTTACCATCTTTGGCCTCAGTCCCCTCCCCATCCTGGTCACTGTGCCTTGGGGTCCCTTCTAAGGGTGATGGGCAGGAATGGGCACAATCTTCCAGCACTGCTAACCACCTCTCCAATTCTGAATTCAATATCCCTATGAGGCAGCTTATGGTTCACATGCGGTTTTTTTTCTGCCATGCCCTCAAAAGCAACTCCAACACCTGAGACTTTGTCACATGTGGTATTTGAAGTTCTTCCTTCTGCCTTCAAAACTTCACATTTATCTCAGTTAAATTTCATCTTGTTCGATTTGACTATTTCAGTCTGTTGAATACTTTTAACAGTGCTGATTTCTGTCATTTAGGACAACAGCTATCCCTCAAAGTATGTCACGGGAAGCGTGATCCACGTGCCTCATGCCTCCATCACCATCCCTGATGACGCTGTCGAATGGCCGAGGACAGGGCCTGCGGCCACCACCCACCGCCCTCCAGACCGGGACCCCTCGCTTTCAAACAGGATTCTTCGGGAAGCACTGTTGCCTGTTACAAACCCTCCACTTAATCCAAACCCATACCCCTCCAGGCTCCCTCCTGGCCACCACGGCCTTCTCCTGGCCCTTCAGGCTCCAGGCTTGTTGTGTCTGCACAGATAGATGAAGTCTGACTTTGACTCCTGTGGGGAGGCAGCATCGTCGGTGTCGCCCCCCGCCCCCCGCCGGCAATGTTCTCTGTGGTGTCTTTGGACAAGGTTGATGGTTGGGTGGCTGAGGCCTCCGTGATGCTGCGGGGGGGTCAGGATGCCGGTGACGACGGAAGGAGGGCCTTGGGAAACAAGCAGGTAACTCAGGGGTGGGTGAGGAGGAGGAGGAAGGGGGAAGGCACCTCCTGGAACGTGAAGGGGGGAGCGCTTCTGAAAGCGGTCAGCGGTGCTGATGGCAAGAAGCCTCCAGCACCTGTCCCGCGAGTCTGTGGAGAGCCCACGGGCCCCGTGGAGAGCTCGAAGCCTCAGCAGAGGGAAGGAATTAAGAAGGTCTGGCCTGGCCTGGCCGAGCCCACGGGCGTGGGGAGTGGGCAGACGTTGCCTCAGCTTCTTTTTTTCTTCACAGTTTGCTCCGACGCGGCTCAGCCCCTCCTTGGAAATGATAGCCCTACAGCACAAAGCGCAGCGTGCCTCACTTTAAGCATGCCTCTTCAAAAATCAGGCGTCGGGTAGTTGGCTGAGTTGATTAGCTTCATGGCCTAAAGCTGCTTCTTATAGACGATTCATTCATTCCAGGCCCTCAGAAACTGGGAGTCCCTCTACCGCTTTCCCACATGTCCACAGACTAAGCATTCAAAGAGAGCCAGAGGGAAGGGGCAAACATGTCAGATCCAGGACAGGGGAAGGATTGTCTCCAGCAAAGGAGTTGGACAAGAGGGTAACTTCCCTCTGTAAGTCTCTGAGGAAAATGAGCTTTAACAGACAAGAGCTGTATTTCTGCCTGCTGATTAGGAACAGGACTAGGGTGGAAGGGGGGGTTTAACATGTGGAGGGACGTAGGTCCTGATTTGGGAGGGAAACCACAGTGAGCCCTTGGGAGGCATTCACCTAAGTGACCGTGCGTTTTCTGTGTGCCCCAGTGCCTTGGGGGGGGGGGGGCGGTGAGCCAGCACGGCGCCCTGGAACAGTGACTGTGAGGCCCAGCCCGAGTGCCAACAGCAGGCCGCTGGCTCCCTCTGCTGTCTGCTTCTGAGGTCTGCCTTCAGTGAGGGAGCGCTGTGCCGGGAGAAAATGTGAACTCGAGAAGCCTCAGCTCAGAACAGGGGCTCTCCCCGGACCCTGAGAACCCCTGTGCTGGACCCAGAGCTCTGTCAGTATCTGAGCTAATGGCTGGAGTGACCCACTCATGGGCCAGGTGAGCCCCAGAGCACTACTGTCAAGGACGTTTCTGGGGCAGGGGAGAGGAAGGGGTCCCCGGAAGCAAAGGGATCCTCAGAACACTGAGCAAATGATAAAGACATTATTCCTTCAACCCAGAAGGCGTCCAGAGGAAAGAAGACTTCGCATTAATGGCTCCATCCTCCTCTCCTCAGACTGCTGGCAAAACTTCCTGCCACCCATTACTCCCTCCTCCAGAACCTGAGCCAGTGTGGAAAGAATTAGGGAGCAGGGATGGGGATGAGGTGCTTGAGCTTGGAGAGAGCTGCCAAGCACTGGCTTCTCTGACCAGGGATTCTTCTACAGCGTGATCTGTGAAGTGTCCAGATGCAGAAACACAGATCGTTTTCCCCTAAATTCCAGAAGCACCACGGGTTGCCCGGTATGGAAGGCCCCAATGCCCACTTTTCTCCAGACCATAAGCTCCTCCCCTCATTTCAAGATGGTGGGACAGAGAAAAGGAGGAGAAGAGTGTCAGGCTTCACCAAACTTATTTATGTGGTAGATTATGATTTTGTTGAACAAAATGGTGTGTAAGAAATGTCACCTTTCTTTCTTCCTGCTCTAAATCTGGCTAATGGGTTCTGATCTGGCTACGTTGAAAGGGCGTTCTAGTTTGGTGACTACTGAGGCTTTCACCTGTCCTTCAAGGGTCATATATAAATGTCCTGGGGGTCCTAGCAGGGAAGTCTCTGGTCTTCTGGCCACCACACCCCATTTGATATGCTCCTTGTTCTGCACCTGCTGAGCTGCGGCCTGGAGGTCACTGCCCAGACCAGGGTCCCTGCCTCTCCAGCTGTGTTCTAGCAGATCTTCCTCTGAGGTCCCCTCACATCCCCAGGACACTGTGCTCAGAACCCAGGACAGGGGAAGAATTGTCTCCAGCAGAGGCTTGGGGGACGCTCTCAAGATTTCATCCTAGACTTCCTGCTTTTCTGTGCCAAGCACAACCTGAGGCAGGTGGATCCCAAAGAAAATGGCCCCTCAATCACAGCACCAACCCTTAAACCTAAGCAGCGGGGGTGCCGCGTATACGGGGCCCACAAACCATGCACCCATGCAACATATACAATGTGCAGGAGAACACTGAAGTCACTCAGGATGCCGCCCCCAGTGCTAGTACAATGTCACTTGTCACCCGAAACCTTCCTCACTAACACCGTCAGGAATCAGAGAAATGCCTGTCTTTGTCTCTTGTTCTAGGGCTTTAAAACAAAAGGGGGCTGTGGTAGACTGCTCCAAGGTTTATGGGAGCCGGACCCTGTTGTGAAATGTAGGATTTGTGCCCTAGCAGTGCCTAGGGTGGAAAAAAGACAAATTGACTTGTCAAATACTTCCTCTTGGCATCAAAGGAATAGTTTTGTGCACAGCAAAGGGTTGTTTCTCTCGGTGCCAAGTGTCCATTTTCTTGCTTTGTGTTCTGATTCATGGTTCCAATTCTGTGGTATTCACAACAGGTGCATATAGTGGCTGAGGAACATTTTGTAACATTAAACAATTCCAATGACACTTAAATGTGTGTTTGTAAAGGTCTAGAGGTAACGTGTTTGAAAGTGCGATGCCGATTCATTTTTATTTTTACGTTTATGGTAATTTACTTCTTTTGATAAATAGATACAATTCCATTTCATTTTTCTAGATCCTTGAAAGCATGAGAACAAGTCAAGATAATGATAAAAACAGAAAATATGACAGCAGAGCTCAGAAAAGAAAAAAGAAAATCTTCAGAGAAATGAACTGTTTAAATTTTTAAAAACTGGAAACCCTAAACGTGAGCAGGTTTGCATGTCAAACGCATCATGCCTTTATTAAAACTGACAGAAGGCTGAATAAACAGCCTCTAGTCAAGGTATTCAACAAAGACAAATAAGTGTCAAAGCCTGAAATAATATTATATATCAATATTTAGCCAAATACAGTGATGGCTTTTGATGGCAGGTAGCAGTGCAATATTTACAGAAAATAATGGATCATTTTTAACTTTAATAGAAATGATTTTGAAATTTGATGCTAGAATGGTTGCAATGTGTAGTTTGGATAAAAATTAAAGAAGTAACCCCTCTCTAGGATAGAAAGTTCCAAACGAGATTATTAATTTATGAGTAACAGTCACAAAAGAAATCATACATATTCTATAGCCAATTGAACTAGATTGCACTAGGGAGGGACAAAAGTCATGTGCATAACTAACATTCATTATATATTGAACTACCAGAAGGAAACAAGGAAGCTGAATTTAATGTTTTTAGTTGGTTTTACAAATATTGTGAAAGATAATATTCTTGTTCAAAGCAAAGGACTAAAAAAGTTTAAATTTTAGGCATTGATTTAAAGTGCAAGTCCACAAACTTTTTATATAAAGGGCTAGATCATAAATATCTTGGTCTTTGCAAGCTGACCGTGCCTCCAATTCTTCTAGCTCTTTCAGGCACAAAGGACAGGTTCTGGGATAGTACTGGGGTCAGCCTGTCCCACCTGGAACACGTTAGGAAATGCTGCAAGATGGGGATCATGGGATCCCCAGCTCCGGATGCCTGGCAGGGTTCCTGTTTACAAATGTGCCCCACGAAGGGGCTTGTGCAGAGTTAGAGACCCCAGTCTTTATTTTTCAACATCCTGTTTACCATCTGCCACTGGAAGAACAAAATTAGACATGCCTGTGGCACGTTATGTTTAATAATCTCCTATTGATGCTGCATATTTTCTTTGTGAATATTTAGGATTTTTCTCGTTTAACTGGATTCCCACATCTTCTAACTGATCCACGCTATTTGACCAACCAAGTTGAGTCTTGACATTGAAAACTCAATGAAGAAGAATTTCCCATTTCTTTTATATTTTTTAGGTTTCTTTCTGGGGTCCAACCCTTCACCTTCGTATTTCTAAAAGAAGGAGCATGAAAAAAAAAAAAAAGCCCTCACAGGTTGATAGGGGTTTCTATCCCAGCATATCATGCCACTATCCTAAGGAAAGCAGACCACAGAGTTACAGGTGAAACTTAAGAAGTCGAGGCTATATTTTACGTGTGTTCATAAATAGTTTTGTTATTTCTCTAATAATACATGCAAAGTCTCCTTTGAAGTTATGAAAGGGGAGAGGAGAGAGAGTAAGAGAGGGAGAGAGGGAGGGAGTTTTCCCCTTCTTGTTTTCTAAATGTACTGACAGGCTACCCTGGGCTGGGATTAGACCAAGAACTTCAGAGAGAAAAGGTAGAAAGCACTCATCTCTTGAAGTTTGCCTGCTGGTCTCCTAGCAACTGGCTTCCTGTTTGAGGTACAGTTGAGCTGTGTCAGGACTCAGAACGCTGTGAAGGGGCACGTATTCGCTTTCCCACCGGATGATGAAGTTGTTTGTAATTAATATAAACACTCCATTTAAGCAGCAGGGAAGGAAAGAGGAAGAGTGTTCAGAATGAGCTTTTCTGAGTCGCTGTGCCTGTTGTTGGGACAAGAGGCAGGTGTGTGAGGCGAGGGCTGACGGAGGGCCCACACGGGCCAGGGGGCTGCCTGGCTGAGGCGAGGCACTGGGGGACAGAGCCAGCGGAGGAGGCATTCACTCTCTCTCTCAGGCTGAGGCAGGTGCTGGCTCTCCTCCAGCAGGATCCTGAGAGGAATCCTGCTGACAGGAGGCCACCCACTTACCTCAACTCAGGCCCCGCTGGGAGGGGGCCTCACCCATGTCACCTGCAGAGGGGGCACGTCTGGCCTCCAGACGGCGTTTGCACGGAGACTGTGAGCCCAGTTATCAGATCACTTGGTTTTTAAAGAGACAATAGGAATCTAGATTTGTGTGTGGATGAGAGCATGCACTAAAACCTCCCGATTTAAGAATATTTTCCTCAAACTTTTTCCATTCACCTGAGTCATATAAGGGCCACAATTTGAACAATATCCCTCTGCTTAAATCTTTTCTAAGCAGTCTTTGTTGTTAAAAAAATCTTTTCTATCCCATTTCTAAAAGCCATGCACCTCCCCTTCGAGCAGGGTGATGATATGATGATCCGGGAGGGTGAGAAGCTTCTGAGGCTTTCCAGGCCCACAGCTCAGCCTGTGAGCCTTGTCCCCAGACGCAGGGGCTGTGGCACTCCCACACCTGTCCCCGACCGGCGCAGATCCTTGGCAAAGGGCTGTGCTGAGAGGGGAGACCCTGGCTATCGGGGAGCCAGAAACGTGGTGACCAGGGCTTGCCATCGGTGTTTATAGGAGTGAAGAGTCCAATGAGGAAAAATAGCGCAGAGTAAGGGAATGGAGAGTACACATTTCGGGGGCAGGTGCAGGGTGGGCAGCGGTTTAGCCAAGGACAAACCTGTGAAGCCGAATTCTGCTTCTGGGTAGGTTACAGTAGATCATGGCAGACCAACTCACCCACTGGCAAAAAGCAGGAAAAAACACTTGGTAAATTACAAAAGTCTTATTTTTTAAAATTTTTCAAAAAGGCTTTATTTATTTGAGAGAGAGAGAGAGAGAGTGCACGAGACAGAGCACAAATGGGGAAAAGGGGCAGAAGGAGAGGGAGAAGCAGACCCCCAGCCGAGCAGGGAGCCTGTTGTGAGGCTCAATCCCAGGACCTGGGATCATGACCTGAGCCAAAGGCTCAGACGCTTAACCAACTGAACCACCCAGGCAACAAAGTCTTATTTTTAATGGCATCTGAGAGCTGAGGAAGCTGCAAGAATATATGGACTAAAATTTCAGAAAGGGAAGAGCTGTTGGAGGTGGGTAGACCTTTGGCTGTCCTTCATTCCCCTGGGTCATTTTCTGATTGTGGCCTGAGCTGAGGCCACATGCTCACACATGTGGCTAACCCCACCTCCCCGCCAGAACATTTTTTGAATCTGAAGCTGGATGGGTAACCAAAGAATTAGGTAAGAAGTTTTAAAAGGTGGAGTGAAATATCCTATGGTCTGGAGGCGCTGAAGAAAGGAAAAGGGTCAGGGGAGCTGAACTAAATACAAAGAGGCAACAGATGAAGGCTGTAGGGAGTGGTGTACTGCCCCAAGGTCCCGCGGGCCCCTTTCACCTGCAGATTCTGGAAGCTGCTAGAGCCTACGAATCTAGGCTTGCCCCTAAGCCAGCTGCTGGAGGACAAAGAGTTTATGACAGTTATGAGAGACAGGGGTGACCCGACTGAAGATCAGAGAGACCGCAAGCAGATGGCTGGGCTCCCTCTTGATATACACCAAATCTGGAATGTGTGTAAGGTGAGATGTTAAAAAAAACTAAGCACAAAACCTCCCAAAGGTGGAGCTGAATCTCCTGCAGTCTTTCGGGGTTATGGGGACAGAAACCTGCCAGGCTCTAATTGAAATCTCTGGGGAGTCACACCAAAGGAAAGGGATAAGCTGAGGGTAGAGGGGGTTTTCCCATAACTCTTACCAAAACTGTATCCACGTCTTGATCCAGCTCAATCTTTGATGAACGGTCTCCTGCCTGACGCCTGATGAGGATCTGGAGCCTTTATACATCTTTATCCAAATGTCTGGCATACAGTAAAAATTGGCTAAAGAGCAAAGATCATGTCACAGATAACTAAGCAAAAAAATCAGGCAATAGAAATAAACCCACAGGTGGGTGCAGATATTAGCAGTTAAGAACTTTTAAATAGCCATGATTACTCTATTTGAGAAAGTAGAGAAGAAGATGGACAGAAGCAATGACAGAATGGAAAGTGTCACCAGACATTTGGAATAGAATCTTTAAAAAGAATCAAATGGACATGTTAGAAATGAAAACACAGTATCTAAAAATGAGAACTCAATGACTGGATTTAATGGCAGATTGTGAACACAGTTTACTAACTAGTTAGAAGATAGGTCATTAGAAAACATTCAGAACAAATGATAGCGAGGACAAATATGGAAAAGGAACATCAATAGTGTGACAGGTGGGTGAGTCGGAGTCTCAAAAGGAACAGGGAGAGGCAATGGAAGCAATATTTAAGGAATTATGACCGAAAAATTTCTCAAACTGATGAAAGACATCATCCCATAGATTCAGAAAGCTCAGGTAAGATAATCACAACCTGTGGAGCCCTTCTGTGGTGTTTTTAGATCCTGGACTGAGTACATTAAGAAATAAGGGCCTTGACTTAGAGGAATACAAGTATTTACTCAGGGGCATCCACCACCTTTGGTTAGAAAACTTACAGATTCCAAGAAACTCTCTGCTTTTTGCCCCATTTCCCAAGGCACTGCGTACACTGAAATCTCCCTGCTTTGCTCTTGCTTTTCTGTCTCTGAGGGAAATCCGTTTATCCGTTGAATATCCGTTTACCCTTCCAGACCTGTTGGCATGGATGCTCCCCACTGCTCCTCATGTTTGGGGTGAGGGGAGGGCACTCCCGCTATATTCACCAGGAGGGAGGAGTGTTGCAGGAAGAACGTCTGTTGCCGCTCTTCTGCTTGGCCCTATCTCCTTACAGAAGGAGGCCTAATCTTTTGGACTGGAGAGTCAGAGGAGTCTGACTCTTCTCTGCCACCTATTTCTCTATGCCGTGAGGCTGCCATGTTAAAAATGTCTCCCACACACGCCTTCCTCTCTTCTGCGTTCAGCCTGCATGAGGCAGTCAACAACCCTGCCTGCTGCCGAGTCTGCCCTGCTCACCGGGTTTTCTCCTGAACTCCGTGTGGGCGCAGTTCCTGAGGTCTAGACTTTGAGAGAAATATAAGGACAATTTTTTTTTTTTTTTGCCTGTAGGCCCAAGCCTCATTTTGTAATCCATTTTTATATGCAATATTTTACTCCTTATTATATTTCTTAATTGGTTCAAACTCCAAGGAGATAGAGTGAGCTTTGTTATCACCCTCAAAACCCCAATAAGACACATCTCAAAGGTTACATCTTCTCCAAAGCCTTTCTCATCCCTTGAAAGCAGAATAAACTTTTCCCTTTCTGGCTCTGAAGCACTTTATTATAGCAACCTATTGTGTGGTAATCATTTCTTAATCTAGAAGTCTTCCGCGCTAGGCTCGGGCAGCCTCTTTGAGGCAGGCACCATATCTGATTTGTTTTTGTTTCCTCCTATCGTCTGACAGCATCCGGCACATTCTAGGTATTCGGTATTTGTTTAAAGAAGGGACTCTGGAATTCGCCAAATAGCACTGCGTGAGAATCACTAACGTTAGCAACTAGTTCTTTGCTCCACAGCCGTTTTCAAGATCAGGTCCCGAGTCACTGAGACCGGGAAACTGAAGGGACGCCACGAAGAACTGCTTTTTTGGCTCCTTTTCCTTTTTATTCTTGTTAGTTCCTGCACCCCTGCCCTGCACGTGTCTTAGGTTTACAGATCATGGACATCCCCCTTGCAAAGGTCAAGGAGTTCGTGATTTCTGTGGAGCCTTCCAGCACAACAGATTGTATCGAAGGAGTGACTGGGTGGGGTGGTTAGGCTCGTTTTTCAAGATCTCGGACTCTAGCCAAGACCCCTGACTCCGGGGCATGAGTGACTTATGGAGGACACCGGAGCACTCATCCTTGTTTTGACCAGTTCCTGGATGTCGGAGAGGACTCGTACACCAGACCGCTGTCTTCAGTAAAAACTCCGGACCACAAAGACGAGACTCTCTCCTTTCCTAGTCTCCTTCATGCTGTGTCTGCATCCACACTCTCTCTATGTCTTCAAGAAACTCTGCTCTCACTTCCTCCCTGCTCACATTTGATTTCGATTTTGCTTAAAGCCAAGGATCCTCTTAGCTGGTCCTGCTGGACCCTTCTGGATTCTTGGACCCGACCTGCCTACCTCATAACCAGGAATGGGCTATTTAAAAAGGTTAACTCTTAGATAACAAAAATTTCTTCTCTAAGCATCAAGTCTAAAATTTTTTTTACCTTTTTGAAAAATAAAATGTTTCCATACATTTGTAAATATATAACTTTATTTATATATTTTTTTCTGCTCTCTGAAATAGAATATCTTGAGCTCTGCGTAATCTTCCAAAGTCTCAGGACCATAATCCTCAAAAGGCTGTCGAGATCTAAGTTTTTTTGTGCCTGCATCAAGGGACTGAAATGATTTTCAAGTTCAGGGCTTTCTATCTTCCCCTTTTCTGTTATCCGACACTCATCGCCTCTGACAGGGGCTTAGCTCCAATAACCAGTTAGCCACTTCCAGTCTGGTAGTGTTTAGGAAACCAGGTAAGGAGGACTGTCATAACTATGTGTTCCAAAAAAGTGAAAAGATTCTGAGTGAGAAGCTCTTTTAAAGAGTCAAGAGCCTGGTTTAGTGCATGGACATCACGAGAGGTACAGCTATGGTCTACACTGCTGGGTGATTTCGGTGTCTGTCACCCCCACACTTGGATCAGTGCTGGGGAAGGTGTAGATGTGGGCGTAGGGGGTAGATGGTAAGGAGCACAAGGGAAAGTAAAAATCCCAGCTCTGAGGAGGTCCCCCATTCTTTTTTTTTTTTAATTTTTTATTGTTATGTTAAGCACCATACATTACATCATTAGTTCTTTTTTTGTTGTTTTTTTAAATATATTTTTTTAAGATTTTATTTATTTATTCATGAGAGACAGAGGGAGGGAGAGAGAGAGAGAAGCAGAGGGAGAAAGAAACAGGCTCCCAAGGAGCAGGGAGCCCGATGCGGGACTCGATCCCAGGACCCCGGGATCATGACCTGAGCCGAAGGCAGATGCCCAACCATCTGAGCCACCCAGGCGCCCCTACATCATTAGTTCTTGATGTAGTGTTCCATGATTCATTGTTTGTGCATAACACCCAGTGCTCCACGCAGAATGTGCCCTCTTTAATACCCATCACCAGGCTAACCCATCCCTCCACCCCCCTCCCTTCTAGAACCCTCAGTTTGTTTTTCAGAGTCCATTGTCTCTCATGGTTCGTCTCCCTCTCCGACTTACTCCCCTTCATTCTTCCCCTCCTGCTATCTTCTTTTCTTTTTTCTTAACATGTGTTGCATTATTTGTTTCAGAGGTACAGATCAGTGATTCAACAGTCTTGCACAATTCACAGCGCTCACCATAGCACATACCCTCCCCAATGTCTATCACCCAGCCACCCCATCCCTCCCACCCCTCACCACTCCAGCAACCCTCAGTTTGTTTCCTGAGATTAAGAATTCCTCATATCAGTGAGGTCATATGATACATGTCTTTCTCTGATTGACTTATTTCACTCAGCATAACACCCTCCAGTTCCATCCACGTCGTTGCAAATGGCAAGATCTCATTCCTTTTGATGGCTGCATAATATTCCATTGTGTATATACACCACTTCTTCTTTATCCATTCATCTGTCAATGAACATCTGGGCTCTTTCCACAGTTTGGCTATTGTGGACATTGCTGCTATAAACATTGGGGTGCACGTACCCCTTCGGATCCCTACATTTGTATCTTTGGGGTAAATACCCAGTAGTGCAATTGCTGGATCGTATGGTAGCTCTATTTTCAACTGTTTGAGGAACCTCCATACTGTTTTCCAGAGTGGTTGCACCAGCTTGCATTCCCACCAACAGTGTAGGAGGGTTCCCCTTTCTCCACATCCCTGCCAATATCTGTCGTTTCCTGACTTGTTAATTCTAGCCATTCTGACGGGTGTGAGGTGGTATCTCATTGAGGTTTTGATTTGGATTTCCCTGATGCTGAGCGATGTTGAGCACTTTTTCGTGTGTCTGTTGGCCATTTGGATGTCTTCTTTGGAAAAATGTCTGTTCATGTCTTCTGCCCATTTCTTGATTGGATTATTTGTTCTTTGGGTGTTGAGTTTGATAAGTTCTTTATAGATTTTGGATACTAGCCCTTTATCTGATATGTCATTTGCAAATATTTTCTCCCATTCTGTCGGTTGTCTTTTGGTTTTGTGGACTGTTTCTTTTGCTGTGCAAAAGCTTTTTATCTTGATGAAATCCCAATAGTTCATCTTTGCTCTTGCTTCCCTTGCCTTTGGCGATGTTTCTAGGAAGAAGTTGCTGCGGCTGAGGTCGAAGAGGTTGCTACCTGTGTTCTCCTTTAGGATTTTGATGGACTCCTGTCTCACGTTTAGGTCTTTCAACCATTTGGAGTCTATTTTTGTGTGTGCTGTAAGGAAATGGTCCAGTTTCATTCTTCTGCATGTGGCTGTCCAATTTTCCCAACACCATTTGTTGAAGAGACTGTCTTTTTTCCATTGGACATTCTTTCCTGCTTTGTCAAAGATGAGTTGACCATAGAGTTGAGGGTCCATTTCTGGGCTCTCTATTCTGTTCCATTGATCTATGTGTCTGTTTTTGTGCCAGTACCATACTGTCTTGATGATGACAGCTTTGTAATAGAGCTGGAAGTCTGGAATTGTGATGCCGCCAGCTTTGCTTTTCTTTTTCAATATTCCTCTGGCTATTCGGGGTCTCTTCTGGTTCCATACAAATTTTAGGATTATTTGTTCCATTTCTTTGAAAAAAGTGGATGGTATTTTGATGGGGATTGCATTGAATGTGTAGATTGCTCTAGGTAGCATTGACATCTTCACAATGTTTGTTCTTCCAATCCATGAGCGTGGAACGTTTTTCCATTTCTTTGTGTCTTCTTCAATTTCTTTCATGAGTAGTTTATAGTTTTCTGAGTACAGATCCTTTGCCTCTTTGGTTAAATTTATTCCTAGGTATCTTATGGTTTTGGGTGCGATTGTAAATGGGATCGACTCCTTGATTTGTCTCTCTTCTGTCTTGTTGTTGGTGTATAGGAATGCCACTGATTTCTGTGCATTGATTTTATATCCTGCTACTTTACTGAATTCCTGTATGAGTTCTAGCAGTTTTGGGGTGGAGTCTTTTGGGCTTTCCACATACAGTATCATATCATCTGCAAAGAGTGAGAGTTTGACTTCCTCTTTGCCGGTTTGGATGCCTTTGATTTCTTTTTGTTGTCTGATTGCTGTGGCGAGGACTTCTAATACTATGTTGAATAGCAGTGGTGAGAGTGGACATCCCTGCCGCGTTCCTGACCTTAGGGGAAAAGCTCTCAGCTTTTCCCCATTGAGAATGATATTCGCTGTAGGTTTTTCATAGATGGCTTTTATGATATTGAGGTATGTACCCTCTATCCCTATACTCTGAAGAGTTTTCATCAAGAAAGGATGCTGTACTTTGTCAAATGCTTTTTCTGCATCTATTTAGAGGATCATATGATTCTTGTTCTTTCTTTTGTTAATGTATTGTATCACGTTGATTGATTTGCGGATGTTGAACCAGCCTTGCT